>NC_134037.1:157977917-158602462 GCF_965140245.1 Athene noctua
CAGAGAGGGACCTGGGGGGGTTGATTGACAGCCGGCTGAACAGGAGCCAGCAGTGTGCCCAGATGGCCAAGAAGGCCAATGGCATCCTGGCTTGTGTCAGCACTAGCGTGGCCAGCAGGGACAGGGAAGGGATCTGACCCCTGGACTCGGCACTGGTGAGGCCGCACCTCGATTCCTGTGTTCAGTTTTGGGCCCCTCACTCCAAAAAGGACATTGAATGACTCGAGCGTGTCCAGAGAAGGGCAACGAAGCTGGTGCAGGGTCTGGAGCACGTCGTACGGGGAGCGGCTGAGGGAACTGGGGGTGTTTAGTCTGGAGAAGAGGAGGCTGAGGGGAGTCCTCATCGCCCTCTACAGCTACCTGAAAGGAGGTTGCAGAGAGCTGGGGATGAGCCTCTTTAACCATGTAGTAAGTGATAGGACAAGAGGGAATGGCCTTGAGATGCACCATGGAAGGTGTAGACTTGGTATTAGGAAGCATTTCTTTCTAGAAGGTGTTGTTAGATGTTGGAATGGGCTGCCCAGGGAGGTGGTGGAGTCCCCATCCCTGGAGGTGTTCAAGAGTCAGGCTGACATAGTGCTGAGGGATATGGTGTAGTTGGGAACTGTCAGTGTGAGGTTAATCGTTGGACTAGATAATCTTCAAGGTCTTTTCCAACCTAGATGATTCTGTGATTCTGTGATGTGCTTTAATGTGGCAGCATTGTTTTCAATTTTGTTTTGATATTTTATATAAGTTTATAATTGATATTAATGCAAAACTCCTTACTTTGCATATAGCCAAGAAAAAATATTTTATTTGTAAAAACATACCTTTCTACTAACTTTAAAAAAATTATAAACTCTTTGCATTCTTGTATTAATATAATTGCAAGAAAAAGACCTTCAATATAGAATTTTTTCTTCTAATATTTTTTTTTTTAAATAAAAATATTACTTTCGGGGAAAAAGATTCCATCTAACCAAAAAAATTAAGCCAGGAAGAGACCTCTGGAAGCCTCTAATCCACTATCCTGCTCTAAACAAGGTCAGGTATGGGATCAGACCAGGATTTTGTCCAGTTGGGTCTTGAAAGCCTCCAAAGATGCAGCCTGTACAGATTCTATGAGCTTTCCCTCATGCGAAAAAAGTTTCTCCTTGTATTGAAACTGAACCACTCTTGGTTCAATTTATGCCTGTTGTGTCTACCTTTATGCACCACTGGCTCCATCTTCTCGATGACCTCCTCAAAGGTATAGGTAGACAGCTACTATGTCTCTCCTGCACTTGCTTTTTCTCCAGGCTGATAACCCTTCTCACGGGGCAAGTACTTCAGCCCCCAGCTGGCTTGGTGGTCCTCCCTGGACCTTGTTTCACTTCATCAATGTCTTGTACCAGGGATCCAAAACTGGACACAGTATCTACATGTAGTTGAACCGGTACCAATTAAAGAGGGATAATCCTTTCTCTTGATCTGACAGTTGTGCCTGTGTTAACAACAGCCCAAGACCCTGTTGGCCATCTTTGATGCTAGGGTAGGCTGCTTGCTCATGCTTAACTTGCTGCTGACACAGGTAACCAGGGCCCTTTCTGCAAAGCTGCTTCCCAACTGATCACTTCCCAGACTGTATGGCTGCCAGGGGTTCTCCATTCCAGAGACAGAAATATGCATGTGCCATTGAATTTCATGAGGTTCCTGTCAGACCTTTCCTAGAGCCATCTAGATCCCTCTGGATAGCAGTCCTGCCTTCAATCATATCAAATGGTCGTCTCAATTTGGCAAGATTTACAAGTTTGGTGAGATTGTGCTCCATTACCTGAAGATGTTAGGCAGGACAAGTCCCAGGACAGATTCTTGCGATACTTCATTTATTAGTCTTCTCTGGGTAGACTATAGCCCATTCACCGCTGTTCTGAACCCAACCATCCATCCAGACTCATCTAGCTCTTCATCCATTCAGATCATAACATTATGGTATGGTGACAGATTAATGTCATTCTGTGTAAATGGAGACATGGTTTTGTCAATGACAGTTAAATCTCTGGAAAAATGCTCAGAAAATATACTAATTTAATGGCCTTAGTTGGTCTCTCAGTTTTTTTTACAGGATAATTCTCTGAAGAACAATAACGTGAAGAAATGGAACCAATGGGTAATAAAACAAATGAATGACTGCTTTAAAGTTGCTTAAGAATAATGGCTAACAAATTGGGAAAAATAATAGAGAAACAAAGTGGCTTAACATCTTAATACAGAAACTCCTGCTGATGGAGATGTTCCAGGTTGGATAATTATGATAATTACTACTACTTTTTTATCTTTGTCTTCCATAGATAGCACAGAAGAACAAGTAATTCCTTCCAATCCCAATGTTAAGTTGCTTAGCTTTGGTTTTGCTACTTTATTTATTTCCTTTATTATCATATTTGGGCAGGTATAGTTTTATCTTTCTTTGTCAAATTTGTCGGCAAATCTTATCATTCAAATAGGTGTTTAATACTAAACTTCAATGCTCACAGACCTTTTCAGAACTCAGAATCTGATATTTTATATCCTGAATATATAGTTATAAGTACAATGCTTTAAGTGTCTTTAAAGTCTCCTGGATCATCTTCTAATTTTAATTGAAATATTAAAATATTTAATTAAATTATTGTAGACAAAAGAATAAACTGTCTATGGAAGCTAAACAGTATAGCTAACTGTTACACTAAGCCTTAAGTCTTTAGGAAGACTTAAGAGTAGTTTTACAGAGTAAACAGCCTCATTTGTCTCTGTGAGGTCTCAACTTCTACATACTCAGTGCATTTGAGTAAGCAATGCAGACTTCATTGAATAAAGAGGGAGAAAACTAAAAACCTGCACTAATTATCATTGAATTGAATATTTCATATCCAGTCACACAAGGACAATGAAAAAGTATCATGGAGAAGAAAAAAATGTTTAAAGAGACTAGTGGAAACCACCTGATTACATGCACAGTCTATTTTGACCAAAATGTTTCTGTCAGATTGTAGGGTTGTATCTTCTTTTATGTGCTCTTTGGAAAAACAGAGCAGCCTCTGCTCTGCCAGGCTGATTGTTCTGTCTCATGCATTACCATGTCTATAGACTTTCCTTCCACAACTGCGACAGCGTCTCTCCCCACCATCGCCCTCATTTCTGTAAAAAAAATCTGTTAAATTATGTCTGTAGGGCAGACACAAAAGCAACTGCTTAGAGATACCCAACTCTATCTGTGATAGCTAGCTCGCATGCTAGCAGGATTCTGGTCCTGAGAGCAGAGGAGAGATTCATGTAACCTGCAGCTTGGCTAGGTTGTTCAGCCTATGCTGTGTTTCTTGCTGCCACAGACAAATTGGTACTGATATTTAAAGTAGGGTTTGCAATATATCCATTTTATAC
Source organism: Athene noctua (assembly GCF_965140245.1). Taxonomy (NCBI): domain Eukaryota; kingdom Metazoa; phylum Chordata; class Aves; order Strigiformes; family Strigidae; genus Athene; species Athene noctua. The sequence continues at coordinate 157,981,302 of NC_134037.1, forward strand.
TAACTGCAGTCACTGCTATGACCTCAGAATTGTTGTACCCTCATTTACAGCCTACATATTCAGTCATCACTCCATTTACTTGTTCCTCTGCTAGGGTTTTTTCTTCTTCCACATACCTAATAAATGATACATTTTCTCTTACACTTGCAATTAGTTTTTCCTATTTGGCTTCTGTATTTCTGTTTCATCTACTCCATGCTACAGAACATTGCCAGTCCCTTACTGCTATAAAGGTATCAACGGTCCTTGTTTCCATTATCACTTCCCATTACTTAAGAAGATGCTAGAGATTATATTTAGAATCTTTACTAGAATATCTTGATCCCTTAAAAAAAATTTTGGTGTCCTTCACTCTCTTTTTTCCCATCTTTACATCTAGGCCAATAACTGTTAGATTTGGGTGAAAACTAGAGGTCCAGGGAAAGGAGTTGGAGAGAAAAATGTACTAAATGCATTTTCAGATAACCAAGTAAGAAGGAAAAGAGAGGATGAGTCAAGAGAGTAGAAGCATGTAAAGTTTGCCTTGCCCTATCTAAACATCTAGGAGAACTGTTACATAAGGAAATGAAGTCAGTGCATTTAATTAAGTTTATTGTATTCAGCTGTTCCCATACTAGCTGTTGTATGAACCCTCAGAATGGGGTGAGTTTGAAAAACAAAGACGCATAATGTTTCATGACAAGTCTGTAATAGTATGGGAATCATAATATCATAAGTAGTGCTGAAAATTTTCACTTCTAAAGGTAGTGCTTTTTTATTTTTCCAGAATAATTTCACTGTGACATTCAAATGCAAACAAAGTGCAAAGGGGAAAGAAAACATGTGGTTTATAACATTATGCTTCAGTTTGTTAGGGGGTTCAAGGACATGCAATAGAAAATGAACCTGTTCAAGAAAAAATACTGTGAAATTATAGTACTGAACCATCATTTTAATCGTGACAAAAATATGGCAAGGATTATAAAGTACTCAAGGTAAGAAATCTAAATAGGTACATCAATAAGGTACTAGATGGGGGAAAAAAAACCTGAGTAAAGTTTACACTTCTAAATGCCTCTTAGTTATCTAAATTTCTCCAGATATCTTCAAGGAAATGGGTAAATTCCGTGAAGCTCATTTAGAAGAATTTTTCTTGAGAGTTTGCTTCCCCAGGAAGTTGAATATGCCTCATAAATACTCCAGATTTTCCAAGCTTAATCCAGAACACAAGGATGACAAATCCAAGGATAAATGCAAAGAATTAAGCTTTTAAGACATAACCGCTTCTGTAGCTGTATATCCTTTAGCAGACTGGATGCATTGGATTAAGCCCTTAGTTCAGTAATTCACTCAGAGGTTGTGTTAAACATTAACACTGCCTGTGTTTGCTGTGAGTCCTAGATGTTATCTGTCTACTATCCTTTTTCTTCCAAGTCACAAATTCATGATCATTTGTGACCACAGAAACCTGTTTTGTGGAGTGATAGGAGTATAGCAGTGGTGTTAAAATCAGTTGTTAAAGTTGTTTAAAAAGGAGAATATAAACAGAAAATAAAATACACAAAGATCCAATGTAACTACTGTTCTCCTTAAATACCACAGAATCATTCATGGTAGCATATAATAATTTAAGGCCATAGCAAAGAAGACTGAAACTGGTTTAAAAAAACTCCTCTAGATTTAAGCAGGAAAGGCCCAGGATATCAGCAGTAGAGAAATGGAGTAAATGACCAAATGATCCAAAGTAGGGGACGATACACTACAGGAGATAAAACCAGCCAAACCACCATAAATAGTTCCTGCCTATATTTTCTAACCCAATGGCGAGTTTATTCTGGACCACCAAGAAATTGCATTAGGTAACAGGTTTTTCTGTATCTATATTCTGTACCTCTATTCTGTAGGAGCCATGGTATGTTCTACCTGTGCCTGTCATTCCACTGTATGAGTTACAGGGTTAATATTTCACTCTTTTCATTGTATAAATATCAATACATAGACTTAAGAGTTCAGAAGATGAACACTGTAAATAAAATGGTGAGGAAATTAATAAAACAAGTATAGGAGATCTCTCAAACTTCATTTTCAGATCTGTGGTTTCTTCACTGCTGCTTCTAAGTTGCTTAATGTGCTGCATTTGAACTTTATGAGGTTGTCTTATACAATTAGTATAATACGAAAAGTGTACCTGCACCAACTGTGTTTTCTCTGAAATAATGGAAATGCAAACAAAAATAGAACAGAGATAGCCAGGAAAAATAAATAGCTAATGAAAGGCTCGAGGGATATAAAATGCAATGTCTGAATTATGATGTAGATTTTGACTTTTTGCTAAGATCTGGCTCGGATATCTATCAAAATATTATAAGGAGATTAGTCTGCCAGAGCCAGAGAAGAATAAAAGATATGAGCACACAAAATTACAGCCTTGCAATTTATAGGTAATTTAATGCTGTTATATTTCAGTTTTTCAGAAAAGTTTAGAAAATGTTTCATCATGCCAAAAATCATTATACAGATATAGTTTTCTTTAATGGAGACCTTGAGGTATTGAAATTGTATTATCTTGTCCTCAATATGAACAATATAATTTCTTATTTCAAAATATGAGATCATAAAAGATTTCTGTCTTATGTTCAGAGAATACTTGGTTTAAACCCACATGTCTGTGTAACTGCACAGGCACACAAAGTGTGCTGACCTTTCATTTCCAATACAACAGGTGGTTTCCAATACGTGGAGTTATCTGTAAAATTATTAATAGCCTGGCATTTACAGATGAGTAGATATGAAAATCCTTTTTGATACATATCCTGTGGCTAACACCAATTATGCAGCTAAGTAATCCAATTAAGGGTTCATTGAGCTATAGAAAGGAATAATGAAAAAACACAGTTATGTTACCTGTTGCTCACTTTTTGTTGGCCAGTTTTGTGACTAATGAAACTAACATATCTTCCAAACAGTTAATAGTAAAATCTGACCTTTCTCACTTCATTATAGATCACGATGTTTTATATAAATGCATTGCAAGTTCTTTTAGTGTTGGACCGGGATCCTTGAAAAATTCCACTCTTGGTTTTAGGGAAATATGGTTTCTCTTCTCACCAAGATAGTGAAACTTGATACTGCATCCACACAAATATTCAGCAAAGCAAATATTAAGCAACTATCTAAGCAAATAGTAAGAACGTTTGCTAATGAGTTGAGTTTACCATTTATACTGGTGATCTGTATTATTACAACTCATTTCTATTGTCTTAAGACTTTGTATTTAGTAAATTGGAAATGGCCTCAAGCAGTAATCTGCTTACAAACTGTCGTATTTGTGAACTGTATAAAGTAACTTGTATAGTATTTATTAATTTTGTTTTAATTCTGATTTATTTTTTTATTTATAAACAAAGTCCATTGTTTCAATCGGTAAACCTTTAGGTAGTGCTGACAAAAGATGACAAAACATAATATGAGAGGTTTTGGAAAAAGTTTTATTGGGTACTTTAATATTTTCTTCAGAATGTCCCTAAAATGTTCCAGTTGCTGTGCAGCAATAAAGCTTCCAAATTTCTTCATGTCATCACCGTTGTTGTTGTTAATACATATTATTTCAGGTATTGCTAGTGATTACTTTGAAGGATTTTGGTAGAACAATAAGTGGGAAATTTCCAAATATTACTTTATTTGCAGGCTGGCTAAATGTATGTTAATCTTTACAGGTTTCATTATACACCTACCTCTGCCTCTTCATCCTGACAAATATTTTATTCTGTGATGAACATAAGTACCACTAGTAACTGTAATATTTCAATAAAAAGTGTATTTAATAAACAGGGAGGGGCAAAGGGAGGGAACATAGAATACAGTATACAAGGGGTAAGTACAGATATTTTTCTTAGAATTTAGAAGGAAACTTTAGTTGGAATTTTCTGTCATTTACTGCCATTGAAATTACCACTTGCGTTTAAATGAGCATTTTGCCTGAAACTCCCCAGGAATAGGATGCTACAAATGAAGCTGCCTTTTTCTAAGTATTTGGCTGTTGTAAAAGAAGCATCAGTTGTCACATTATGTCATGCACTATGGAATTTATTTTTTTTATTATGTTCCTTTTAAAAAACAATGCTGATTTGGTCATGAAGAATCTTATGAATGGAAGAGTTGTTGTTCTCAGCTGGGTGGAGCTGAACTCATCAGGGGAAAAATAACTTCCAAATTGCACCGGGGGAAGGCAGATGACAGAAGAGAGGGTGGGATAGTACAGAGAGGAGAGAGATTTATGAGAGGGACAGCAACCACAAAAACAGTCAAGATCAGAAGGACTGTTTAGAGTCTGCTGCAACTCCTAAAACCACTGAGCTAATAACAGAAATTGAGCCTGGCAGCAAGTAGCTGTCCTGCAGGCAAGTAACTTCTATTAGTATTTTATGCACATTTAATTTAACAGTTTCTTATTGCCAGTAATAACTCATACCTGTGATCTTTATCAGCCTTACTGGTCAGAAAACCAGGAATTGTATGGGCACAGAAAGGATATGATACAGAGCCAGAACTTATTTTTTGTGGCCTCAGGAAGCACTAAGGAAGTGCTGCCAGAATTTGGAGATGGGACAAGGACTATTTCTGTCATGTCTTACTTAAGACCTAAATTTTGATGATGATGTGTTCTGCAATACTCCTGCTGTTTTCTTTAAATATGTCTTTAGATTATTAATACGGGATACATGTGAAGACTAATAAAAAGCAGATCCATAATAATGGTGCTTCTTATAGTGAGGAAAAGGTATGTGCTTTTCCATAAATTTGATCTTTCTTTGGGGCAGTGTATTAGCTGATACCATTCTTGGACAATTGATATTGAAAAACATGAGGGAGAAAGCAGTAAAGTGACTGTTTCGCTGTCTCTATCTGCAGCTATAAGGGAAAGAGAGAAGAGAAAACAAGAGGGTATTTTCTCATAATCTGGTTTTTTTACACATAAAATATTTCATTTCCAATGGGAATTAAAAAATGAGATCTCTTGCTCATGGGCTTAGATAACTGGCCTAGTCGAAAGGCTTTATTATTATGAATTTAGGAAGTTTCATTATGTATTCATAAAGAAGTAAACTGTAGAGGTCATGCCTATTGGGTACAGGTAAAATCTTTTGTACTATTCTGTTAATCATTATGTATATTCCCTTTTTTAGACATTAACAACTTAAAAGAGCTTTGAAAATTTGGGGTATTAGACATTTTAAAATATATTTTCAAGATATTTTCTTCATTTTCATATGTACAGGAACCTGGATTGCTTCAATGATATTAAACGTTGGCTTCTTTTCCATCTTGAATTTTTGCTATATTGAGCTCCACTGGGGTTTTCACCTTCTCCACTAGAGGGAGGTGTCCACTAGTACTTAACTGGTTTTACTTGTAGAAATACTTCCACCTACTTTAGTCACCTATCAGTTTCCTTTTTGATAATCTAAATAGTTGGGGTTTTTTAAAAGTCCCTACTGTAAAACACTATCTACAGCTTTTTTTAAAAATATATGTTTCATTCCAGTACCCTCTAGAGAACTTTGGAACTAGATGTAGTGTTTTATCAACCATACTTAAACCTATCTGGACAAAACTGTTCCTACCTTTTCCATCCACAAACCAAAGAATCATGATAGCTCTCTTGAGAAAGCATATTGTGTAAGTTCATGGTGAGATGTTTATGGACCAGGATCCTTAGGTTCACTTTAGAGTAAGGGTGGTTTTAGGATGCTTACCCATCTCAAAGCATGGTACGTATCCCTTGTTTCTAAGTGTTTAATTTTACACTGCATTTAGATAAAACCAGTTCCCAATGTGATGCAGATTTATCTGTAAATGTATCACATCCTTGAAATTGATGGCATTACAGAAATTATATCAAGACTAAGTATTTGCATCAAAAGGTAATTATTTAAATGTGGTTGTACAATGCAGCTCCAGGCTTGATGCTATACTACTAATAAAATTAATAAAATACACTATGTCAGGATATAATGGAGGGAAATACAGTTGTATTACTCATTATGAGAGGTTGTGTTTTCAACATTGTTACCTATTTTGGCTACAGTAACTCTCAAGTATTTTAGAGCTTTTGAATCATAAGCAATATCTCCTTCATATGGATCTGAACGTCTTCTCCAGCATTATGGAACTTCTACAGTTTCACAGAATCACAGAATCATTCAGGTTGGAAAAGACCCTTGGGATCATCGAGTCCAACCATCAGCCCTACTTTACAAAGTTCTCCCCTACACCACATCCCCCAACATCTCCTCTAAATGACCCTTAAACACATCCAGGGATGGTGACTCCACCACCTCCCTGGGCAGACCATTCTACTGTCTGACCACTCTTTCTGCCAATTTTTTTTTCCTAATGTCCAGTCCGAACTCTCTATTTCCTACTATAGCATACTGTAGCATTTAATTTATCCAGTCTTCATTCTATTTCCTCTGAAATTCATGTTAGTATTCAGTTTTAGTTAAAAAGGACACAGAGTAGATCTGCATGTGGAATTTAAACAGATTTTTATACAAACTAAAATGTATTAACTTTGCAGATGACTACTTTTGCTTTGCCTTTCCAAAACCAGTAAATTCCAGAGTTAATGGAAATAGAGTTGCCTTTGAAAACAACTCTACATTTTAGGGTCTATGCTGTTGTATTTAGCAGAAGTGACTGGTTTTCCTATAAAATTATTTTTTGTGTGCTGCACCTCTGTCTATCGCTTATCTACAGTAATTAACATTTTATGTAAGTCTGTAGAAAGTTATTGACAGATGTGATGTATATCCAAATCCTATATATCAAACAGCTTTTACACAGAAGGTAAGTTTTCTCCTTTTCGTAACAGGCTATATGGTCTATCTGCAGACAATGTTGTGAATTTAATTGTGCTTTGGATATAGTAAAGGATTTTACTCTAGATAAACTGATTCACACACAAAATAGTCATGAATCTACATACTGAAGAGGGTCAGTAAATTGCTGTGGTTAAAACCTGCTGTCTTATTGTGAGATTAGTTTTCAGGCTGATCAGTCCCATGGTTTGTGTTTTCAGAGAGCTATGTGAATGCTAATGCTGGTACAAAGAAGGAATACATCAAGGATCAGCTGGACTGTCCTTTCGGTGGAAAAAGATAAATCATTGGTAAAAGTAGCTCATATTTGAATTATACCTGAACTGGGAATAAGATATTTTTAAAAGTCGTTATTATTTCCTCCAGATTCATTTATAACATTGTGGTGGGTTAACCTTGGCCAGCTCCCAGATGCCCACTCAGCTACCCTCTCAATCCCTCTCCTCAACAGGAATGATGAACAAGATGAAAAAAACATGTGGGTGAGATAAAGACAGTAAGATCACTTTCCAAATACCATCACTAGCAAAACTGATTCGACTTGAAGAAAGGTAATTTAATTTATTGCTGATTAAAAATAGAATAGGATGGTGAAAAACAATGACAAAATTAAGAACACCTTCTTCCCAGACTCAGCTTCACTCCTTCATTCCCAGCACCTTCGTCTCCCTATCACCAAGCAGTACAGGGGGATGGGGAATGGGGTATTGCAGTCAGTCCATGACAGCTCCTCTCTGCCACTTCTTCCTCCTCACACTTTTCTCCTGCTCTAGCATGGGTCCTTCCTATTGACTGCAGCTCTTCATGATAAACCTGCTCCACCATGGGCTGCCACGACCTGCAGCTTCCTTCAGGGCATATCTGTCTGCTCCAGCATGGTCCTCTGTAGGGGCTGCAGAGGAATCTCTGCTGGGGTGCGTGGAGCATTTCCTCCTCCTCCTCTCACTTTGGTGTCAGCAGGGTTGTTTCTCACACTTTTTTCCCTCACCGCTTGTGCAGTGTTTTGATCTTCCATGTAATTGATTCATGGGGTGACTACTCTTTACATGAAAAAACCTGTTTGATTATCTACCTCAGGTTTCAAGATTTATCATGAAGATGCAGGTCAATTTTTCTTCTGTATACTACTGTATTGGGTTTTCATGGCAAGGTTTTGGTAGTGGGGGGGACTACAGAGGTGGCTCCTGTGAGAAGCTGCTAGAAGCTTCCCCTATAGAGCCAGTGCCAGTAGGATCCAAGGCTGAAGCCGAGCCCATCAGTGATGGTGCTAGCACCTCTGGGATAACATATTCAAGAAGGAGGAAAAAAACCCTGTACAACTACAGACAGAGTGGAATAATATGTGAAAGAAACAGTCCCACAGACACCAAGGTCAGTGAAGAAGGAGCGGGAGGGGGTGCTCCAGGATCAGAGATTCCCCTGAAGCCTGCGGTGCAGCCCATGGTGAGGCAGCTGTGCCCTGCACCCGTGGAGGGTAACGGTGGAGCAGATGTGCATCTGCAGCCTGTGGGGGACCCCACGCCAGAGCAGACAGATGCCTGAAGGAAGCTGTGACCCCGTGGGAAGCCCACGCTGGAACAGGCTCCTGGCAAGACCTGTGGCTCTGTGGAAAGAGAGGAGCCCACACTGCAGCAGGTTTTCTGGCAGGACTTGGGACCGTGTCGGGGACCCACGCTGGAGCAGCCTGTTCCTGAAGGGCTGCACCCCGTGGCAGGGACCCACGCTGGAGCAGTTCTTGAAGAGCTGCAGCCTCTGGGGAGTACTCACACTGGAGAGGTTTGTGGACGACTGTCTCCTGTGGGAGGGACCCCATGCTGGAGCAGAAGAGTGTGAAGCGTCCTTCCCTGAGGAGGAAGGAGTGGCCAGAAACAACAAGTGATGAACTGACCACAACCCCCATTCCTCATCCCCCTGTCCCATTGGTGGGGAGGAGACAGAGAAAATCGGGAGTAAAGTTGAGGCCAGAAAGAAGGGAGGGATGAGGAGAAGGTGTTTTAAGATTTTTTAAAATTATTTCTCATTATTCTACTCTGATTTGATTGGTTATAGATTACCCTCATTTCCCTGAGTCAAGTCTGTTTTGCCCATGATGGTAATTGCTGAGTGATCTCTCTGTCCTTATATTGACTCATGACCCTTTTGCTATATTTTTTCTCTCCTGTTCAGCTGAGGAGGGGAGTGATAGAGTGGCTTTGGAGGGCACCTGGTGTCCAGCCAGGGGCAAGCCACCAGAACTACAAATTGTTAACTAAGTCAAGGACTCTGCCTTGTCTAATTTGATACTTAAGGGATTTTCTGAAATTGTGTTCTCAGAAACAGTAACTTTTGTTTTGGTGTAAATCTTTACATGTTCAATCTTCTGACTTTTTCTTGACAAAAGTAATGAGTATATACACAGCCTGTGTGCTGCTGTCCAGTTTCTATCCCCAAACAGTCTTTTCTCGTGGTTCTCTTATTTATTAGAGATTAATTTCTCTGAGTAATAGCAGTATGTGTGGCAGGGCCCAGGGGGCACAGACAGCGCTGCCCTGCCCTCACTGAACCTGCTCCCCTTTGCCCAGGGCCCAGGAGTTTCATGTCAACTTCAGCCTTGTCAGCAGCCCGTATCTGGACTTGGTCCCAGTAAGATGTGGACCCATGCCAGTTCCTCGTCTTCAGTCCCAGATGCATCTCCTGGCAGGACCCCTGGCCCCAGCCCATCCCCTCGAGGCACCCAGGGCTGGGTCTCATCTGCTCTGCCTGCCATGCTGGGGCTCGAGAGTGAGGGCAGGGCCCTGTCTGTGCCTGCGTCACCCCGACCCTCTTCTGGGCTCAGCCCCACCCTGCCATGTTCCCTGACAAAGTGACCATGAAGGCACTTCTTTCCCCTGATTCTAAATATATAAGTTCTCTTCTGCAGATCAAAAACTCAGGAAATGTATTTTGAATATTCAAAAGCCAAACCGACAAACTCCGTTGCTTTGAAAGGCAGACTGTACAGGGCGGTAACCAATGTTTTTGTTTGGATTGTCATATGCCTGAGGCATTAATGATGCTTTTTTCTTCAGCTTAGTTGCTTTCCTTTGTAGATCATTCATCAAAAGTTATACATTTGTACAGGAGAGTAACAAACTATGTTACTATGGTTACATGATGGGTATTATAATTACAAAAAATTAATAGATAAGCACTACAATCAACATTTACCTGGCATTTATACTTTGCCATTTTAGAGCTTTATTTTGTCATTATACCCTATATAGGCTAGATATATTAGATATAAATGGTGCGTAGTGGAGTAATGAGATAATGAAGTGTTCTTTCTTCTTGTATCTCATTGAATAACAAAGAGAAATGTACAAAACATATGCCTATATGGAACTAAATTAGGTTACTAAACACAAAGCAGAGGGCTCTATTACACATTTTTGGGTGCTTGCATGCTGAGTGGCATGTCCCCAGGTTAATGAAAGGGTAAGTACAGGAGAAAGCCCTTTAATTATATTAATTATATTCTCAGTACCTTTGCTTTGTTAATTTTTTTGTTCTTTTGTCTCTTTTTTCCTCATTTATACATTGTAGCACTGGAAAATAAAATAAATTAAAAAAAAAGTAGAGAAATGGGAAGACAAAAAAGCAAACAAAAAAACCTCCATGCAGTTTATAGCTATCATTGATATAAATATCTTTCTGCAGAAAGGATATTTGAGCTACTGTCTTAAGTGGTTTGCTTACTTTGTAATGGATATTGTTTATGATATTGTTCTCTAAGAGAAGATATATGCAAATACTATTACAAAAGAAGTACTGAGATGTTAAGCCTTGTCCAGATTATAGACTGGCAGTATTGGAATTACAGAAGTGTCTGCAATTCAAAAAATATCTCTTGATCTTGCTTTTCTCTTCCCACTACATTAAAAGTTAAAGGTGGGGGGGTGTTTTCGTAACACTGCACTTTTGACTTAAGAATAGCAATCCCGTCCCTGTAGCTGCCCATGCTCAATGCCATTTAAATGTATAGCACATACCTTGCTTCATATGGAAGAGCACTAACAAATTATATGTGGTAGAGAATATGTAACATTTATGTGCTGTCCGCAGACACAGAAATTTCTTATGCTAGGATTTGACCAATCTCTTTAAAGAAAGCATAAGAATACTCAGATTTATTTATACATTCCTCAAGCAGACATTATTTTTACACTCTTCTCTAAGAAACTAAGTTGAATATTGTTTGGGAGTAGATCCTTGACTGATGGGAATCCTTGTGGTACATTGACTTTTGATGATGGCAGTTCATACCTGCTCTTTATCCTTCACCTATTTCCTTTTTACCTTTTCTCTGTTTTTCATATCTTTTTCTGAACATATGTCCTATTCTGTACTATTAAGAATCAGGGAAACAATTGTCAGTTGTGATCTTCCCAGTTTTGAATGCATACAACCTACAAACAACCACCTTTAAAAGAGAAAAGAAGAACATTAAAAAACAACAAAACCACCCCACCCCACCCCCCCAAAAAAAAAAAAAAAAAAATAGTTCACTCATGTTTCAGGGGTTTTTCTGTCACAGAAGTTGATGAAGGCTGGCAAAAAGGAAATTGATATGGAGAAACATCTTCGGAAAACTTCAGAAGCTTGTTTCCAGCAGTGAAACTGTAACAGTTTTCCTATAGGTTTGCATTTCATTTATTTCAGAGGTTGCTATATTAATGAGCTGGATTTTTATTTAATTTGAACTGATATAGACCTATGATCTGTCTTGAGGGTTAGAATTAATATTACTACAGGCTTGTGGCTACAGTAATTAATACATTCTTGTTTGTAAATATTATGACATAGTATTAGTTTATGACTAAAATTTTTTATTACTGGGAACAATGTTTTGTGTTTTGAATCATATTGTAAGTGATGTCTTGATTATATGTTTAGAATGGAGAAAGTGAAGTAGTGTTTACAGTCTTACAATATATATCCTACCTATCTGGATTGTAGTATGGTCTTAATAAGAAATGTTTATTTTATGATGCTGTACTGTAGTTATGGAACAAACCAAGTACTGCATGAATGAAACCTATTAAAATATTATTTTCAGGACAATTCCATGGAACAATGTAAAAGACAACTGATCTAATTTTTGTATTTTGTTATACATTTATTTTTAATATGATACTGATTTACTTCTGTTTCAGTGGCAGACAATATAAATTACTGGATAATTCCATTGTATCCGTATTCTCTCCCATCAGACCTACTCAAAGCAGAAACGATAGATACTTGCTTGTTTTAGGGAATCTTTTTTTTTTTTTTTTTTTTTTTTTTTCCTACAGAGTGTCATAAATATATATATATATAACAGTTTTATACTCAATTACAAATCAGCTTGATTGTGGAAACAAGTTCTAATCTCTTCCCTTAATTTAAGTTAAATAAAACTGTACACAGCAGCAGCCAGACAGCTTCACTTGCCTAATGCACAGAGTAAACAACCACAGAGTTACATCAGAATTCAGGTCATGTGGCCTCAGTCTTCAGAAGTTGTTTTAGTAAAAAATAATAATAAAATATGAAAACATAGGCATAAAGTGCTTGCTATGTGGGTGGGATATAAATCAAGGTTTGTGTGTTTTGGTGAAACATTTACAGAAATAACAATCTTGTGGCATGTTTATTTAAGTGTTCTGAAAAATTCACTCATAAATAACTGTCTTAAGTATGCATATAATCTCAAAGATCCCTTTTGTGGTAAAAATGATACAGAGGTATTATTTAAATACCATTTTCACTTTGTGAAGAAACCCTGCTAAAAGACTGATCTGTTAAACATAATGTCAATTGAGAAAAATCTGAGGAAGTCTGAACTGAAGAATGATCGACTGACATCATCATCAGAGGGTTTTTTTATACCACTGATTTTTTTTTAGGACACATATATCATTAAGCTCTGAGAAAGAGAAAATATCGTGCTTTTTGTTATCTATCAATATAATAAGGCTTCTTCACTACTACTATATCTAAGATCAGATTGCTTAAGAGGAAAGAAAGGAAGATTTGATATCGTCCACATGTAACTCAAATATCAGAATGTTTTACTTGTGTACTGTCCTGGTTTCATCTGGGATAGAGTTAATTTTTCTTAGTAGATAGAATAGGGCTATGTTTTGGATTCAATATGGGATTTGGCATGAGAAGAATATTTATAATACAGTGATGTTTCCAGTTGTCGTTAAGAGGTCAAGGTCCCTCCAACTTCCCGTGTCCTGTCCATGTTCAGGTGTACAAGAATCTGGGAGGGGGTACAGCCAGAGCACCGGGCCCAAATCGGCCAACGGAATATTCCTTACCATTTAATGTCATGCTCATTATATAAAGGAGGGGCAACTGGGTAGGAGGGGGCTCTCTCTCTCACTTTCATGATTATGACTGTGGGATCTTGGGGGTTTTGGGCTCGCTAGCAAGGAATGGGCTGGGTATCAGTTGGTGGGTGGTGAGCAATCACATTGTGCATTACCCATTACCCATTTGTATTTTCTATTATTATTTGTTTCTTTTATTATAATTACTTGTCCTGGTTTAGCTAGGACAGGGTTAAGTTTCCACAGCAGAGAAGGGGGAAGGGATCTCCAGCCAGGTTATTCATACCATGCTGACGTCAGGTCCGGGTGCGGGAGCCGGGAACTTTTCCCTTTGTGGCTTTGGTGGTGGGAAGCACGCAAGCGAGCTGTCTGTAACCACCTTGGTGTTTCTCTGTATATCTTTTGTCCTGTTTGCTGTTATTACTGTTTATTGTTCTTATCCTTGCTACTGTTGTTGTTCAGATTGTTTATCACACTGTTGTATTAAATTTCTTCTTATTTTAACCCAGGTTTGTGCCTCACTTCCAGCCTGACCGGCTGAGGGTGGGGGAGGGGCAATGGCAACGTGGTCTCCGGTCCCGGCAGGGCCTAAACCACCACAGCCTTTTTGGCACACCAACGTGGGGCACAAGAGGGCAGAAATAAGAATCAAAAAGGGACAGACCCTGACCAGAGTGTGTTAGAGCAATCTGTGAGGTTGTATTTGTATTTGTTTGATCAGAAAACGTTTGCAATGCTGGCCCACTTGCTTGTGTGGTGGGGCTGGATTAATCCTTATATCCAGTATATGATCCCAGTGCTGGCGTTTGTTATTGGTGGACAATGTGTAAACGGTCTTATGTTGTTATATGGGCTATTGAATGCTTATAATGCAATTGTATTGCTGTTTGTGGAGGCAGGCCGGTACCTGTTTGCTGCCTGGGCTTTTGTTAGGGGTCTCACCGCCTCTATGGGTGAGCCAGGGGAAGAGATCCTCTAAGTTTTTGAGAGTTTCAATTATCCTTGGAGCCTGCAGGCCAGTGTGAGTGGCACAATGCCTTCTGAATGTCTGCCTGATTTTGGTTTTGGCCATGCGGCACTTCTCTAACAATAGCAGTGCCCGGAAACCTGCCCCGAGGTCAGATAATAGTGAGTGGCAAGGGGTGTGGGAAAAGATGGGCAAAGGCCTGTGTCGGTGGGCACCCCCAATGCTTTGGAATTTCACTCCTGAGCAAGTGCAGAGCCCTGAGAAGCTGATGGAGTGCTTAGAAAGGGTGTGTTGCCAAGAGGGCAAAACCCAGGAGATACAAATCACTGCAATGTGTTGGGGACTTCCCATGCCTACCATGTCGTCTTTAATGTCACTCACTGCCCTCAAAGGGGAGAAGGGGCTGCAGGACCTGAGGGTGAACTTACTGGTACAGCAGCTGGGCCGGGGGAACAGGCAGAACCAGTATCAGTCGCCTGCACCAGCACAGCGACTGAGCCAGAGAGCCAGGCAATGCAGGTGTCAGTAGCCCTGATACAGAAAACAAAATATACCAGAAAGTCAGTTCGCAAAGTGGGGGATGGGGATGAGCCAGGCCCAGGACGGGAACAGGAGGAAGGGCCAGAGGTGATCATCTGATCTCTATCCCCGACTGAGCTGCAAGATATGCGGAGAGATTTCGGCCACCTGGGAGGCGAGCAGATTTGCACCTGGCTGCTCTGATGCTGGGACAATGGAGCCAGTGCTTTTGAAATGGAGGGGAGAGAGGCCAAGCAGCTGGGATCTTTGGCCAAGGAGGCTGGCATTGATAGGGAAATAGGGAAGCAGGCTCAAATCCTCAGCCTTTGGAAGCGACTCCTGCTCAGTGTAAGGGAGAGGCACCCCTACAAGGATGATATCCTATGTCAGCTAAGCACATGGACCAGCATTGAGAAAGGCATCCAGAACCTCAGGGAACTGGCTGTGTTTGAGATGATCTATGGTGATCTAAATGATGAGCAGTCACCCATGGACCCAGATCAGGCCCCTTGCACACCCCTGATGTGGTGAAACTTCCTGAAGAGCGCACCAGAAGCACACTCAAAAGCACTGGCAATAGTGTCCTGGTGGACAGACACCCAGACTCAGTGGATGGAGAGTGGTTGGCAAGCTCTGGCAATATGAGGGAAATCTCCCCTCATCTCAACATTCCTGGGTCTCAGCTGTGGAGGAACTGTCTCAGAGGGTCCAAAAAATGGAAGAGGACATGTCCTACATTCCACCTGCATGGGTTGATGCCTCAGCCTTTAGAAGTAAACGTTTCCCCACCCAAGAGAAAGGCAGCAGAAGGCACACACCACGAGGCACCCCGTGGTTTTTCCTCCGCGACCATGGAGAAAACATGAGGAGGTGGGATGGACAGCCCACTGCCGCACTAGCTGCACGAGTAGAGCAACTGAAAGGAAAAACCGTCACGAAAGGGGAGTCCTCCAAGAAAAGCGCAGCTCCAGTGTCTAGTCAGAAATCCCCCAGGGAGAATAGAAGGGTGAACGTTATGTCTGACCCTCTTGAGGGGACCAGTAAATCATTCTTACAGGAAGTGAGTGATGATGAGCAGGATTAGAGGGGCCCTGCCTCCAGCCCGGTGGAGGAAAGGGATAATCTGATTTACTGGACAGTGTGGATCCGATGGCCTGGCACATCAGACCCACAAGAGTATAAGGCTTTGGTGGACACTGGCGCAGAGTGCACCCTGATGCCATCGAGCTACAGTGGGGTTGAATCCATCTGCATCTCCGGAGTGACAGGGGAATCCCAACAGCTGATACTATTGGAAGCTGAAGTGAGCCTGACTGGGAAGGACTGGCATCAGCACCCCACTGTGACTGGCCCAGATGCCCCGTGCATCCTGGGCATAGACTATCTCAGGAGAGGGGACTTCCAAGACCCAAAAGGCTACCGGTGGCCTTTTGGTGTAGCTGCCCTGGAGGAGGTTGAACAGTTGTCCACCTTACCCGGCCTCTCAGAGGATCCCTCAGTGGTGGGGCGCCTTAAGGTTGGGGAGCAGCGAGTGCCGATTGCTACCAGGACGGTGCACCGGCGGCAGTACCGCACCCACCGAGATTCCCTGGTCCCCATCCATCAGCTGATCCACCAACTAGAAAGCCAGAAGGTGATCAGCAAAACTCACTCACCCTTCAACAGCCCTATATGGCCAGCGAGAAAGCCTAATGGTGAATGGAGGCTAACTGTGGACTACCGTGGCCTGAATGAAGTTACACCAGCAATGAGTGCTGCAGTGCCGGACATGCTCGAGCTCCAGTGTGGAGTCGAAGGCAGCCAAGTGGTACGCCACAATTGACATTGCTGACGCATTCTTCTCCATTCCGATAGCGCCAGAGTGCAGGCCACAGTTTGCGTTCACTTGGAGAGGCATCCAGTACACCTGGAATCGATTGCCCCAGGGGTGGAACCACAGCTCCACCATTTGCCATGGACTGGTCCATACTGCACTGGAGAAAGGTGGGGCTCCAGAACACCTGCAGTACATTGATGACATCATTGTATGGGGGAACACAGCCGAGGAAGTCTTTGAGAAAGGGAAGAAGATAATTGAAATCCTCCTGAAGGCCGGCTTTGCCATTAAGCAAAAGACAGTCAAGGGGCCTGCAAGGGAAATTCAATTCCTAGGGATAAAATGGCAAGATGGGCGTCGCCACATCCCAATGGAGGTGATAAACAAGATAACAGCCATGACCCCACCAACCTCTAAAAAAGAGACTCAGTCTTCCCTTGATTCAGTGTGGTTCTGGAGGATGCCCATCCCGAACTACAGCCTGATTGTGAGCCCTCTCTACCACGTAACCCGTAAGAAGAACGATTTTGAATGGGGCCCTGAGCAACAACAATCCTTTGAACAAATTAAACGGGAGGTTGCCCAAGCAGTAGCCCTCGGGTCAGTCTGGGAAGGGCAGGAGGTCCAGAACATGCTCTACACCGCAGCCGGGGAGAATGGCCCTACCTGGAGCCTCCGGCAGAGAGCACCTGGGGAAACCCGAGGCCGACCTCTAGGATTTTGGATCTGGGGATACAAGGGCTCTGAAGCTCATTATACACCAACTGAGAAGGAGATACTGGCAGCGTACAAAGGAGTTGGGGCTGCCTCAGAAGTGGTCGGCACTGAAACACAGCTCCTCCTGGCACCCCGACTGCCGATGCTGGGGTGGATGCTCAAAGGAAAGGCTTCCTCCACAATCATGCAACAGATGCCACGTGGAGTAAATGGGTTGCGTTGATAACACAACGGGCTGGAATAGGGAACTCCAGCCGCCCAGGGATACTAGAGGTGGTTACTGGTGAACTGGCCAGAGAGCAAAGATTCCGGGATGTCACCAGAACAGGAGGTGACACGTGCTAAGGAGGCCCCACCATATAACGAGCTGCCGGATGAGGAGAAGCGATATGCCCTGTTCACTGATGGGTCTTGTCGTATTGTGGGAAAACATCGACGGTGGAAGGCTGCTGTGTGGAGTCCCACACGACGGGTCACTGAAGCTGCTGAGGGACAGGGTGAATTGAGCCAATTCACAGAGGTGAAAGCCATCCAGCTTGCTTTGGATATTGCTGAGCAGGAAAAGTGGCCAAGGCTCTACCTCTACACCGACTCGTGGGCAGTGGTGAATACCCTGTGGAAATGGCTGCAGCAATGGAAGCAGAGCAACTGGCAACATAAGGGTAAAACGGTCTGGGCTGCTGAAGTATGGCAGGACATTGCAGCCCGTGTGGAAAACCTCGTTGTGAAGGTGCGCCATGTGGATGCCCATGTACCCAAGGGTCGGGCCACTGATGAACATCGACACAACCAGCAGGCAGACCAGGCTGCTAAGATCAGAGTGGCTCAGGTGGACTTGGACTGGCAGCGCAAAGGTGAACTGTTTATAGCCCGGTGGGCCCACGAGACCTCGGGCCACCAAGGTAGAGATGCAACATACAGGTGGGCTCGAGATCGAGGGGTGGACCTCACCATTGACACCATTGCAGAGATCATCCACGGATGGGAGACGTGTGCTGCAATCAAACCTGCCAAGCGTGTGAAGCCCCAACGAAATGGAGAGCGATGGCTGAAATATAGATATGGAGAGGCCTGGCAGATCGACTACATCACACTGCCACAGACCCGCCACAGGAAGCGCCACGTGCTCACAATGGTGGAAGTAACCACTGGGTGGCTGGAAACTTACCCAGCGCCCCACGCCACCATCCGGAATACCATCCTGGGCCTTGAGACCCAAGTCCTGTGGCGACACGGCACCCCAGCGAGAATTGAGTCAGACAACGGGACCCACTTCCAAAACAACCTCATAAATGCCTGGGCAGAAGAACACGGCATCGAGTGGGTCTACCATATCCCCTACCACGCACCAGCCTCTGGGAAGATAGAGCACTACAGTGGACTGTTAAAAACCACACTGAAAGCACTGGGAGGTGGGACCTTCAAAGACTGGGACATGCATCTAGCAAAGGCCACCTGGCTAGTCAACACAAGAGGATCTGCCAGTCGAGCTGGCCCGGCTCAGTCAAAACCTCCACGTGCTGTAGATGGGGATAAAGTCCCTGTGGTGCGCATGAGGAATATATTGGGAAAAATGGTCTGGTTTAGTCCTGCGCCAGGCAAAGGTAAAGGCAAACCCATCCATGGGATTGCTTTTGCTCAAGGACCTGGGTGTACCTGGTGGGTGATGCAGGACAATGGAGAGGTCCGATGCGTACCACAGGGGGACTTGATTCTGGGTGAGAACATGCCGTGAATTATGCTGTGCCTTTGTAAATTGTTATTTTGTTATTGCTAACTGCTAAATGGAAGCTGGACATGATGCAGATGGTATAGAATAAAGGGGTGGATTATGTCCTGTTTCAGCTGGGATAGGGTTAAGTTTCCCCAGCAGAGAAGGGGGAAGGGATATCCAGCTGGGTTATTCATACCATGCTGGCGTCAGGTCCAGGGGCAGGAGCGCAAGAACTTTTCCCTTGTGTCTTTAGTGGTGGGAAGCAGGCTAGTGAGCTGTCTGTAACCACTGTGGTATTTCTCTGTATATCTTTTTTCTTGCTTACTGTTATTGCTGTTTATTGTTGCTATAATTGCCACTGTTGTTGTTCAGATTGTTTATCACACTGTTGTATTAAATTTCTTCTTATTTTAACCCGGGGTTTGTGCCTCACTGCCAGCCCGACTGGCTCAGGGTGGGGGAGGGACAATGGCAACGTGGTCTCCAGTCCCGGCAGGGCTTAAACCAACACATTACTAAACTGTTTGTATCTCAAGCTATGAGGCTTCCTTTATCCCTCTAATTTCACTCCCCTATCCCCCTGTCTGGGGGAGGGTGAGCAAGCAGCTGTGTGGTATTTAGCTGCTGGCTGAGTTCAAACCACAACAGGTACTCAAGTATTGAATACTTTATCAGAATTCACATCAGAACCATAGTGTTAATATTCCAAATCTGGACCCTTCTGTTACATCACTTCAATTGTTGTCCTAACTTGTCTAATTCTAAAGAGTTGAGGTTAGTGATTAAAAATTCAGCTAAATAATTCAAACTATTTTGCAAATATTGTGTAATGAAATACTGCAGTTAAAATCATATGTGCTGTAATTGTGTGTTATCTTTTAATTGGCATATTTTACAGTAAGATATCATTCTTACACAGTGTTTGATCTGAAGAATGGATGTTCCTAGGCCACTTGTTTGCAAGTCAAATAAAATCAGTTCCATTCAAACATAAAAAATAGCTGAGCTGTTGATAAATATCATCAGCATACCAACATGTACACAACCATGCATCTGTAAACAGAATTGTTTGGGTATCAAAGGCACAAAAAGAACTGTTGTACAGTATGTAGCAAAACCTGAAACCAGTGAACTTCACTGCTTAGGAGGATTTATTCCAAACATAAATCTTTAACCCTATTTCCTGAAAGGCTTTTTGGGCTTCAATCCTTTCAGTTCGGGGCATTCTGGATGTCAAGACAATGTGTTCTGAGTTATTATATATTTGGAATTTTGTAGGATTCAGAGACCTGGCTGGTTTAATTAGAAATCAAGAAATCACTCAAGACTTTTACTGAATTTCATGACAGGCTTCAGAGTGTGACTGTTCTTCTGGCTATTCCAATATGAGATCTGAGAGGCAGCTATTCCTCTGGCAAGTACGAAAAAAAGTTTTTTCTGAGAGAGAAGTGGGAAAAACTATGACTTTGAATCTCTTAAAAGAATAATTCCTCTGTGTTGGTAGAATAGGAACCCTGTGGGATGAAGAGCATATTCTCATGCACTGATACAATTATGTTATGCTCAGCTCCCTGAGAAGGAATCTTTGTTACCTTAAAATGCAGTACTAATTTCACTAATAAGTAAGCCAATTTATATCTTCTCATGGCAACATTTTTTTTCTGGATGGAACAGAGCAAGTACGCTTGAAATAGTAGAAATACATTCCTATATATGCTAGCAAGAAAAACAAAAAAAGACATTTTGAAATCTTTTTAAAGTGAATTATGAGCTGTTCTCATTTTCCTTATAGCTCTAAGCCCTTGCAGCATAATTGAATACTTTGAAAGTTCATTTTTCTTTAAACGCACAGTGTAAAGATAGAACTAATAATTTAACTTCAGTGAGACTACAAGCAAATAAATACCATTGAACTCAGTAAAATATTTCAAAAAGCACAGAAAGAGAAAACAAACTTTAAAAAAAACCCTTAGTTTCATAGCCACTTTCTAGTTCTCCAGCAGTGCCTCTAGCAGAGACACTGAAGAATAGACTGAGGTCCTGTTTACATTAAGGCCAAATCCAGATGCAATATGTTTGTAGGATTGCACATCCCTCTACTGCATCCCCCCCTAATGCATTTTTTTGACTGGGGGCATAAGGTTTGCAAATACAGTGTTTAGCCACAAAACTCCTTTTCATAAACCTATGTTTGATGTACACTAGAAATTAGAGTTTGTAGACCTGTATGAGTGTGATTTAATCTCAAACAAAAATAAAAAAAAAATCCTTTTACTAGTAGCAACCTTAGTTTTTAAAAAAATGAAATCTGTTTTAATAAAACTCACCTCAGCATTTTTTTTCCAACACAGCATCTACAATATGATATAAAAAATAACCATGATAATTGTATTATTAGTAAGATACTTAAAAGGAAAAAAACCATACTTAATAGGAAAAAAAAAAAAAAGTGAGCTGATTTTTATAAAGAAGCACAGGATACACAAAAATTGTTTTGATTTTGTTCTTATTGTGGAGCAGTGGTGTGCAGGGATGAAGAATAACTGATTATATGAGAAATTTTTTGTTCATTTAATTTTGGTCTCCAAGTTTCTTTTTAATGAAGTCAAATCCTGTATGTGGAAGAAAATACAAAATCAACAGTCCTTTCTACTACTCTTTCGATATTGTATTCTTTGTGAGGACGTGCTCACTGGCTATGTCTATATGACTTTTTATTATTTCTTTTTTTAAATTATTGTTAACAGCAGTACTTCAATTTTTAAGCAAATTCCTTGGTTATTTTCACTTAATGTACCTTATCTTGCTTCAAATTGTAGTTGTTTTGGTGTGTGCCAACTATATTCCTTCTGTAGCAAAATAAAACAGAGACTCCTTCAGAGAACATCAAATGTTCTCAAGCCTGTGAGAAAACTTAAGGGTCGGAAATAATGACTGGTTCTTCAAGTAGTTGCAAGCCAAGTGAAAGGTGAAGTGTTTGGTGTTAGGAAAAAACCTAAATCTATTTCTGAACTTTAGGGTTTACCTCAAACCTCATGTAGCACAGATACCAGGGACCTTTATACCAGCTGTTTCCAAATCCTGATTTGATCTTACTGTTCTGAATTTCTTTTTCACAGAATCAAGGAATATTTGAGATTGGAAGGGACCTCTGGAGGTCCTCCTGTCCAAACCTGGTAGCTGGTGTATCAGCCACTTCTCCCAGTTTTGTATCATCACCAAAGTTGCTGAGGGTATGCTCTGACCCATCAACCAGATCATTGATGAAGATGGTAAACAGGATTGGTCCCACAATTGCCCCCTGGGTACACCGTTATTTTCACTATGTTCACCACCCACTGGACCTGGCCTTTTAGGCAGTTTTTAAGCCACTTCACTGCCTGCTCATTGAGCTGGTACTTCAGCAGTTTCTCTATGAGGATCTTATGGGAGACAGTGTTGGTACCATCTCCCACAATATTCTCACTCTAAATTGGAGAGAGATAGATTGATGGATGAGGAATTGTCTGGATGATCACATTCAATGTGTTACTGTCCAAACAGGAAACCAATAAGGAGTGTTGTCCCTTAAGGGTCCATACTGGGACAAATATTATCATTAATGACATAAATGGTGGGATTGAGTGCACCCTCAGCAAGTTTACAGACAACACTAAACTGAGTGGTGCGGTTGATTCACTAGAGGGAAGAGATCCCATTCAGAGGGAACTTGACAGATTTGAGGAAGTGAGGCTGTCTGAACTTCATGAAGAATAAACAAGGCCAAGTGCAAGGTCCTGCACTTGGGTCAGGGCAATCCCTAATATCAATATAGACTGGGTGATAAATGGATTGAGAGTAGCCCTGTGGAGAATACTTGGGGATACAGGTGAAGTATGAGCTGGCAATGTGCTCTTGCAGCCCAGAAAGCCAATTGTATCCTGGACTAAATCAAAAGAAGCATGGCCAGCAGGTTGAGAGAGGTGATTCTCCCTCTCTACTCCACTTTCATGAGACCCTACCTGGACTATTGTGTCCAGCTCTGGGGTCCCCAGCACAAGAAAGACACGGACCTCTTAGAGTGGGTTTAGAGGAGGGCCACAAAAATGGTCAGAAGGATGGAACACTTTCCCTATGACAGAAAGGCTGAGAGAGTTGGGGTTGTATAGCATGGAGAAGGCTTTAGGGTGACATTATTTGGCCTTCTAATATATAAATGGAGCTTCTAAGAAAGATGGAGAGAGACTTTGTATGAGGGCCTGCAGTGGCAGGACAACAGGCAATAGTTTTAAGCTGAAAGACAGTAAACTTAGGTTGGATATTAGGAAGAATTTTTTTGTGATGAGGATGGTGAGACATTGGAACAGGTTACCCTGAGAAATTGTGAATGTCCTAGAAGTGTTCAACGTTGCGTTGGATGGGGCTTTGAGCAACCTGATATAGTGAAAGATGTCCCTGCCCATGGCAGAGAGGTTGGAATTACATGATCTTTTAAGGTCCCTTCCAACTTATACCACTTTATGAGAACCTTACTAAAGTCAGAGTAGAAAATATTCACTTTTCTTCCCCCACCTACTAGGCCCTTGTTGTAGTTTTAAGCCCTGCTGGGACCGGAGACCACGTTGCTGTTGCCCCTCCCCCACCCTCAGCCAGTCGGGCTGGCAGTGAGGCACAAACCCCGGGTTAAAATAAGAAGAAATTTAATACAACAGTGTGATAAACAATCTGAACAACAACAGTGGCAATGATAGCAACAATAAACAGCAATAACAGTAAGCAAGAAAAAAGATATACAGAGAAATACTGCAATGGATACAGACAGCTCGCTTGCCTGCTTCCCACTACCAAAGACACAAAGGAAAAATTTCCCATGCTCCCGTGCCCAGGCCTGATGTCAGCATGGTATGAATAACCCGGCTGGAGATCCCTTCCCCCTCTCTCTCTGCTGGGGAAACTTAACCCTATCCCAGCTGAAACAGGAGATAATCCACCCCTTTATTCTATACCATCTGCGTCATGTCCAGCTGCCATTTAGCAGTTAGCAATAACAAAATAACAATTTACAAAGGCACAGCATAATTCACGGCATGTTCTCACCCAGAATCAAGTCCCCCTGTGGTACGCATCGGACCTCTCCATTGTCCTGCATCACCCACCAGGTACACCCAGGTCCTTGGGCAAAAGCAATCCCATGGATGGGTTTGCCTTTACCTTTGCCTGGCGCAGGACTAAACCAGACCGTTTTTCCCAATATATTCCTCATGCGCACCACAGGGACTTTATCCCCATCTACAGCACGTGGAGGTTTTGACTGAGCCGGGCCAGCTCGACTGGCAGATCCTCTTGTGTTGACTAGCCAGGTGGCCTTTGCTAGATGCATGTCCCAGTCTTTGAAGGTCCCACCTCCCAGTGCTTTCAGTGTGGTTTTTAACAGTCCATTGTAGCACTCGATCTTCCCAGAGGCTGGTGCGTGGTAGGGGATATGGTAGACCCACTCGATGCCGTGTTCTTCCACCCAGGCATTTATGAGGTTGTTTTGGAAGTGGGTCCCGTTGTCTGACTCAATTCTCTCTGGGGTGCTGTGTCGCCACAGGACTTGGGTCTCAAGGCCCAGGATGGTGTTCCGGGCGGTGGTGTGGGGCGCTGGGTAAGTTTGCAGCCATCCAGTGGTTACTTCCACCATTGTGAGCACGTGGCGCTTCCTGTGGCGGGTCTGTGGCAGTGTGATGTAGTCGATCTGCCAGGCCTCTCCATATCTATATTTCAGCCATCGCTCTCCATTTCGCTGGGGCTTCACACGCTTGGCATGTTTGATTGCAGCACATGTCTCCCATCCGTGGATGATCTCTGCAATGGTGTCAATGGTGAGGTCCACCCCTCGATCTCGAGCCCAGCTGTATGTTGCATCTCTACCTTGGTGGCCTGAGGTCTCATGGGCCCACTGGGCTATGAACAGTTCACCTTTGCGCTGCCAGTCCAAGTCCACCTGAGCCACTCTACTCTTAGCAGCCTTGTCTGCCTGCTGGTTGTGTCGATGTTCATCAGTGGCCCGACTCTTGGGTACATGGGCATCCACATGGCGCACCTTCACAACGAGGTTTTCCACACGGGCTGCAATGTCCTGCCATACTTCAGCAGCCCAGACCGTTTTACCCTTATGTTGCCAGTTGTTCTGCTTCCATTGCTGCAGCCATTTCCACAGGGTATTCACCACTGCCCACAAGTTGGTGTAGAGGTAGCGCCTCGGCCACTTTTCCCGCTCAGCAATATCCAAAGCAAGCTGGACGGCTTTCACCTCTGTGAACTTGCTCAATTCACCCTGTCCCTTAGCAGCTTCATTGACCCGTCGTGTGGGACTCCACACAGCAGCCTTCCACCGTCGATGTTTTCCCACAATACGACAAGACCCATCCATGAACAGGGCATATCGCTTCTCCTCATCCGGCAGCTCGTTATATGGTGGGGCCTCCTTAGCACGTGTCACCTCCTGTTCTGGTGACATCCCGGAATCTTTGCTCTCTGGCCAGTTCGTAATCACCTCTAATATCCCTGGGCGACTGGGGTCCCTATTCCAGCCCGTTGTGTTATCAACGCAACCCATTTACTCCACGTGGCATCTGTTGCATGATTGTGGAGGAAGCCTTTCCTTTGAACATCCACCCCAGCATCGGCAGTCGGGGTGCCAGAAGGAGCTGTGTTTCAGTGCCGACCACTTCTGAGGCAGCCCCAACTCCTTTGTACGCTGCCAGTATCTCCTTCTCAGTTGGTGTATAATTAGCTTCAGAGCCTTTGTATCCCCGGCTCCAAAAGCCTAGAGGTCGGCCTCGGTTTTCCCCAGGTGCTCTCTGCCGGAGGCTCCAGGTAGGGCCATTCTCCCCGGCTGCGGTGTAGAGCATGTTCTGGACCTCCTGCTCTTCCTGGACTGGCCTGAGGGCTACTGCTTGGGCAATCTCCCGCTGAATTTGTTCAAAGGATTGTTGTTGCTCAGGGCCCCATTCAAAATCGTTCTTCTTACGGGTTACGTGGTAGAGAGGGCTCACAATCAGGCTGTAGTTCGGGATGGGCATCCTCCAGAACCACACTGAACCCAGGGAAGACTGAGTCTCCTTTTTAGAGGTTGGTGGGTGCGGCGGGCGGAGGAAGCAAGCAGCCGATTCAATGTGAATGATAGAGCAAGCTTCAACTTTATTGAAAGAAATCACACCTTATATAAGCACTCTAAAATAATCATGCATACTACTCACAAATCTATTGGATACATGTAAAAAGCTACATTATAATATCCCAGCCCCCTGTGGCATTTCAGACATGTCACAACATCTTCCCTCTTCTGGCCCGCCTCCTTTCCCAAGGTTGTTTTTTTTATCATCAAGGCCATTGTGTACCTCAGTTTCTCTCTTTGTTGACATAACACTCTGTTGTTTGGCATAACTGTACCCTCGGTTTTTTCCTTTGTTTACCTCAGATGGCTGCAATCAGCTTCTGCAGAGACCCATGGCCTTGCTCTGCAAGCCGTTCTCCAACAGGTGGGGCCATGGCTGTTATCTTGTTTATCACCTCCATTGGGATGTGGCGACGTCCACCTTGCCATTTTATCCCTAGGAATTGAATTTCCCTTGCAGGCCCCTTAACTTTCTTTTGCTTAATGGCAAAGCCGGCCTTCAGGAGGATTTCAATTATCTTCTTCCCTTTCTCAAAGACCTCCTCGGCTGTGTTCCCCCATACAATGATGTCATCAATGTACTGCAGGTGTTCTGGAGCCCCACCTTTCTCCAGTGCAGTATGGACCAGTCCATGGCAAATGGTGGAGCTGCGGTTCCACCCCTGGGGCAATTGATTCCAGGTGTACTGGATGCCTCTCCAAGTGAACGCAAACTGTGGCCTGCACTCTGGCGCTATCGGAATGGAGAAGAACGCGTCAGCAATGTCAATTGTGGCGTACCACTTGGCTGCCTTCGACTCCAGTTCATACTGGAGTTCCAGCATGTCCGACACTGCAGCACTCATTGCTGGCGTAACTTCATTCAGGCCACAGTAGTCCACAGTTAGCCTCCATTCGCCATTAGGCTTTCTCACTGGCCATATAGGGCTGTTGAAGGGTGAGTGAGTTTTGCTGATCACCTTCTGGCTTTCTAGTTGGCGGATCAGCTGATGGATGGGGACCAGGGAATCTCGGTGGGTGCGGTACTGCCGCCGGTGCACCGTCCTGGTAGCAATCGGCACTCGCTGCTCCTCAACCTTAAACCGCCCCACCACTGAGGGATCCTCTGAGAGGCCGGGTAAGGTGGACAACTGTTCAACCTCCTCCAGGGCAGCTACACCAAAAGGCCACCGGTACCCTTTTGGGTCTTGGAAGTCCCCTCTCCTGAGATAGTCTATGCCCAGGATGCACGGGGCATCTGGGCCAGTCACAGTGGGGTGCTGATGCCAGTCCTTCCCAGTCAGGCTCACTTCAGCTTCCAATAGTATCAGCTGTTGGGATCCCCCTGTCACTCCGGAGATGCAGATGGATTCAACCCCACTGTAGCTCGATGGCATCAGGGTGCACTGTGCACCAGTGTCCACCAAAGCCTTATACTCTTGTGGGTCTGATGTGCCAGGCCATCGGATCCACACTGTCCAGTAAATCAGATTATCCCTTTCCTCCACCCGGCTGGAGGCAGGGCCCCTCTAATCCTGCTCATCATCACTCACTTCTTGTAAGAATGATTTACTGGTCCCCTCAAGAGGGTCAGACATAACATTCACCCTTCTATTCTCCCTGGGGGATTTCTGACTAGACACTGGAGCTGCGCTTTTCTTGGAGGACTCCCCTTTCGTGACGGTTTTTCCTTTCAGTTGCTCTACTCGTGCAGCTAGGGCGGCAGTGGGCTGTCCATCCCACCTCCTCATGTTTTCTCCATGGTCGCGGAGGAAAAACCACGGGGTGCCTCGTGGTGTGTGCCTTCTGCTGCCTTTCTCTTGGGTGGGGAATTGTTTACTTCTAAAGGCTGAGGCATCAACCCATGCAGGTGGAATGTAGGACATGTCCTCTTCCATTTTTTGGACCCTCTGAGACAGTTCCTCCACAGCTGAGACCCAGGAATGCTGAGATGAGGGGAGATTTCCCTCATATTGCCGGAGCTTGCCAACCACTCTCCATCCACTGTTAGAGTGTGGGTGTCTGTCCACCAGGACACTATTGCCAATGCTTTCGAGTGTGCTTCTGGTGCACTCTTCAGGAACTTTCACCACATCAGGTGTGTGCAAGGGTCCTGATCTGGGTCCATGGGTGACTGATCATCATTCAGATCACCATAGATCATCTCAAACACAGCCAGTTCCCTGAGGTTCTGGATGCCTTTCTCAATGCTGGTCCATGTGCTTAGCTGACATAGGATATCATCCTTGTAGGGGTGCCTCTCCCTTACACTGAGCAGGAGTCGCTTCCAAAGGCTGAGGATTTGAGCCTGCTTCCCTATTTCCCTATCAATGCCAGCCTCCTTGGCCAAAGATCCCAGCTGCTTGGCCTCTCTCCCCTCCATTTCAAAAGCACTGGCTCCATTGTCCCAGCATCGGAGCAGCCAGGTGCAAATCTGCTCGCCTCCCAGGTGGCCGAAATCTCTCCACATATCTTGCAGCTCAGTCAGGGATAGAGATCGGACTATCACCTCTGTTCCCATGATGGGCCTAGCTCATCCCCATCCCTCACTTTGTGAGCTGACTTTCTGGTATATTTTGTTTTCTGTATCGGGGCGGCTGACACCGGCACTCGCTGGCTCTCTGGCTCAGTTGCTGTTCTGGTGGAGGCGACTGAAACTGGCTCTGCCTGTGCCCCCAGCCCAGCTGCTGTATCAGGAACTTCACTCCCAGGTTCTGCAGCCTTTTCTCCCCCTTGAGGGCAGTGGGTGGTATTAAAGAGGACACGGTAGGCATGGCAAGTCCCCAACACATCACAGCGAGTTGTGTCTCCTGGGTTTTGTCAGATTGGTAACACGTCTTTTCTAAGCACTCCATCAGTTTATCAGGGCTCTGCATTTGTTCAGGAGTGAAATTCCAGAGCATTGGATGTGCGCACTGACTCAGGCCTTCACCCATCTTTTCCCACACCCCTTGCCACTCACTATTATGTGACCTCGGGGCAGGTTTCCGGGCACTGCTGTTGTTAGAGAAGTGCCGCATGGCCGGAAACAAGATCTGGCAGACATTCAGAAAGCATTGTGCCGCAAATACACTGGCCTGAATGCCTCAGGGGTAACTGAAACTCCCCAAAACCAAGAGGATCTCTTCCCCTGGCTCACCCATAGAGGGGGTGAGACCCCTAACAAAATCCCAGGCAGCAAACAGGTACCGGCCCGCCACCACCACCAGCAGTACAAACATTATAAGCAGTCAATAGCCGGTAGAGCACAATAAGACACTTTACGCATTTTCCACCGATAACAAACACCAGCACTGGGATCATATACTGGATATAAGGATTAATCCAGCCCCACCACGCAAGGAAGTGGGCCAGCATTGCAAACATTTTCTTATCAAACAATACAAATACAAACAGAAAGATTACACCTAACAGATTGCTCTATCACACTCTGGTCAGGGTCTGTCCCTTTTTGATTCTTATTTCAACCCTCTTGTGCTCCACGTTGGGCGCCAAAAAGGCTGTGATCTTTTTAAGCCCTGCTGGGACTAGAGACCACATTGCCGTTGTCCCTCCCCCACCCTCAGACACAAGTAGAGCACAAACCCCGGGTTAAAATTAGAAGAAATTTAATACAACAGTGTAATAAACAATCTGAACAACAAAAATAGAAATAATAACAACAACAAACAGTAATAACAGCAAACAAGACAAAAGATATACAGAGAAATACCGCAGTGAACACAGCCAGCCCACGTGCCTGCTCCCGGCAATCAAAGCCACAAAGAAAAAGTTCCCACGCTGCCGCTCCAGACCAGATGTCAGCATGGTATGAATAACCTGCCTGGAGATCCCTTCCCCCTCCCTGCTGGGGAAACTTAACCCTATCTTAGATGAACCGGGACAGCCATTCATTTAATCATTGAAGTTTATCAAGTTGGTCAAGCATGACTTCCCTTTTGTAAATCCTTGCTGACAACTACTGATAACTTTCCTGTCCTTCATGTGCCTGCTAATGGTTTCCAGAATTAGTTGTTCTGTCCACTTCCCAGGGATTGAGGTGAGGCTGACCAGTCTGTAGTTACTCATCTGGGCCCTCCTTCCTGACTTGCTTGAATATAGGACAAGTATTTGCTTTTCTTAGTCTTCAGGTAGCTCTCCCATGATCATTTAGAGATAATAATGATTGGTCTTGCAATGACACTTGCCAATTCCCTCTGTACTCATGGGTTCATCCACACCATCAGAGCCCATGGTCTTGCTAATATAACTCTAGTCTTAGCACATTCATATGTTATCTTTGGGATTTTTTTTGAGATGATTTGAAAATGTGCATCATGAAAGTGAGTTCATGCATTAAATCTACTGTTAGTTATTTTGATACAACCTCTACAACCTACCCTTTTAGTAGAAATCTAGTTTTGTCAATTAAAAATTTGTTAATTGTGAATATAAAAGTACTCAGTCCTATAATTTTCCACACATGTTTACAGTCTGAAGGTTGGATTTCATTTAAACTGAGGCCAAACATGAATGGGACAACACAAATGAATAAAAAGTGTCTCATGAAAGTAAGAGACTATTAAAAAGTAAAATAAAGAGAAGTAGTTTACAGCAACTTTATACTTTGTGTGAAAGGTTTATCATTGCTCTGTATAGCCCAAAGTGTATACAGCCCACTAATTATTCAATAGCATTTCTCTTTCTTGCCAAAAGGTCCTGATTAAGCAAAATGTACATGAACATCTAAGGCACAGTGACATTTGGATTTTTTTGCCCCCGAAGAACCAGAGATGTTAATTAAAAGCATTACTGTGAAGTGAGTCATCTTGTACAAAACAAACTCTTCCATTAATCTGGAGATTGTTACCAAATAAGATTTCCTTTTATCAGTCTAAGTGAATTTGTAAGTGGGAAGTGGGGAAAGACAGAAAGCTGGATGATAAAAAATAACGGTGAGAAAACCAATTTCAAAAATTATCTTTTACAACCCATTATGAAAGAATGCTCCCCAAAATGATACTGTTCACAGTGACTTACTGCATCCACTTAGTGCATTGGAAGTGCATATTCAAAAGAGATTGATTAATACATAGTAATCATGTCTCACTTCTAAAGATCAGTATGTAAAACAAATTAATCAAATGCATATTAACACTAAAATAATTCACCAGCACTAATTTAAATGTTTAGTAGAGTCTATATTATTTAATTTCAGTGAAGATGAAAATAAAAATCCTAATGTCTTTTCTATCATTTTTCCATAGACTGAGATGAACATGCCTTCCAAAGATGGAAAAGCTATGTGATGCAGTGGATACATTTTGAGATTGATGAGAGACAAACAAAATATGTTGAGCTTGTAGATGTGCAGTGTGCAAGTTTATACACTCTTCCATATATAACCATATATTGACTCAGTGTTGCTAAGTGAAACAGAACTCCTTGTTATGCTGCATTCCTGCTAAAGAAATTTTATTAGGATTTTTTTTTCCTCTTTTTAAATACCTTTGAGGTATTTAAAAATACCACCAACTCGAGTGCTTATTCCTCAAAAGATACATTCCATCCCCCTTTACCCTGTTCTACAAGAGAAATATTCTGAAATATTTCTGTGTTTGCTCATGTAGTATTAATGTGAGAATACGGCCAATAGGATTGATATTTTGTTCTGACTTTTCCTGGAGCTGCATGGGTCACCCTAATAAACTGCTGTTACTACTTAGCTGTGATCCCTGTCTAAGGATGGTGTTGAACAACAGGAAAACTTCTAATGGGTATGAGGTGGTTCTCTAAAGCTGTTTACATTGTCAGCTACAATTTGCAAGATCAAGTGTTTATATGTATGAAAGAATTCAATCACTCCATAGTTGTTATCACAGTTGCAGACTTTTTGATCATTGTGGTTATACTACACCATTAGATTTTTAAAGGTGAATGACACATTTTAACAAGTAAAAGGTTGTAAACTGCATAATTTACTGGCTGTAACTATTTAAAAAGTCAATTGCATGTCCACATCTATAAATATTGCTGTTATAATCTTCTATTTCTGTGGGTATGTTATTGAACATTTTTTTTTCCTTTTAATTAACCCCCAATTCCCCACTAAACCAAGGCACCAATGAAATGCTATCTTTTGCAGACTAAAGAGCTTTTTTAATGTATATATGTGATTTTACTTAGAAGTGTACTAACAGCAATGTACTAAATAGTCCTTTATAGTGACACAAGAGCCACACCATAAAGACAAGTTAGTTGATCCAAATTTTGAATTACTGCATTGTACTTCTTTTTTGTTGTTGTTGTTGTTTTGTTTTTCCTCAGTTGTCATATGAAGTCTACTTAGGATTGGGAGTGTGAGTGTTTTACTATCTGAAACTACAGAAGTCAAGACCAGTTGACAAATTTGATCCCAACTTGAGAAGGATGCATACATAGTATTTAGGCATGTGTGTCTCCTACTTTCAGTTATGCCACTGCACACAATAGAAAGTAGAAATAGTTCTGTGGTGTGCTCACTGTGCTATGATAAATAAAACATTATAAATTTAGGAGGAAAACATATTCAGATTCTGAATAAATGGGCTTATCTGACATTATCGGTTCTGTAAGAAAATCCATTTTGAAAAACGTATTTCTGGAAAACAGAACAAATATGAATGTGAAATATTACTCCTTTAGTATAATTTTTCTCTACCAGCTTAAAGTACAAATCTCCAAATACTAAGCATTCCTTCATTTCTGTTTTCTTCACTGGAAGAAAGGCAAGAAAACAAAGATCTGGGCTGCTGACCACTCCACCCTCTGTCCATAAAGTTTTCTTGAAAGGCACCTCATCATCCTGTTGAGCAAGAAGCCAGTGTCAAGAATTTCCCTTTGTCTATCCTACATATGGCCAGAATTATTCATTTCTGCAATATTTTGAACAGTATATTTTTTAAAAATTTGCTTATAATATAAACTCTCATCCTGTAGCCTGTCAGATTATGTGTTATTACCAATATGTCAAAAGACAGTGTAAAAACAGTAGTGAAAAAAGCAAATGTAAATATTTTCTTAGAATGCGTCTTGGATTTTTTTTTTTTTTCTGAAATATCTTTTTCATTTTGGAGAAATCTTCTTGTGTGGAATATATTTGTTCTACAAATCCAACAAAAAGTGCTTTTCTGAACAAGTATTTTCTATCATAAATCTCCTTCGACTAATATTTTGCATCAATATCTTTCAACAAATATACTGAAAGAATGGTAGTTACAAATTCAAGTACAGCAGGTTTAGAGAAATCCAGTTTCCACACTCTTTATGTATATCAGAATTCAATAAAGTACCCACAAAATATTTTCTTTGTAATTCTTTCCTCATTCACTTGATGCAATGGCCTTTCCCTTTGTTGCCTACAAATTCCAAAGAACAACCAGGCAATTACCCCGTGTGGCATCTGGTATCCTGAACTTGACAGAGGTTGCTTTTCAAAATATCTCTCTTCTACATCTAAACAGGAGTTTATCAAGTTGAACCTTAAAACCATTATTACTATATTTCTTTTTTACCACCCTATTCCAGTCCATAGGAGGCCATGCTTTGGGCAGTAATTTAGCCAC
Source organism: Athene noctua (assembly GCF_965140245.1). Lineage (NCBI taxonomy): Eukaryota > Metazoa > Chordata > Aves > Strigiformes > Strigidae > Athene > Athene noctua. The sequence continues at coordinate 158,014,933 of NC_134037.1, forward strand.
ATCTCCTGTTACCCTGAGGTCAACTGACAAGACTCAAATAGAGCATGTAGGCACTGGAAGAGTCTAAAGTCATGTCTCCCTGTGATCCATCTCCTAAATTATGGGCAGTACAGTAATTTAAGATTTTTCAAAGAAATTAGTCTATTTCTTTTAAAAGTATATATCTTTCATCATATTTGATTTAAAATATTGCTGCAAAATATTAATCAAAACAGTTTTATAATAGAAAATATTAGTTCAACAAAATACTTTGTTTTACATTGTCTTTGTCATGGGGAGCCAAGAAATCTTCCTGTGTTGCAGACATTCTCAAGACACATGGAATAGCAATTTTTGCATTAAACCTATATACATTCTGTATTAACTCTTAACATCTCTTAAACATATCCTAGATTCAAAGTTTGTTAATGTAGCTGTATGCTTTGACACAGAGTTTTCCATGGACAGAAAGCCTAGGCTCTCTATGCTGGCCTTTGCAAGACGATGTATTGCATCACAGCTTTTTATCCCTGTTCTGGAGCTGGTTGCTTTCTGACATCTAACGTGTGCCTGCTCCTGACTCATCTGAAGATACACTTCTATGAGAAGCACTTCAAAATACTCAAAAGTCTTCACCAAGGCCTTGTAACAAATAAGGTGGGATCTCAACACGACTGGAGCTTTGGCTTTTAGATTCTCCAGAGTACCTGCAGGGTTGGCAACCTGTTCATGACAGAACAAGTAGGTGTCCCTAACTCTCTTCATGGCAATCATGTGGCTGAAGCTGTACGCATGTTTTTTTTTTCCCCAAGACTGCCACCAGTGACTCTTGGAGAGCAGTGCCAAAAACTGTGTAATGGTAAGAACCTGGTAGACTGAGAATCATGAAAGCTTGCCAGCGTGTGTCCACTACTACACATGCATGCACACACACAGAGAAAATGCTGCTTTTTTCCTTTGGAGTTGGGCAGGGGAGAAGCATTGAGGAAAGAAATGCTGTGAGCCATAACTATCCCACAGGTCAAGAGATGTACTGCTCCCACAACTTTTGCATGTGGTAGGGAGTGCAAATGAAACAGTACTTCAGGGGCAGTGTTTATGATTTAGTCACAGTATTTTTTCTTTTTATTTGGCTCCTTTGTAGAATGGAGGCATGGAAACATTGAACCAATGAAAGGGTGGGTCTGGGTCACAGCATCACAGGAAATGTTTCTTATGTATTTATTCAGTCTTGCTGATAAGTCAGCAGTGGTTAGCACTGGTATATATTAAAAGATAAAGTGTCTGGCCAAGGCAGCCTCTGCTACGTCCTGAGCAGAAGAACATGGGCACAGTTACCAGTTACATCCCTGAATAGCCATTGCTGTCGCCGCTACCCATACTGTGCAGCAGGGAGTGCTGAGATGGGGTAATTGCTATCTTGGACTGGAAATATTGTCGGCAGTATGGCACCTCCCCATTCCCCAGCTCTCAGCATTCTGGCACAGCATGCTTCCCTGCTGGAGGATGCCAACCCACATGGCTGGAACCAGGCTATAAATCAGGCAGGAGCTGATATGGGGCTTAGCCCACAATTTCCTTGGGAAACATGTCTGTGGCTCTTGATGCCTGCTTAAATACATTGGTATGGACAAAAAGCCACAGCACCGCTGGTTGATCCTGTTTGTACAGGGGCATCTCTCACCCAGGGGAAGCCACTGTGCTGGCCATGACAGACACACTGTGACATGGCCACCACATCCCCCAGAAGGTCAGGAGAGCGTGGCATCTGCCACTTCTCTTGGTTCAACATTGTTCCTATCCTCCTCAGGCAGAGTTCAGCCTGAGGGTGCAGACAAATATATGTAGGTGTCTATGCACTGTGGAGCATTCAGGTGCTTTATGTACTTGCCTGTGACCACTTCAGCTGTCTAATTGCCTAGTGTCCTATGAATATACAAGAAACTGGCAGATAAGACATAGGACCTAGAAAACTGAGAGCTGTTTTGTATCAGCCAGATATCAGGATATGCAAGGGCGTTTCGTACACATCTAGATGCACAGAGCAGGATTCAGGTGCCTGAAAATAGGCTCTGCAGTATCACTTCAGGTATCCTGAGGAATTCCACTCAAGAACAGCACAGTATGGGCACAAATGTGCTGTATTGCTCTGCTCTGCTCGGATGTCTCAAAAACCCCACAAACTCCCAAATGACACTGGTTGTTTACCTGTTCATAGCTGAATGCTGTCTGTACAGAATAATTCAAGTGCTTAAAGTTAGGTGCATAGCAACATTTTTGACATCTTAAAGTATCCTGCCATCCCAAGACGCCACTTTGCAGATCTACCATAGACCTTCTCTCATATATAGCATCTCTAAGCAGATATTTCAGGTATTTCAGGACATCTAGAACAGCTCTACATAGACATGTTTATGCATTTTAATTGATCTGCTGTACTTAGATATCTAATTTTAGTTGTCTGCAGTGTGATACTAAAAGACATCATGAGGTATTCATTCATCATCTAGAAGACAGAGACTGGGAGAACAACCCCACTACAATCCAAGGAGGAAATAGTGACCTGCTGTATCACATAGACACACACAAGTCTATGGGACCAGATGGGATACACCCGAGGGTGCTGAAGGAGCTGGCTGGGGTGCTCACCAAACCGCTTTCCATCATTTACTGGCAGTCCTGGTTGACCAAGAAAGTCCCAACAGATTGCAAATTGGCCAGTGTGACACCCAAATATATAAGAAGGATCGGAAGGATGATTGTGATGGTTTGACTCTGGCTAAATGCCAGGTATCCACCAAGTCGCTCTATCACTTCCCCCCCCCCCCCCCTTCCCTTTGTTTTCTCAACAGGGTAAAGAGGGGAAAGAAGATAAACTAACCCTTGTGGGTGAAACAAAAGCAGTTTTAATATAAGCAAAGCAAAGCAAAAGTCCGCGCGCGGAAGCAAAAGCAAACAGATTTATTCTCTACTTCCCATGAAGAGGCGATGTCGGGCCTTCTCAGGAAGCAGGGCTCCAATACGCGTAGTAGTTGCCTCGGAGGACCAAGGGTGACCCCACCCCCTCCCTCCTTTCTCCCAGCTTTATACTGAGCAGACGTCATATGGTATGGAATATCCCTTTGGTCGGTTTGGGTCAGCTGTCCTGGCTGTGTCCCCTCCCAAGATCTTGCCCACCCCGTCCCACTGGGGAAAATATCAGAAAGAGCCTTGGTGCTGTGTAAGCACTGCTCAGCAGCAGCCACAACACCAGGGTGCTATCAACACCCTGCAGCTCCCAGCATAAACCACAGCACCGTGAGGGCTGCTATAGGGGAAAACCGATTCCAGTTCAGCCAGACCCAATACAGTCTCCACCCCTTATTCCATACCATTTACGTTATGTCCAGGTCCCACATAATATTCATTTATCTATTCCATAAGCTTTCTTCACTTCTTCAGATGTTCAGTGTCTTGGCTTCCATCTGTCTAGATAGATGCTCAGGACAGAAGTATGCTTGACCGTTGGACTCCAGCACCGGCTAGGTTTGGGTCTTCATTGCACGTGTCTGGTTCACTCTTCATCGTTCCTACTTCCTCCATCACTTCCTGCAACATACAACTCATCCCACAGATTACTTTCCCCCCAAGGTTAAATGTTCTTGAGGCACACACTGAGTAGTCCCATCCTCCCGCATTACCCACCAAGTACATCCAGGTCCCTGAGCAAAGACAATCCCACGAGTGGGCTTGCCTTTTCCCAAGGGAGGAGCAATCCACACTGCCTTCCCCAGCCACCTCCCTGTGTGTACTACAGGGACCTTATCTCCTCCCACAGTATGAAGGGGGTTTGTTTGGGCAGGCCCAGGACGGTTAACAGATCCTCTGGTATTAATTAGCCAAGTGGCTTCTGCTAAATTTATATCCCAATGCTTCCATCCCCCATTGTCCAATGCTCTCAACATAGTCTTCAACAGTCCATTATATCTTTCAATCTTTCCAGACGCTTGTGGGTAATAAGGGATGTGATACACCCACTCAATGCCGTGTTTCTTTGCCCAGGAGTTTATAAGATTATTTCAAAAATGGGTCCCGTTGTCTGACTCAATTCTTTCAGGAGTACCATGTCGCCATAAAATTTGCCTTTCAAGACCCAAGATGGTATTTCGGGCAGTGGCATGATTTACAGGGTACGTTTCTAGCCAACCCGTAGTTGCTTCTACCATGGTGAGTATGTAGCGCTTGCCTTGGCGTGTTCGTGGCAGTGGTCCAATATAGTCAATCTGCCAGGCCTCACCGTATTGAAAACTCAGCCATCGCCCTCTGTTCCAGGGAGACTTTACTCGTGTGGCTCGCTTGATTGCAGCACATGTTTCACATTCGTGAGTGACCTGTGAGATGGCCTCCATGGTCAGGTCCACCCCTCGATCACGAGCCCATCTGTACGTTGCATCTCTGCCAAGATGCCCTGATGTTTCATGGGCCCATCGAGCTACAAACAGCTCACCCTTACGCTCCCAGTCCAGGTCCAGCCGAGCTACTTCAATTTTGGCAGCTTTGTCTGCTTGCTCATTGTTTTGGTGTTCTTCAGTGGCACGCCTTTTGGGCACATGAGCATCTACATGACGCACCTTTAGAGCCACGTTTTCCACTCGGGCAGCGATGTCCTGCCACAATGCAGCAGCCCAGATGGGTTTACCTCTGCGCTGCCAATTGGTCTTCTTCCACTCCTGTAGCCACCCCCACAGGGCGTTAGCCACCATCCAGGAGTCCGTGTAGAGATATAATACTGGCCACTTTTCCCGTTCAGCAATCTTTAGGGCAAGTTGGATCGCTTTTACTTCTGCGAACTGACTTGACTCTCCTTCTCCTTCAGTGGCCTCAACGACTTGTCTTGTGGGACTCCACACAGCAGCTTTCCACTTCCGCTGGCTTCCTACCACACGACAGGATCCATCAGTAAAGAGAGCATAACGCCTCTCATCTTCTGGTAACTCGTTATATGGCGGTGCCTCTTGGGCACGAGCCACCTCCTCAGGCCGCACTCCAAAATCTCTACCTTCTGGCCAGTCCATGATCTCTTCCAGGATCCCTGGATGGTTGGGTTTCCCCAGTCGAGCCCGTTGCGTGATTAACGCGACCCATTTACTCCAGGTAGCACTGGTTGCATGGTGTGTGGAAGGGATGTTTCCTTTGAACATCCAATGTAATACAGGCAGCCGTGGTGCCAAGAGGAGCTGTGCTTCTGTACCAACAACTTCTGAAGCAACTCGAATCCCCTCATATGCTGCCAGTATCTCCTTTTCAGTTGGAGTGTAGTGGGCTTCTGATCCTCGATATCCCCGGCTCCAAAATCCTAATGGTCGACCTCGAGTTTCACCTGGTATCTTCTGCCAGAGGCTCCATGTGAGTCCGTGCTCCCCAGTTGATGTGTAAAGTATATTTTGCACAGCTGGTCCTGTCCGAACAGGCCCAAGAGCTACCGCTCGAGCTATCTCTTGTTTGATGTGCTCAAAGGCTTGTTGCTGCTCAGGACCCCACTGAAAATTGTTCTTCTTTCGGGTCACTTGATAGAGAGGGCTCACAAGCTGACTGTAACCTGGAATATGCATCCTCCAAAATCCCACAAGTCCTAGGAAAGCTTGTGTTTCCTTCTTGTTGGTCGGTGGAGACATAGTTGCTATCTTGTTGACAACATCCAATGGCACATGACGGCGTCCATCTTGCCATTTTATTCCCAAGAACTGAATTTCTCATGCTGGTCCCTTGACCTTGCTTTTCTTTATGGCAAACCCAGCTCTCAGAAGAATCTCAATTACTCTTTGTCCTTTCTTGAACACTTCTTCTGCCTCATTGCCCCACACAATGATGTCATCAATGTATTGTAGATGTTCAGGGGCATCACCCTTTTCCAGTGCAGTTTGAATTAGTCCATGACAAATAGTGGGGCTGTGCTTCCACCCCTGGGGCAGTCGATTCCAGGTATACTGGACACCCCTCCACGTGAAAGCAAACTGTGGCCTGCACTCTTCTGCCAAAGGAATTGAAAAGAATGCATTGGCAATGTCAATTGTGGCGTACCACTTGGCTGCCTTTGACTCCAGTTCATACTGGAGCTCTAACATATCTGGTACAGCAGCACTCAGTGGTGGCGTCACTTCATTCAGGCCACGATAGTCTACTGTTAACCTCCACCCTCCGTCAGACTTTCGCACTGGCCATATTGGGCTATTAAAAGGCGAATGTGTCTTACTGATGACACCTTGGTTCTCCAGTTGACGAATCAATTCTTGGATGGGAGCCAGAGAGTCTCGGTTTGTACGATACTGCCGTCGGTGCACGGTCCTCATAGCAATTGGCACCTGTTGTTCTTCAACTTGCAACAGTCCCACAACAAAAGGATCTTCTGAGAGGCCAGGCAGATTAGACAACTGGTTTACCTTTTCTGTATTCACACTGGCCACACCAAAAGCCCATCGGTATCCTTTTGGGTCTTTGAAGTATCCCCTCTTGAGATAGTCAATGCCCAAGATGCAAGGGGCTTCTGGGCCAGTTACAATGGGATGTTTTTCCCACTTGTCCCCAGTCAAGCTAACCTCGGCCTCCAATACTGATAGTTCTTGACAGCCCCCTGTCACTCCTGAGATCCAGATAGGTTCTGCCCCTCTATAACTTGACGGCATTAGTGTACATTGTGCCCCGGTGTCAATTAAAGCCTGGTACTTCTGTGGATTTGATGTGCCAGGCCATCGAATCCACACTGTCCAATACACCCGATCATCCCTTTCCTCCTCCTGGCTGGAGGCAGGGGCCCTCTATTCCTGTTCTTGGTCGGAGTACTCACTGTCTGACTCTTGCCGTGCCAGGCCGGAGGTTCCTTCTTCAGGATCAAGGGAGGTGATCTCAGTCTTTCTGTATCTGGGAGATCGCTGGTTACTTCCTTGTGGTTTTACACCAGCTACATTAGCAACCTTCTTAGATGTCTTCTTGTTGGCAGGGGTCTTTCCTCGCAATTCATGTACACGTGCTTCCAACTTAAAGGTGGGTTGACCATCCCACTTCCTCATGTCCTCCCCCTGGTCGCGCAGGAAGAACCAGAGTTCGCCACGTGTCATGCGCCTTGGCTTTCCTTTCCCCCTGACTGGGACAGAAGAGAAATGATTTCTTGGGGAGCTCCTAACATCCAGGGCACTCGCCCGTAGAGATGAGGAGGTACCAAGACTCTCTTCAAAGTTCTGAAGCCAGGAAGAGACTGCCTCCACAGTTGGCGTACATCTTAGTCCTTCTCCTGCATCCATTTCTGGGTAGTACATTGCGGCCAAGCCGGCAGAATACGAGGATGGCGCACCTTTAATCACCTTCCTCCACATGGCCCGTGTGCATGGGACATCCTCTGGATTTTTAGGGACTTCATCATTATCTGGATCACCATAGATGACTTCCATCACTGCTAATTCTCTCAGGTACTGGACACCTTCATCTGCAGTAGCCCACTTCCCTGGGGTGTGGTCCATAAGATCTTCCTTAAAAGGATACCTTGCTTTAACACTTGAAAGGAGCCGTCTCCACAGACTGCAAATTGCTGTCTCTTTTCCAATTCCCCTTTCAATTCCTCGATTTCTAGCAAGGGAACCCAGCTGTTGGGCTTCCTTACCTTCTAGCTGTTGAGCATCTGCCCCATTATCCCAGCATCGCAGCAGCCAGGCAGCGATCCGCTCACCCGGCTGGCGGCAGTAGTCTTTCCGCAGATCTCGCAGTTCTGATGACGTCAGGGACCGGGTAGTTTCTGCCTCCTGTTTCAGTTCTGTTATTCCCTCTTCTGAAACCTTTGCTGAAGGACCAGCTTCTTCCTCCTCTTTCTCCTCCCTTATTAATCGAGGGTATGGGCCTGTTGTTCTCCTTGTCCATTGTTTCTTTTTTACTACTGGGGCAATCTCTGTTGTTGTTATTGTTTGAGTTCCCATGTCAACCACAGCCCTTTGAGAGTGCTGAACTGCAGCTCGATAAGCACAGGCCAGGCCCCAGTAAAGTGCTAGAAGTTGCTGATTCTCATTGGGATAGGCAAGACACCCCTCTATCAGGTGATGTGTCAATTTTGTGGGGTTGCTTGCCTGTTCAGGGGTGAGATCCCAGGCTACAGGAGGTGATAACCGTCCTAGGAATCTGCCCAACTCCTTCCACTCTCCCTGCCACCCAGGAACAGGCCGCCTCAGAGCACATTTTGGCACCGATTCACTCAAAATTTGCGTTCTCTTACACCAAGAGCATACCGAGCTCCACACAACCCACAACAGGCGAACAGCATTAATAAAGAGTATCAATGAACTAACATAAGGATGACTAAGTACCTCGGGAGCCTGCAAAATAAAACCACTCATGATGTTCCCGATTCCTTGCAGCATGTTCCCGAGCTTAACAAAATAAAGATAAGCAGCGCAATAAACAAGCCCGTGACCAGCACAAGAGCTTGTTGCTTAATAACTACTATAGCTGCAGCACATTTAATGTAAAACTGCCGTTGTTTTGCCCCATGTTGGGCGCCAGAATAGACTGTGATGGTTTGACTCTGGCTAAATGCCAGGTATCCACCAAGTCGCTCTATCACTTCCCCCCCCTCCTTCCCTTTGTTTTCTCAACAGGGTAAAGAGGGGAAAGAAGATAAACTAACCCTTGTGGGTGAAACAAAAGCAGTTTTAATATAAGCAAAGCAAAGCAAAAGTCCGCGCGCGGAAGCAAAAGCAAACAGATTTATTCTCTACTTCCCATGAAGAGGCGATGTCGGGCCTTCTCAGGAATCAGGGCTCCAATACGCGTAGTAGTTGCCTCGGAGGACCAAGGGTGACCCCACCCCCTTCCTCCTTTCTCCCAGCTTTATACTGAGCAGACGTCATATGGTCTGGAATATCCCTTTGGTCGGTTTGGGTCAGCTGTCCTGGCTGTGTCCCCTCCCAAGATGTTGCCCACCCCGTCCCACTGGGGAAAATATCAGAAAGAGCCTTGGTGCTGTGTAAGCACTGCTCAGCAGCAGCCACAACACCAGGGTGCTATCAACACCCTGCAGCTCCCAGCATAAACCACAGCACCGTGAGGGCTGCTATAGGGGAAAACCGATTCCAGTTCAGCCAGACCCAATACAATGATCTTGGAAATTACAGGCCTGTCAGTTTAACATCGGTGCCTGGGAAGCTGATGGAGCAGCTCATCCTGAGTACCATCACACAACATATGCAGGACAAACAGACGATCAGGCAAAGTCAGCATGGGTTTATGAAAGGCAGGTCCTGCCTCACAAACCTGATCTCCTTCTATGACAGGGAGACCTGCTTATTGGATGAGGGAAAGGCTGTGGATGTAGTTTACCTTGACTTTAGTAAGGCCTTTGACACTGTTTCGCACAGCATTCTCCTGGCAAAACGGGCTGCTCAGGGCTTGGATGGGCACACACTTCGTTGGGTAAAAAACTGGCTGGATGGCCAGGCCCAAAGAGTTGTGGTGAATGGAGTTAAATCCAGTTGGCAGCAGGTCACGAGTGGTGTCCCCCAGGGCACTCCTGCTTAACATCTTTATTGATGATCTAGACGAGGGCATCGAGTGCACCCTCAGTCAGTTTGCAGATGACACCCAGCTGGGTGGGAGTGTTGATCTACTCGAGGGTAGGGAGGCTCTGCAGAGAGACCTGGACAGGCTGGAGCCATGGGCTGAGGCGAAGTGGAGGAGTTTCCATAAGGCCAAACGCCAGGGGCTGCCCTTGGGCCACAACAACCCCCAGCAGTGCTACAGGCTTGGGGAGGAGTGGCTGGAGAGCTGCCAGTCAAAGAGGGACCTGGGAGTGTTGATTGACAGCCGGCTGAACAGGAGCCAGCAGTGTGCCCAGGTGGCCAAGAAGGCCAATGGCATCCTGGCTTGTGTCAGCACTAGCGTGGCCAGCAGGGACAGGGAAGGGATCTGACCCCTGGACTCGGCACTGGTGAGGCCGCACCTCGATTCCTGTGTTCAGTTTTGGGCCCCTCACTCCAAAAAGGACATTGAATGACTCGAGCGTGTCCAGAGAAGGGCAATGGAGCTGGTGCAGGGTCTGGAGCACGTCGTACGGGGAGTGGCTGAGGGAACTGGGGGTGTTTAGTCTGGAGAAGAGGAGGCTACCTGAAAGTAAGCTGCAGAGAGCTGGGGATGAGCCTCTTTAACCAAGCAGAAAGCGACAGGACAAGAGGGAATGACCTCAAGTTGCACCAGGGAAAGTTTAGACTAGATATTAGGAAGCACTTCTTTCCAGAAGGGGTTGTTAGGTTTTGGAATGGGCTGCCCAGGGAGGTGTTGGTGTCCCCATCCTTGGAGGTGTTTAAGAGTCGGATCGACATAGCACTGAGGGATATGGTGTAGTTGGGAACTGTCAGTGTTAGGTTAATGGTTGGACTGGATGATCTTCAAGGTCTTTTCCAACGTAGATGATTCTGTGATTCTGTATTGTGCTGGAGCAGTTACAACTCCTCTGGACTATTTTAGAACTCTGCCAGGATGGGATCAACCCAGTCCTAGGAATTCTGGTTTTCTTTTGTACTTTAGCACTAGAGATGGCCCTTTAGTCTGACAGATAGATTATTTAACCTCACAAGTTATAATTGCATGAATAAGTGCTGAATTGCTTATTACAGTATACATATCTCATACAAATATACCTATATCTGTAAATGCAGTCTATGTATCTTTCAGAATCTCTTGAAAACATAATGACTGCCCAGTTGCCCCATGAAAGATAATGTTACCGTAGGTCAGTGCAGTCCCTTGCAGGAAGGAAAGATTAATTTAAAGCATTATTGATTTCAGTCTCACACACACAGTCTCATACCCACCAGCACCCTTATGTGTGTAAGCAGTCTGCCAGGCACCTGGGCACGAAGACACCCTTATCTAGGCAGTCTGTCCAGGGCTGCTGCAACAACATGGAGGATGAGGAGGAATCAGTTTTCAAGCCCCTCCTCACACTTCATGGATTCTGATTAGGATTGTGCTGGTTTTGGTTGATACCAATCAGGTAATGACAGTAGTTAATCTCTTTATTTTGTTCCACTTCTGTGACTTTCCAGGATTTAATCACTCTATTTCACATCTGGTTGTCCTGAGAACTTTCTGATAGATATGTGTAGGATCTTGACAACCTGCTACTGCAGGCATCAGCAACACATGACGTTTTTGTAGCCCTTCTCATTCATGTGAATATGAACATTGTTATTGCAAGTTTGCAAAGTTCTGGAAGATTTCTTGGCTTATATTTTCTTATTGTAGGCAGTTTTGTACCTACTGGTAAAAACTGACATTACCTTTTATGATTCATAAGTTTTCTTCTCAAAATTCTCCCAAGCTTCTGGTATATTTCAGCAATATATTGTCATAAACTTTCCACTTTCCTGGCCTAGAATTACAAATGAAGGTTACAGTTCACTTCCTTCTATGCAATCACTTTTGTCTTTAAATTCTAACTTAATGCAATGTTCATATGCTATCTCTCTGGTTTATTGGATTCTGGTGAGCTTATGATGTGCCTTCCCACCTTCTCATTCTCTATTATTTACCTTACATTATCCATTTTTATCCAAGGCAAACTGGAAAAAACTTTGAAAAGAAGCAGAAGAGTCACATGCCATTGCTAGAACAGATGCACTCTTTTTATGCATTGCCATCATACGTTCACCGACTGTCCTGCTGCATATTTATCAAGGGCTACCACTGTGGCTAATCCGAATTTTACTGGCTATAACAGAGATGGCAGCTGACATTAGGTACAAATCTTAATCTAGGTTCTGCTATGCAGCACGTGTAGCTAGGAGCAGCAGCTGACTCTTTACTGAGATTATCAGCAAAGTGATCAATGCCACAAGAAGTTCAGTCCCAAAAATCTCTATTATGAGAAAGACAAGATGGTTGAAGAAAAGCTGTTGCAAGAATTAGGCAGAAATTCTGAGTAAGTTCACCTTAGTAAGAAGCAGCTTTTTTTCTGTATGATTCCATCACAGAGCATGTTTCTGACAATGTTAAACATTGATACACAATTTCAAAAATAGTTTTGTATTGGCAATCTCACATTCTGTTAGTAATGGCAGGAGAAAAGATTATCTCATAATAGGGAAAAAATAAACTGTTGAAATACTTTATGTTCAGACCATTAAGTTTCTTTAGAAAGTTGTTTCAGAACCTCTAGAATGGTGATGAAAGTCTGCTGATAAAAGTGTAAGAATGAAGCCTTGAAAGACAAGTTAAATCACTAGAAACTAGCCTTTTCGGGCCTCTGTATTGGCTTGGGCTTCTGTCTTCCGTAGTTGTCTTGGCATGATATCCAGTTCCAGATACTGTTGTTCACATGAAGATAAATTACAATTGAAATGTACCCCTAACGACCCTGCATGCACCTTGTGCATCTTTTGTAACACTGCAGCTTAAAAGAAAGCCAGCAAAGAGGGAGCCAAAAGGAGGTGGTGATGGACTGAGGTGACAGCAGCCCCCAGGTGAGGGGTGCCCCTGCACAGACAGGAGGGATCTCTGGTCCTGCATTTGATGACTCCCAATGGGCCTGGGTTGTGGGGTTTGTCCATCCTTGTGCCTTCAAGCAAATGTCAAGAGCCACATCCCTGCTTTCCTTCAGAGTTGTGGCTGGGTCCCACATCAGCTCCTGGCACTGAACACTAGCGGCATGGCTGGCACAGGTATAAAAATGGTGCGGGGCTGGGACAGGACAGGGCATACATTGGTATTCTCCCTCTTCAGTCAATCATGGAGATTTTTTAAACTTTCAATGGAAGAACATCAACCTGAAGAAAAGGAGAGATGCATGGCACCCACTTACAGCATGTCATGGCCTCAGGGGTAGCTGCATCATCTGCGTCCCCCTTCCCCTCAGTGTGAGGCTTTCCTCAAAATGGTTTCTGATTCACAGGACAATCAGATGTGTCTTCTTGTTCATCCAGACATTCTGGGGATTCCCTTTGGGCATTTATTATCGTCATGTATATGTTGTCCTGAGTTGGTATTTTCCCTGGTTTCCCATGCGTGCATACAGGGTCACCTGAGCCTTGCAGCACCATGCAAAGCCCAGAGGCTGCCCCAGAAATGTCGCACTGATGTCCTGTCAGAATGGGGCAGATGTGGGGCCTCTCAGTCTCTGCTTTGCATGTGGCAGGAGGAGACAGGCAGCTAACCTGAGGTTGCTCAGAGATCACATGCATATGATGGAATTAAAATGGCCACTCATGGATGGCAGCCCCATGCAGCACTGAAAGAGTGTCTTACAGAGGTTTCCCATGCCATGGGGAAGCAGCACCCATCAGGTACCCAATGGACATGACAGCTGGGACATGACAGTATGTGTGTGGACTGCATGTCCTGCCTATGTTGTATCGCTTCCAAAAAAAGTTCACCATGTGCAGAAAAGGATGCAGCTGTGGGTTGTGACGTGGAAAAGTAGGGGTGTGAGAAGCAGGCCACACCAACTTTGGGGTCTGACAGCCAGAAAATTCACTGGGCAGTGTCTTGATACCTGTGGAGGCTCCCACCGTGCTGGGCACAGTAGGTATATCTAGCATGGTATAGCATGGTGGAAATTTTGACTCTATGGCATTGCAGAGAATACAATGGGAGAGTGTACCTACAGCCACAAGGACTAGTGTTCACATAATTCTTTGTGAAACAGATTTTGCAATAATTTATTAAGCATGGGGACAAAAACTTCCTCTTGAACTACTACCTGGTGGTCAAGATGCTGATAAACTGTTCTTTCTATGATGTGAGAATCCATGATTTATGAGTACTGCTTCATTTTATTATTGTAAGTGGTAAAAAGTGCATAGGCTTTTCAACCAGAACTATTTTAGGTCTGCACAATGTTCAACTTGTTACAGATTAAAATTGTTTGTAGTTTTGAATTCAATAACATTGTCAGACTGATAAAACCTCTGGTCTCTGCAAACAGGCTTCCTAGTGGTATATTGCAATTCTTAGCAAGGTCTGTCTCTGTCAATTCATACAACAAGCCCAGGTAGGCAGACTGGAACAAAATGAATACTTTCTGGAGGTGAATTAATCTCCCTTGTGATTAGTGGGTCAGGTACGTGTGGACAATAGAAGTTTTGCACATATCTTTTTTTCTTTAAAACCATGTCTTCAACTAGATCCCACAGAAGGAAAATTTAGAATGTTTGCTCAGTTCAAGTCAGTAAACAAGAATTTTGTACTGATGAGATTTAGCATGGAATTATGGGAATACAAAGATTTCATAAACCAGCTAGTCTGGCTGTCAGACATCTATTTATGTAGTAAGAGATATGGGGATGAAATGGTGGTTAATAGTATTTTGTAAACAAAAAATTTTTGAGTGTTTATATTCCACCTAATGTAATTTGCTAGAACTTTTTTTATTCTCAGCTGGTGATGAAGACTTTTGAAGTGTAATGATTTCTCTAAAAAGACTAGCAGAAAAAGAATCATAGAACAGAACTGAAGCAGACTTTATGTTAGACTGAGTTTTGTTTGCCTACCTACTTGTACAAAGAAAATGTGATGAAACTAGTTGTATGCATAACATCTACAAGAGAAATGGTAGCAGGCATACTGAAGTATGAGGCTTAATCTGTATGGGATTCAATGCTTGCTCAAATTGAGCATTTCCTGCTCCTAGGATGCCAGTTTAACTGTTTCATGGTAGGGTTTCTGACGTTCTATAGACAATTTTGAATGTATAAACTAGAGACTTCCTGCTCACTTTCTAGAACGTGACAGAAGCATTTTATTTTACGATGTTGTCTATTTTAAACTGGCAGGATTTGTCAGGGATAGAAAATACAGCAGGTTGCCCACACCTGTTAAAACCAGTACTTGGCTCTACCTGTCAGTACATTAACCTCTGGAGCTAAGAAGAAAAGAAAACTCTATCATAACACAGCTTGGATGGGCTGCTACTGACACGACATCATGTAAAGCAGTCTTCTAGCTTCTTAACATGTTGAGCATGACTTTAGCTTGAGCCCTAAAGATCACTTACCCTAATTTTGCTATAAATTATACAGTTCACATTAGTTTACTTGACTCTTACATTAGCTAGTTATGGACTCTTAAGACCATTTTTTAAATTAGCCTGATATATATATTTTTACTTAGGGAAGCTTATTACAGGCCCATTGGTCAACACAAGGTAGAGGAAAGAAAAAGTTGTGTAGAAGGAATCATAAATGAATTGATTTCTATTGAATGGAAATAACAATACAGAAAAAGGACAAGAAATGTGGAAGCAGTGTTAGGAGAGAAACAACAGGAATAACAAAATAGTAAACTTAAGGATTTCTGTTGATGTGGGAAGAACAATGAAGGCAACAAAAAATTCACTGTAGAGGTATAAGTGTACACATTCCAATGAAAGGGCAGTATATGAGCAAAGTATAAGCCTTATGGCAATTTAGCAATTATGCGGTTAATGAGAGATATGGAAAATAAGCATTTAGACAAGTAATGAGCAATTAATCAGACAGGCAACTAAGCAATAATATGCAATGTCAAATTACTCCTACCCGTTCCATTAAATTTAGGTAGAAAGAGACTTAGCTTCTCTTTACATATTACTGAGCCTCCAGTTCAGTGCTCATTAGGAAATAAATACTAAAGAAGGGAAGTCAATCTAAGATCTTTTAAAAGTAAGACTCATTTACTGTAAATGCAATAAGCAGAAGGAGCTCTTAACATCTTGTTTAGTTTAGATGAGTTTTCTCCATTTGTAAACAACACATTGCTGGGATTAGGATGGTGAAGCATGTGGCAGATTATGAGTAAAACACGTCATGGTTTTATTTTACAAACATTGTGTCCGCTATCAGAAAACATGATAGAAACAGAAAAAGCTGTCTGACTGAATTCTCAGATTAATGTGAATGCTGTTAAAATGTTAATAGCAGTGAAGATGATGATAAAGCACAAAAGAAGTAGATTTCACTTAACATAAAAGGACTTTCAAGCCCTTTCAAAGGACTTCCAGACGTAAATACTTTTTTTTTTTTTCATCCTGATTTCATGTTTAGTGCCCTGGTATGTATCTGAAATATTGAAAAATGTTTTATTTAAAAAGTATTAGGCCAATTAGCCTAGCAATATGATCGCCATCTTGTCCATAGAGTTGTTATTTTAAAATTACTTGAGGAAATAACTTTGGAAAATGTCATACTGTCAATTTGCCCTTTCTGAAATATCACCTGTAAATGTTGTGAGTACCTAAAACATACATGGGATGAAAAGTACTGGAGACCTAAACTGGTAAGGGTTCTGCTAAGAAACTCATTTCATGTAGCATGAAGTCAGATGATAGAATTTCTTTTATGGTAATACATTGACCTAATTCACTATCAATCACACAATATATCTGTCTCATCTGGAGTTACCTTCATTAAGTCACAAATCACAGCAGTCACTACAAGCAAAAAGCCTACTGCATATTACATTTTAAATAAGCTCTTTGTGAAAACAAATTGGTCTTATGGGTGTGCTTTGCCATAATAGATGCTCCAAGTCACATGGTTTAGATAAAAATGAAAATGGTAGCTCAAGCTAAGTATTTTACTTACAAATAAATTAAACTCCTTTCATCATTGTTTTTCCCGTTCTGCATGTGTCAGCTGATAGGAAAGAACATATGGAAAAGAGGTTGAATTCAAACATATGGATTACTTAAAAATTGGAACAAAGTAGCAGTGACAGTAATTAGTAAAAAGACAACTGGCCCAGGTACATACATGCAATGAAAAACAAAGCCAGAGTCAAAGAAGTGTTGAGTAGCTGACATATAATAATTGCAGTCCACAAATTTGACATGGTTGTTTTGTTTCAAGGATAGGACTACTAACCCAGAGCTTAATAGTATTTAGTGTTTCATTTTGCACATGAGGACGTATGCCTAGCATATTTTTGCATGTATTTTGTGGCAGTGAATTCCCTACCAAAACATTAATCTCAAAGGTCTGATGGGCACAGAGGATAGGCTTTGATTCCAACTGCCACTGCCCAACCATTTATTTGGCTTCATAATATCAAACCCTTAGCACAGACCAATAAATCTGAAATGTATAGAGCAATTTTTTCCAAATTTCAAGCAAATTGTTATACTGAAATTTCATGTTAGTATTTTTAAGATCAGACATATGGATAAGTGGAATTGAGAGAAATTTTCTTTTTAACAATATAGAAAAGCTGATTTTGAAAGCTTAAGTACTCAGTCAGGACATGCTGCATCAAAAAGAGAAACTCAAGCCTTTTCTTAATAAAGATATAATCTGAGCAGATTGAAACAGTAGTCCCAGAACAGCAGCAGTATAAGGATATGCTGTGAAAAACTTAAATTCAGACATAAGTTGTAATAATCCATTCTGGCAGTAAAGCATCTTCTTTCTGATTTCCTCAGAATCTTTCTGAGCCATTGAGGAACTCCAAGGCACACCTTTGCAGCTCAGCATAATGCTCTGTGGTCCTCCCACAGAGATCCAAGCAAGCGAGGTTCTGGACAGGCACAGTAGCTTAATTTGTAAAAGCTGTACAACTGCAGTAACAAGGCCAGACAGTTGGCATGATTACGTGGGTGTCCCAGAAAAAAGAAAATTAGGTTCACACTGATACAACTCTGCTGTACTCATTGTTATTAGTACTTTGGGACTAGATCAGAGTTGTCTACTTTATGATGTAGAACCTACTCTTAATTTCTATAGTCTCCAGACAAAAGGTGCTGTAATAATTGGGAAGCCAAGGCAGAGAGGTGGGAAGGATCGCACAGAGGACATGCCACAAAAGCAAGTTACTAAACATGTGAGAGCTTTAGTGACTTCTGTGATTTAGAGATAAGTCTACATTTCACAGAATCACAGAATCATTCAGGTTGGAAATGACCCTTGGGATCATCGAGTCCAACCATCAGCCCTACTTTACAAAGTTCTCCCCTACACCACATCCCCCAACATCTCCTCTAAATGACCCTTAAACACATCCAGGGATGGTGACTCCACCACCTCCCTGGGCAGCCCATTCCACCGTCTGACCACTCTTTCTGTGAAAAATTTTTTCCTAATATCCAGTCTAAACCTCCCCCATTGCAGTTTAAAGCCATTCCCTCTTGTTCCCTATTGCTGTGAGAAGAGACCGAGTTTGTCCTGACAGTGGTCTTAGTACTGTAGCTATGTTTGTATATTTATGGAAACTAAGTTAAAAAGACCAGTAAAATAATTGATGAGAGAAGAAGAAAACGGAAGGCTACTTTTCTGTGAATTGACATCCAGGGAACTAGGAGTTGATGTTTGTAATACACACAGACTATTACTATGATGTGCTAATATCTTCCTTGAAAATAGGTGTTTCTGATGAGGTAAACCAATACGATGATGTAAGTTTTAGATCGGTTTCTTAAATCTTTATCAATTTCACAGCTTCTTAAGGGATATTCTCACATTTGAAAAAAAGTATGTTTGTCTTCTATTTCAAAAATATAGCTGCAGTGTCAAATCATCACAGCCATCCATATTCATTCAATACAATGTCTAGATAGAAAAGGGCATAAAAACATTTTGCGTAAGATGTGTATTAGTTTTATGTTTGTTTTTTTCTTCATTGTGCCAACTTTTATTTATAAATGCATAAACCTAGTTGTTGACTAATCATTTTAGATAATGGTCAACATTGTCTGATATGAAGAGTACTCTGGGCTGCATTAGGAGAAGTGTTGCTGGCAGATCAAGGCAGGAGATCCTTCCTCTCTGCTGAGAACTAATGAGACATCTGGGCTGCTGGGTGAACACTGGACTGCTGGGTCCAGTGCTGGGCTCCACAGTACAAAGGAGATACGGGACTACTGGAGAGAGCCTCTGTTCTGCAAACTTTCCTGCCTATTGGGAAATAAAGGTTTCAGACTTATTTCATCTTGCGCTCTATTTAACTGCATGTTCTCCAGAAAAAAACTTAGTGGGGTTTATTTTGTGGTTTTGATTGTTTGGGGTTTTTTTAATACTGAGTATTGAGAGGCACTGATTCTTTACACCTTTTTTTTACTGAGTACTCACAAATCATTGCATTTACAGAACCATATTTCAATAATATAAACAACAAAGAGAACAGTTAGTAAGTAAATAATAGTGCTCTATATTAAACTGTTCACATACTTACATAAAATGTACATTATGTATTTTCCTTGTCAAAAGTGTAGCCAGAGATTAATGTTTTAATTTTCTGTAAATGTATATCAGAATAATTATGTAGGATTTACAGGAAAGAATTATTATTGGTCTAATTGGAAAAATGAAGCAGATTTTTTTGGGCCTAGGCTAATATCTCTTTGTAAAAACCTCTCCTATCTTTTTATTGTCTCATTAACTGCTATTTAAAAGCTAGAAAATATATAAATATGCCAGATGAGGTATGCAAGGTTTCATTTGTGTACTTATTTTTAATGCTATATAGTTCTGTTTTGCTGTTGAATGATTAATGATAATAATTTGAATGTCTCAGATAAATAATGCTGTAAAGTAGAAAATGGTTAACTAATATTTATTCCTTATGCTTTACTGCACATTCAGGCAGGTAGGAAATAGAACATAGATATTTTTTTTCATTTAAATTAGAATAGATACTTCCTGAATTTGAAGTGCTTATTTAGTACCATTTTGAAAATCTCCCACTTGAATGATGTAGTGACATCTGATTTTGAAAAATTCGAGAATGTTTTAAAATAGTATATTATGAAATTAAAGAAATACATGGAATATTTTTTCTGGTTATTAAATGTTGCTACTTTACTAAACATGCTCCTCAGATGTTGATGTCTGTAGCATGCCATTAAGATAGCAGTTGTGTGTGTATGGTTGTAGGGAGAGTAGTTTTTTATTTTTCAATTGACAAAGGGTTAATTCTGTGCAATGATGGCTAGGCTGGAAGAAATGAACTCTCAGAGACTGCAGGGCATCTTGCTACTTCTCCTGACATGCCTTCTGTCTCTTATACCCAAGACTACCAGTGAATATTGTATTACTGCTACTGAGAGTCACCATAAACTTAAAAGGCTGTTTCTTTCTAGTTCAAAGAGTTCGTAATATAAACTAAACATTAGCACTAGGATAGTAATTCTGATTAGGAAAAGCAGAGAGAATTTTTTAGTCAGTACAACAGAGGAGAAATTACACAGGACAAAGCTCTGATGCAAAATCTGAAAGTTGGAAAGGGAATATATTTTTTGACATTCCAGAAACTATCAAACATAAGAGGTTAGAAAGAATCTGAGAAGGCTGAAACGAGACAAAAAGTCTGGAAGAGTAGAAAGAAATAAGAAGGTAATGAATTACAGTCAACTTAGACCTGCATGGGCACCTTGGACTCTGTGTTGGTTTAGGCCCTGCCGGGACCTGAGACCATGTTGCCGTTGTCCCTTCCCGTCTGGTACAAGGGAGTGAGATACAGACCCCGGGGTTGAGATAAGGGAAAGTTTAACACAACGGTGTAACAAATAATAAACCGAACAATACAATAGCAATAACAATGACAATAAACAGTAATAACAATGAACAGGACAAGAGCTATACAGAGATATACCACAAGGATACAGCAGCGAAGGGAAGCAACGACCAGCAACAGCCGTCCCTGCTCTTCCCGCGCTTGGGCACCATGACCTGATGTCAACATGGTATTGAATAACCCGGCTAGAGCTCACTCCCCACTGCTGGGGAAACTTAACCCTATCCTAGCTGAACAGGACAGACTCAAATAATCCATTTAATTCCTTGGCTTTCCAGCAGTTATGCCAGTAGTCTGAAAATATAGTTACTTACCTGTGTTCATACTCATTAGGAATAAATGGCACTCAAATATTCTGAGGCTTTCTGAAACTCTTTTTTAAGAACATTTAGAGTAAACTGCATTCAGCTACTAGAAATCTGTATGAAAAATATTTTTTGAGGGGTTAATGCTAAATTTTTAAATTAAATTAGTTCAATGTATGATAAATTAACATGTGTCTGTTCTGTGGAATAAAAATGATTAGAGAACCACTTTTTATCCACTGTTTATAGTGGACAGAAGATTGTGAGATGATTTACACCGAAAAAAGTTCATTGTGTCTCCCCAAGGAGTTTAAAATCTTATTTTAGAAGCAGAATGGTGAAGTTTGTTAATTACTAGTAGACATTAGATAAAGCTATAAAAAGTTTACAGTAAAAAAAACATAGGATTGTTAATCCAGCATACACAGAACAAATTTTGTTTGAAAGATTGATATATGGGGTGCTTAAATAAACGCATAATGCTCATTGTGAATATCTAGTTACATTTTTACTTTCTTAGCTTTATCCTCTTCTCACCTGAATATTCTATTTTCTCCAATTCCTCAAGATTTGAAGAGAATATGGTATTAAATATGTAGGTTTATTCAACAATTTACCCTAATTTTATAAAACAGGAGTGTACCATGTGATTAACACTGTTGGTTACAACTGTTCTTTTTAAAAAGTCATTAGTACCTCACAGTGATCAGAACATGAAATCTCTAATTATTTCAAATGTGGAGAGGAGGGAATGATTACAGGCCAATTAGTATGTTTGAATATCTTGTGCAACATTTTGATGTGAATTCTCACACATATATATGCACAAGTATATGTGTATATATTTGTATATATACATATGATTTATAGACTAAGTAAGAAGATCACGCACTTTGAAGCTGGAAAACTGTAGAATGAAGGTCATTTAGATAGCTGTAATTCAGACCATTCCATTGCACATTTTAAAGGAAGAGAGAGGAAGTAATGTGACCTTAGTTTGCTTCTATGAGGAGATTGTTTTAAGCACTTTCCTTTTTCTCCCTCTGCATTTATGTCATAAAAAATGAGCGTACAAGTTGGTGTAATACCTTCATTGTTATCCTAATAGCTAGAGGAGTTGTTAATGTGCAATAGCAATTGATTGAACAATTAGTGAAAACTAGTGCATGGACTTAAAAGGGAGTGCAAGGGCAAGCAGAACTCTTGGGTAAAGATCAGACACAACTGCTGCTTTTCTTCACTAATTGGTACCTGCTGATCTGAGTGCTTATCTACTGAGCATTTGTAGAATGTATCCTTAGTTCCATTTCAAATATGGTTCAAGAAGACTTTACTGAGCTACTAATTTTCATCCTTTTGTTCTTTTGTCTCTTTGCATAGCTTAGGTCTTAACAGAGCTCTTGATAACACCTTTAGATCACAATGGACAGTAATTGATTATAAAGTATTCTAGCCAAGAATCATCTAGTTCTTCAAGTCACCAAAAATCTACCACCAGGTGTACGACATGTTTTTCAAAAGTAGCATAAACCCTGGCTGAAAGGTCTCCTCAAATTATGCACACCAACATCCAAAGGATTACCACAGCATTTTGAATTCTCCACTTAGGTGCAAAGAAAAAAAGAGATGTGATTAGTTCTGCTTGTAGACATCTGGCTCACACTAGGTAATGAATCTTTTCATCTGTGCTCTCTTAATGATATGGACTTGCATTTTTCACTGAGTTTAGAATGATATCCTTCACTTCTCTGGAGACATCTGCTGGTCATCTTTCTTTGTTGCATATTGCCAACATAATCAGGTGTGTGTCTAGAACAATATGTGCCTAAGATAGCTATCATGTTCAATCACACAGACACATGCAAGGATGTTGTAGGGCATGTCACAGAAGAAGGTTTTGGTTTTGTTTTTCTGGGAACATTCTGTTCAACTTGTCAGATAACTGCTGTAGATGTTATTTCAAGGACATAGCTATTTTTAATATTTTCATATTAATGAAGAGTCCTGGTTTTAAAATACTAAATACAGAAAAGTACTCATTTACACTGCCCAAACGGCACTATATATACACAGCATTAGGATGGGAAAACAGAAGTTTACTTTTATTGCTATATGTTATGCGATCTCACAGAAGTTATTTTCCTTTCCCTTTAAAAAGTAATTTGTCCATTAATTCCTTTTATCCTGATTTTCAGCAGATCATAATGAATACTGTTCATAACAAATGCTTATCAAGTTTACAGCCTTGTTGTGCAAATCTGGATTCGAGAGAACCCAATAAGCTCTCACCTATCAAACGCATGTCTTTAGTGTGGGTTGCATGATTCTGTAAGTTTTAAACATGTCACACCAAACACTGGAAACAAAAGATGGAACTCTGTACAAAGTACTAACCCTACAGGGAGGGCAAGAGCTAAAGTGCCAAAGACTAGGAGAAAAAATAAATTCAGGAAGGATATCTCAGATTCTTCTCCTAAAGAAGACTGAGTTTCAGATGATATATTGATGGAAATCATAAAAGTGGCAGTTGCATACTGCTATCAGATTGTTCCGCAAATACTTTAATAACTGTCTTTTAACTTTATTAAGAGAAGCAATATAGCAATGTCAATATGCTGTTCCTTGTACACTAGCAGCACTGAATCTTCATCCTGGCAAGAGCATCTGTGTGTACTATATGGTGGTACATGGGCATTACACATCAAGTTAATAGACAAAATATATCAGAACAAGTTGGTATGCCATAGTGACACTTCAGAAAGGAATCCTGGCATTTTAGACAAAGGGAAAATAGGACATTTCTTTTTTTCCCCCCAACCAGTACTGCTAAATTTTCAAAAGTCCTATTTGACTCCTACTGTGCATATGCAGATACACATATACGCATGTACGTGTATCAGTCCATGGGAAAATTTTCAGCAGAGAATTTGGAGTA
Organism: Athene noctua; assembly: GCF_965140245.1. Taxonomy (NCBI): domain Eukaryota; kingdom Metazoa; phylum Chordata; class Aves; order Strigiformes; family Strigidae; genus Athene; species Athene noctua. Next base: position 158,038,645 of record NC_134037.1, read on the forward strand.
AAATTTTAAATACTTTGCAATTGCATGCTTTTCACTAGCACAGCAACATTAATCCACAGCAGCAAATTGATTAAGCTGATCAAATGAGGTGGTTTGAAAGCTCCCACTAGGCCATTATGATGGATCATAGCTTGACAAACAATGAATAATGTATAAGGGCCAAATTGTTGACATGTTACTTAATTACATTGTTAATGCAACCGTGGTACAAGAATTTCAGAAAGCAAAAATGGATACATCTGAAACAGTATGATGGTTATCTAATTCCATATAGCAAAAATGTTAAAGACCGAATACCAATCAGTGTGATACAAATAGTAAAAGTAATGAATAGCACACATAGTATGGAAAAGATAAGGGAAAATGGTAAAGATAAGCACAATGATGTATTTTACAAAATATTAACGAAAAAAGTACTGAGACTATGGTATGATTCTCTTAGTGTTGCTTTCAATCATTCACAATCTGCTGTGAAGGGCTTGAGTAAATTAGCATACATAGGAATGAACAAAAATGTTGAGAAATATAGTGAGAAATGTAGCATGACGTTAAGGCCGGTTTTTGTGGTGACATTACTAGTTTCTGAGACAGACACATCCTCTTATAAAACTGAAGTTCTTCCTAAAGTTTTCAGTATATTTTCAATGAGCATAGATTATATTTTGACACCTAAACTTCAGGAACTGATCTTAATACCTGCCAGGGGAAGCCAGATCACAACACAACTATATTATAAATTAAAGATAGATGGTTTAATAGAATAGGGACTGACACTTTTCCTAATAGTGAAGCAATAAGTGATCACTGAAGGCTTTGCTATAGTAAATAATCTACTAAGAATATTCTAATGAGTCTTTTGGTAAACCTGCAGAATGAAGAATAAGATCTTCTCCATATATATGAACCTGATTGTGTTCATGGCACAATCAAAACAGGTCATTTCAGTTTTTTCAGAAGCAAGGTTTACCAGTTTTATTTGAACTTGAGTTCATATTTTCCCATCATCTATCAAAAGTTCTTATTGATTTCTATCAGTAATGATAATGTTAATACACATATTTTATCTTTTGCTAGTCCTACTTGTGAAATTCTATTTTCATGTTGATTGGCAAAATTATTTACTGAAGATAAAGTGTAAAAAGTTATGTAAACTAATTTACAACTATTCATTTTATGTGACTATATAAAAATTCTTGTTAAGTGTTCATTTTGATAATAAGGATTGTTGATGTTCTAAATTCTATATTGAATGTAACATTTTTGGAAAAAGACAAAAATATATACAATTTCCACTTGAGCTCAAGCAGAGCTACAGATATAAATCCCTTGTCTATTATAAAAGTAGACTTTAAAGTCCAGATTGTGCCAGTGTTCACTGGATGAGCTTGTGAAAGACTTGGCATTTCAGCAGTTATGTGGTCAACATATGCAATAGTTTATTTCTCTGCAACACCCACATTAGATATTGTGATATTTAACTGCTCATTGGTCTTGGGTAAACAGAATACTGCCATTAAGGAAAATCAGACTTCATGTAGAAAAGTATGAAATACATTACAATAGGTTAAAAGGAAATTTTCAATGAAAATAGCCATGTCAGATGTAAAACTGCTTTTGTGGTAAATGAAAAATATAATCTGAATGTAAACTAGAAAGTGCTGGAGAAACAAGAGAAGACATAAAGGTGGAAAAAATCAAAAGACTGAATAATAATAAGGGAGATGCTCTAGAAAGACATTAGGTAGTCTGTGAAGTTGGGTTAATGATAGCGAAGGTGAATTGCCAGATAATCATGAATTTCATGGAAAAAAAGTAAAATGAAAAATAAGGATAAATGAGGGGAGAGGAGAATTATTTTCTATATAAGCACATGAACTCTCAAGGAAGGCAGCTGAGAGGAGGGCTAAAGAATCAGTGCATTTTCAGCATGACAGTGTGGGTGAGGACGCACTTCTGAGGAGATGTGAAATAGCACAACGTAGGAATTTACCAGCCAAACAGTGTTGAATCATAGACTTTGGTGAATGAAAAAGTTGCTGAATATACTACCCCAGGAATAGGTTAATTCCTAAAAAGGTTACATTGTGATCTGTGTTACCTGATTAACATAAAAGAAACATGGTTAGAGTTTTCAAAGCGTGGTAATGGCATTTTCTACATAATATAGAAAATGATATATTAGGCTACATTAAAACAGTGTAAGATTTAGATTCATAACTGTTAAAATGGTAGTAGCAACCTGGTTTTTATTTTTACACATTCCCTCTTGCCTTCACTGGATTGAACTGTTTGCCTACTTGACATCTTAGGTAACCAGCTTGAAACCCAAAGGCACAAGCTGAGCTATGATCTGTTCTGCTTCTGTGCAGATCTTCTAACTGATCACACCGTTTACTTCTTGCCACAAAATCTGTATACTAGAGCTCACTGTGTGAACAGTACCTTGATGTTAGCTATGGTAGAATATCCTATACAGCAAGGGCCTTTCCTTCCTGATATGGGTTTAGGTTGCTGTGCTTCATTTTTAATCTGTCAGTCCCAAAGGAATAGCCACTGGTATTTACGGCAATTCAGTTACAAGGGATGGATAGAGCTTCATTCCCCAAATCTTCCCCATGGTAGCTTGAACTGTCTGAAATCATACTGGCATATGTAATCCTTCTCGGATGAACCTCAAGTGACTTAGCTGTCTCTGTACATCTATTTCAGCAATCTATTTTCTATGAGAGAGTATGTCCATACTGTCAATTTGCCTCAATCTGAATCTCTGCCAAGGTTCTTGCTCCCTACCTTATCTGTGCTTCACACTTGCTCACTACAGGGTTTCCTTATAGAAGAAATTATCTCCCTTCCAGAGGAAACCTGGGCAAAGTTAACACACCATTTGCTCCAGATTCTACCTCAGACAGACAGTATAGATATTTACTAAAATAAAATCAGGCCCAACACTAGTTCAGCAGGCTTTGGAGTTTCAAAACCCCTTATCCCACACCTCATGTGATAGAGAAAATTAATATAATTTCATGAAAGCAACACTCTGGCTGGCTGTCACACAGCTTTCTCATTATTTCATAATAAATTTTATAATTTCATACTTCTATGACTGAAGAGAAACACGTAAATAATCACTATGACTGATGGCAACAGGAATTTCATATGGGTGCTAGAGAAGACAAAGTTTTGATGCCATGGAAACTCTATGAGTCTCTTACATTCACAGAGTAGCTGAAGCAAGAAGGCATCTCTGGAGACCACCTGGTCCAACACCCTGCTCAGAGCAGGATCAGCCAGAGCACATTACCCAGGACTGTGTCCACCCTTGGAGACTCCTCTAGTGTTCAACCACCCTCACACTGATAAAATCCCCTTTTTCAGCTTCAGGCTGAATAGTCCTAAAAGTCACATCCTCCCTACATATATCAGATGCACCAGCCTCTCAGTTGTCTTAATGGTCCTTTGCTGGATTCACTCCAGTCGCCGTGCACTTCCAACAGTCCTAAACCTGGAGAGCTACATCCTCCTCAGGAGCTCAACTGAGCCAAGGTCTCTGGTGTGCTGGGTACCTGGGGTAGAAGGGCAGCTTCTGCTCTAAGGGGTGCTGGGAAACATGCCCTGCAGGGTGTCACCACGATGGCTAAGCACACAGACAATCCTCAGGGGTCCCATCTGCTGCTGGAGCCCACCAGAGGTCACAGCGTCCTGTAGCTATCCTCTCCCAGCAGAGACAGGCACCTTGGAGGTCTTCAGGAGTTCCCAGAGTCCTCAAAAAATCCCAGCAATTGTTCCCAGGAGGTCTAGAAAAGGGGCTCAGAAACCGCTGCACAAGCAGTGGAGGCTGTGGGCTGCCTCTGTTATCTGCACTCTTCTCTGGCATGATGCAGAAAGAGTGTAGGCGTATACAGTAGTCTTTTGGCCAACTTTGCATGCTTGAATATTTTCTCATTATGCATGTCTCTGTGTTTTTCCCTCCTATAATTCTACTCATGTATTATGTATAAATAAATATTCATTGAACCAAAAAAGTCAGACTCTAACTAGTGTTAAGGGTACATGACTGCTGCAATGATCATTTATTTATCTGCAGTAGAACAATAGAGGGAGGTACGGCTACATCAGCAACAGGCTGCCAACTAATAGAATTAAAAATGGAGGTCTCTCTGCCCACAGTACCCTGTAGCTAATGTCCCCACATAATTTTTCTGTTACCAACTAGAATTCACACATCCTAGAAATCCCATGTTTCTTTGCAGCAAGCCATGTCAGAAACTTTCAGCCATCAATCATTCCTAGACATATTCTCTCTTTGTGTTTGTTTTTTTTCTTTGTACTTGAGAGGTTTTAGATTTGTTCTGAAGGAGGAAAGAGATAAGTAGTCACATATATTAATGGAAAAACAGTGTTAAGTACCGTATATCATTCTTCTAAAATGCAAATCTACTAAGGATTCCAGGTTCTGTAGATAATGTAATTATTAAGAGATTCCATATTTTTTATTAGCTTACACTAAACAACATTTTCTGTCAATACATATCTTTTCCTTTTTGCATTTTGTTCTTTACCACAGAATTTTAGAAGAGGAAAAAAAGATGTGTTTTTTATGTGTTCCTATTACAGTCTGTACCTACTCCTTTTGTATATGAAAAATATATATATATAAAAATGTATTGAAAACCTCATAACATTTCAAATGTGCTGATAAATTATTATTCATTCTCCAAATAAACATGTCAAATAAGTGGGTATGATCTCAATTTCACAGACAAGAAAGTGAAAATAATAATTTAAGGGTCATGTCCAGGTCACATTAACATAAATGGAACCAAGTTGTAGTTAATAACAAGATGAAAATCTGTGTATTAGAGTCTCAGGCTTATGAATGTACTATGTAGCAAGTTTGAATGTTCAAGACTGAAGTTTAAGTGCCATCATCATGCTGAAAACTGATTTCACTGTATTCACTTCATGAGTTTGTGTGAAGGGAACAATAGGACAAAACATAATGACTTCTCCCCACCCCCCAAATATTGAAACAATCAAGACTAATAAAACCTATGTCTGAAAAGACTTTACTGTAATAAAAATGAATAGAAGTGACAGACATGAATTAACAGTTCAGAGCCTTCATTTTCTGATACGAGTCTGTGGCTGACTTTATTTTCTCCTTAGTGTAGTTAGTATATTAGACTTCAAAATAAAGAGGATGCCTGAATAAAATCTAATTTTGACTTTCAGGAACATGGACTGGCACATCTCATTATTTTCTCTTAGAGGCAAATGGACTTTGAGCTTGAGCAAAGCATTTATTAGTTTATTGTTTAGAGGCATATCGGGCATAAAACAACCCTAAATATAATTTGTTGTGGTTTGTTTTTTTTTTGTGTGTGTGTTTTTTTTTTTTTAAAAAAAAAAAGGATCACTATGCTGCTATTGCATGTAGTATTATAAATGCAATAATATTTTTATTACTTGGAGTAGTATAAAACAAGCAGAACTAAAATAGCTTGTTTATGGAGCTTTTGAACACTTTATATTCATAAACATCAGCATATACAACAAGTTTTATAGTACATATCTGTAGATAAGGTGAGACTTTATTGGTACACAAAGAATAGTGAATTTGGGACTGAGAAAATGCAACAAATGTAAAAGACTCATCTGCTTTGTCTTCCTCAGCCTTGTGCTGTGGGTGTTTTCCTTGTGACTTTCCTGCTGGATGAGATTACCATTACCAGTCTGAAATGCTGGGGTTTCAACCCCAGGCCCCAAATCAAGGTTGACATATGGGTGATTCCCACAGCCCTTCACAAAGGGGGGGTGACTTTACCTTTAGGCTTCCCTCCAGGGTGCAGTGGCCTTGCAGACAGAGCCATTGGGTAAATGAGCCCCAGGTGTCCCGCAGTAAGTAAACAAGGGTCAGTGTCCCACTGAGGGATAAAAGCTGGGACCACTTGCAGGAAGGGGCAGTGTCTGTCTGTGGGGTGGATGCACTTTGCAGAGTTCCCAGTTGGGGAAGAACCTCCTGCCTCCCTGGAACTGGGCTCTGGTCAGGTCTGGCTTTTGTAAACATGGGCTGTGTAGACATTCAGTATGTGGCTTCCTTGGTCTTATGTATCTGGTTTGTTGACTCAGTTGTCTCCTGTCCCTTCTATTAGAAACTGTATTTTACCATTTATTCTACTTGTTGGTCATGTGGTGTCATTGTTGGGGTCAGTGGGATTGATGTCAATTATGTATAATCTGACTTGTTTGTACCCCCAGTGCTCACCCATGTACTGACCATTTTGTATCAAATACACTTTGGTTATTGGTTCATCTTTATGCTGGCTGTGTCCTTTATGCTAGGCCTAAAAATTGGCAAAACACAGTCTAAGCTTAACTCTCTGTCACTGCTTTACTACCTGCTGCTCTCAAGTCTGCACACGGAGTGGCTCCTGTGCTCATTTCTAAATCTTTTAATCACACTTAATTTGTTTTACTTAAATAGTAGGTCTTGGCTAATCTTTATGTCTTTCTATTTCCCTACTTACTGGTTCCTTTGAGCCTCAAAATTCACCAGTAATGTCTTCCAGTTTGGACCTTGCCTTCAGACATTACAAACAACCATCCCTCTGGCAGACACTATGGGTAAACAATACCCAGAGGTTCAGATGCAATCTACGATTCAATCTACATTTACACAAAACAATAGCGAAAGCTGCAGAAAACAGGAGGGCTCTGGATGATATGCAAGGATTAATTTTACTCACAACAGCTTTTTTCATTCCCTATTTCCTCTAGAGGTGGAAAAAACAGTAAATTTTTTTTTCATTTACATGTGGCTACTGCATACATAACTACTGCAGTTATTTTGGAAAAAAAAAAAAAGTATTGCTCAGCTTTGAAGTGGTGTCTTAATGCAAATATGGTGAAAGGTCATGGGAAAGCTGTCTTCAAAACTGCCTTAGTATTTTCCAGTATTTGACTCTAATGGACATGTCCTCAGATGTTCAAATTGTTCTCATGCAGTTCGGTAGCTCTGACAGTTTGCTCCCCTGAAGCATCTGCACCCAGATGAGTACATGCTCCTCTCTTAATGGAAAATTCCGAATGTTGAAAAACTACCTTCAAGTTCATTTTCATTGGCAGAAAACTGGAAGTGATGTAAACACATCTTGTAGGTGTAGGTCTTCTCTTTATTATCACGGTAGTTTGAACACAGTTGTCAGGAATGTCTAAGGTATTTTCCTTCTTGTTCAATGAACAGTAATTTGTTTGCAGACATGTGTGTTGTTTTTCAGAAAATAATAGATACTTTCATTATACAGCTATTTGTACAGATATTTTGCTTGATCAAAATGCCACCTTTTTGCTTGTTTCTAAACAAATGCTTAAGAATAGCTCTGAATTTTATTAACAAAAAAAAACAGCTGAAATTTCTCATGTTAAAAAGCCCCCACACTATTTCTACATCTTAATCTCTTAGAATTTATTTCTTTCTTTTTTAAAGTTACATTTTTGAAAAACTAAGATATACTTTGTCTATGTGGTAGATCTAGGATATGCTCATCATAATTATGTGCAGCTAATAATTTTTTTTACTCTAATTTTACATTAGGCATACACTATAACACTTTAAGACTGTGGGGGTTTTTTTAAGTTAAAAAAGATGGGGAGCTCAAACTTTGCTCTCATACAAATATAATTTTCTGCATGAACTTGTAACTTTAAAGCACTTTCTTTTCTTAATCTCAGAACAAGATTTAATGTAAATATTCCTGTTGATGCAGCAGTGGTTCAATATTATCCCGAATTCTGAAAAGTGCAAATTAGACACGAGATTATCATGTCTCTTTTAAACTGTTTCATCTTTACTATCCTTGGTAAACTCTGTTATTGTTTTCTAAAGATTTTCTGGTGTAGATTTAACAGGAACGTCTTTACTGACTGTTCTGAAACTGATCAGACACCAGTCATCTTCCACTCTGGTCTCCTCTCATTGCCCCTTTCTCAGATGTGTCACCTTGAATGAGGATATTTTGCATCAATTTTCATCATAATTAGACTAGATTCTTTGTGATAGATGAGTGTGTGCTTCTTTGATAGGTCAGTGTAGTGTGTGGATCAAAGTATTGATTGATGGGTTTATAGACAAGGTTCACACTCCTGAACAGGAAATACTGAAGGGCACAATCTGTGACAGAAATGTTGATCTCAGTGATTCATTTTACCAGTGATACTGGCCTTTATGTTTAGCTGTACACAGTATCTATTTCTGTTACTGGTTTTGGTAGGTTTGTTTTTCCATAGAAGGAATTTCCAATTTTCATTAGTAGTGGAACAAACCCTTCACCATGAGACCTTACTTAGGTAGGAAATTCAGATCTCCTTTCCCATGTTCACTTCTACATCTTTGAATTTCTGCAATTCTTGGTGTGTACAAAGCCCATATTTAGTCACAGAGGATGACAGTTAATGCATTTTGCTCATATCTTACTTTGGGATTTCTTAAAAAAATCATCCTATGTATTGTCTTGCTTTTTGGCACAAAAGTTGCAGAACATGAGTAATTATATTCTGCTTGACTACAACCCACTGTTAGTGTACTATAGATCTGTTGGTTTTGCTTTTGCAACTGTCATGGTTTCAAGCAAGTTGGTGGAAACTATAAAAAACAATGAATGGAATTATAAATAATTCAACAGGCTGGGAACAACAAATGAGCTTTTTGTAGAGCAAGTCATTACTCACAAATCTCTTAATGATTTTTACTGTAGTCAAAAGCATGCTGATAGGAATGATACAGTAGCTTTAGTGTACTTGGGCTTTCAAAAGGCTTTCAAATTTTTTCACCAATAGAAATAGAATTTCTATTAATTTCAATTAAAATTAAGTTCTCACAGGCTAGATGGGAAGACTTATAAAATAAGTAACCAGAGGAAAAAATAGGGGGAAAATTAGTAATATGTGATTGTTTTTCAAATAACTTGTTTCCAAATCAGAAACAATATTTGTTGCTATTTTTCCTCCTCTAAAGAGTTGTCTGAATATTTTATGAACACAGTCAGCTACAGCCAAAATATGGAAGGAGCCACTCTGAGGCATGGTCCCTTCTGAAACAATGCCCAGGAGAGCAAGCTCACCCTCCTGGCCCCTGGGTGAATATGCATCAAGTCCCCACAGCAGAGCTGCACTTGTGCCCTATCTCCTGGGCCGGCTGCAGTGCACAGCCCCATCAGGCACAGAGCTGTAGCCATCTCTGGCTCCTCCAAGCTGTGCTGGGCTTCAGGGAAGACCCTTCCTAGCCTCCTGCAAAAGGATATTGCACCATTTGTACAAAAGCCACCTTCTGGATTCTCCATACAGTCTACATGTCATCTGCTGCTGATAAGTGCTGCCAGTTTTTAATCTTTCCCTGTCATTTGACTATCTGCCTGAGTTGTGCTGCCATTAATTAACTCTGCCACTTTTCACCTCACTGTTGCCATTTGATTAACTTTTCCATTGCTGCCTTTTGGGTTTTGGCCTGTTTTTAATTCATTGTTGCCATTTCATTAACTCACTCTGCCATTTAATTTAACTTTTGTCTTTTGATTTACTCGCTGTTGCCAGTGGATTTAACCTTGTCTTACCAGGCAGACTGATTTTGTCTTCCAGTTCCTCCCCTGATCTTTAATTCTTCCTGCAGCCAGACTTTTCCCTACTTCCCTCACAAAGGAGCTACCAGCTCTTTTATCATACATCCTCCCAGGTTTTTGGTCGTCTTTCTTTTCTGGGTAGGAATTTTTGCTTGAGGAATTAAGTTTGTTTTTTTTTTTTAAAAAAAAAAAAGGAGTCATATGTAGCACAAGAGGTAACAACATAAACTTACATTGTGAATGATTCAGACCATCTTTTCCTTTGACAGTTGTATTTGGAAATTTCTACATTGCTGTTCACATGTATGTTTTAATCTGATACTGCTCTGAGCAGGCTGTGTTGTACCAAGGGAAAAGAGTCTTCAAGCTAGAACTGTTTCCCTAAAGTATCATGAACATATATATCCTGTTTGTAAAGAAAGTACTCAAACTTCTATCTAGAATCCCATTAGGATTTTAATAGGTAACAGTAAAAGATTTATTTTATAGGATACCTTAGTTAAGGTGCACTTCCTTGATGTCTCCCAGCCTTTTTAAAACATCACTTATTTTCTTTGTTGCTCTGTCTTCATACCTTTTTTTGTATATTCTATTTCTTTTTCCTATAGATCAGACTGTAAATAAACAAGCTATAAATATCTTTCCTTCTTTGTCACTTAGTCATTAATGTGGACTACACTTGCAATCTGTCCAGACCAAAAAAAAAAAAAAAAGAAAATTAAAAGGAGAAAAACTATATTTTAGCTTAGAAAGGTGCTGTGTTATGCCACTGATTCTTCAGGAAAGATTGTCATTCTAGGAGCTAGTACCACATTTGAGAAGTTGAAGGATGTCTGGTGACAATTATGGACATAGGATGATTGATGATTCAGTTCTGTATTAATCTTCTGTAGTGATTTTTGAAACTTCCTGGGATTTCAGAGGTGGCGGCGAAGAGTGGGAAATATTGAAATCCCGTTAAGAATTAATCTTTGTTATTTATTTGTTAACTTAGACTTGCTTAGCTTACTTCCCTTAAGTTTCTGTGGTTATTACCAAGGATCATGGTTGGTTCAATATCCTTTGGAATGATGTGTATGTCTTAAAACCTGTGTCTTCCACTCTTCCTTTTTTCCTTTTCACATTTGTATTTTATTTCCTTATCTCTCGGTAAAAATTTTGTGGATGTGAAAATGCCTTCCCCTTCACTGTTAGCTATCGTTACTCATAACAAAGGTGGTTAGTGAGCCCAGTCCTTCCTCACCAGGTTCTTGCTAACATCAGGGAAAACAGCCATACCCCCTCCATCCCCCTCAGGGGTGTACATCAGATGCATCTACTGTCACAAAAGGGTTCATTTTCCTGTTCTGCTGTGCTAATTAGGCATCAGACTGCCTTTTTCTTTTCCAAAGAACTTATTCTTTAACATACTTTTGCCTCCCCAGATAAACACCTCATCCTTGTTTATTCTGTTTTCATACTTATATTCAGTATGTGTGGCATGGTTACCCTGACAATTACTATCTTGGATCAGCAACTCTGTGAAGCTGCCACCCCACTTTGCTATCTCTAATGTTTTTCATTTCTGCCATTTCTTTTTTTTGCTGTCTTGTTAGTGCAATCACTGGTCAAGGCTGGCCAGCTGCTGCACATCAATTTGCTCTCTGTAATGACTTATAATATCTTATCTTGCTAGTGTAGCTACAGGTCAAGTCTTGGCCTTCTGCACTCATTCCCTAATGCTTCCCATCTCACAGATGATATGAGTTAATGTAAGAAAGAGCTGCGTGACCCCACCTCCACCATAGAGCCTGCATGCACCTCCCATGGTCCTCTCCATGGGCTGCACAGGCTCTCCTGGACATTGCCTGTAGTACTACAGTGCCAGTAGCTGTATTTTTTTGAGTCAGACTTTTTAGACCCTGTCATGACTCACAGGAGACACATAACACTTAAAAGCAGTAACACCACCATAAGGTTAATAGTCTAACACAGCCATAATAGACCATGTAGAAAAGCCAGTTCTTTGGGCCTGATAGCGCATGACACCTGGCAGCAGGACATCAGCAGCTGGATGGCAGTACTTGCGCTCTTGCATGAAATTGTGCTTGAAATAAAGGGCTTTTGTCATTGAATTGGTCAAAATAATGAGTGCCCTTTCACCAGGACACTGAATCCTCCCATCTGCCTATTCATCTCCATACCTCCTCTTGGCCTATTTGAGCTATTTAATATATTCATTGTAAGTGAGAGTCTGAGGGAGAGAGCTCTGTTTAAAACAGATAGGAGTCTTGAACCTAGGTCTTCACTAACCTGTGAGAGTGCACTTCTTTGTGATACCAATTAGTTTGGGATGAGACTTGCTCCTACTTCTCTTCCAATTCCTTTCCAAATGTAAACAAATTTTCTTCAAGCTTGTTTTTGTTGTTAAAATTGATAATTCTGCATGTTGCAGCACAAGAGGTGAGAGGTAGAGCTGAGGGCATTCATCAGTTTGCAATGTTTAAAGCTCAGCCTGGTAACAGCCTGAATGTGTAATCATCTAAAACCTAGCTATGAGGAACAATGGTTTTAATTTAGGGAGAGGGCCGAGTGGCAATCAGATAACTCATCTAATTCTCCTTAGTCCTCAGAGCTGTGGTCTCACATTGGGAAATGGGTATTTTGATTGGTTTATGCACTCTATTTAAAGGACAATAAAAAAAAAAAAGATGAAAGGAACATGGTACTGAGCTTAAAACTACTGGATTGTCACAGGAATATGTAGAATAAAGCAATATGATGGCCAAATCAAGGCAAAGACTGAAGAAGAATTATAATATTAATGATGTATGTGTATGATTAAATCATCTTATCAGAACCTCATGCGAGTACAGGATGTGGGTTTCATTTCATTAAAGCTGTAAAGTATTGCTTGAGTCAATCTTACATGAAAAGATTAAAGGGAAAAAACCTTTACACATCACTAGTGAAGATAGCCTGTTTTATACTAAATGTTGTTCCTAGTGCAGGATGTGAGTCATCTGTTCTGACTTCAGTCTGACAAAGGGAGAGTACAGGGAGCTTTCAGATGAATGTGTTGTGAGGAACTGAGCAAGTACAGAAAGTTCAGATCATTTAATTTAACTAAAATGTCACTATTACTACACTTCAGTCTTTAAAAATCACTGTTACCCTACTTTACTCTTACCCAAGTCTACCCATTTTTATTTTATACTTCCTCCTATGTCTTAATTAGACAAAGTGGTTTTAGAATGGTGTTGACTTTTGACTCAGTCTCATTTCTTCCAGCAGTAACTCTGAATATCATCTCTTTAAAGTCTGAGGTGTTCCTTAGATTGGATGACACTCTTCCTGAAATCAGGATATAGCAAACTCTTTATGACACCATTTTTTAAAACCAAATGAACCTGAATGCTGAATCACGATGTGATAGATAATGGCTCCAAAAGCAAAAGAGTAAAGGGCTCAAACCTCTCGTGCTTTGTGGTTTCAGAATTTCTCATTCCTGTGACTATAGTCTTCAGTCAATACAAGACCTGGACCAGAGTTCTGTATCTCAAAGCTGGTCTCTGATGTGGCAATGGCTAGGACTGGCATCGTTACTGACAAGGATGGTTGCCTGACAAGAGAAGGAGGAACAGGCATTTCAGATGTTGCTGGTAGAGTCAAATGAGACACTTCTCTTGTGAACAATGTTGACCTTAATAGAGAACATCTGCTTACTCTGTTTCCAAAGCTTCTTCGTAGCTTTAACCAGATAAATGATTAACAGGTTTAATCCTGACAGAGGGCAATCCTCTATCCTGAGGTCACTGTGAAATATCTCCCTCTGGTGTGCACATGGCCTAGAAACATCCCCTGTTTTAGCTATAAATTACAGGTGTGCTGTATATAAGCCACCTGTGAAGGGGGTTCCAAATTTCCAGCTAGAGTAGACAGACTGGTAGCCCCTTCCTGGGGCTACTGTATTAGGCATAAGATATTTCTCTTTTTAAAGTAGTAATGGTTCTGTCAGCTACATAGGCTTGCTTGTGCATTCTTTCAGTAATCTATAAAAGACAAATTTGGGAAAGAAGAAGCATCTTGCATACCTTCATAGTATAATTTCCATGTGCATAACAGGAAAAAGTAATTCCCCAAACCCTTGCTTGATCCTACTTATATAAATTCACAAATCAAGTGACTACTGAGGATCCAAGAATTTTCTTTTCAGTTTTGAATAGCATGATATCAGATACTACGTTCAATAAAACTGATAAAAGATGTTATTAATAAAACAAGTACCTCTATGAAATAATTTAGGATGATAAATCATTCCATCACACTGCAGAAGATCAATGTGAAGCTAACAAAGCACTGAGAGACTCAAGACATTTATTAATGATGAATTTATACTCATTTACCAAAAATAATGTTTTAATTACAAAATATATTTTTAGTATCTTTCTGAAAAATGGAAAAGTCTAAACATACTAGAGAAGACTTCCTAGAAACACAAAATGCATGTGAAAACAATACCTGAGAGAAAATTTGTATCTTCCATAGTGATGATATATTAGTCCTCTATGACATTTAATTGTTCTTACTATGTTTAGGGAGCTGTGAAATGGGCATCAGTTGTTTTGAGGAATAAAAGATATCTATAAAGTAGTTGGATATCTATAAAGATATCTAAAAGATAGATATAAAGTTATGCTTCAGAGACCACATAATTTTTTTTTTCCTCCTCTGGCTTATGCTTTATACAGATATGGTTTAGAAGTGCGGGGAGCAGGTACATGACCAAAATTAACCTGGGGATTTTTGCAAGCTTTTACAATATGGCTCTTGACAGCTAGTAAGGGACAAAATCAGATGAGAACATCTGTTATCATGACGAGTCAGAGCTTTATACTGTTGCAGTAGCAAGCTGGATGCATTCCTGTCTTTACTGAAGTGAAAAATCAGTTTCACATGTTTTTTTTGAACTTCAATTTAGGTAGAATTCATGGGGTTCACAAAGGTTCATAAATTCTGTATTCTTCCTGTATTAACTCAGCTAGTTGCATGTGCTCTACGATTTTCAGGAGTGAGCCATCGTATTTAAGTCTGTCTAATAAGTGCAGTATCTATAGGAGATCGGTTCATTGTCTTTGTACAATTCAAAAAACCTTGAAAATAGCAGAAATGATGAGGATTTAGCTGATTTAATTTTTTTAGTTGACACAAGTGGGAACAATCTAATTTTGTCATGACTGTTTTGCAAAATTATATTTTGATCTTGTTTGTATTTTGATGTCTGTGTAATTAGATGATAATCAAATCATTGAAGTTGAATATGTTCCTTATCTCAGCTCCCAGGGAACACTACCACTGGGGCAGAAAATAAGCTAGGAAATCTATCATGTTGGTGATAGAAGGATCACTCCTGAGATAACAGAAAAACTGTATGACCACTGTCTTGGAGAGAGTAAGGTCAAAGCTGGGGATTGCAGTAAGACACAACAATATGCTGAGTGGTTTGTTGTTGAAAATATTATTGTTTGTACTCTTTTCTTTAGAAAAGGGAAGGATTTCAAAAGTATCCACTGACTTAGCAACTGCAGTGTTTTGTATAAAGTGTTACAGTTACATAGGAGCTTAAGTTGTGCCAAAATTTAGTGAAACAAGCTGAAATCAGAAGTGTTGCTGTAGGCCTGAGTGAACCTAAATGTGCTGTGTGTCACAATGCTTTGAAATTTCTTTGGTAATGCCTGCACCCAGAGGGATTTCAGGAGTTGGACATAACTTCAGAGGAACGGGGTAAGTATTCCTAAGATTTTTTTGTATAACAATTTTGAAAGTATTATTAATGAACTTTTCCTGCATTAATTTGACGTATGAATGTTAGTGTTAATTTAACATTTAATATTGGACTTATAGACTTGTATTTTCATTAGAGCATTATTATTTTACCTAGGCCATCACTAATTCTTGGTTGCCTTTTGGCAATAACAAAATTTAGAGCCTAACATAGGTGACACAAAATAAGCCATCTAGGTTGTGCTCCTTATAACTATTTTCTAAAGGCTATTGATAGACAGGGAGCTTCTCAGAGATGAACATTGACAGAAACTCAGGTGCCTAGGGAATATTTGCTAGTGATCTATTGAATTTGATGACTTTGAGCTTAGATGACAGATGAGCGGGGACTTGAGTATTAGGATTTTTAATTCAGGTTCTGCAGTTCTGTCTTCTTCCTGTTTTATGCACTTAGAACTGCTATTGAACACAGCTGTTCAGTTGTTCTAGGAACTGAGAATGTTGTAACCAACACCTTCAAAACCACATAACCAATCACTTCATGTTAATCTAATGAACTCTACTGAAAACTAGCAAATTTGCAACTCTCAGCTGGGGGTGGTTTTGCTCTCATCTCATTTGTTATTGTTTCTCAGCTATTATCAATATTCTAAGTGTTCCAGAATATACAAAAAGTGAAAATAAATTATCTATTCATGTGTTGAAATAGAAATTTACCACTACCAATCACAGAACTGTGTCTCTTCTTAGATATTAACTTCATGCATGCTTATTATTTTACATAGGGCTTTTTAAAAACAATAATCTTTGTGGAATTAATCTTATTTCTGGAAAAATATTTTTGGGGGTGTAGTGTGCACATGAAGAACACTCAGGGCATTCTGGGTGTAGTCTTCATTTATTAACAGTCTTTAACTGCCAGACTGTTTGCACTTCAACAAAAAGCTGAATCACAAATTCTGTATTCCATCTATCTTGCACACCGGTGTCTTGTTAGAAAGAGTAAGATTTATAATGATTTTCACCACTTGCAAGCCTATATACTTTTCCATTACACCATGCAACAAATTTTATTTAAGAAATTAACTATGCACTAGAAATTTGAAGGAGGCAAAGGGACCAGGAGTTGTAGTAAATAAAATTAATCGTTCTTACAACCAACAAAATCATATTGTTTTATTAGCTAGAAAGATTTATGTATAGGAATTTTTTTCTTTCTGAAGCTTCAAATTGTTCTTCTTTAAGGAATATTAAAAAATAAAGTATGTGTGAGATAAGAAGTTGACTTAAAATTACCTGCACAAAGAGAATGAGATCCCAAAAAGAATTATAAAATCATTTTTACAGCTATTGAAACAATCAACCTTAATATCTCAGATGCCTGAAAACAAAGATGCTGTTTGATTAAGCATATACTGAATTTATGGTGGAGAAACTTCTCATAAACAGCATTTTTAATTCCCTGAATTTTAGTTTCCCTTTGAAAAAAAAGCTTTTAAACAAAGGTCCTAAGTAGGCACCTTGTAGTCACTGAATAATCCAATGATTATCTGCTTGCTGGCATGAAATACTACCTTCTAATCGAAAATGTTCAAGATTGCAAACCTGTATGACATTATTCAATGTCATTCTTGACCTCATGTGTTTTGTTTAAAAAGCTATCAAGTGAAAAGAAGGGACAAAACATTATCTAACTTCTGTGATATAAGTGACAGACATGGAAGGGCAAATATATAATGGAAAAAGTCCTAATTAAATACATGAAATATATTAAAATTATGAAAATTTGTTGGGAAAATGAAATTGTGAAAATTACAAAAATTATGAAAATGTGGTGGGAAAGATAATCATTTCCCCTGTACAACTTCAGTAAGTACTTACTGTACTCACTAGAGAAATGCCACTTAGTGATGAGATGTAGTAACTGCATTCATTAAAAGTCTTGTTCTGCTCTTTGCCTTCCATGAAGTCTTGCGAAGTCTGTTTTCTTTTGACACTGCTGCCTGTAATTCAAACAGGTGATGCAGA
Source organism: Athene noctua (assembly GCF_965140245.1). Lineage (NCBI taxonomy): Eukaryota > Metazoa > Chordata > Aves > Strigiformes > Strigidae > Athene > Athene noctua. The sequence goes on from NC_134037.1 coordinate 158,056,050, forward strand.
GGGTGAAGCACATGCTGGGCTGTTGTTTCATGGGACACAAATTTGGTTTTCAAGAATGTCTTTAGAAGAATCATAACTCTCATGGTCATAGCAGTTTCAAATTGCAGTATTTTCTCTGTTTTAGTATCTGTCCTTTACATACTAAGCTTGTTCTATTTTTCTGCCCCATGTTAAGAAAAAGATATAGTTAAATACTCTTTCCACATCACACTGTGCAGACATGCTAGTTTTAGGAACAAGGTCTTTTCAAATCTTTTACCTTATAGCAATTCAATATGTTCTATATATTTATTCTCAGCTTGTGTTTTCATTATTCTTTATTCATTGTTTATTCTCATCAGTTTGTCAGATTTTGACACTCTGTTTAATATCATGTTTCATTTTCCATAGACTTATTTTAATTTTATTCACCGTATATGCATCTCTTTTTTTATCCCCTTCTTTTAATTTTTATATAGCTTCTGTGTCTTTGTCAGGGTTATGCTTGCGTCCATTCCAAGGTGATGTTTTTCTGTAAATATTATGTCTTTAGTAGCCTTTGTTGCCGTTGTCAGGAGGGCTAATAAAACTGGCTAGCAGGCAGAGGTCAGCATCTTTGTTATAGCCTTTGCATCCTCTATTTTTGTCTCAGGCCTGCCATGACTGTCTTGCAACATTTGTGCAGCTCTCCACAAAGATTTCCTATTTCTTATTATTCCTAATATTTTTATAATATTTGATGTTAAATTTTGAATGAGTTGTATATATCCTTCTTGTCCAGAAAGACAATTATCCTCATGCCAAAAGGTGAAAAGGCCATCCTGAGAACTATTATGGATAAAAATAAAAATTGTTGTGTATGACTCAGAGAAAATACAACAAGATTTTTCTTGTCTATAACTCTGGTTATTGCCCATGGTAAATTCATAAGTACATATTTAAATCCATTTCTGCATAGCACTTAACTGAATTATTTTTAAGAATTAATTCAAGTTTCATTGTCATAATGAAAATTCTGTACAAAGACTAGCAAACCCTATCTAATTAAGGGATTTTCTCTGGCATAGGGAGATAGTGGAAGTTAGCCTTATAAGATCAGCCTTCAAGGATATTCAGTGCTCATTGCACCATAGAAAGCAAAAAAAAAAAATAATCCTGTTCTCATTGTTTCAGCCTTTTCTTAATATTACTGAGCTCTTGTTTTCTGTAATACCTTGAGGTGTTCAGCTGTGAAGCCTTTTGTGCTTCTGGAAAAAGTATTCACTTTGACAGTTTTTCTGCACTTTAATTCAAGGTAGTCTTCTATTTCCTTAATGATAAGGGTAAATGCAAAAAAAAAACCCCAACCAACCAAAGGTTTTTATCCACAGTTCCTGTACTCCAGAAGGTTCTTCTACTCTGCTGCTGTTCTTTAGTTTAACCACTAAACACTTAGCTGAGTTTCAATTTATATTCATTATTACTGACTATAGCTGTTATATTCTGTTAGGTTTTCTTTTTCACCTAATCAGAGAAAGCTGACTAAGTAGCACCAGTTCTTAGACAACGAAATTGAATTATTCTTCCAACCTATGACTTTTGGCTCCCAACCAGAAGGCATGCTGATGCATAAAGTTTATTCACAGAGAGGCTCTTTCAAGTTATTTCTAGATGCACATTTACATATTAAAATTTCACATTGACTGTGTGATGTTGCATTCATAGTCTATGTGAGATGCTCATAATCACTGTTGACTTAAGTTTTGGAAAGTTCATAAATAATATTTCATCTTATGTTTTTAATATTTTAATTTTATCATTTATATTAATCTTCTCTGGTGTTTACTTATTTAAAACAGTCTTAAGATATGCTGATATAAAATCAGACCATCTCACAGACATTTGATACAACAAGGATATTATTAATTCATATTATCTCAGGAGGCTATTTTCTCTGATTTTTGTAATTTTCTATTTTGATCAATTCGTTTGAGGACAAAGCATTATTTTCAGGACTAATTAGATTACAGGACTAATGTAGAGAATAACAGCATTTGATGACCTATTTAACATTTTTAGTATTCCCCAAACCAAAACCAGAGATTTTACATGTAGTTGGGGTAAACTCAGTATTCAAAAGAGGTTTCTTACACCGAGCTTGCATGCAGAAGATAGAGCCTCTTTTAATATATTCTAATGCATTTTTATTTTTCACATCAAATTTGTTGTTTTAAAACTATTTCAGATGCCAAAGTATGTGTAGCTTTCTGAATATCCAGGTTATAAAAAAACAAAAAACTTGTTCCAAACACTTAATAGCTTTAACAAACAAAGCAATCATTACAGCAAAGAAATTTAAATACATTGAGATTAAGATAAATTATGCAACTGAGATTAAGATAAATTATGCAGCCATCTGTTAGCTACGAACAAATGGATAACTGGTGATTTATTTCAATTTACTAACAACCAGTTTTGAAATTTACCCGTTGCGTTGTTTAGGTTGGTGGATCTGAGCAGTGAAAATTTAACCTGAACCTCTAGTTAGTATAAAGCACTTCACTTCTTTGAGAAGAACTATGTTGATTTACATCCCTTGAGCATCTGGTCCTCCTTTTGGTCCAAATCACAGGAGATGCTTCCTGCCATTTATGTATAATTTAAATCTTTCCTCACCACAGAAATTCATTCTCTGGTATTCCCTCTTGTTACTGTGAGGCTGTGGATCTGAGGCAAGAGTAGACACCAATTTAAAGGAGATGTCTCAGTCACCACCCTCTGTTCCTTGTTGCTGCCTCTTCCCTGGTCCCAGTGCTGGCTTTTGTGGGGGCATGCAGCTGCTGCTGCCGCTGCCATAAAGGAAGGCAGAGAAACAGGAGGGGCAGTTGTTCTTTTTGTGGCAGCTACCGTGGTGGTTGGATTGATCTGATGGGGGCAGTGCACCTTGAGTATGTTGGACTGAGTGGATAAAATACAAGTTCTGTGAATGAGAGTGGTGAGATACCTTAGGTTCCTTGTGGTTTCTTGCTGGCTTTATTCAAGCAAATACCTCTGCTTTACTGCATAAATCAGAAAATACACTTCTGAGTTCCTAGCATCTAAAGTTAACTCAGTGATGACTTAACTGTACAATAATTCAGGACAGTTTGATTTTTCAGTATAAACTTGAAGCCATATTCCAGTACTTCAGTGTGTAGCTTCAAAGACTCCGACTTGGTTTAGTGCGCCATGGAAGTGCTGTCTTTCATCAGTGCATCACATAACAATTTTGAGCTCTCATCTTTTATCCTGTCTGTGATGTTTTAAAAATATAAAGGAAATAACCATAAATATGTGAAGGCCTCTAATATCAAAGCATAGCTCTGTAGACAATGTACAAGCAAGGAAGAAAAGGTGATCTTTTTCTCATTGGGTTTGAAAACTGTGCTTCTTGAATAAGTCAGAAAATAGGTGAAAGAACACATACAGAGTGGAGATAAATAGCAGCTACAATATTTTTTGCATATAATGAAATAATCTTGCTTTCCATCTCGTGTTGAGAGGCTATAGAGTAAAACTCTACAGTTAGACAATAAATGATGCAATCTCTAGCTGGTGTGCAGCACAGGTTTTTGTGGAGAAAAACACACATACACAACCACCCTACTGAAAGGTGTTAGTTTTGAATTAAGGGTTATTTTATACAAATATTCTTGTTAGTCTTGTCTGTACCAGCAGTCTCTGCTTGTCCTGACCACCCTATAGCTGTCCTTTTGTGTAATATTCTTCTCGAACTCTCTCCCCCGTTCTTATTTTGTTATCAAAAATATAAGGGCCCTTTGAGGGAGATGGAGGGGTAAATGAACCCAGGTGCTCAATGTTCCCTGAGATACTTCTCAAGCGCTGCTAATTTAAGGTGAAATAAGGCACAGATTAACCCAAAGGGCACCTCCTTTCTGGAGAACCAGCAGATACAATGGTTCTATGGGTGAAGGTGTTTCTCTCCCTTTCTTCTCAAAGGCACTGTCCAAGTCGCAGCATTCCCCTGGGATTGTTGCTGAAGGGGGCTGTGTGGCTGGGCCAGAGGCATGGCCCGGGCTTGCAGGGGGCTCATCATGGAGGCAGTGCAGTGTTTAAGGGTAGGGCCATGATTTGGGAATGTCATATTTAGCAAGGCTGTATTGGAGTTATGATCCCTAGGTGGCAGCGGTAATGGCACCAGCCATGCCCCCTCCCATCCCCTCCCCCAGCTCCCCACCCACCAAACTTGAGAGCAGGTTCTTGCCCTCGGGCTTTGGGTACCATCTTCTTGCAGGGAAACATAGTTAATGATCAAGCTGTGCTCCTGTGACCAGGTCTTCTGGCTGAAACCAGGATAGAGTTAACTTTCCTTGGGCTGAGAGGGAGCACAGAGGGCTGGGTCCAAATAAGTCATTTGAACATTCTATATCATGTGATGTCATGCTCAGTATACAGGCAGATGGTGCTCTCTCACACTCCATTTTCGGTTTCCAAGTCGGTGCGGTGGGATTTTCTGGTGCAGTCAGATTGCTGCTGGGGACGGGCTGCGTGCCAGTCACTGCTTGGAAAGCCACCGCTGCATTTTACCTGTTTTGGACGTACTATTATTACTGTTGGTTTTGTACTATTACTTTTAAAATTATTATTATTCAACCTGCGAATTTCTTCTTTTGTCCCTCCCCTATTTCACTGACAGGGTGGGGGGGTGGAAGTAAAAACTGGCTGTGTGGCGGTTGGCTACCGACTGAGTTCAAACCACAGCACCAGAGCAGCCCAAGAATGAGGAACCTGTGGGGAGAAAATCCTCCTACTCTTTTAATTTAAAACCTTAAACTGAGTTGTCCACCTTCTGCAAAAGTGGCTCTTTATACATGACTCAGACTTTCTGAAGAACAGACTGTGTATTAGTCAGTCACAACAGAAATGCTCTCAGAGTAAACATGTATAATTTAAGGAGGAGTGATTTTAGGATTTAGTCAGTCAGATCCAAGTGGCTCTAGATAAATCACCTACTAACTGTTCGGCTTCTAAATCATGAGACTAAATCATGAATAACAGATGTTTCATGATGTGGAGTGACTAAGAGCTAAGTAATTCTATGAGATCTGAATATTTTAGACCATGACTGCATCCTCAGTATCTGGCGATAGTGAGAACTGCCCTTCTTCCTCTTGCTCTCGAATCTTATGCTGGAGACAAGAGTGTAGTTTGTTGCTACTGAGGCCCTTGCTTCCAGTTTTTTAACATCTCCCTGTAATTTTGTTAGAGACTCCAGTTTTACTTCCCCTCTCCATATTCTTCAAGAAGCTGGCTTTGCAAATATAATCAGTCTTTCAGCATATTTATTTTGTTCTACTTTGAAACAAAAGCACTGTAGATCACCTAGGAAATCTTGCCGCGGGAAAACATTTCCCAGCCATAGAATTCACCCTTGACAATCACTTCACCGCTATGATGCATGTAAACTTTTTTATTACACAAACAATGGCTTTGTTATGAAAATGAAAAAATTGCACGGGCTGACATTATTTTGCTTGATTTCTAGGAGACTGTCAGAAGGTTAAAATCATCACTTAGAATTATGTGTCAAATTTTTCACAACTCTATTCATATGGTGATACAATCTGAATAGAGGTATCTACTTAGAGATGTGAAAAGTAGGGTCCTACTGAACACTGGTTAAGCTGTAGTGCCTTGATGATAACAGGGGATCAAACTTCCAATCGTAAAAATTTATGTAGGCACATTGACTTCAATTGAATATTTGTACCAGGGAGGTTTTACACTTCCATATTTTCCTCAGCCGAATGTTTTTAAATTTCTAAGGCTTGTTACATTGATTCTAGTACTACTTAGATCATAACTGTCAACAGAGAATGCATGTTTTGAGATCTTGTAAAGAAATGGTATTTTAACCATCATAGTGATACTTGCATCCGCTGACTAGAACTTTAGGATTGCCATCTCTTTTATGTGGACAATGTCCTATGGGTACTTAGCTCAGCTCTTACTCTGCTAATATGGTGGGATTCAGAGACCTAGTGTTCAGAATGATGGGAGTCAGCTATACCTTCATCACTGGAGACTGGTCTTCTACAGCAAACAAATTATAGACCCTCATGCTATACTGATAGGTAAAAGTGTCAAATTAAAAGTCAGTCAAGATATGCAGCATGTAGTGACTTACCAGTTCTTGATTTCATACTGAATATTATACACATAGAAATGTGAAAGTATTTACTGTCACACAGTATCTCTTCTGTTCATTTCAGTTCTATAAGCAAAAAGCATTTGAGTATTTCTTTCAAAATAATTCCTGTTGAATAGTAAAAGAAAGCAATGGACTCCCTAGTTGTAAAACAATCTGAACTAAAAAAAAAAATAAAAAAAATTATTAACATTCTAAAAAGTCGATCAATGTCCAAATCTTGTAGTAATCGCATGTAGGATAAAACAGCAAAATCTGTGTTCTAGTGTGGAAATCGTGCTAACACATATACAGTCAGTCCATCTACTTATGTATGTATGATAACCAATATAAAACGGATGTTTGTATAAAATGCATTTATATAAGGGGGTCTACTGGAGTTTCATAATTTTAGTGCACCTGTTAAATAATTAGTTAATGCAATTAAAATACTCAATAGAGCAGGCAGCAAAATTTTAACGGGCATTCACCTTCTAAATTTTCTACTAGAGATGGAGATGTTTAATGGCAAAAACTGTGGGCAGAAAATCCAGAGAGGAGCAATATACCATAAAACTGGAAAGCAGCTTGTCTTGCAATATTTGGCTTTCTACAAATACTGCTTCATATGCATACAGAAAAACCAGAAAAAGTATTATTTTTATATATATTCTACTTAGAAATAATATTCTATAATATATAATATATAAAAATAATATTATTAAAAAAATAATGGGTTAATAGCAGGTTTTTAAAAACCTACTTTACAGACCATTTTTACAAATTTAGTTTCCAGTCATCTTCTAAAGAATAGTTTCTCACAGAGAAAAGAGCTGCAAGACTGAGGCAGCTGGACTCAAGTCCAATAAGCATATGTTAATTAGCATATTCTTAATAATATACTTATTAATGTATGCTCCATTCTAAGCATGTTGCTCAGAGAAGTTATAGCAATGATGATTTTTTTCAGAAACATAGGTACACTGGTTATGCATTTTTAAAATCATTAATAAATAGAAAATAAGAATTAATACCAAACATATTTTTCCTAAAATTAAGATTTCAGTTACAGTAATTATTATTGTTATTTTCATTCATCTGAATCTACAGTACCTGTTTTTTCTTATAAATGCCACTTAAAGGGATTATTTATTGCCTTCAGCTGTAAAAGAGGACAATATTTATTTATTTATTTTAGCATGTAATATTATTTAACCTTTATATAGCCTCCCAGGCCGCACCATGTCATAGTGATTTTTTTTTTGCTGTTCAGAATTCAGGGTTATAACAAAAAACAATTCTTGCCACAGTAATGTGACTTGTGATGCAAGAGTAGTGATTCTAACAGGCATTCTTTCTGTCTGTCCTTTTGTCACTTTCACCCATCTCATCATAAGAAGGCCATATATATATTTATATTTGAATTGCAATGCCATTTTTTCACCACTTAATTAATCTCCAGGTATATGGTGCAGACATTAACTGGAAGAAGGGCTCATCTAACTCACTGTAATCCCAAATCCTTGAGTTACTGAAGAACACTAATATTTTAATCCCATTTTGTCCTTCAAGAGGTTGACATTCCCATTGCACCATTTGATCACAGTAAAAAACCATGAGAAATAGTGGACCAACTCATATTTCTGTGGTCAATGACCTATGAAAGAAATCAATCCCTATCTTTTTCAGACAGTAGATGCCCTTTGTTACTGTTGGTTCTGCTCTCAAAGTGATTTCTGGATATGATAGTGTAGCAATAATGATCATGTGAGTTCCTGTTTATCAGGAATATGCCATGGGGTTATGAAGAGGCATACTAAAACTAGTGGGCAGTGAGTGCTGGCAGGTGCCAGACTTTAAAATACGTGGAGAAATAGCATGTGCTTTGTTGGCATCCTTGATTTTTTGAAATTTCCAAGATATGCTTAGGCACATCTTTCTTTTCTTCACATCCTCTCCTTTTGAGAGCATCAAGTGTGCCTTCTTTCCTCAAGAGCATCCATCAATGTTTTTCTTGACAACAGGTCCAAAACTTCTAGAAATAGGCCTAGCCACGAGCCTAAGCTATTAGTAATGAATCATGTAAAAAGAAAGATGGAAAATAAGCTTTTAAGGTGATTTATATACAACTTCAGGAAAACAGGATGTCTTTTTTTTTTCCTTTTAGTCTGCTGTGTATCTTTGGAGATATACAACTCCTAATAGCTCAATGTTCATGAGGCTTCATTTTAAGATAATGGTGGTATTACCTTATCTATTTTTTTCTTTTTCATCTTTCTTTTTTCAATCATTCCTAATTAAACTTTGAGTAATCTTCAAAAAAAGAAAAACTGCATACTCACTAAATTTGTTGCAGCTCATTAACTTCCTCCTGAACACATTTTCTTTCTGATTTCTTCCTAATATTTGTGGGTATACACTGAGATTTCAGACGTTTTGGGCATTCCAAAAATCTTTTTGAAACTACAAAAACCTATTTTACACAAAAGCTAATGAAGATTCTGTATTGCTTGCAGTGAGCAACCTGGCAGCAGTTGGAGAATGCCCACCATTAGAAGAAGTATCTGTGTAAATATTCACTATGAAATACAATTTTTTCACATCAAAACAAGTTTGATTTTTTTAACTAGGCAGTTTCCACAAAGTATTTAGCCAATAACCAAGTCTTTATACATCTGTTCTTAAGGTCACTAATATTTGTCTTATACTCTCATCAGACTTTTGAGAAGACAGACACATTTTACTTACACTTTCTGTTTTCAGTTCTATGCTTCTCTCTTGCAAGGTTCTTGTTTTCTTTTAGTCAATCCAAAATTTTCCATAGAACTTTGAAAAACTCCATACCAAGTCTTGTGCCCCAACCACTCTGGTAGTAGGCTACAGGACTTGCATTCGACTGTACATCCGTTCAAACCATTGGGAGAACCTTCCCATTACCAATCTACTTGTAGATGCACAGATGTCCTCTGAATTTCCACAGGTTTCCTACTTTTCCTACTGACTGGTAAGTCTCTCAAATCATCTGAGTTAAGATTGTAAGTTAGGGAGTGGTAGAAAAAAAACAAAATGGTCTAAAGAAAATAATGGGGGGACTCTTTTCAAAGCTTGCTTTAAACAGTAATATCCCACTAATGGTTTGAAGAGTTGATGTGGTTAAGACAAGTTTTCAAAAATATGTGAGAGGAAGCAAGAAAAATAACTAGAAGAGTTATCTCCTAGTAAATTTGAGAGATCTGTTTTAGGCAGAGCATGTAGGTCATGATACAGAAAGAGGAACAAGTTTGGACAGAAAGGCTGGGGACTCAGCTTGCTTCACCTCACTGGAAAAATGCCCAGCTCTGGAGAGATCAGGCAAGCAAGCATGAGGCGTGAAAACACTTATCATTATTACAGAACTGTGCTTTGTCCATCCCAAAGTGGAGTGAATCAGTAGCTGTCTTTGGTCTTCACTGGTTGGGATTCCCAGAAATCTCATCCATGCTATTCTGTCAGGCAGACTTTTTTGGCAGAAGAGATGAAGGACAAATGGCTTTCCCAGAAATTAGGAAAGTATACATTATCCTATATATGGAAGTCCTAGATCAATATGTATTTGAATGTTTCTACTCTGTGTTGCTGTAATACAGTTTTTCTAATTTAATCTTCAGCTTGATATCTCTCATCATGGGATGTGTCCCCTTTCCCAGGGATAAGATGCTGTCCATGAACACAGCTGAATTTGGCTAGGTTCTTGAAAGCAGTTGAAAGGTGCCAAGACATGAATCATGTCTTCCTCCATAGCCATCAGAAGTGGGACATTCATGACATTGACAGTCATATTGCTGAGAGTTCCCAAGACTTGTGCTCTTTACTGTCTTGAGTAAAAATGGTAGATATGGGGAGTCTGGAGAACAGCATGTGGCTGCTGCCTCAAAATCCATGAAGCTGCAGGGTCCTGCTATCTTTTAACCACCCCATAGCTTTGCTCTTTCTGGAGATCTATCCCTTCATTAAACTTTTTGTCTAGCAAATGCATAAGATTAGCATTTAATAGTGCAATACTACTACTATCCAAATGTGGGACTGTTACCTCTTGATGCAGTCAGGAGTGAAAAGGGAAAGAACTGTGTTTAGGAACGCTTTTTCCTAAGTCTGGGAAATAGCACAACAGGTGTTATTCCTTGCTGTCTCTGCTTAAATGACCAGTCATTTTCTATGCCTCATATTGGAAAATAATCAAGCAATTCTCCTTGCAAAAGAGAGCTGTGACAGCTGGGATAAATGTTTGTGCAGAATCATAGATAGGGATGAAAAGAGTGTCTTGTGGGCCTGGCATAAGAGTATCTTGCAAGCTTCAGGCTATCCAGCTGCCCAGGCCAAGATAAGAGGGAGCTAGATCATTCAGGTAAAGTGCCTACCATTCAAAGTACAGCTTATAGGACTTAAAGGGAAAATGATTTATCTGGCTTTAGGGTGTTTGCAACTGAAAGGCAGCTGGCTAATTTGGGGAACTGTCTAACTACTTTTTGGCTGACTAATTCAAGGCAGAGGAATTTAGATTCAAATCACTGAAGAATGTTCTTTCATATTGATAGCCTGGAGGTAACCTCATAGCTCAATATCCATCCTTGATTGTATTTTTTGATCTGCAAATAGTTTTAAAAACAAAGTATAGGGCTTTTTAATTTTCATTTTTTCCTGATAAAATATTTAGGGACTGCAATAATGGTTAATTAAAAAGGCAATGAAAAATAGAATGGAAGTCTTTGGATTTCAGCTTTTAAGAAAGTTCTTCCCCACAGACCAACAGCAATATTCAAGGAAAGGAAGATTAATTATCATGAACAGTATTATCAATTTTTTACCTGTGCAGAGATAAACTAAAATAAATTGCCCTGAGTTGCAATGTTTCACAGAGGTAAATGTCTGCACTCCAAGACTCGCATCATGTGAGAATCACATATTATCCTACAAATAAGACAATAAGATTTTTCCTTTTGTAGGTATGTTGGTAGAAGCACAGAGGTCTTGTCTGAAGTGTCCACAATCACAAGTAACTAGGGATTGATGCAAAATTCAATTGGTTTATCTCAGATTGTCCCTAATCAAGGGGAAAAAGGGTCTGGGAGCAGTTCACGGTCTCCAAGTTCCCAGGAATGCTCTGCTAACCCTGGCAGAACTGCCAGCTAGGTATGGAGTTGTTTCCCATTCTTCCATTACCCTTCTTTCCACATGAAAGGACAGAAGAGGCTTGGATGAGCAGGAAAGCAGCACCACTGATGCACCATGAGACACATCTAATCTTCATGAAGATATGTCCTCTCTCACTTTTCATCTGCACAATTGTTTAGTAGTCTACTTTGACAGCTTATTTCTAGTGAAATGGATTTGACTCAATTCTTCCTCTTACTGAGTTGCTTTCTCTGCAATACATTTACCACATGTTTCATATGATTGTACAATTAAGGTCTCAGGATCAAAAATACCCAAAATTTCAGCTTTTGGCCTTCTCTAAAAAGTATCCTGTGCATATATACACTGCAGACTGCTCCCCCAAATCAGCTTTCCACTAAGACAAAAGATTTGTTATTTTTGAAAATTAAAATGGGAGCATTGTTCTATTTAGCCTTGACTTCAGGGTGTGACAACAAGCTGTTGAAGCAGGGTTCTACTTTTGTTTTTTTCAGCAGTTTTGGTTAATATGAAAAAAATGTAGAACAGAAAATAACATATATCAGTGCACTGGGAAAGAGTGTAATCAGACCAGCTTGTTGACTTCACAATAAAGGACAATTTGTTGTAGGTTTCAGGTGCCTCTTTCATTTAGCTTTGTTTTTTGTATTGTGTATTTCAGTAACTCAGAACTTCTAAATACTTTTTGCAGAAATGATGATATACAAGTAATAACAAAAGAACTTTCAAATGTATCTAATCCAGATGAATTTTACTAATAAAGCAGTACACAATGTTAGTTGAATGCCATTTTTCCCTTTTAGTATGTGTATGTTTATGGTGTATTGCATTAGTAAATAATCACACAACAAATGTTCTGTTCTCTATAAAAGATAAATAATAACCCTGAACGAATCTAATTAAAAGACCAAGTGAATTAATTTGAATAATCACAGCAGAAATGGCAAAAGTATGGATTGTTTATTCCACTGTCAAGTCGTTCTTTTATGCTAAAGTCTTAATTTTCACTTCTCGATGTAATGAATAACTTAAAATTGTTTGTCATTTCTGTTCATCAAATGAACAAAAAGATAAATCTTTTAATGGCTAGTAAAGTGGATAACAAAATTCAGTCAAGCAAATAAATAAAGTCTTTAAAAAGAAAGGTAAGAGACTGCTCTGTCATTCAAAGAAAGGTATTAAGAAGACAAAAGATCAAGTATAAAACATTAAGTATGAAGATGAGCAGTAAAGATGAATGGCAAAGTGAAAACATTGAAAATGAAAACATTCTCTGTGAATGTTGCAGACTTGGAGGAAATTCTTCTGAAAAAATAAAAGGAAAACTGTTGTTTATAGAGTATGCCAGTTCCCACACAGTTCCCTCAGTGTGCGCCTATGCACCTCAGCTAAGTGAAGGTGATGCTTTTTTAACAAATGCTTTTTGGCTAGTCTCTCAGTCCTGGGCGACAATTTCATTACATTACACATAATATTTCAATTTCTGTAGTGAGTTTTAAGAAAATAAGGTACCAAATGACAGCATGCTGTCCTGGCTTTATTCTGCAATTTGTGTAATAGCAATAGAAAAGAAAAAGACGAGACAAAATGGCTTCATGCTCTAATGTGGCTGCAGAAATTAGAAATTTTCTGACCAAATACTTTTCCACAGGTGTCCCGTTCTCAGCACTGTTATAGGTGGTAAACTGTCTGTTCATCAAATTCAGCGAACTGTAATATGAACTATTGCATATTGTGTAATACTAAAAGCATATGCTTAATTGAACTAACATGATAGTGTTAAAAAAAAAGTGACAGTAAGGAGTTGGGGGAACAACAAGAGAAGAAGCATCTGTACGTCAGAAGATGTGGAGAAATGCAGGTTCATAATTGAATAAAACAGGAGTATGTTCACAACCATGAATCTCATTACGCAAAGAGATTACTGGGCCTAGACTGATAAGAACACTACAAACTCAGGGGATCATCACATTCCAAGTGAAAGGTGGAAAGTACAGGGTGAGGAGGACCTACGGCCTTCCTCCCAGAAGACCACCTCCCGTGATTTGAAGACCCCTGCCTGGAGTTTTAACAACTTCTGCGCAAGCGTAAAGGACTGATAAGCTAATTACCGTACGAAGCAGGAGTAGGCGAGTTCAAGTAATGAATATGTATAGGTGTATAATGACTATGTAATACTTTGTAGTATAAGATTGACACAAAATGCCCTGGAGGGTGCGGTCCATTGTTGGAGCAGACTCCCCGGCCACCCAGCGCTGTTTTGCTTGTTGCTGCTTGTGAAATAAAGAAATTGGGAACTCTGACTCAGCCACTTTTAAGAAGTCAGTTTATAACAAATTGGTGCTGTGACTTGGCTCATGGTTTCCCGACAGAGTCCCATACAGGGGAGGCGCCCCACTGGATTTCATCTGCCTCCGCCTGTGAATTGTTCTGCCAGAGCCCTGACTGACGAACCCTAAAATTCGGCAACAAGCAAAAGAACACTGGTCAACCGCACAATCTTTGTGCACGAAGTTCCGGACGAAGACCCACAGGCTTGTGTAAGTATAGGCCGGTTTTCCGTTCGGTTGGGGATGGGTTGCCTGGACCGTGGTGTGTGAGACGCCCAGCAGGGTGAAGTGAGTGTGGACCCCTCGGTAGTGCGGGTCCCGTATCCTGCAAGGGACTGGGCCACGAAAAGGGGGAGTAAAGTGTGTGAGTGTGAGCAGATGCTCCAGAAGATGGGACAGAAGAAGAGCAAGCCTTCTGATCCCATGGGTGGTGTGGGAACTCAACTGAGGTACCCTCAGATACAACCGGATAGCCCTTTAGGGTTGATGTTAAGTAATTAGTAAAATTACCCCTCTAGGTGGGGTAAGGACAAAGTAAAAATGATTTATTATTGTATGGAAGTTTGGGGAGGCACACCAATTAGGGGAGACCATCTCTATTGGCCTGTTTTCGGGTCCTTTGAAGAGTGGGTCTGCCAAGCTTTAATTAGTTATATTAATTCAAAGGAACCTTTTAGTTCAGAAGAAAGTGAGTATGCACATGTATGGATAGCATCAGATACTCGAATAAAATTATACCCTCTTAAAGAGGGTGGAGGGGAGGTCAGAAAAAAAGAAGAAACGTATTGAGGATGAAGTTTATACCTCACCCCCTCCTTACATTCCTCCACCTCCGCCTTCGGCACCTTCACCTCCCTCGACCACACCGGAAGACTTAGGAGATTTAGATTTTAGATTCTCCGAGGGAGCAAAGAAGAATAACCCAGGGTCAAACTAGAAGGGGGGGTGGTTATACCAGCTTATACCCCTTAAGGGAGGTGGCTATGGGGGGACCCCAGCCGGGCGTAGGTTACGTAGCAGTTTCCCTTAACTCAGGGGACGTCAGAGAATTTAAGAAAGAGATGGGGAATCTGCTGGAGGACCCTCTGGGTGTGGCAGAACAAGTAGATCAGTTCCTGGGACCAAATACTTACACTTGGGATGAAATGCAAGCTATAATGGTGATAGTATTCACTGCTGAGGAGAGAGAGATGGGCAGGAATGAGGATTTGGAACAAACAGCACCAACAGGGTCCAGCAGCAGATGTAAAATGGCCTCTGAATAGACCCAATTAGAATAATCAGAATGAGATCGATAGAGGCCACATGCAGGACCTAAGGACAATCGTAGTCCAAGGCATAAGAGAATCAGTCCCTAGGGGATAAAACATAAACAAAGCCTTTAGTGAACACCAGAAAAAGGATGAAACCCCTACCGAGTGGTTAGAAAGGCTGATAAAAAACCTCCAGCTCTACTCGGGAATAGATCCAAATACACTGTTGGGGAGGCATTGTTAAAGACACAGTTCGTGGCAAAAGCCTGGACAGATATTAGAAAGAATTTAGAAAAGATGGAGGATTGGCAGGATCGGGGGTTAGATAAATTGCTTAGGGAGGCACAGAAGGTTTATGTCCAGAGGGAGAGTGAAACTCAGAAACGGCACATTAGAATGATGGTAGCCGCGATAAGAGAGGGACAGAGAGTAGATGGGGGTGGGAGAAAACAGGAAGGCCAAAGAATGGGATCGAAGGAATGGGAGAGGGGGAGAGAAAAGAGGGCTATTACCTGCTTTTATTGCAGAGGTAGAGGCCACACAAAGAAGAACTGTGGAAAGAGAACGATGGATGAGAAAATGTTTGAAGTAGGGGTGTCAGGGGCTCTATTTACTGGGGACTAAATAACAAACTGAGCCCTTGATAAATTTAAAAGTAGGTCCCCGACAACAAGAGATAGAATTTCTAGTGGATTCAGGAGCAGAGAGATCTACCGTTCAGTCACTGCCCCAAGGTTGTGAAATTTCATCAGAAAAAGTACAAGTGGTTGAGGCAAAAGGGGAACCGTTTGCAGTACCTGTAATCAAAGATGTGCTCCTCGAAACAGATTCTAAAATGGGGATAGGATCCTTGTTGCTTGTACCTGAAGGTGACTATAATTTGTTGGGGAGAGATTTAATGATCAAATTGGGAATTCGCTTAGAAGCAACCGAACATAACCTTAAAATTAAACTATGCCCCTTACGGGTCAAAGATGAAACCAAGATAAACCCCGAAATATGGTACACTCCTGACACTGTAGGGAAATTGAATATTGAGCCTTTTATGATGATTATCCGAGATCCTGAGATACCAGTGAGAATTAAACAATACCCTATATCTCAGGAGGGAAGGCAAGGATTAAAACCAGAAATCCAGAGATTGATAAAACATGGATTATTGGAGCCCTGCATGTCTCCTTTTAACACCCCCATATTGCCTGTAAAAAAGGCAGATGGGAATTATAGATTAGTCCACGACCTAAGAGAAATCGTAGTAGCTAACCCCCCCACACTTTTAAGTCAATTAGGCCCGAATGACCAGTGGTACAGTGTAATAGACTTGAAGGACGCTTTCTGGGTGTGCCCCCTTAAAAGGGAACGTAGAAATTATTTCACCTTTGAGTGGGAGGAACCAGATACTCATAGGAAAACCCAACTTCGGTAGACAGTCCTCCCCCAGGGGTTCACCGAATCCCCAAACTTATTCAGACAAGCTCTAGAACAGATCTTACAAGATTACCAGGTAGGAGACAATCTCACCCTGGTTCAGTATGTAGATGATCTTTTAATCACAGGGGAAGATGAAGAGATGGTGTGAGCGGAAAGCATCAGGCTGCTAAATTTTCTGAGCTTGAAGGGACTGAAAGTGTCTAAATCCAAATTACAATTTGTAGAAAAGGAAGTTAAATACATAGGGCATCGATTAAGCCAAGGAACTAAAAAGCTAGACCCAGAAAGAGTTAAGGGAATACTTTCCCTACCACACCCAAAAAACAAGAGTCAAGTCCGTCAACGATTAGGATTAGTCAGGTATTGTAGACAGTAGATCGAGGGGTACAGTGGAAAAGTAAAGTTCTTATACAACAAAATAACTAAGGATGGATTATTAAAATGGACCCAGAAGAACAACAAACATTTAGAGGAACTAAAAACTGACCTAGTAAATGCTCCTGTTCTGAGCCTGCCTGACTTAAAAAGACCATTCTTCCTGTTTGTTAACATAGAGGAAGAAACGGCATTTGGAGTATTAGCTCAAGAATGGGCAGGAAAAAAGAAACCAGTAGCATATATATAAAAATTGTTAGATTCTGTAAGTCGGGGATGGCCTACGTGTCTACAAGCTGTGGTAGCAGCTGCTTTGTTAACTGAAATAATTACCTCCCCTGCAATGCTTGCTGGAAAGATTTCGGAGTAGATGGCATAGACTGTATGTGCGAAAGGCCAGGCTTTAAGTGGTGTTTCTTTCATGGGGAAACCTATAAGATCTTAAGTTTTACTATATAAGAAGAAGAAAAATTGAAACAAATGGGAATTGAACAAAATCCTAATGGAAAGTGGGAACTCCCGGATGGTCAAGAAGTTCTCCCAAAACCTGTAGCTACCAAAATAATACAACAATTTCACCAAAAGACTCACTGGGGAACGCAAGCATTAGTAGCTCAATTTGCAACTAAATATATGTGTATCAGGATATATAATATAGCCAAATGAGTGGTGGCGGAATGTCTCATTTGCGAAAAAGTAAATAAACACCAGATAAGAAATCAAGTGCATGGAGGAAAAATTTAGCTCAGAGGCCTTTTGCGAGAATACAAATAGACTTTACTGAACTACCAAAAGTAGGAAAATATAAATATTTATTAGTAATTATAGATCACCTGACCCATTTTGTAGAGGCCTTTCCCATGGCACGAGCCACAGCTCATACAGTAACAAGGATATTACTTGAAGAAATTATACCTCGATATGGAATAATAGAAGTAATAGATTCAGATAGAGGCCCACACTTTGTATCTAAAGTGGCTAAAGAAACTTTGGCTGCCCTGGGTACACGGTGGCAATACCACACCCCGTGGCACCCTCAAAGTTCAGGAAGGGTTGAACGCATGAATGGAGAAATAAAGAAACAGCTTACCAAATTAATATTAGAAACTTAAATGTTCTGGGTAAATTGTCTCCCCTTGGCCTTATTAAATATCAGAACTCAGCCCCGAACTGATGTAGGGATCTCTGCCTTTGAAATGTTATATGGAATGCCTTATGATTTGGAAATGCCCCCTGATCACCCTCAAATTAAAGATGCAAGAATAATATCCTACCTAATACAACTAATGGCAAGGAGGAAACAACTAGAAGCCCGGGGAATGGTGGTACAAAGGCCTTCTTTGGACATAACAATGCATCAGATTCCACCAGGAGATAAAGTATTGATTAAATTGTGGAAAGAATCTTCCTTGACCCCCCGTTGGGAAGGACCCTATGTTGTTCTTATCACTACAGAAACTGCTATTCGAACTACTGAGAAGGGGTGGACGCATGCCAGTCATGTAAAAGGACCTATACGAGATTCGTCCTGGCAGCTCTCCTGGGGATCTACGAGTCACCCTTCGAAAGACCTAAACGAACACTGTGAAAATCAAGACACAAGACACCACAAAAGGACTCAGTGAGACATTAATATTTTGTCCAATTGAAACCTGTATTTGTTTCCCTATTGTGTGTATAGAGTATAACATATGTAAAGAAGGCTGGTGGATTCATAATACATTTGAAGTGAACCTCCGATCTAGCTGTAACCAGTGTTACTGACTGGAATGGAGACTAACTGGGTCTTAAAATTGGAATAACAACGGGGAAAACAATTGAGAAAAAAAAAAAAAATCAAACCCCAAACAAAAAAACCCCAAACAAACAAAAAAAACCCCAACTCTAAAACTTGGTGGGAAATAGGTATTAAAGGAATAAATCCTGAAAAAAGAGTACACTCACCCTAACTGGCCTACAAAATACCAACTTCAAATTCCCTGTCAAGGGCCTGAGGTTAAAGCTAAAAACTGGAAGGCCTATGTATCCTGGAGTAGAGGTAAAAACGTACCCCTGAAGAATATGACTGCTGCCGAGAAGATGAAACACACTGTTGCTCTACGCAACAGAGTAGGCAGAGGAGGCAGAGATGTACACTGGTGGGGAAAAACTTCAAACCCTACCCTGAGGGGAAAAAAAAAAGTCTCCCAAGAAGTAAAGGCCAGAAAGGGGTGCAAAGCACCTTGACTCTAAAGGAGCAAGGCTCCCCCCCTTCTATAGAAGTAAAAACTTTCAGAATCCTACCAACCTTCTATTGGATTTATTGGGCTATCTGGATAACAAAGAAATGGAGTTTCCACCCTTCTCAATACATTCTGAGCATACTACTCATAACACATCTATCACAAGCATGGGCTGGACTGAACCACCAGCCCCATCAACCTTTTGAATGGACCCTAACTACTGAAAGGGGTAACCAAAAGCAAATACAGATTATAATAACATCAGGGACACCATCATTTATAAGTCCCCTGTGTACACTGGTGCCCGTAACACCTTGCACACAGGACTCAGGATTTTATATTTGCCCCAGTTCCAACCCAGGAAAAAGCTACTGCAATTATCCCAACCAATTCTATTGTAAGTATTGGGGATGTGAGACTATAGCTTCAGATTGGGTACCAGGAGCAGGGCCGTTTATATTATTAATTTTAACTTTAACTTTTGGCCCTTGTATATTCAACAAGATAGTAGCAATCATTAAGAATAAGTTAGAAACAGCTCATTTAATGATCATGGGAACTAAGTGTGAACCTCTGGGAGGAACACCAAAAATGGAGGAAACTTTCATCCTGAGCCAGCAAGCACTCAAAAGATTTGATGAACAACATGGTGAAAAGAAAAAGCGGGGATTGTGATAGGTGGTAAACCGTCTGTTCATCAAATTCAGCGAACTGTAATATGAACTATTGCATATTGTGTAATACTAACAGCAAATGCTTAATTGAACTAACATGATAGTGTAAAAAAAAAAAAAGGTGACAGGAAGGAGGGGGGGAGAACAACAAGAGAAGAAGCATCTGTATGTCAGAAGATGTGGAGAATTGCAGGCACATAATTGAATAAAATTACGACTCAGAGGATCATCACATTCCAAGCGAAAGGTGAAAAGTACACGGTGAGGAGGACCTACGGCCTTCCTCCCAGAAGACCACCTCCCATGTTTGAAGACCCCTGCCTGGAGTTTTAACAACTTCTGCGCAAGCGTAAAGGACTGATAAGCTAATTACTATACGAAGCGGGAGTAGGCGTGTTCAAGTAATGAATATGTATAGGTGTATAATGACTATGTAATGCTTTGTAGTATAAGATTGACACAAAATGCCCTGGAGCGTGCGGTCTGTTGTTGGAGCAGGAGACTCCCCGGCCACCCAGCGCTGTTTTGCTTGTTGCCGCTTGCTAAATAAAGAAATTGGGAACTCTGATTCAGCCAATTTTAAGAAGTCAGTTTATAACAAGCACCTCATCATTCATGTTCTGTATTTTACGCTTGGGTTTTTTTGAGTTACATGGTTGATCTAAAACATCTAACCAGCTTTGTGCCTTCCCTCACCGATGGTTCTCTGGGGCCAGTGTCCTGGAAGCTGCCATATTCCTTGTGTAGCTGTGACAGAGCATCATATCCATTATGGAGCTGCAGGAACTAGTGAAAGCAAAAGTTTTCAAGAATTGCTTCTGCATCTTTCCTGGTCCTTGAACAGAAAATTGAGTGACACATCAGCTTCCTCCATGCAGGTTAAGATGAAGCTTTTGGAGCTCAAGGCATGGACCTATAAGAGTCTAAAGCTGAAGTGAGAATAGAGAAAAATCTGTTGGACTAGAGTTGTCAGAAATGAGTCAGAACCACAGAGTTTTTACCTCAAAGTGCTTGTGATTAACATATGAATAAGTGGGTGAAGCTCTCCAGGATGCAGATGGGTCTGAGTACTTTCTGTCTTTAAAAGGCATGAAACTACACACCTCCCATTCACTTGTAGACCGAACAAACTCCTGTCTTCTCAGATTCAGTCCAGTGCTAGCCCTGCAGCAAGGATTTACTTGAAAAACGTTACTAGGAAATTACTGGCTGTATTTTTACACTGCCCTGCAAAAAAATAACCTAAGCACATCTTTCTTCCCTCCTTGCAGGTCTTTCGGGTAAAAACTTGGCTATTAAAGTAAAATTGGAGTTTTGCCATTGATTTCAGTGGGTTAAAATGTCAACCCTTGTTTCTGTGTTATGAAATGTATAGATCAAACATTTTTTTTTTAATGCTTTAGGCTTTGAGTCCATCTCCATCACAAACATTTTTTATTCATAGCACTTTGAATTCTGTTCAGAAAAGAACTATGCTCTTGAGTGAGATTTTTAGCTGCTTTCCTCCGACAGCATCAGCAATGGAGACAAAGAATCATTTCAGTATCTTTGAGCTTCCCTAAATCTTGGATATTGCAGAAATAGTTCAGTGCCTAATGTGAATTAGATTACTCAGGAGCTTTTCTTTTTCCTTTTTTTTTTTTTTTTTTTTAGCTTTCAGAAAAATCCTTCCTTTTTTTGAATGAAAATTCCAGCATTCAGAGTATAAAACTGATCTATTCAGAGATAAATAATGAAAACTATTATTTGCTAGCTATAGAGGAAGGGAGGTAGGAGGACCAGTATAGTTCTGGGTATGATATTTTAAAATTATTTTGAGCCCAAAGTAAGAAGTGTTATGTATGGAATATCCTAGCAGGAGAAAGGTAGTAGAATCATGAGCGCCTAGAGAAAAGAATAGAGAACACAGAAATTGCAGATTAAAATAGAAAATAAATATATTTATAGAAGCAGCTGATTCACAGAAAAAAAGACTCTACAACTCGAATAGAGTTATAAAGCAGGTATGTTTACTCCTGTGCCGGGGTGCAAAGGGACTTCTCCACAAAGCTTGCACACCCACCACACATTTTACCAAAAACTCATAGAGTGTGGATATCCATATTCACTGGATTACATAACACAAACATACATATGCATGAGTAAGGCTGGGTTAGTTAGAAAGGCTGGTGTCAGCAGTTTATGTTCTCTCTGCACCTGCGCATTGCCTCCTGGTGGGCGTCTTCGGGGGTCTTTGGGAGGAAGGCTCGTAGTCTTTCTCACACTGTTTCTCCCCTGGAGCATGCGCAGATTCTCTTGGCCAATTTCTTGAATAACAAGAGTGTTTTTCAGCTGGTTTATTGATTCTATCTTATTTAAGAGAACCATTAGAACTTCTACCATTTGTATATGGCTATCTCTACTCATTAACAAGATTCCAACTAGTTAGAGCTACCTGTTCCTCAAGGACAAAAGCATAATATTTTGCTGAACACTGTATTCCTTGGTAGATTTTCAGAGTGAACTGCTTTGTTTTGATGAATACAGTAGTCCTTGGTAAAATTCCACAGAACAGTCTGGGCAAGCAGGATTCTTAGCAATATTTTAAAAATACAATATGTAATAACTTGCTATAAGAAAGTAAATAAGTTGCTAAGCAGTCTTCTATAAATAAATAAATCTCAAATCAAGTAATCATTTCTCTGTATCACAGCTTAAAAAAAAAAAAAAAAAAAAAAGCAATTTTCTTAAACTAGTGAGCAGAGTCTGTTAAAACAGGATTTAGGGGACATTGAGTCAGTTCCATAAATAACATTTTTAATAAAAACCCATGGAGTGGGTCCATTTGAACAAAGCACATTTAACATTACATGTTTTCAAAAGGCTGCAGTTACAGACGCTTGACAAAAAGCTTGAATTGTACTCCTATTCCTGCAAATGACAACAAATAAAACTATTCACGAGTCTGTCCACCATAACCACATTGTATTGCAACTGTAGAGTATCCACATAGTCCTTGGTTGCTATAACTGCAGAATATGCATCATTTGCTTTCACTGCTCTTAGTGTGCTTTTGATTGTGCTTGTTATGTCACCAAATCACTGCTCTCCACAATAATGGGCTCAGTTCAAATGACAAAGATAAAGTCTACTTAGTAATTTGATGCACCTGCTGCGTGCATTAAACTACATTGTGTTTAATTGAGTTTAGCTGTAATACACAGGCATTTAGAAGTATAACTTTTTCCACAGAAGGAATCTCATATTTTTTCAATTAATTTAACAGAAACACATTGAGAATTACAAAGAAGGAATATTAAGTAACTATAGTTATAACTAAAAAGAACAGATAGTATTATGTTGTATTTATTTCAAAATTTTTATGATTGCAAAACAGTACAATATTCTATGTAGTTTTGAGGTATTTTTGTTATACTAGATGAAGAAATATTATTCTGTACAGTAAAATACTTTTGATTCTACTCCAAAACATTTTGTACTTGCATTTGTGTTAAACTTGGTAAATACAGGTGACAGCAACAGTATGTCACTAGATATACTGACAGGGAACAGGAGTGATGGGGGCTGCCCCAAGGTGGGAGCCAGGACCTGCAGTAGCCCAGGCACTAGTACGGCCTTGCCCTCACCCTCCATTCCCTGACTGATTTTCAATTAGCCTTGGCACTGGGAAATTAAGGTATAAATATTATCAGCAATGTTTCGCTTGCAGCCTTTTAAAAATTTTGTTGATGTAACAAGATTCAAAATTATGTCAACACAGATGATTTTTCTGACTAATTTCCCATGGATATTTTGTTCTTTAACTTGTTTGTTTAGCAATGGGAAAAATGATGGTGAAAATACTAGGGTAGTAGTGTAGAGTATTACAACTGTGATAACTCTTTAGGCACTGAGAAAATACATTTTCATGCTCTTTTTAAAATATGAGAAACACATCATACAAGTTGTAAGATAGATGCTTTATGATACATAAGTAGGAGGGTTTCTGAAGTTTTCAAGTAATTGTAATCACAAAGTATAATAGAGGCACTTAAAGTACTGAAAAAATATATAGTACTTTCATGTATTTTAGCTGTTGATGCACAGATCCATCATAGAGATTCACACTAGTTCAGTTTGAGATTAACACTTCAGTTGTCTTAAAAGGATCTATATGTCTTTCTGCATTTTTTCAGCAGATTTAAAAGTGCTAAAAATGCATACAGTACTGAAAATACACTTAGTTTAACAAAATATAGTGTGTAGAATGGTAGCTGGTTTT
The DNA here is from genome assembly GCF_965140245.1 of Athene noctua. NCBI lineage: Eukaryota > Metazoa > Chordata > Aves > Strigiformes > Strigidae > Athene > Athene noctua. The sequence continues at coordinate 158,079,913 of NC_134037.1, forward strand.
CCAAGATAGTTTTGTTGATTTTTCATACTAAGTTATATGAAACCACATCTTAAACTAGAATGATAGGAAGATGTCATTTCCCCCTGTAGTGTCTTTCCAATAACATGCTAACCAGTGAAGTTAGCAGAAAAGTAGAAATCAAAATGTTGGACTCATGGCCAAGTGGAGATGATTAGCTTCTTTCCAAACCATGTATATAGATAAGAACATTTAAATAGGTTTATTTTATTCAAATCTAGATTTGTAAAGAATTAAAACAAGAAGAACCAAAGGCACCAAAGAACTTTGGAAAACGAAGTAAATTCTTGATTTAACTTCTAGGAACCTGAAAACCCTTATAAAAGTATGGCTCATCAAAGTAGGAGCTGTTTCTGAAAATCAGGAACCTCAAATGTTTTGTACTGATGAGTACTAAAAGGTTGTCAAAGCAGAAAGTTGACCCAGTAATTCCTTACATTTTATGAATCGTTTAGTAATAAAGTAAATAAATGGAATATATTTGCCTAGTTGGAAACTAGGTTTTGTCAATGTCCTGGTTCAGCTAAGATAGGGTTAAGTTTCCCTAGCAGTGGAGAGGGAGCTCCAGCCCTTATTCAATACCATGCTGACATCAGGTCTGGGAGCCCAAGGGCAGGAACTGTTTCTGGGATTGCTTTTGTTCTTGACAGTACCCGCAACAGGACTGCTGTATCCTTGCGGTATATCTCTGTATATCTCGTGTCCTGTTCATTGTTATTACTGCTTATTGTTATTGTTATTGCTATTGTTGTTGTTTGGATTATTATTTGTTACACTGTTGTATTAAATTTTCCCTTATCCCAACCCCAGGGTCTGTATCTCACTCCCTGCCCCGTCTGGTCCGAGGGTGGGGGAGGGACAACAGCAACATGGTCTCAGGTCCTGACAGGGCCTAAACCACCACAGTCAAATAATTTCATTTTCTGATTGATGAATGTTCTTCAGCTGATGTATAAACAAAAAAAGTCAGTAGAGACACTTTATTGAACCAAGTATTAAGAACTGACAGATTTCATGAAGCAATTTTCAGCGTGAATACATTGTCAAATACAAGACATGTTATGTAGAATTATAGATAAAATAAAAAGTTATATTTCTATGAACAAGATATGAACACAATCCTTAAAAAAAAAGAGCACATCATAGAAATCAGTATTTCTGGAAATTATTTCTGAATACAGTGAATACTATATATATCTGAATAGAAGTTCTTAGTGTGATGCTGCTATAAAAGTTGTGTATGACATTTGTGTATATAATGGAAAAGAACAATTAGTTAGACAAGACCAATCAGTTTACTTTGTAATAATGTTTGGCTGTGATGGGAATAAAATATGTGGGTTTGGTGTCTATAAATTTGAGAAGGGACTAGAAATCATGGTGGGTGCTAAAAGAACCACACATGTTATTTGAAAACTGAAAAAAAAAACCAAAAACAACAAACAACCCAACTCTAGAGAGCTCTCAGTTAGCTTGGACTAACCAAAAGAAGACTGAAAAATTATTTGGTCTGAGTACCAAAGTATATTCCAGAAAAGATAATGGGGGGGGGGGGGACACGACACACACGACACAAAACATTATTTTAAAACAAGGGGGAATGAAGAAATGAACAACTGGAAAAGGATATCCTTGATATCCTCAGATCAAGACATAAAACATTCCTACAGGAGTGTATCAACCTAGCACAATTTTTTAAGATAAATATACCAGGCTCAATGCAGAAGTATCTAGATGAAAACCAACATCCTGTAGGCTACAGAAAGTGAGGCTAGACACTTATGAATGTGTTGTCAATCTTTAGTTTTGTATTAGAACAATTCTTTCCTGATAACTCTCTTTCATCTTTAAAGTGTTTTAGCTGTGCAATGAAACAGATCTTGGCACTTCAGATCCTAATGTCAAGGACAATAAGAAATGTTTGTATAATTATGTGAGCAGCAAAAGGAAGACCTGGGAGAGTCTCAATCCCCGGCTAGATGCAGGAGGAAACAAGGTAACAAGTAATGAGGAAAAGGTTGAGGTGCTTAATGCCTTCTTTGCCTCAGTCTTTAATAACAAGACTAGTTGTACTGAGGGAATCCAGCCTCCTCAGCCAGAAGACAGAGACTGGGACAATGACCCCTCCATAATCAAGGAGGAGACAGTCAGTGACCTGCTGCGTCATACAGACACACACAAGTCTATGGGACCAGATGGGACACTCTCTAGGGTGCTGAAGGAGCTGGCTGGGTGCTCACCAAGCCACTTTCCATCATTTACCAGCAGTCCTGGCTGACCGGGGAGGTCCTGACTGATTGGAAATTGGCCAATGTGACACCCAAATATATCAGTCTGGTCGGAAGGATGATCCTGGAAACTACAGGCCTGTCAGTTTGACTTCAGTGCCTGGGAAGCTGATGGAGCAACTCATCATGAGTACCATCACACAACACATGTGGGACAACCAGATGATGTGACCCAGTCAAACAAAAAAAAACCCTGATCTCCTTCTACAACAAGGTGACCTGCCTATTGGATGAGGGAAAGGCTGTAGATGTAGTTTACCTTGGCTTTAGTAAGGCATTTGACATGGTTTCCCACAGCATTCTCCTGGCAAAATGGGCTGCTCAACGCTTGGATGAGTGCATGCTTTGCTGGGTAAAAAACTGGCTGGATGTCCGGGCCCAAAGAGTTGTGGTGAATGGAGTTAAATCCTGTTGGCGGCCAGTCACGAGTGGTGTCCCCAGGGCTCGGTGTTGGGGCCACTCCTGTTTAACATCTTCACTGATGCTCTAGACGAGGGGATTGAGTGCACCCTCAGTCAGTTTGCAGATGACACCCAGTTGGGTGGGAGCGTTGATCTGCTCGAGGGTAGGGAGGCTCTGCAGAGAGACCTGGACAGGCTGGAGCCATGGGCTGAACAGGAGCCAGCAGTGTGCCCAGGGGCCCAAGAAGGCCAATGGCATCCTGGCTTGTGTCAGCAATAGCGTGGCCAGCAGGGACAGGGAAGGGATCTGACCCCTGGACTCGGCACTGGTGAGGCCGTCCCTCGATTCCTGTGTTCAGTTTTGGGCCCCTCACTCCAAAAAGGCCATTGAATGACTCGATCGTGTCCAGAGAAGGGCAACGAAGCTGGTGCAGGGTCTGGAGCACAGGTCGTACGGGGAGCGGCTGAGGGAACTGGGGGTGTTTAGTCTGGAGAAGAGGAGGCTGAGGGGAGACCTCATATTTAGACTGGATATTAGGAAGCATTTCTTTCCAGAAGGGGTTGTTAGGTGTTGGAATGGGCTGCCCAGGGAGGTGGTGGAGTCCCCATCCCTGGAGGTGTTTAAGAGTTGGGTTGACATAGCGCTGAGGGATATGGTGTAGTTGGGAACTATCAGTGTGAGATTAAAGCTTGGACTGGATGATCTTCAAGGTCTTTTCCAATTTAGACGATTCTGTGATTCTGTAACGGCCTCCTGAAAGCTCTTTTAACTACAGGGCAAGCAAGGATTCCTAAATCAGCTGCCAATATCTGTATGCCTCAGAACATAAGCAGAGTAAGATTTTTAAATGACAAAAAGATGTGTAAAAATATGTCAGTGTATGAAGGCCACATATCTGTGCTTGCACAAAGTACTTGCTTTCGATATTTATGAAACTCTGATACATTTGGCTGTGAGCTTGTGATGTCTGCCAGAAATCCCGAACTGTGAACGTGGGGAACAGTGTTAAAAACATGTAATAGCAGGCAAGAGAAGATCCTAGTGGATCAAGGTAGTTGTTGAAAAGCAATTTGTAGGAGAAGGTTAGTTTTCCAGAAACTAAATGGAAAATCAGTTCTGCCAGTATAAGAAGATCTGATTGTTTTTTGCCCCCTGTTTTGGGTAACCCTGAGTAGTCTGGGTAACATTAGTCATACAGATTCCATATAAAGTAAGAGGAAATGAAAAGGATATTTTTATTTCTTTTGTGTATGTGTTGCAATGTTCCTCTACAGTTACTAATGGGCAGTATGTTCTGTTTAGAGCACAGACTGTCCACCTAAACCTTGTGAGATGTGAGAATTAACAGATTTCTTCAAAATTGAGACTAGTAAATTTTTAAGGGCTCAGAGGAAATTACGAGAAGTGTTTAAATATGTATCTGAAATCTAACATTCTTGATAAGCCTTTTGAATAATTTCTGTCTGGGCCATGATCTTGACCATAATCTCTATATAATTAAGAACTACTCACATCAGTAATATGACTCGAAGGTCTGTATAGGATTATATATGAGTTCAGCTTTGTAGTGGAATAGGGGATTAGATTTTCCCTGTGAGAACTGTTACATTAATTTTAGATGGTTGTATTTGTAAAAACAAACTGGACTTTGGTTCTGCTTTCAGTCCTTTAGTTTCTGGTACCACCAGGAATCAGGAACTGCGAAGAGGCACAAACTGAAACATAATAAAATAAACAAAGCAATCTCAAGATTTTTTAAAATGTAAATAAGGTTAATTTTCAGCCAGCAGCACTGTTTGCTGAGTGACTCTTCACAGTCTTGTAGGATTCTTTTCCTCCCTCAAACCACTCTCATTACCCTAATTAGCTGGTTATCTTGGATAATCAGGAACTGTATAGTTATTTAGAAAGCTCATATTTTTTCCCTGAAGAGCACAGGTTTCAAAAAGTTGTTAGACTGAACATTACCAAATAATGAAGAAATCTAAAAATCTTTCATTCTAGTAGTTGTGAAAGACATCTTGTGAACACCTCCTACAGCTATAAAATGTACTCAGAAATTTTTTCAGAACTCAGACCAAGCTCTCTTTGCATGTATTATAGATTTTAATTTTCTCATTATTTGGTTAAAACACTTTTGGTACAAAATGGAGAGTGTTAGAAAAAGAAAGTAAATGTATTCCAACCCAAACTGGTTTATTATCCAAGGAATTTGTCTGCCAGGTGTGAGATACTAGTTTTGAGTCTCTGACCTGATCAGTTAAAACAAGAACTCAAACCAAATTTTCTTACATCAAAGTGAGTACTACAAAGACTAAAACACTTGTTAGTACAGACTACAGGAGGAGTGACTTTAAGTAGCTGAAGGAAACATAAAGCAAGTAAAAAAACCTACAGCTATACAATGTAAGCTGTCAGTCACCAAAGCATTTCAGTGAGTGCAAGAACGAATGTTAGTTGGATCAATTTCTCATGCAGCTAATTCTTTTAAAAGCAAGAAACCTGTCAAAATAGGGGTTTAAAAATAAACGAGGCTTCCAAATGAACAGCAACATGGAGGATTCTGAAGACAAGTGGTGTAATTTGAAAGATATGTCAAAGGTGAGCGACTGCTAAAAAAATAAACAGATCTATAATAGTTACCATTTAGATACACCGGAGGAAAATAAGACTGAAGTGCATGTCTTATTAACTCAGTTTGCCTCAAATCCTAATGAGAACGCAATAGAGATGTCATTTTTTACAAAGAAATGAAGGTAGTTTCTGTAATTATTTAGCTATTATTTATACAAAGGAGGACAAGGGAAGGTGAACACAGAGAAACAGAAACAGTGCATTCCAGAACTACTGCATTCCAGGCAAAATAATCTACAGATTAGCAATATTCAGAAGTTACCATGTTACCTAAAGTTACTGCTGATTAAATAATCCAGCACAATTTGATTAGTAAAGTTCATTGAGAGGAACAAATTAACTGGAAGACAATGTAAAATTGAAAAATTGCATCTCAGCTTAATGTGATAGTATTTCCAGATGACTAAATCATTGTCTGGAGACATGGGCATGAGGAATCCAGCCTTCTTTTGTGAATGGTAATGATAATAATAAACAACTAAATTTTGAAGGGAACAATGAAGCTGTATTGGTTCAGAATGTGTCCCCTTCATGAGCAGAGTTCCACTGACCTCAGATTAATCTTCTTTAACTACCCTATGGAAAGATGCCATTTCTTCTCATATTGGACTCACTATCCAAACGCCTCTAATTTTTCTTAAATTTTCAGTTGTATTTTTTCATTTGTGTGCCTTTTGTTTGCAGATGTGAACGGCCATACATGAAGATGTATCTGGTGACCAGCTGTATCCATAGATGTTTCTTTTGGTTCCATAGTTGTGTACGCATATTCTGGAAAATCTGCCTCTGAAGTGTGAGTTGGTAACTCATTCATATGCGTAACTTGCAGCATGTTCTCAAGAACATGTTTTTAAAGCTTCTACAAAAGCAACAGACTTCTGAAAATCAAACCATAAACCAGGCCAATTTAAATCAACCTAGTCTAAAATAGGAGCAAAGCTAAATTAAATTAGTATCGGTAAGATAGTAAAAAAATCTTATGGATTCAAGCAGTGAAAAATAATTCTAAAAACACATTGAAAACAATGAGAAGCATTGAAATACCGAAGCTATTCTTTGCTGATGACCAAGTTTTCTGTAGCTTTGAACATGGAATAGAATCCACATTATCAGGTTTGCATCTAGACTTTGGTTTGTTATTTTTCAATACCTAGCAGTTTAGTTTTGAATATTTGAGTATGCAAAACCAGAGGTCAGACCCACATCAAGATATGCATATAGGTTAGGATAGTAAGGAGAAAGTCAGTGATGAATGAGTTCAAGAGGTATTTCTTAATTTATCTCTTAGGCTGGAATTTCTCAAAAATTCGTAGGAAATACAACAGCTGAACAAGAGCAAAAGGGCTCTAATTTTATTTTTCCTGAGACATGTATTATTGCTATGTAGTGTTGCTATTACTGTTAACATTGAAGTAGGTTGTTAAAGCTCCATCTGCTTCCAGACTGTTTATGAAGTTTACCTGAAACAGTCACTGACTGAGTTTCATAAACATACCATCAGCTCCTAACTAAATCAACAGTATGTCTTTGTAACCAGAGGAGGTGGGGTTAATTTGACTGAAATGGAACACCTATATCTGAAGTTCTCAATCTAATATGTATTTATAGTCAATATAGTCTAGTGCACAATTCATCCCATCTTAGTAAACAGCTAAAAGAAATCAGATCTTATTTTGAAGAACCATTTATTCCCATTGACTGTAAAAGGAAAGAAAACATGCTAAGCAATATACTACAATGAAGGTTACACCTAAAATTATCATCCTTTCAGTAACAGTAGAGTCATAGACATGTTGATTGAATGCTACCTGTAGAGGTCATCCATCCAAACCTCCTGTTCAAATCAGTTTTTTTGCAAACACTAGATCAGGTCAGCTGTAGCTCTGTCTAGTGAGCCTTGAAAGCCTCTAGGGTTGGAAGTTCCCCACTCCCTCTTTATAACTAGTTCCACTGTTACTCTGCTGGTAAAAAGGCTTTTCTGATGCCCAGTCTAATTTACCAAATCTCAGTGTGTGACTACTGCCCTTTGCATTTTGCAACAGATTTTTTTTAGCTTTTTTTTTTTTTTATTCTAAAAACTGATTTATTTCTTTATGTATGCAAATTGTTTCTGCAAACATGTTCCCAATATGATACAGATCTGTCTCCCTGAGTGTTACCAACAAAGAGCTCTTTTGCAGAATGTTTATTTTCTTCAGATAAAGAAGTGTTTTGAAATAACAGGCAATTTCCAATTCAGTTACAAAATCTATACTGAACATCACTTTTTAAAACTTAATGGGCCAGATCCTTCAAAGGCTGTACTGAACAAGCATGACATTTGTCAGGATCTTCATTCTGAAAACATTGTTCCTTTCTACTCATGAGTAAACAGTCTACTTTTTGCTTTCTTGTCACTCTATTATGTTTTTCCAGCGGTACAGGAGTTAACAAGCAATAATACATATAATAAATACTTTAGTATGAAGACAAGTAGCAAAGGTATCGCATTTGACTGGTATGAGAAAGATAATATTTGAAAAGACATTAGTTACTCTATTTTCCAGTCATAAATCTATCCCTTGAAGTATTTTGGTGTGAAGCAAGAAGAATTACTGTATACAGTTATAGATATATTCTATCTTTCATTCATTCACAGCCAGAGGTAGCATTGACTTTTCAGCCAAATAGCATGTATGTGTTATTAATACAGAAAAAAACCTTAATTTTGGTAACAATTTGTAGTCAGGTCTGTAGGATAATTTCACTGACCTTTTTTTCTTCAGCTTGCATGAATTTCTGCTATTCAGTGTATGTGCTTCAACTCTGTTTTTTTCAATATAAATGTAAGGTAACAGGAAAGAAGGAACAAATGTGTATATTTTAGATATTGGAGAAGTCAAATATAGATAGCATAGTTCTATCAGAATATAAAGCATAGAGAATTTCTGATTGAAATCATGCAGGGGAAAAAAGGGAAATAATGTAAAAAACATCTCCAGGGAATAATTCATAAAATGTCATGCTAATCTTTGTTTGCTTTTGTCCAGGTCCTGCAGCAATAATCTCCGGGACCCTAGATTCAGTAACTACTGCTGTCCATGATCATAAGTTGAAACTGGGGTTTGTCTAACGCATGCACTTTTAACCTTATCTTGTAGTCAGTGGTGAACTTGTTTTGACCTTAAGTTTAAATAAATGCACAGTGAAGTCTAAAACTGAGTCTATCAAATGTTTAGAATAATTATTCAAATAGTTGTAAAAAGTAACTGAAGTTGAGTTCCATGCTAATTAACATCTCAAGCACTCCCTAAGTACATTGTGTCAAATATGTGACTAGGTTACTGGTACATGGCTTCTACAGTTCTGTTGTTCACACACAGATTAAGGTGAAATTTATCAATAAGGACTGCAATATTTTGAACAGCATTTAATTTACATTGTTTAACAACTAACAGACATTTGTGGTTTTTATTTCTTTCTCTATTGTGTTAAACTATATTTATTTTAAAAACTCGTTAAATATCACCACCGATAACAACTAGAAAGTTAAAATCAGGATTGAAAACCGTAAGTGCCAGAAAATGCATCATTAGAAGGCTATGTCAATCAAAATGCTATGGCCTGCTATCTTATGATCAGATAAAATTTGCCCATGACACAGTATATGATAATCCTTCTTTCCTTTTATTTTGCTTTTGTTTCTCTCAGAAGATATGAAAGCTAGTATAAGCACTCTTGCTGAAATATTTTATTTCTTTCCTTTTAAAAAAGAAAAAAGTGCTTTGTGACATTCATTCAGTGTGTGTAGGTATAAGAGCATACTGGTGTATATTGTTCAAAGTAACAATGAAGAGCAGTAGACATAAATATTGCATTTGAAGGCAGCAAAGTTACCAGCAGAGGTGGAGAGCAGATATCTTGGCTCTGTCAATCCCCTGGAATGGCCAAAACACTTGAGCTAGAAGAGGAAGAAGCATGTGCCAAATTGGCATATAATTGTTCTCTATTTGAGCAAATGAGAAGTAACATCCAGAATGTGGATCCAGGAATGTCCTCCAGAACAGCTCTCTAGTTTCACTTCTGCTCCAGCTGCACAGCTGTGTCCACCTCTTTTTGAAGTGGAAACATAGGTATTAAGGAAATATTTTTTTCATAATAACTTTTGCTTCTGTCTAATAATTAGGAACATAGATTGTAGTTGCATCTAGATTAATTATTCAAATTCTAGTTTACTGATAGATTTATTGATATTAACAACAAAAGGAGGATTAGGGAAAATCTCCCTCCTTTATTGGATGCAGAGGGAAACATAGTAACACAGGATGAGGAAAAGGCTGAGGTGCCCAACGCCTACTTTGCCTCAGTCTTTAGCAGTGGAACTGGCTGTTCCCTGGACACCCAGCCTCATGAGCTGGGAGATGGGGAGGGGAAGCAGACTGAGGTCAGCACAGTTGAAGAGGAAGTGGTCGAAGACCTGCTGCACCACTTGGATGCACACAAGTCTGTGGGACCAGATGGGTTACACCTAAGGGTGCTCAAAGAGTTGGCAGATGTGTTCGCCAAGCCGATGTCCATGGTTTACCTGAAATCATGGCTAACTGGGGAGGTCCCATCGGACTGGAGGGTGGCAAATGTGACACACATCTACAAGAGAGGCAGAAAGTAGGATCCACGAAACTACAGACCTGTCAGTCTGACCTCAGTGCCAGGGAAGGTCATGGAGCAGGTCATCTTGAGGGCCATTAAAAGTCACATAATGGACAACCAGGGGATCAGGCCCAGTCAGCATGGGTTTATGAAAGGCAGGTCCTGCCTGACAAACCTGATCTCCTTCTATGACAAAATGACCTGACTACTGGACAAAGGAAAAGTTGTGGATTTTGTCTATCTGAATTTTTGAAAAGCATTCAACACAGATCCCCATAGAATTCACATAGAAAAACTGTCTGCCCATAGGCTGGATGAGCAAATGTTCTGCTGGGTCAAGCACTGGCTGACTAGACGGTCCCAGATAGTGGTGGTCAATGGAGCTAAATCCAGCTGGTGGCCGGTCACAAGTGGTGTTCCTCAGGGTTCGGTGTTGGGACCATTTCTGTTCCACATCTTTATTGATGATCTTGATAAGGACATAGAGTGTATCACCATTAAATTTGCTGTTTATACCAAGTTAAGCAGGAGTGTCAATCTCCGTGAGGATAGGGAGGCACTACAGAGAGACTTGGATAGATTGGATCAGTGATCAATAAGCTTCAACCAGGCCAAGTGCCAGGTCCTGCACTTGGGCCACAGCACCCCCCTGCATCACTACAGGCTTGGGGGGGTGTGGCTGGAGAGCTGTCTGGAAGAGAAGGATCTGGGGGTTCTCATTGACAGGCAGCTGAACATGAGCCAGTAGTGTGCTCAGGTGGCCAAGAAAGCCAACAGCATCCTGGCTTGTATTAGAAATAGTGTGACCAGCAGAAGTAGGAAGGTGATCCGGGAAATTACAGTCCTGTCAGCTTGACTTCCGTGCCCGGGAAGCTGATGGAGCAGCTCATCCTAAACACCATCATGCAACACACATGAGGGACAACCATATAATCAGGCACAGTCAGCATGGGTTTATGAAAGGCAGGTCCTGCCTGACAAACCTGATCTTCTTCTATGACAGGGTAACCTGTTTGTTGGATGAGGGAAAAGCTGTGGCTGTAATTCATCTTGACTTTAGCAAGGCTTTTGACACGTTTCCCACAGCATTCTCCTGGAAAAAATGGCTGCTCGAGGTTTGGACAATCGCACACTTTGCTGGGTAAAAAACTGGCTGGACGACCGGGCCCAAAGAGTTGTGGTAACAAAGCTAAATCCAGCTGGTGGCCGGTCACGAGTGGTGTCCCCCAGGGCTCTGTTTTGGGGCCACTCCTGTTTAACATCTTCATTGATGATCTAGACGAGGGGATCGAGTGCACCCTCAGTCAGTTTGCAGATGACACCCAGCTGGGTGGGAGTGTTGATCTGCTCGAGGGTAGGGAGGCTCTGCAGAGAGACCTGGACAGGCTGGAGCCATGGGCTAAGGCCAACTGGAGGAGTTTCCATAAGGCCAAATGCCGGGGGCTGCCCTTGGGCCACAACAACCCCCAGCAGCGCTACAGGCTTGGGGAGGAGTGGCTGGAGAGCTGCCAGTCAGAGAGGGACCTGGGGGTGTTGATTGACAGCCGGCTGAACAGGAGCCAGCAGTGTGCCCAGGTGGCCAAGAAGGCCAATGGCATCCTGGCTTGTGTCAGCAATAGCGTGGCCAGCAGGGACAGGGAAGGGATCTGCCCCCTGGACTCGGCACTGGTGAGGCCGCACCTCGATTCCTGTGTTCAGTTTTGGGCCCCTCACTCCAAAAAGGACATTGAATGACTCGAGCGTGTCCAGAGAAGGACAACGGAGCTGGTGCAGGGTCTGGAGCACAGGTCATACGGGGAGTGGCTGAGGGAACTGGGGGTGTTTAGTCTGGAGAAGAGGAGGCTGAGGGGAGACGTCATTGCCCTCTACAGCTCCCTGAAAGGAGGTTGCAGAGAGCTGGGGATGAGCCTCTTTAACCAAGTAGAAAGTGACAGGACAAGAGGGAATGGCCTCAAGTTGCATAAGGGAAGTTTTAGACTGGATATTAGGAAGTATTCCTTTCCGGAGGGGGTTGTTAGGTGTTGGAATGGGCTGCCCAGGGAGGTCGTGGAGTCCCCATCCCTGGGGGTGTTCAAGAGTCCGGTTGATTTAGAGCTTAAGGATATGCTGTAGGTGGGAGCTGTGCTAGGTGAACGGTTGGACTAGATGATCCCCAGGGTCCTTTTCAACCAATTCTGTGATTCTTTGATAGTCCCCCTGTACTCTGCACTGGTGAGGCCACACCTGGAGTATTGTGTTCAGTTTTGGGCACCTCAATATGAGATATCAAGATGCTGGAGTGAGTGAGAGGAGGGCATCAAAGTTGGTGAAGAATCTGGATAATAAATCTAAGAGGAACAATTGAAGGAGTTGGGACTGTTCAGTTTGAGGAAGAGAAGGCTGAGGGGAGACCTCATCACTCTGCAATTACCTGAAAGGACATTAGTAGAGAGGTTGGTGCTGGTCTCTTCTCACAGGTGATTAGTGACAGAACAAGAGGGAATGGCTTTAAACTGCAACAGGGGAGGTTCAGACTGGACATTAGGACAAAATTTTTCACAGAAAGAGTGGTCAAGCAGTGGAATGGGCTGCCCAGGGAGGTGGTGGAGTCACCATCCCTGGATGTGTTTAAGGGTCGTTTGGATGAGATGTTGGGGGATATGGTGTAGGGGAGAACTTTGCAGAGTAGGGCTGATGGTTGGACTCGATGATCCCAAGGGTCTTTTCCAACCTGAGTTATTCTGTGATTCTGTGATAGCATGAGTTTTTCTACATCACAGATCAATAAAGCATATAGAACAGCATGGTACATTTTACAAAATGTGTTAGGAAAAAATTCAAAATTACAGTTCTTCAGTTTTTCTAGTCTCTTGTAGTGGCATCTGATTCATTTCTTAGGTATTGTTTATCTCCCTTTTTAACTGAGGAGATAGCAGTAAACTCAATCTAAGCATGTAAATTTCTTCTTGACTGTTCTTAGGTACTTTTCCTATCACTAGCTAGTCAGTTTCTAGATAGTTATAGAATTAAAAAGTCCTTATTCCTATAACTTGTCTGGGAGAGAACAGGCCAGGTTCTCATCAATCCCTCACCCATGTGGCTGGCACAATTCCTATATCTGTCTTTTTCATTGCTATCTTCATCATATGACTCAAAAATTGCTGCTCAAAAGGCTAAACTTTTGCCATCCCATTCTTTAATGGATGCTCCTCTCCCTTTTCCTCTAACTATTCTAGAACTATGTTCTGTAAGAAAGAAATTACATGTTTAAAAAATGGAAGTCTATGATCAGTGGTATGCTCTATTACAGTATGGAATGTAAATTTTAAAAAAAGATACATAAATTGTCAATGGCTCACACATAATTGGCTTGTAAATGAAAATTAATATCTGTGTATCACAGGGCATTTCATACTTTCACATTTAAAAGGCTATGGCTGCAGCCATCTAGATTTTAACATTTTGTTTCAATTAAAAATGACCATAAAAGTTATGGCAATATTTGGAGAACTAGTATTAGGAATAGAAGATATTTTATAGCAGAGTGTTATCAAACCATTAAAAATACATTCTATGACAGTAAGAGAGACAAGACCTCCTCAAAGAAAGTGTCCGAACTCTGATCTGCCCAGGAGGATGTATGGGCACCAGGACAGTTGACTCTCTGGAGTTGTGCTAAGAGAGCAAAACACCAGGAAAGTCATCCATGCCAGGGAAGTTGCAGTTTTAAAGGTGTGAAGGAGTACTGAGCAAGCAGATAAAATGGAATGCACCTCACAAAGATTTTTTCAAAAGACTTTCTTCTATTGGCTTTTATGGCATGATAATGACTTCTGGGATTTGTTTCCCCCCATGAATTCTTAAAATATGGTGCATTTATGTGTGTTGGATCATTCATAAAACAAAAGTTGTCCTTAAAGCGACATAGCTTTAGACAGTGTTAGTGGCAAACTGTTGCCCAAGTGTCTGACACCTTTCTTAATGTGTAAGAGAATAAAGTAGATTAAGGGGGCTGAATTCAGTGTACCAAAACATACCAGTCTTCGACTTTTGCTCACACTGACAAAGAGCAAAAGTTCAGTTCTCAAGCTTAATTGTCAGGAGATCAGGATAATGAAGATTATGTAAAATAAATAGATAAAGCCATTTCCATATGCAAATATATATACTCACAGATGCACAGCAAATTCATGTATTTCTATAGGCCTGCTGCTGCCATTTTTCTTAGAGCTGAGTTTTGAGTCAGTGTTTATATACATTTTGAATAGAAAGTATCAAAAACAAGAACATAAAACCCCACTTTTATTTACATAAAAACATTCTTGATGTTGCTCAATTTGGGGGGAAACATATCTGGATTTAACTTTGCATTAATTATTCTGGTTTCAGAAGTCATTAGCTGTAAGCATGCAGAAATAAATGTGAAACTTTTTCTAACTAGCTATTACCTAAAAATTATGAATGAAGGAACTTCTGCCATAGACCTTATCCTTAGGAGTACATATTTTGAACAGGAAGACTTTTACACAATGATATTTTGTCAGCATGAAAACAATGAAATGACAATGCAATTGCTGTAGAGTTACTGTCAATGTTTTATGAAGAATGCATGATATGTCAGAGTACCTGCCACAGTTATCTGTTTACTTTAAAATTAGCTTTTTATAATGACTGAAGAGGATATTATTAAACCACAACAATCCAGGGTAAGTAATACTGAAGCATTTGATTGTTAATAAATGACTTGGTAGTACCTAGAATTTATATATGTCAGATATACAATATCCGTGTATGCTGTGTTGAAAGTAAATCATGATTGCCTTTATTGCCTCAGGAATCTGCCTTAGGAAATTAACTACATAAATGATTATCGGGAAAGAAGGTAGTCACTCAGTACATTTTGAAAATGGCTTATTACTGTAACAAGTTTGTCAAACTATAAACAAACAAAAAGCACATATTCAAATAAGTAAATGGAATATATACCCATAACAAGCATAACTGTACAGCAAAACTAATTCCATTAAGCTTTCTACATCAAGCAATATGGAGAATACCAGCAGAATGCTGGGACTTGTTTCTGTCTTTGGGTGCGACTTTTGTGCATAGTTTTGACTTGCAGAAAAATCACTCTATAACTGTGGAGTTATAAAGTAGGTATGTTTATTCAGTGCTGGGCGCCTGGAGGATCGCTCCACCACAAGCTTATATGTTACAAAGCTTATATGTTACAAAGAGGGCATATTCATAGAACGCCTATACATATACATAGTCTATCCCCGCCTCCCCTCACTCCTCATGGTAATCAGGTCTCCTCCCCTTGCGCCTGCGTGATGAATTCTTCAAGTTCCTGGCAGGGGTCACAGATTCCTGGGCAAGGGTCGTATAGATGAAGTACCTCTTCTTCCTCGCTGATGAACTTTTCACCCTGTCACTCTGCGCAGCCTCAGTTGTTCTCTGGCTTCTGACCAGACTGCCAGTCCAGTTTGTGCTGGAATTTGGGGTAATCTATTGCTGACACCCACAACTTCAAGGACCAGAGGAGGCTTCTCTCTGAGCTAGGAGATAGTGGCCTAGCAACGTTATCAGCACCTGGTATGTCTTTGCGACCAGCCATACGTCTCCTTTTGGGGTTTTTTTTGCGCAAGTTCCCCATCAATCTAAGGTTGTTTAGACTCCCCATCTCGTTCCCCCCTTTTCTTCCTACTTAGTAAATTCTTTTACTACTTATCTATCTACTTCTTAATCTGCTTCCCTGGCCCCATAATATGTTAGTACTATCCTACAAATGAGTTAGTTTATTGCTTAAAGCTCAGATTGTGATATAGTGTCATACATAGCTTGCAAGCATTTTGTAAGCCTCCAGATCCATACATATATAGCTACAGTAAGGATCAACAAGATTGCTACAGATATTAATAAAACAACCACTGCATGAAGGGTTGTGTTTAAGATTCCAGTAGTTGTAGGCGACTATCCGAGGAGTGTATCCCACCAATTATATTTCCCTTTCTGCTCAACCATCTTTAAGACCTTTTTTATCTTTTCCTCATCATGAAGGGCTGTGAATAAAGTTTCTTGCCCTTTCTCCTTGACTTCTTCCAGTATCCGGTGTAAGTCTGGGTCTTTTAATAGGCTTTCTATATGACTTACATTTAACCCTATGGGGACAGGAAGTACCGCTACCATAAGGTTGCTTTTCAGGAAGGAATGTGTAACCACCGGGGCAGAATAAGTGAAATCACACCCTAGGATGATGGTGAAATTACAAATACAATAATTTAGATGCTGTATCAGTTTCTTCTCTCACCCATCTATGGTTATTGTGTCACACAGTGTCCTTAAACATGCGCATCCCTTTCTGGTATAGACAACAATGGTCCTCAAATCTACGTTGGGATGTGCTCCAAAGTGACAAATCTTTTGGTCAGTATCTAAGCAGGTATCCTGGGTTATTAAGGTATTACTTTCACATATAAATCCCTGTTGTTCTTTCATGATACAGGGTTCAATCCCAAACTATTTTTCGAATTTCAGTGGGAAGTATACCCTCCTCTCCTTCCCTTATTACAGGTTCTGCTACTGTTTGCATCCATAACTGGGCTTGTATGCAACTTAGAGCTATGGCGACATCACCTTGTAACGCTCCCAGTGTTTCAGCAATAAGTGTGATTTTTTTGTTTCTTTTTGCTCCCAATCTGGCATTACTTTTGACATTGTCTATTGATGTACCCCTAATGCTGATAGTGAAGACCTTAATGGCTGTTGTAATTTTGATATATCCCTTGTAGTAGCTGCTAATTTGTTCATTATTACTTCTGAAACTATTAAATTCAACACTCCCAATCCTGTTCCTAATACTCCGGTTAGGTCTCTCTGTGGTCTTTTCCGGTAGGTATTTCCCTTTTTCCTTAGCCAAGTTGTCCATCCTTCGTTCGAGGCTTGCAAGAAGGGGAAACAACGTGGCTCTATATTAGAAATGTTAACTTGCATCTGTAATCCTACCTTTTTTAGAGACCATTTTGGATTGATCAGCACTTGCTATTGGTCTACATGTCTGATCACGTACGGGCCGACCTTGTATATGTTGGGTGTAAGATTTACAGCGATTGGTGTGGTTGTCATGGTCACCGTGCTTTCAGTTGTGGTTGTCACTAGGGTAGTCACCATGTTAAATTTAAAAGATAGCTCTAGTTTATCCTTGGCCCAGAGACTTGTCATAGAAACAGCAGGTTGAGTCAAAGTAAAATTATACCAGCATTCTAGATCTTTTGGATCACAAATATGGCCAATACTTGACACGATATATTTGGGATTTGATATCTTGATCTCAGACACTGTAATTTGACGCACTGACCAATGGCTGATCTCATCCATTACTCGACACCCTACTCTAATCTCTTGCCCTACCGTTACCCATAATCACGGTACTCCATTGACGTCTCTCCATTCGTTTTTTGTATACACCTCTGTTCCCCGCATCACTACAGTAGCTAAAGTCAAGGCTGAGTTAGTATTGGTTATACCCATGCTCCCAGTATACCCAATGTACGCCTGGGACCATGGCCATTCAGTGAACCTTTGACTGGCTATTTGGGGAAGGAGATTATTAGACTTATTGTGAGAAGCGTAGTCTTCCCGGCTGAGTTTGTGTAACCTTCCATGGGGATTTGTGGGCCCTCTTTACTCGGGTGTGATGAATCCAGGCTGAGTATTCTTTAATCTTGATGGCTGTAAACGTTGTGAGTAGCACTTGAAACGGCCCTTCCCATTGTGGTTCCAACGTCTTTTCTGTAAGAGACTTAACATACACATAGTCTCCAGGCTGTATGTTATGTACAGGCCCATCTAACCCTCTACCCCGAGTTCCAAATACATGTTTCCCAATTCTATTGAGTTGTTTACTTAATGCTATCATGTATGAAGTCATAGTTTCTTCCCCAACTTGCATCGACGTTCCCTTCTGTACCGTGTAAGGTCTGCTATATAACATCTCAAAAGGGCTCAACCCTTCCCTGGCCCTCAGTTTTGCTCATATACGCAAAAGTGCCAGCGGGAGAGCCTGGGGCCAGGTCAGGTTTGACTCCTGCCTGAGTTTCACTATTTGCTGCTTAATCAAATGGTTCATCTTTTCTACTTGGCCACTATATTGGGGACGATAAGGAGTGTGAAGTTGCCAGTCTATACCCAGACGGCGACTGATTTGCTGAACTACTTTCAAGATAAAGTGTGGTCCTCTATCTGAGGATATAGTCGTTGGGACCCCAAAACGTGGAATTATTTCTTGTACTAATATTTTTGTTACCTCCCGGGCTTTGGCAGACCTAGTGGGGAATGCTTCTGGCCAACCTGAAAAGGTATCCATTAATACCAGTAAATATCAATACCCCCCTTTTCTTGGAAGTTCTGAGAAATCAATTTGCCATTGTTGTCCCTGTCCGTTTACCTTCCCAATTTGGCCTACTTCCTAGAGTAGGGGTATTCTTAGGATTAGTCTGGAGGCAAAGGTCACACTGTTGAGTCACATGCCTTACTATAGTATACAAATTCCTGGCTTTAAAATTCCTAACTAAATATCAGTATAGGGCCTCTGCCCCCCAGTGTCTTTTTCTGTGTTCCTCTCGTACCAGGTGTCTAGCTAAATAAGAGGGAATTACTACCTTCCCTTGGGGAGTGACAACCCAACCTTCTTCATTACATGATCCTTCCAGGTCTGTAATTAACTTTTAATCCTCCTTAGTATAAGTAGGCTTACCTTCTGGGATGACTTGCCCATCGGGAACTAAAACTCCCTCCATTTTTACCTCTCTTTTAGCTGCTTGTTTTGCTTCTCTGTCTGCCAGTTCATTTCCTTTTTCTAAATCCGAGTTCACCTTTTGGTGTGCCTTAATATGCATGATTGCCACTTTTCTTGGAAGTTAGACAGCTTCCAGTAGCCTCAGAATTTCCTTCCCATGTTTGATGTGTTTCCCTTGTGAATTTAGCAGTCCTCTTTCCTTCTACATTGCTCCATGAGCATGAACTACCCCAAAGGCATACTTTGAGTCTGTATAAATGTTCACAGACTTGCCTTGGGCTAATTCTAAAGCACGGATCAGAGTGATTATCTCTGCCTTTTGTGCAGAGGTATTCGCAGGCAGTGGTCCTGATTCCAGTATTTCTTGGGTGGTAGTAACAGCATACCCAGCATACCTCTTGCCGCTCAAAACATAGCTGCTCCCATCTGTAAACCAGTTCTCAGCATCTTCCAGAGGGGCAACCTTCAGATCTGTGCAGCTTGAGTATGTTGCCTCAATGGTTTCCAGGCAGTCATATTGCACTGGTTCTCCTGTGTTTCCACTAAGGAAAGAAGCTTGGTTGACAATGTTAGTTACTACAATCTCTACGTCATCCTGTTCCACTAATTCCACCTGGTATTTTAAAAATCTTTGGGGAGAGAGCCAGTATCCCTCTTTAATTTCTAATACTGCAGACACCGTGTGAGATACTAGCACAGTAATTTTCTGGCCTAGAGTGAATTTTCGTGCTTCCTGCACGGTTAAGATCATGGCGGCAACCGCTTGTAAACATCCGGGCTAACCCTTAGCGGCCGTATCTAGTTGCTTGGAGAAATAGGAGACTGCTCAACGATATGGGCCTAGATCTTGTGCCAGTATTCCTAATGCAATTCCCTATTTCTCGTATGAGAAAAGAAAGAATGGTTTACCTACATCTGGGAGTCCCAAGGCCAGAGCTGACATCAGAGCCTTTTTTAACAGGTCAAAGGCTCATATAGCCTCCTTGTTCCATTGGAGATTTTTCTGTTCAGTGGCGGTTAGTGCATATAATCAGTCATTCCCAGAAACGTTCGCAGTTCTTTCACTGTCTGTGGCCTCGGAATCTGGCAGATCGCCTTCTTTCGGGCTTGTCCTAAAGTTCTCTTTCCAGCACTGATTTCATAGCCCAGATAAATCACTTCACGTTGCATCACTTGGGCCTTTTTCTTGGATACTCGGTAGCCCTGAAGTCCCAAAAAATTTAAAAGGCTTACCGTCTAAGCCATACAGGTCTCTTCCATCTTGGTGGCAATCAGGATGTCGTCTACATATTGCAACAGCTTTCCCTCTTTGGGTGGGGTTGGGGCTTCCCACAATTCGAGGTCTTTTGCTAGCTGGTTACCAAATATAGTGGGGCTGTTTTTAAATCCTTGTGGCAGCACCGTCCAGGTCAACTGGGTTTTATGTCCACTTTTAGGATTTTCTTATTCAAATGCAAATATTTTCTGACTGGCTTCGAGGAGAGAGAAGCAAAAGAAAGCATCCTTGGGGTCTAAAATGGTAAACTAGATTAGCTTAGGAGTTAATTTTGTTAACAAAGTGTATGGGTTTGTCACCACTGGGTGGAGATATTTTATTTATTGCTCTCAGATCCTGAACTATCCTATATGACCTGTCGGGTTTCTGGACAGGTAATATGGGAGTATTAATATTAGCTTTACACTCTTTTAATAATCCTATTTGTAAAAACTTTTCTATAACTGGCTGGATCCCTTCCCGATCCTCCTTTTTTAAAGGGTATTGATTAATTCTTACCGGCTGTTGTCCTTCTTTAAGGTTTACCTCTATGGGTGGAGCATTCTTCGCCCTTCCAGGAGTGTCGGTAGCCCATACTCCGGGATACACTTGATTGATAATTTCCTCGCTAATTTCTCCCTCTGTGGGGACACTAGTTACAGATAAGCTCATGATTTGTATAAATTCTTGGTTTTTTACCTCCAGAGTAATCTCTCCTTTGTTAAAGGTAATGATTGCTCCTAATTGTTCTAGTAAGTCTCTTCCTAGGAGCGCTTTTGTGGAGTTAGGCATATACAGAAATTTGTGTATGCCTAACTGCTTTCCCAGCTTATATTTCAAAGGTTTGCAAAAATACGCCTTTTCACTTTGGTTAGTAGCTCCCACTACCATAATATAGTCTTCCTTTCATTTCTCCTTTATAATCCTTTTCCAGGGCAAGCACTAAAGGATCTTGTGGTGGAACTAGTCCACAGTCCCTCTGCCACTCCGGGTGATTTCGAACGGTAAAGAACATGTCTGCATAAGACACCTCATCCTACTTCCCTTCCCTCTGTAAAAATAACATTAATTGCAAAAGCGTGTTATAGTCTAAGGTCCTATTTAGTGGCCATTTAGCTTTTTATTCCAGTTTGTAAAGTGGCCACCACTGATTGCAATA
Organism: Athene noctua; assembly: GCF_965140245.1. NCBI lineage: Eukaryota > Metazoa > Chordata > Aves > Strigiformes > Strigidae > Athene > Athene noctua. Next base: position 158,101,074 of record NC_134037.1, read on the forward strand.
TTTAATCAGGATTTTCTTGCTTTCCGTGCTTCCTCTCCCCGCTATGTCTTTCCAGTGTGTGAGTATGCAATCCAATGGGCTTTTCTTTACAATTTTTCCCTGCCTATTCCCCATTATTATTCCTCCTTCCCAAAATCCTTTCTCTCCACTCTCCTTCACTTCTCAAAGTTCCACCTCTTCTTCCTGACACTCTGCACACCTCGACCTCCTCTTATCAGACGCACAATACCACTTACATCGACAATCTATGCACTCTGCTAATACCCATGCTTGATGAAAATTACCAAAGGTAGGAGCATGGGAGTGCAGACAATGCAGAGGATTCTCCCACGAACCCGGAGAGTATAATCTGCTGGTTGTTCCCAGTCCGGTGCTACCAGTTGCCCAGAAGGAGCTGTGTACAATCCTTCTAGCAGGTATAAATCATTTCCCCCTGCTGACCATTCCTTCCTTTTACACAAGTAATCACTAGATTCTAACCCAAACCGACAGAGAAGGGATTCACTTTCCCGTCTCCGGTTCATACAATGTTTTCACAAGACATACAAAGACAGTGCATTATATAAACAGACATAAACTTCTCATTTGTCTTGCAGCAACTGCATCTCACAGGCACACGGCAGCGTCGTAGTCTCACTCACACCCTGCAGACATGCAGGCACACAGACACTTAAAGGGCCCACCACACTTTCCACTCAAACCACAAAATATGCTGAGTTTAAACAATCACCAAGTCCGTTTGTAACATATATCATAAACTGTTAACAATTTGCAGTTAGTTCAAAGCCAGTATATCCACAATTAGTGCACTATACAATGACCTGAAGCAAGATCCTGCAGGTGATGGTAATTACCAGTACCCTGCCCAAAATGCAAACTGACTCTTATATACCAGTCATCAGTAGTTTGCCCCAAAAGATCTTACTACTCCTTTCCCGCGGATTCCCAAAACCAAAACCAAATGGGTATACCCCCTCCTCGGGACTGAGCCGTGCGCCAGACGTCTCTGTGCGTCTTACCAGCAGCCCGTTACCCTTATAAACATACCTTTGTCCGCAAATCAGATGGTCCTTGTCTGCTCCCACAGTGGACAGCTGGGATCAGAGTTCATCCGAGAAAAGCTCGGGGTGCACCTAGGAAGTCCACCCGTCAGCGGTCCCGGCAGCCGAGCGGAGATTGTCCCATCTGGGTCGCCAAGATGACTTGCAGAGAAATCACTCTATAACTGTGGAGTTATAAAGTAGGTATGTTTATTCAACACTGGGCGCACGGGGGATCGCTCCACCACAAGCATGCGCGCCGTTTGCAGCTCCCGTCCGGCTTATATGTTAAAAAGTAGTGCATATTCATAGAACGCCTATACATATACATAGCCTATCCCCTCCTCCCCTCGCTTCTCATGGCAATCCGGTCTCCTCCCCTTGCGCCTGCACAATGAGCTCTTCAAGTTCCGGGCAGGGGTCACAGATTCCTGGGCAGGGGTCGTATAGATGAAGTACCTCCTCTTCCTCGCTGATGAACTTTTCACCCTGTCACTCTGCGCAGCCTCAGTTGTTCTCTGGCTTCTGACCAGACTGCCAGTCCAGTTTGTGCTGGTGTTTGGGGTAATCTGTTGCTGATACCCACAACTTCAAGGACCAGAAGAGGCTTCTCTCTGAGCTAGGAGATAGTGTCCTAGCAAAGTTATCAGCACCTGGTATGTCTTTGCGAGCAGCCCCATAGCCTCCTTTTGGGTTTTTTTGCGCAAGTCCCCCATCAATCTAAGGTTGTTTAGACTCCCCATCTCATTTTCAGACCCCAGAAAAAAAATCACATTCTTATTGGTTTTAGTCAGTCAGGCGGAGGAGTGGGAAAAGGTGGAGTGTGTTATTAACTAACCCTGTAAATTACAGTAATGCAAGGCAACAGCACTTAAATATGGATAAAAGGGAATACAGTCAATAGGAAGGAATCTTGCATTTATGACAGAACTACTGACTAACACCTTAGGTATGATGCATTATGAAATATTTGGCTTTAGTAACTACTCACCGGCCTTAGTCTTACAAACAACATTTTTCCACTTCAGTGGCTGGCTCGACTGGCTTTCTTACAATGAATAATGTGAATGACTGTCAAAGGGCTGAACTGAAATCAGATCATATGTGCAAATAATGATCTTCTTATGTAGTGTTGAGAATTAATGTTGTTTCTTTATTTTGCTTTGTCTCTCTTTTATCTGTGGCTAAAATTTATCTGTGGCCTGAAATACCATCAGGTAAAACTCTGAGATATAGTCTCTCTTTGTAAATTAAAATGGGAATCTTTTAATAATATAATTAACAAATCTTGTAAACTGGCTGATGTTACAGTGTCCTTATCAAGTACTTTAGAATCTGGGGAGAAGTGAAAATATCTTCCCTTTGCTGTGTGCCTTTTATGCAAACTATTCCTAAATGCCAGGATTAATTCTCTGAGATTGGCCCTTGTATTTTCTATAGAGGCATTAGGAATTTTAACTTAAAACTACTACGCAGATAGAAGAGACATTAGAAGGTGAGATAAACAAGAGCAATATTTGTAGTTATTATTCAGTAGCCCACTGACAATCATTGCATTCAATTTTAGGCAATCCTGACTAAATGAAAGAAGAAAATAAACACAGTAACATTTGTGCAGTCTTCTTTTACAGTTCAGAAATGGAGCAATGGACAAGAAAGAAGGAATTACTCAGGAATTTCAAGGTAGCATGTTAAATTTCATCATCATCAAACAGAAATGACAGTTGCTGTGATTTTCTGGCAACCTCCATGGGAGGAGCTGAAAATCTGACTGATGCTCCAATGGGACAGTTATGCTGTTCTTGGTAGTTTTCTGTATAGCTTTCTCTGTAATGTAACCTCATATTACAACTAAAAAATGTTCAGAATGTTTTCCCTCTTTTTTAAATAATCTAACAAATTAGATTAATAAAATTTTCTAATACTATTCTAGTAAAGAAAAGAACAAGATACTTTCATCTTGTTAAACTTAACAGCCACCACAAATTGAAAAGCCGTGATCTATGTAACTTACAAAGCTTCAGGCTTTAACTAATATTTATACTGCATACAGCCAAATGACTATTCCCAAACTTTATTTACCTCTCAAGATTGTAAATGCAGCTCCTGCTGAAATTCTCAACATACAAGTGCTATGGAAGAGGAGGAGAGGTATTCCAGAGTGTCTGTTGACAATGGAGAAGGCAAAAGAACAGCTACCATTTTAGTATTCATTATTTTTATCAGAACTAATGTTATCTGTAGAACAATTTGACAAAACATTCTAGCTTTATTCTTTGTTACATACTGTTATATTATTATGGCAACACAAAATGATGCACAACCAAATTTAAAGTCCTTGTTTTCTTTCATTGAGAATAAAGGTGATAATTATTAGTCCCTTTAATGAACATAAAAATACACAAACCATAGTCAGTGAAAATGTATTTCTGTGGCTGCAATATATCAGTGGATATACTAGTAATAGTATTCAAAATAAACATATCTATGACACTAACTTAGTCACTTTTAAACTCTTGAACACTGCATACTTATCTTCCTAGCTCTTGATTTGTAGAAAGTTGGAGACAATATTCTAAACCAATAATGAAAACCCACCTCTCAGACACCACTTCTCAGACACTGTCTTCCTTATTATTTTTTTTTCTCTACCAGTCTCCTGGGTATCCTAAACCTTTGTAGAGATGAGCTTTTGATGGACTTTTCAATTAATTTTGTCCAGTGCTTTTTGACTGCAGATAAACTTTTAGCATTTGCAAAAATCTGGAACAATGAATTTGACAATTTAGGTGTAAATGGTATTAAAATCATTTTCCTGTTTTTGTTCCATAGCTCCTCTTCAATAAGTTCATTTCCTACCCTAGTATTTCATGTGTTATGAGAAACAGTATATCATAATTTTGCTTTCCATTTCAGTTAATACTCCTAATTTGACTCACATCTGGAACACTGATATAACTCAGGAACTTCTACACACCATTGTATTTCACATATTAGTTCTTTTTAGTAGGATTCATTATTTTTATTAAAAAACCCCAAACTTATAACCAATCAAAAACCTGGGTCCAGAATTTACTCCTAATGTAGCATAACACACTTATCTCAGACATGACATGATACCCAGTGTTAGTGACAGCAACATGACATTCCCTATATATTCTCCCTCTTTACATCTGTCATCACTACTGTGAAAAACGAGTAGTTGATGAAGAGAGGAATGGGAAAAGCTGACAAATAGACAGCTCACATAGCAGAAACTCCTTGACAAACTCTCACAGGGTTGCTGCGTCAAACTTCATGTCACGATCTGCATCGGTAACCAATGCACTAGCAGACCAGGAGTAGAAACAAAAGGTCATATCCATGGAAGTGATGAAAGATTATAGTTTTATTGTCTTCTTCCATCCTTCACTGGGATGGTGGATACATACAATACACCTTATCTTAAGATTAAGAATCACACTTTTAGGGAAGTGTTTGTTCCTTTTGGAACAAAATGAAGAATGATCATATGAATCCCTGATCATTTGAGTAATAAAGTCAAGGGAATAGATCTGTGTTACACAAATAAGTGCTTTGTCAAAGGTAATTTCCAGTTGTTATATCAAGTAACAACTTGTGAGGCTACAGGCTAAAACCTTTTTTTTTAAAAAAAAGAATGTCCTTTTTCAAAGACAGGATGGAGACAAATTTAAGAACTAATCATTGTGGAGAAAGAACTTAATTTGTTATAAACTTCAATGAAGTTTCCAAACATTTTCTCCCACCCAAGCTTTCTGGCTCTCTACTTCACAGCCCTATTATGAAGGTTTTAGAATTTTTAGTTCTGTGTGTGGTGTTTGACTCTTAAGATAAGTCTTAAATAGTGTGATATCAGTCCTCACAAAGAATTGGAGATATGTCTGGACTTTATCACCTTTCTTTCCTCAAATGTTTTTGTCACATGACATGAGATGCAATTAAACAGAGCATAACTTGCTAGCTTTCTTTGCAGAAATGCTGTTCTATTACATGAATTTGAATGCACAACAAAACATTTCATCATGTTCTTCATTTTCAGAAGAAAAATGATTCCATCTTTAAACAGCTTGTCTGATAAGAGCTAAGAAAACAAGGATCCTTGTATCATTCAGTCTTTGCATAATCTCTTTCATCATTTAAACCTGTCCTGTTTGCCTGCCCTTGTTTCTTCTTCTGACTGGTATAGACAATAGTTAGGAAAAATGATATGTAAGAGAGTCAGAAATATCTCTCTCTCACAGTTTTACATTTATTTAGGTAGATTTCTTTTCCATGGCTTGCAGAATGTCCAGTCACATCTTAACGATTATTCAAAACCAGTGCAGTATTCTTGGCTACATAACACAGTAAGCATAAAAAGGCAATTTTTTCATTAAGTGTATACAAGAGATTCTGCAAAGACATTTCTCACTGAATGTTGCCAAATGCAAAATGTAATCTAATGGCAAACTGGATTATTGAAACATTAGAAAGATGCAACTACCCAGCTATGTTGTCAACCATCAACTTCCATGACAGGCAGCCTTGAAACTAATCATGTCTATGATCATGTCAATACAAAGATGCTAAAGGGCTATCCCAAGAAATAATCTAGTAATAAAAAATCAATACAAGCAATATTGTAGTTATTCATTACGGTATCTTGAAACAGGTGTTTTATAATGACTTTTTACACTCAGGAAATCAAGATCTTCTAATCCCTGGAGTTATTAGAAATAATTACTTTGTTGCACTATACATTCAGAGTTCTCATTGAAAACTTACCAGTTTATTGAGATAGGCATTACTGAAGTGAGCATTTAAATTCAGACTCACATAAAAGACAATAAGCTATTTATAAAGCTACATAAAAGGAGAATGTAAAGAAAGAAGATAATGAACTCTCTGTGAAAATGAGCCATGACATCTGGTCTTGTTCGTGTGCCCCGATCCAATGTCAGGGGAGGTTTCGATATGATCCCAAGAGTGAGATTAAGACACAAACGAGGTCAAATGCCATACACCCAAAAGAGGTTTTTATTATTAAAAAACCATGAAGAGGGGTAGTGATAGGAGAGAATGGAAGGAAGAGACAGAAATAAAGCAAGGATGCAGGATAGGGCTTCGAGAATAGTCACCACCATGGATCCAGGGATGTCCCGTTAGTCCTCAGTCTTCAGTTCTTCGGTGGTGGGTGCACACGGATCAAAGTTTTCTGTTGCTTTTTTAATTTCATCGTATCCGCTGATCAGCATATCTGCCCACCAGCTTCTGGGCAGGAACGTTTGCCTCTTGTCAGTTCATTAGCAACGCACACATGGGGTCTGGCCTACACAATAGGGCCACAAATGGCTACAGGATGGGCCCAGCTCAGCACACCTCTGCCCCTTTGAGGCTTGTCTAAGGAGTCCGGACAATGCAACAGCAAGGACATGGCGGGGTGCATCCTTCAACACACTCCCGCTTCTCTGGGCAGCATCCCCCAGACCAATTCACAGGCCACAGCAGCTTCTCTTGGAGGTTTGCACAGACACAAGTGAGCGTTGAGACAGTCATAGTACATTTCAGTCACTCACATCATGTCACCTGGGCAGACAGAATTAAGATTGAAGGAAAAAGAGGAGAAAGGAGTCTTATGGTATTTGAGGGATAAGTGGGTGGATCTAGAAAATTGTGTTAGCCAACTAGTGAGCTTAATATATGTGGAACTGGGGCAAGATTTACTGGTTCATGGCATCCATTTTTAAAAGCCTTTATGGAATGATTCCCTTTGGGTTCCCAAACAAACTGCAAAGACAACACTCAAAAAAAATCAGAGGAGACTACAGTGAAAGAGAGCAGAGAGTTTAGTGAGGAAGAAATACAAGCTGGAACTAAAGCACCCCACAGTTTAACGAATCATCCCCAAAATCAGACAGGAGTCTCATCATCTGCATACCCTGGTTGCCTATGAAACCTCAACAGAGGTGGATTATGAAGAAATTGAAGTATGACAGCAGTACCACTGGCTGAGAATACGTTTCTTCGGCAGAGACCTGTGTTACTTGGTTGTGTTTTGGGTATTTTGTGTGGCTAATATTCTTTAAGGGTACAACTGAGCAAGTGCACCACTTCTGTGAGTTAGAGGTGTATTCGGGTAGTGATTAATCTAGTGTTTTCCTAAGGGTATCTAGTTTTGCACATAATGAGACAATTGTTCAGGTATTTGTGAAAATGACAGTTGAATTGGGAAGCAGTTTAACCACTTTCCCAGGAGCCTAGATGCTCCATCTGTCTGCTCAGGAAAACATGTGGGTATGGTTACTGTTGCCAATATTGTCCAGTTCTCCATATGTCACCACAGTGGTAGTGGGGTCATTTCACTGTGCTGGGAATCCACATACCTTGAGATAAATTTATAGCCTTATCAGCTGAATGGTTGCTTTGGAGTTACTTTTGAAGTTGGACTTAGGACTCAGTAATTTAAAGCCTTTTTCCCCCCTGATCTGTTTGTTCCAGACTTGATTAGCTGCTGGATTGTTTGTTTATTCTTATTCTGTAAAAAGGCAAAAGCAAAACCCAAAATCAAATCCAGCTCTGAATGAAGTTTTCCCTGAATTAAACTCTGTGGTTTTATGCACCAAAAATTCACATCTTGAGAACTGCTGCAGTTCTGGTCTCAGTGCTTCATGGAGGACATAGCAGAGGCAGAGAGAAGGTACAGAAAGTATAAGAAAATTAGTTTGACTGAAAGGATGAAGTAGCTTTACTAAGTGAGACTGAAAGGTCTTGGTTTGGAGAGGAGAAGGCTAAGAGGGGATATGTCTCAGTTTTATAGAATGATGAAGGTAGTAGATAAGGTAGATGGCAAGCAATTATTCACCAAATCCCACCACACTTCACAACTTTCAGAAAAACTAGTTGAAGATTAATTTAAAACCCACTTTCCAGACTTGTGCTGATTTTCCCCAGGCTGGTCTGAGAGGGTGGCTGGGCTGTGCTTGGCCTGAGCTGGGTCTAGCAGGCAGCCCCTGTGGGACAAACAGCCTTCAGGGGTATGGGGAACTGTAGGGGCAGCATGCATCCCTTCCCTAGGAGCAGGGGCAAGGGAGAAGGCTGGGTAAGAAAGTACATAAAGATGGTCCAAGGCTTAGAAGAAGTAAACCCCAGCATAAATATCACATTTCCTCCTGACAAAGACCTAGGGGCAACAATTACTTGTCACAACCTTCCTACCCCTACCCAGTTTTTGAGGAAGACTGATACTGTCAGGTATAGGATGCAGAGGGACTTCAGAAGGGTGAGCATATCAGCAGGGAAGAGCACTGGATACTAGGAAGGACTTCTAAAAAATGGAAATTATTTTAACTGTTATTATTAAAGATTGTGTGATTTTGATAATTCGAACTACTAGAAAACTAAAACATTAATTAAACTGTTTATAAACTTGCTCATTTCAAGGTTTGGGGTGTGACGTTACCTCTCGTCCCAAAGTCCTTCTGTGCAAAGGATGTGAGGGGAGTCTAGTGGTGGCAGGTGCTGTCTCTCTGTGAAATGTGAGTCGTGTGCACCGAAGTGATATAAGTTGCAGGGGTAAACTATGTCTTTGGATATTGCTAAAGTTTAGTTCAGGTGCTCATGACTGTGGAAGTGATCATAAAAATGATGGTGACTGCTGTAATCTTGATAGAGAAAGGTTCCAGCAGATGTATTTGATTCTTCCTGGTGTAGGAAAAGTGGTGCAGAAGAAAAGCCTCTGCAGGAATTGCTGCTCCTGCTGCTGTTGTGCTCAGTGAGTCCTTCACACAGATCCAGAGAAAATGAGAAATCAGTCCTTCTTTCCCTGCTTTTTTTGTGGGTTCTGGAGCCTGTGTGGGCATGGACAAGCTAGCATACCTCCTAAGTAGCTGTCTCATATATGGTGGCAGCGTTGTGACCTCTGGAGACAGGCTAGAAAGACCAGTGTTTAGGGCAGTAGTGTGTTTCTTATGATTTTGCTCCTCTTTATAAATCCTATACATTTAATCAATGCAGTATATTAAAATATGCTGTCATGATCTCAAAATACAGATTATTAGTTGTTGTCTAAATGGCCTGGGAAAATACCTTGACTAAATAAGTGTATAAAGCTGATTACTTCAGAAAAAATGTCTTGAAAGTGCACTCTGTTTCCTTCAGTACAGTTGCCTTCAAAAACATATGCAAAATATTTCTCAGAAGAGAAATTACTGGAAGCATTAAGCTGAAACTTGGCAATTAAATGTACTTACTAGGAAATTAAATATATGGCATTCTAAAACCATACTTAAGCTGTCATGTTGGTGTAGTTTATGTACTAAAATCAGACCTTGGGCTTGTCAGCTGTTTCCATGAGAATTAATTCACAACAGGTGACCTCCTTGATTTTGCAAAGTACAAGTTCTTAAGTTCATAAGAAGAGTCTTTGGATATTCTTTGTGTTCTACTGGTGTTTTCTTGTTTTCTTAGTTTAATTAATTAATAACTGTGCCTTTTGTTTCTCCTTAGGAAAATTGCTAACAAAATAGGTATTGGATGACACTGAGCTTCTTAGATCTGTTTCTTAACAAAATGGTCATCAGATGCATTTGAGGAATTTTAAAGATCAGTGAATGTTTTGGTCATATACATAAACACAGGAACACACACACACAAATAGATATATAACCACATATATACACCTACATATATAGCGAGACAGAAACATACCACTGCCTTCAGGAAAATTTAGTTGATTCTCTTTTTTAAACAGAGTTAACTCGTGGGGATCTCAGTCCTAATAATCACCTACCATGGCCCATGTCTCCTTTTCATTAGCCTATCAATATTGTAGCAGCAGAGCAATAAAATATAAAGCAAATCACAGTGTTTTTTGAATTACAGTGTTTTTGTAAACATATAACAAAAGTTAATAGGGAGACTAACATGTAAACACCAAGTAATGTTCATATTATATGTGTTGTAACAAGGTTTATGTCCATATATTTCACTAGTGCTGAATCTTTTGTTTGATTTCTTCCATTACAGGATTTGTACATATGGTTTTTAGGTCTGTGAAAAGCTAAGTGTCCTAGAAGCTGATAAAAGTGCCTGTGAGATGGGAGGAAGAAATGAAATAATTGATGATGGATATGAAATAATTGATGATGATTTATCAATAAGCAAGGAGGAATAAATCAGATATACACCAAATAAACAATTTGAATTAAGCCATTCTAGTCTAGTGGCTAGAACAGTTGTTTCGGAGCTAGATCGTAAATACCCTTTTTTAACCCTTTCTGTCCCAGACAGTAAGTGCTCCAGCAAAGGTACAGGTAATTACACAATTTAGAGTACAGATATATCTTCCTTGAAAAGTTATCTGTCTGAAAATAACATTAAAAGAGCCCAGTATTAAGTATTTCACAATAGATTGTGTATCTATATAGTTGTTTTAGTAATATCGGAATAGTTTGTTCTTGGTGTTTTACTATCCATTATATATTCTGTTGTTGTTGTTATTGTTATGGAAATCAGAGTTTTATAGCTTTTGATTACTTCAGTGGGTTTTCTGTGGTTTTCTTTAAATTCTTTTAAAAATGGTTTCCTAAGGGGCATTGGGTAGGTAGCTTTTATGTAAGGATTATCTCAGAGCCCAAGGAAATGTTTAAAACAATGAAAAGACTTCTCAGAAACCCCAAAATACAAAGCAGAACACTAGAAGATGAGTTGGCAGAGGAATGAGGTGACAAATTGCTGCTCAACAGCTGAAAGTCTCCTTCGTGCTCCTCCTTTGTGCGCAACACCCACTGTTAGTGGGGGCTAAGGGACTGCATTGGGGGACATACCTGGGAGTTTGTTGGATGCGGCTCCGCTTCCCCGATCCTGATCCTGTGCTTTCTCTGCAGTTCCGATTGCCTGTGTTGTCAGAGGACGTCTCAGGGAGAACAGAGCTGCATGACATCCTGGCACCGCACTGTGGGCAATGAGCATGTGAAAGCTTTGCCGATGAGGACACTGAACTGCCAAACACCATTCCCCTCCTGCCACCTCCCCAGAAATGCTGCATGGGTCTGCATGCAGCTAGGGGAGGTGAAGCGCTTCGTGCTCAGGTACCTTCCTATTTTCTCATTCTGCAGCGTACCATCAAGACACTAATGAACAATAAAATGATACAAAGATGAGTGAATCCTGAACCCATAAATAGAGATTAAAATCTCTGGATCAACATGTCGGTCCGCTGGGCCATCTGATCTCTTTTAGCAATCTGCACATATCAAGCATGGTCACCTTTCTTATCTCCTTACAGCCTGGTTTGTATTACAAACTTGTCTTTCTGTTGTTGCTACCACAGTTTTATGTTTTCCTTGCTTTCTCACACACTTCTAGTTGACTTATTGAACCTTTAAAAATAAATCACATTTTAGTTTTTGAACTTTAATACTGTACATTTTGGAGAAACTTAGACTAATGGTTTGGAATTTCTTCTTGTGAAGTAAGTTTACATGATTCGTGTTATTATAAAATAATGTTAGGACTTTTTAGTCCATTTTCACCTACCTCAGCACATGGTTTTGCACAGTGTAAAATAAGTTTAAAATATCGCTCTTTTTATATGTATTTTTGACTGAACTGTTTTTGTATAACTGCAGGTTTGAGGGGGCAGGGTGACGTAATGTGTATATAGCTCTCTTTGTTTTTTGCAAAGCCATCCTGACTCGGTGTTCTAATGGGCCAGTCCAAACTGGTTCTGTTAAGTGTTGTTTACAGTTATCCGGGCCCAAGATCGGGGTCATCAAATGGGCAGGCCGAGGAAGAGTGTTTACTTCATCCCACGACCACCAGAGAGGGGTGAAAAAGACCCCAACAGACAAAGAGAGCATGCTCGAGAAAGATCTCCATAAACCCAGCCTTTTCCCGGAAATCCTATGAATATGTATTAAAGGGTATAACTATGTATGAGAAGAGAGAGAATAAATACTGAGGAGGGAAACCGGTTGGTGTGGGTGAGGTAGAGTAGGGGCTCCCGGTCCATCCAGCGCTGGTTTTGCTTATCTTTATCTATTTAATAAATTTGAAATTTTGTTTATGACTAAATGTGGATGCAATCATTTATAACATTCTTAACTGGTGAAACTTCTACAGTAGTTAAGTCATGAAAACCCTTTCTCTCCCACCCAATTTTTTCTTCTGATCTTAGTATTTGCAGTAACATTGATTTTTAAACACCAGAGTGAACAATGTGGAGAACTTGTAGACAGTGCTGTTATTTTTTAGGTAGAATTTACAAACAATATGTGTTTGAAGTACTAAGGCTTGGACAACTGGCCCAAGCCAGCGTTGACCTATAGATGAATCCTGTATATTTTATAACTGATAACCATTGTGCTAGTAGGTATTGTACTAAGTTATAACAACCCACTTAGGCTGATGTAAAAAGTGCTAAAGCTTTGAAGTACTGAAGCCTGAACAACAGCCCCCAAGCCGAAGCTGCTAACTTTGTAATCATTAACAAAGTATGTAAACTTGCTAGTGAAAGAGGCAGCTTAGACAAAATATAATCAGTAGTGAGGAGAGAATGTATCCCACTTCCCTTGTTTAGCCTTGTTCAAGGCTAAGAACCCAAGTATCTGGCCTTGTTACAACCTCCCTTGGTTTCCCCCCTGGGCCCTGGCCAGGCTTTGGGTGGAATCCAACAGGAGAATAAAACCAGAAATTTTCCGCTCAAAACAAAGGTGCCAGCTATTCTGTCTTGTCGATCTCTGGTATATAAGGCTGGTCCTGCTCACAGCGACTTTGGAAGCCTCACCTATGGGTGGACGCACTTGCCAGGACAGGCTCTGCAAACCCTCGCTGTAACTGGGGCTCCCCAGCCACTGCGGGTCTGGATGATGATAATATACGCAAGTGGTGATGTATTTTTCTTAATCTCCATTCTCTCTCTCATGTAGTAATGATTTAATGCATTACCCTGTGCTGTTTGATGCTTTAAGTGCACTATTCTGCTTTTTCTTACTGCATGTTTTTTGTATTACACTGTTATCACTAGTAAAATACGCCTGCTCTTTTCACTCTGGTGTCTGAGTTTAATCGGTATCTTTAAGCAGCAGAACAGTGGTTCACCAAAATAGTTCTATAAAATTCTCTGTTAATACCAAACTTGATTTCCATTGTCTATACCAAACAGCAACGTTGACATCAGACAAAATAATTTCTTTAAAGGGAGAGAAGAGACCCAACACTTCACTCTAGGCTTATTTTATTTCCTAATGACAGTTTTAATAGCTAATCATACCTTCATGCTTCAGAAGCAGCAGCTTTATAAAATCATAAGATTAAAGCTCTTTCAAATTTATTATTTATTTGAGAAAATTTCTCCTTAAATTCATAAAATGTGTGAACTCAGGCAGACAGCCTGTTTGAGATTACATTAGATACTTTGAGATACCTGAAGAGGTATGGGTATTTTATCAAACACCTGAACCAGCCAGGACTGGGCACATGACAGGCTCTCTCTACTCTCTTATTTTGAGTTAAAGGAAAGGGAGATCACTTAGCACTTCAAAGGCTCTCAGGCTTTGTGGATAAGCAATTCAGTGGCCCAGCCCTGCTTGTATGCAACTCAGTGGGAAGTGTCAGGGATATTTTTATAAAAAAAGGAAATTTATTTTAAAATTCACTATTTTTTCATAACCTAATTCTGTTGATGTAGAAGAGAGACAGTACGTTTACATAAGTAGGACATGTCTGGTTGAATTAAGTTGTTTCTGAGCTATGGGAAAAACCTAACCTTTTTTTCTGTCTTATCCACATGATTTGGGAGAAGTCTTAAATTTTGTGTGTGTACCCTCATTTTCAGTGTTTCCACTGACACTTGCTTTTTCCTTGAGGTAATATTGAAATGCTCAACACAAGTTAAGTTATTTTTCAGTTTCACACAGACTTCTATTACTCTTTGTTTCCTACAGTCTCTCTCTTTATTTCATTATGATTAGCCTCTTCTAGTCTTAAAAGAATGCATTGTGAGTACCTAGATGAATCCATTATAGTACATTCCCAAGATCTATCTTGTTAATGACATCTTTGATTTTAAAAGTTAGAATGTTATCAGTTCCTTTCATTCTATCCTCTGTTTTCAAGGTGCCTCTGTCAGGTATGTTTGGGCTGCCCATAGCACTATCTGTTTTCTCTTGACAAGACCCTGAGGGACTTCTAAGCTATCGTGTGCAGACATTTTATATTCAAAGTATACTATAAATTGAGAGAGCAAAATATTAAAATATAAAAATATCAATATAATCAATAAGATCTTCTCCCTCAAATCTTACTTAAAAAATCTACTCCAGCAATGTAGTAGTTTATGTAAAAGTATGTAATGTCAGTCTCAGCTACACAGTAATACTTGAAGTGCATACCTAAAGAAAAGTTAATTCTGTGTGACATAGAGAAATAGAATGTATAGGTAGCTTATGAGACACTCTAGTTTATATCTGTAAATATAAGAACTAAGCTATTACAGCTGGTGTACCCCAAGCAATCTTAAATGATATTCAAAGACTAAATAACAGATACCATCTTTCTACAGAAAATTTTAAGCAAAATAAACAAAATACATGTCTATTTCCTAATGAACAATTATTATATACAATATTATATATTATCCCTTAGAATGCATTTACTGCTTCATCTCTGCCATCTGTAAGCACCATTTAACTGCTGATAATGAAACCCACAAAGAACATCCCTCTCACGGTATACCTTAACATTTGAAGAGATCGGCATATCAATGTGTGGAACGAGTGATGCCTTATGTATGGAATTTATGCAAACCTGTAATAATATATCAAAAAGGAAAAATTGTAATGTTTTACATAGGTCTAAAGAGAGTTTTAATATTTATTTCAGTCTGTTAGATGAGTATTTTATTTGATATTTTAAATGTTTAATAGATATACATGATTGCTATTGTTACTGATAGTAACTGTAATCATAATGTCTTTCTGAAAAAAAAAAAAATTATCTCAAAAGAAAGCACACTTTAATTTTTCAGTCTTCAAGGAGCAGGAGGCAGAGAACAAAATATCATCCTGAAAAAGTTATTTAATTTTTGTTCAGAAAAAAATCCAAGACCTCACCCCTTCTCCCTCTCACTCTCCCTCTCCCCCTCCCTCTCCCTCTCCCTCTCCCTCTCCCTCTCCCTCTCCTCTCCCCTCCTCGAGGTAAGAAATACAACCTTTTCTGTAGAGTGGCACAAGCAATATGACAATGAATTGCTTTCTTTTCCTGGAATGTAGCAAGTTTCTATATAAAATACACTTTACATGATGTGTTTTCTCCCTATGTTTGTCTTCTTTGAAGAAGTTCAGACTACTTTTCAAATTCAGTAGAATGATATTTAATCAGATTTTGTTTGAGATGAATCATTGCAGGTTATAAAAAGATCACTAGAATCAGAGTGACTTTTTCAAGCATACATTTCATGGTTTTAGCTCTAAATTTCACCAATCAATTACACTATTGATTGGGCAGAGACTTAGATGCCTATAACCTGAACTTTTCATATAAGACAGTTTTAGGGCACAGGCATACATAGGAATCATAGTTCTGAGCCTGCTTTAACATTTGAATATTCCATGTTTCTGTTAAAAGAAGAAAAGAAGAAACATATGATTTTTTTTTTTCAAATAAAATGTTTGAATTATGTCATAGAACTGTTTTTTGTTAAAAAGGTTCAAGTTTAAATTGCAATATTAATAATACAACCCCAGTAATGATAAAAATACGATGGAAGTGACTTGTGTAAATCAAATCTACCTTAATGTACATTGTGGTTGAGAATTGCTTAAATCTAGATATCTAACAGGGATTTTTTCTTCAAATCTTTCCCCACTGTGATGTTTCTAGATACTTAACTACACTGAGATAAAAAAAGTACTTTCCTTTTAGCGGGAAATGATTGGCTTATTGTGAACTTGTGCAATTGTAGCTACTTGCACTTCATATTCTCTTTGCTGTGCAGAACTGAAGGTCTGGTTTTATTTTTCCTGATTATTGTTTTATCATATTCAGATTTTTCTCCTTATTTTTTTCTAAATTTGATTTACTTCATTATTATCTTACTGCTTTCCACTTACAACACTATGATTTTTCCATATCCGAGGAAATTGTGTTGGCCAATAATGCTCTTTTACATGTTTGCATTCAGTAAAGAGCAGGAAATGCTTTTAGCTTTGAGTAGATAGATACATTACAAGGTACTTAAAATAATTTGCATGACAGTAAAGTTAAAGTGTTTACTGGCTAATGTGAATGCTGTCTTCAGTTTAGCTATCATTTTCTAACTAGATAGTGGCTGACCTTACCGATATGCAAATGGCTACGCAGAGAGGAAATTAGTAACTAATACTGAATTGTATGAATTTAGGTTGTATTCTAGAGTGATACTTTGTTCATGTTTAAAACCTGCTTTTCAAACCAGTGTGAAAAATAGTCAACGGAGTGTTTGCTGCTTTGATTTTTGAAACACATATCTCATGGCATAGTGACATTAGAAATTTAGGAAAGTTTAGAACCTCGTACCATAGAAATTAGTGACAGGCTCCCAGTGATGATATGATGCAAACCCATGGATTCTGAACACAGGGAACATAATAGGAAAGCTGGGGGGGGGGGGGGGGGGGGGGGGGGGGGAAACAAACAAAGAAAAAAACACCAAAACCAAACCAAGCTGTGGAGACAGAAACTAATTCAGCTGAGGTAGAAGCTGAGGTTTGAGTTTTCCACTTTGAAGCTCTAGGGATGAAACAAAACTTGCTACTGAATTCTGAAAGCAATGATACAGTGAATCTATTTTAACAAATCCACACAATACCACAGTGACTGGAAGGCAACAAGTAAAGACATGTTAGTCTGACCATAATAATATGCGATACTTCAGGAGAGATTTTGAGCTCACAAATAGTTGAAAAAAATGAAGACAAATTGATCACTTTTCAAGACTCTGGAAAAAGCATTTTTGCATCTGTAAAGTTCATTTTTGCTCAAGAAATATTATTTCAGAGTGGAACAGATACATTCAAGGAAATAAACGGAAAGGAGAACCTTGTTATGGTTGGAAAATGTGCTGCTTTTTTTTTTTTTTTAATTATTTAGCAAAAAGAGAGAAAGATATTTGCTCTCTGGTATATATTGGGTATGGAGAAAGTGAGATGAGGGGCCAGAAGCTTTATTAAAAGCAATAATTAACACAAGAAAATAAAGGAAAATTAAATTAATTAAATGAAAGTGGAAATGAGTACAGTTTTGTAACAACCAGACCAGCAAGACTTTTTGAGAATTGCCTATAAAACACACTTTTAAATGGGCTTGACCCATTTGTGTAAAGATGTTAGTACATTTTTTTTTTGTAATAAGGGGGTGGGTGGATAGAGCGATATGTGGAAGTGGGTGGCAGGAAATCTATTTCAGTTCTACTTTTTGACATCTCATGGAGGAAACTCTGAGTCTGCTCTAGCAAATTGCTGGTGTGAGGGTGAGAGGAAAAAAAAAAAAGGAAACATATTTCTGAGAGTCTTTTTGGTTTGATAAATTAGTGACTTTTTTTAATCCAATTTTGGGATACCATCAGGGCATGAGTTAAATAGAGGATCTGTAAGGAGTTAGACAACAAATAGTTTTTACAGTCCTTAACAGAAAAAAAAAAAAAAACAAACAAACAAACAAAAAAAACCAAACAAAAAACCAAAAAACTTCCAAATTATTCACAGTTACTGTGGTAAATTTGGAGACTAGGGAATAATAGCTGGATGGTAAGATGTTCATTTGTTCTGGCCATATATAGTCCAGCATTATAAACAACTTCCACCATTCCAGAGGGATAGGAGTGCAGTGAATACACTGTGCAACTATCCTTCTGTGTCCCTCTGTGATACAAGTGTCTTTCACCAGACCCATTCTGAAACTGTATATGGAGTGTATGTTCCATTCGTTCCCTCAGGTGTTTCTCATTTGATCAAAAATAAGAATTTATTCATCTTTTTTGAAGGAAATTATATTCATTATGTTCAACTGAACTTGCATAGCTTCATAAATTACTGTTTAATAACTGAGTAGAAATACACTGTTGAGTGGATTTTTAAGAGGGATGCTAAACTCTACTGTAATTCCTAAGCCTGATGCTTTCTGGAGAGACAAAAATTATAAGTGACAGAAAATCTGCTGCCATAGAAAGTAGTGATAAACATTAACTTCCTTCATTAAGAAAAGATTTTTTTTCAGTTCCATTTGTTTTTTCAGGATCTTCAATATGACAATCCTATATTAAAAAAAGACAGTTCTTGAAAGCCAGTTCTCGCCTCCTTCATTCTTTTGGCCATCAAAACAAACACTTTTACATTTATGTGTATGTTTAAGATGAAAGCAAAGTATGCTTCTGTTTAATCATTCTAAAGAGCTTTTCTTTTTAATATTTAGGCTTTCAGTTAGTGAGTACAATTACTGAATTTTTCTTTCATTCAAATGTCTGAAAATTTTGGGTGGTTTATATGTTATACTTAAGTCTTTAACAGCATGCAGCAACCCAAGGCAGTAGTAGCACCAATGATTTCTCATATTCTTGATCTCATACACGATCAGAAGGCTTTTCTGTTACTAGTGATATATACATATAGTTTTACATTCCCACAAGGAATGGCTGCTAGGGAGCAGCCAGGGTTATGGACAAATGACACTAGTGTTTTCAGCTACACTACTCCCTGAGGCTTTTCCCTGTTCCTCATATTCAAGGTTAAAAGGTAGAAAATTTTTGAATCTTGTTCTGCGTACAAAAGATGGAAAAGGAGCTGTAGATAAATTTTTTCTGAGTAGGTTTGATGAATTAATTAAGAATTTTTGTTTCCCTTTCATTATGTCTATACGACTGTAAATACATATTTTATGTGATCGACAAAAGACTAATCTCACTTAGTTTTTGCAAAGATACATGCCAAAAACTATTTTTATTCAGCTTGTGATAAGTACCATTAGAGTTTATGGAGTTGTAGGTACACATGGTAAAAACAGAAAAATATTATCTTAGTTTTGATCGGTTCAAGTATTGGCAAAGAAACATTTTGTCAGAGTACAACAGCGAACTCATAGAATAAAACATGAATGTAATGTTTTCTGATTTTGGAAAAAACAGTACATTATGTTGGAGTATAAATACCTTTCAGTAGTTTTCAATTAATTTTATCTTTTACACTTCTTAAAATAATTTGACTTTCAAATTTACTAACTACTGTGAATTCCGCACAAAAAAAAAGTGTTGAGACTTCCCCATCTTTGAAGAAGACAGAAGTGTTAATGCTTGTTATGATAGACATGTTATGTGATTTTAACATTCCTTTTTTTTTTTTTTACCCCATATGAGTCATAAGAGATACAATAAAGTAAGATTTTCTGACAACTTCTCCCATACGTTATCGTAGATGTTAAAATCTTGTTGTGATACAGTGAATTATAATATTGATAAATATTCATTTCCTCTGAAAATAATTGTTTGAAGATAAAACAAATCACTTTTTTCATAGAAGCATTTAGAAATCTTATTTGTCACAAGTTATCAATCTTGATCAAGCTGGAAAACAAAAAATAAACTGAAACAGCCCTATAGAATTAATCTGTAAGTGTAATTACTCTCAAAACTTTCCTAATCCTTGTTATAGCTGCCTCATGCTCTGTTTCCCAGTACTCAGTGATGGGGTCCAGTTTTATGATTTTGAAAAAAAGAGAAAGAGCAAACTTGGATGATTCCTGTAAAATATATCTTATTATAGAGAAAATTGAAAATACTACACAAAATAATTAATTTTTTTCTCAATTTTCTTTTTTTTAAAAAAAAGCTGTTTGGTGGAATTGATGCTTACAAAGCCCAGGCATACAGAATTTTAATGAAAATTCTAATATGATCCTGGCCATAAGAGTAATAATAATGAAGACTGCATATTTCATTTGGTTGATATATTTGCCTTAATCCCACTTGGACTCTATTGTCCTTACCAAAGTAAGAACTTCCCATCTGATTCCTTATTGTTTTTTTCAGTATATATCTTTTAATTATTTTTGTGTTTTCATTTTTTCTTTGACTGATTGTCTCTAGATGTTCAGTGCAGCATGATACTATTTCTTAATGGTAAAATTGTCATTGTTATCATATTATAACTTCTAATAATGAGCAAATTGACTACTCATACCTGCCCTGACCAGCTCAGTTTATCTCTCTATACCTCTCACTTTGCAGACTCCAAATATACAAGAAATTTATTTGACAATTGAAAGAAAAATGTGACAGACAAGGTAACTCTGTTAGTTGATGTTTCTTTAGTGGAAATGGATTCAAACTATTAAAATAAGTAGCAATTTTTCCTTAAATGTGGCAAATCAATGTGAACTTAATTTTAAATGCATGAATTGTTCCACGTATTTCACAAGGAATACTAGGTATCTTTGTTTCCATGATTTTAGGCTTCTGGTATTAAAAATACACAAACTAAGAAAGTGTCAGCAATGTGTGGGAAGATTTTAAGTATGGATCTAAACCAAGCATCATTCAAAAGGCTTGTCTTCCCTATGTCAGAGTTGAGCTTGCTATTATTCAGTGGTTTTCTCTTCCTTTGTGGTGGTGAAAAGGTAAAGAGTGAGGCTACTTTGTTTTCTGGAGAAAGGTGCACCATGAATGCATTAACGGGTGAATGTGAAATACTCATTTATACATAAAAATCAATCTAACCTGGAAAAGTTCTAATAACCTGCATCAGTGGTAGACCACACATTGAGGAAGCATTTATTCACAACAGCTTCTAGACATAGCACTAAAGAAAAATGTCCGATGATCATTGCTGTGCTTGGTAATATGCTGAATGCTTTCTTTATAGGAAATGCAACTTCACATATTTGACTGTCAGAAGAGTAGAAACATAAATGCCTGAATTTGCTATCAGCCCTGTTTCCTCTCTAAAGTTTCCAGGTTTTTCATTCACTCAAATGTCCTTCAGTTCTCTAAGACTGGAGACTGGGTTTTGCCCACTGCTCCCTTGGCACCTTTTCCTACCCCTTTCTGTTCATATTCTAAGGGAGCTTATCTTTTGCTGGGACACTTTAAAAGCTTCATCAGCCTACGTTTGTTATCGCAGTTGAATCCTCTATCATTCTGTTGGTACATGTGAAATATATGCTTTCCTATTTGGAAATGTTTATTCTATCTTGAGAGTCCCAGAAGAAATTTTAATAGTTGATCCTTTGGACATGTGTGTGACTAGAAGCAAATTAATTTTGTTTCCATAGGAGGTCTGTAGCTTTTAGCCTCATGTGACAATACCAAAAAGAGGTTAGTTGGCTGTAATTAATGTTTCCTTAACTAGGTCTTCAGAGTATAAAATCTAACTTCAATGGCAATTAATTGGCACTTAAGCAAATATTCAACAACTCCCTTGTTAGTCTCATAAAGGCATCAGCTTTGTCTGTAATTATCAGAGCCAAGTTTACTCCATTCTAACAAATTTGGAAAACAGTACATGATGTGTATTTCACTATGGTTTTAATTCATTTAATAATGTAACACAGAAGAATTTCAAAGCCCAGGTCTGCCATTGGCACATGTTGTGTGCATACCTCGAAACACTGGGCCAGCTCAGGGACTCTGTGTTCTGGTTTGGTAGCTGAAGCCCACAGAGTTTGGTTTAGGTTAACCAAGACAGCACTTAACTTAAAATAACAAATGGACGATCCTGAGGACATCAGGGAAATGCTTATGGGACACTATTTCTCAGTAAGAATCATATTCTGTTTAAAAATAAACAGTTTTCCTTTGTTCAAATTAGCCAGTCTCTGGAGAGTCTAGAAACAATCTTAAAGGGAAGATATAGGACTGCAAAAGTGTATTCAAAACAGGAACAATTAAATGAGTGATGGTTTTCAATGCTTTTTGGCCATACTGGCCACAGAGCTAACTGAGTACTTCACATAATTAAATATTCCGGTATGTTTGGTAGGCAACCAAACACTTCTATTCTTCATAAGTTTGCTATGACTCAAAGGCATCCAATGAGGTTTATGGCATGAGAAAGTATGGATGACTGTTTTTTCCAGCTGTATGACCACAGAGTATACCTTCGTGTTATACTAAGGAAGTCTCTCAGATTCATTCTGCTGATGCAAATCCAGAGAGATATAATGCCTTCTTCAATTCTGCCATCAGTATGAAATTCAGTATTTAATAACATCAGAACTGGAATAAATCCCACATACATTCCTGGTAGTCTCAATTGCAGTGAAGAACCTAAATTGGTTTTCTGACATTTTAGATGCTTCTGTAAATTGCTTCTAATTTTTTATTTATAAAGGAATATTTTAAATTTTTGAAAATGTAGTTCATTCTCTGTATAAATGCATATTTTAGTGAATTAATAGGAGCATCCAGTTACTATGAAGTTTACGTAGAATCACCTTACTTTCTAAAACTGTTTATCCTCTAGATTTAGCTTCTTTAGTGTCATGTTCTGATTCTTTGGTAAAAGCCACAGGTACCAACAGGGAGAATATTTGACTTAATTTACTAACTTTATTAGATTACAAAATGGTTTTGGGACAGATATCATTGGTATTATGAACGTTCCCAGGTTCTGGCTGACCAAAAATGATTTTTTTCACAGGTATTGCAACAGAATTGTTAGGCACAAAGGAACAGATAGTTGCATCTAACAGACAGTTTGTTAGCTGGTTATTTTATGCCTGTAAGTCAACAGTTTAATGCTTTTAAGATTCCAGAATATACTTAAGGCTTATCAATTTAGTAGATTATTAAAAAGTCAGTAAATATCACAGTCAAGCTTAGGAGAGAACCAAACAGAACAAAAGAAAGAAAAAGAAAAAGAAGAAAGTACTGGAATTTACTTGCTTCAAAAATACATACAACTGAGATTTACATTTTAAAATAAAGTCATGCTTGGTTGTACATTTCCATGGAATTTAACCTCAAGCTTTCCCATATATAAGCACAAGCATATGAGAATTTGATTTTCCTTTTTTTTTTTTTCAAAGAAAACTATCTAAGCTTTGAAGTATAGAAAAATCCAATTTAGCATGAAGAGATGAAAGTATCTATGAGTAAGTACACAGAACTTGTAAATCTGACTTTTAGAATGAAAGTACAATTCACTGTCTTGGCATAAATCAACCAGTGTGCAAGACCTTCCTGGGGGGAAAGAGGGAAGAGGGAAGAAAGACCTTTGCTAAATTAAACAAAATTCCCATTTAAAAAAAACTAGTTAATAATAAAACAGCATCGAGCATGAAGAAAAATGATGTTAAGTCATCTGATGACAGACAGAACCTTCTGTTGATATTCACTCATATTTAAAACAAACTGTCAGTCAACACATCTGCAGAAAGCACATGTTCAGTTGAAACTGAGGAGACTTGGTGTTTCAGTCCCATACGCTCCTTTTCTTATTGCCTTGCTGTGGTTTACATTCACATTTGCAGTTTATTTCAACAACATATGCTGTGGATTTTTTCCTATGTTCTCCTGATTTTTCTGTTTATATAGAATGAGATTGGAGAATTGTTTGAAAATAATGGAGGATCTGTCCATTTATGTTACAGTCAGTCTCTGATTTGTACTAGCTCTATGCCCTTAGGTCATACTTCTGTTTTCTAGAAGCTATACTCTTGTGGAGTTCTTTACTTGTAAATAGACATGATGGGAAAACAAATACATTTTTAGTCACGAGACATGCTATTTTCTTTCTTTTTAAAATATTTATGTGAAGAGAACTTTGTTGTAAATATATTTATAACTTCTATTACAGGAAAGGTTAATATTTACATAACACCAAAAGTCACATTGGGAGAAGATGACTAGTGTTACAGTTTTTCTTTTTAGAAATTAGTTCTTTATATAGATGAAAACTGGCTTCGAATATGCTGAAGTTTATTTCTTCTGACAGAACTACTTTGATATAGACATTTCTAATAATCTACTACTTTGAAAACACTGGTTATTCTTAATGCGGTGATATGGACACCGTCTATGTACTTATGATGTTGAAGGACACTAAAGTGTTATTAGAGTTAACATCTTAGCAATAAAAGCAAGCGAAATAAAATTATTTAAAGTACAGAAAATCCCTGACTTATAAATAACATTACACTACTACTCTGATTTCAGTAGAGGAGCATGTAGGCTGCATGCTCAAATTTGTGATTAGTAAAAACTAGGGTTTTTTAACAACCTTCAACACTCCATTATTTTCACTAATGGTGACTGTAAATCATTTGAATTGTTTACAAGTGTAGCCGTATATATTTAAATGTGTCTACACTGAGGACTACATTTACTGTAGAGATATGTGAATTAGATTTGCTCAGGTAGCCAGAAGCAATCCAGTTGACAGCCTGCAGCTCAGAGTGGTTTCATTTATGCAGTTTTCTCACAGGTTGAATCAACCTGCTGGAAGGGGCATTGTCTATCCTGCTTTACATATAGAATGCTTAAAGTAAGGTACAGTCTAAGCTAATAACAGCTAATTTTGGATATATGCATGTGAGGAAGTTAACATTTTAAAGAGAGTGAAGCAAAATGGATAAGGAAAGGATGGGAATCGGATTTAGTCTCTTACAACGGGATGTCATTCAACCTTTTAAAAAGAACTGGAGAAAATCTGATGCCATATGTTCCAGTTTAAGAAAGCTTTTAGTATGATATCTATCTTGAACTGTTCCTCTGGGACAATGGTGAGTTTCACACTGTACAATTTATTTGTTTAAAGCAGCATTAGCCTTAAATAAATGGAATGGGATAGCAATGGAAGGATCATCATAATTTCTTTCTCTTTCAGTAAGGTATTAAACCTCATTGAAATATGTAGAATGAAATATATACACATCTGCATTTTCAATATGGCTTCTCAGAGGAGGCAGTTTTTTAACATTTTCTAATCTTTCACTCTTTTATACTTTTTATTACATTTTAATATTGGAATGTATTTTAAATAACTGGTTGGAATTACAATAATTAATAAGCTGTTTTGTCTGTATATAAAGGCTATGTACATAGACATATATATATCATAAATATATGACACATGACATATAGATTATATACACCATGCCAAAAAAATACTGAAGATTTGTTCAGCCATTTCATTCTTCCGACTTGAAATAAAAACAGATCATGTAGGTCCATTCCCTGGTGTGATGACTGTTAGAATGGCCTGAATAAAAAAAAAAAAAAAAAAATCATCACTAATACCTACCTTCTGTGTGAATTCACACACCCTATTTGTGTAAATCAAGAAGGAAACCAGAATTTACACTCTGAATTTACTCTAAATTTATCTGCTCAATCCAGTGTTAAAGAAAACTACTAGTATGAAGCTCGGGCTTTCTGAAACTAAAACTAAAGCTGACTTCATTTTGAATTCAGGATGAACACTCATGTCTCCCTGCCTCGATTCTCACCGTTGACTGTTTTGTTCTGTATCATCACTGGACTATTTCTTTTTCACTCTCATTAGTCTCCCCCCTTGAGTGGTATGCCTGGAACTACCCATGGGGAGGTGAGTCTCTTGAGCAGTCAATTCCATGGCAATTGCTTATCAGATGGTGTGAATAAATGATGAACTATACCTATGGGCTCTGGCTAAGGCACAAAGAGTAACAAAACCACCACAGCTGCTGTAATAATATAGAAATACTGTGCTACTGTTAATAGTGTCACCATTGACTCACATTTAACACCGGGCTAAACTGTGATCTTTTATAAATGAACGGTGTAAATGCTAATGGCCATATCTTCAACAAAGGTAATTGTAAATGAATTAATTGTATCTGTCATTGTTTTGGGGAGATGCTTGGTCAAGTTGGATTTTGGCAGCCCTTTATGATTTCTCTGAATCACATATAGGTATCTGAAAACCTCTGAAATAATTATTTCTATTTCACTGTTTGGCCCTAAAAAAGCAAGATGTTTATACAGATATTTAATCTGAAGCACCTTTAGAATGCCACTAGCTTCACTGGGATTTCTCATTTGCTTGCAATTTGGATAACTTTGGATAACTAAATGAAGGACTGTTTGAAAAACATCTTGAAAATATGTTTAATTAATAGATAAAACCCTGCAGTAGCAGTATCCTGTAGAACCCATCCAAAAAACATAACTGTAATTATGTGGGAATGCATTTCCTGTGCAAGGAAATATTTTTAAGGAATGAGGTTTATTGAATCTCTTTCATCCATATTATCCCTGGCAAATGATTTTTAGTGTAATGTTTGTCATGGATGATATTGTTTTAAAACATTTCATTCTGTATATTTTCACATGGGAGAAGTAAACTTTGTTTCTAAAAAAAAGACAGCTTTTGTAATTCTCATATGGAAGCAGTCCTTGTAACAGCTTTCAGTCATCCCTCATTGAAATGAATATTTCATATATCTCTATATTATATATTGATACAGTACCTAAACCACTCATGAGCCTGGAACAACTCTCCTA
The DNA here is from genome assembly GCF_965140245.1 of Athene noctua. Classification (NCBI taxonomy): domain Eukaryota; kingdom Metazoa; phylum Chordata; class Aves; order Strigiformes; family Strigidae; genus Athene; species Athene noctua. Next base: position 158,127,624 of record NC_134037.1, read on the forward strand.
GGTCTCTAGAGCTATGTTTAATCTCAGCACATACAACTGAGTCCCACAGAAGAGGAAGGTGATCTCTTGAGAAAAATCTGTGGCAAAGAGGGGAAAAGTGGAAGGCGAAAGAAAGTAGCCTCTGTAGTGAGATATTATGGAAGCTGTTAAATTATTCTTTTGCTTTTGTTGAGGGGTATAATGTAGAAGCCTAACTGAACTACTGAGGGAAATTAGATCTAATGAAGGACCAAGAAATGATCTTTGTTAATAGTTACTGTTTCAATTATTTTTATTATTTTGAAATGGCAATAATAACGTGATAAGGAGAATGTAGAAACAATACTGTAACAAATATAGATATGATGGATTGTTTGAGGAAAGGGTGTCATCCGTATGCTTTGCATTTTATTCTGATAAAATATACATGATATTAAAAAAAAAAAAAAGAAAAAAGAAGTAACATTTGCAGGTTTTGAAAAGGTTTCCCAGACTCGAGAGTCTGTCCTTACTAAACTTGTTAAAATATTTAACTTTTATATTTTAACTTTTTAGAGTTTTAAAAGAGCTGTGCAAGGACATGGAAGGACACTAAAGATATGAGAAGACAAAAACTATAACATAATGGTCACACATTCTTTGAAATCGACTGCCTTAAATATGGTTTTGGTAATGGAGAACAAACAAAACCAATGTTTGCTTGAAATTCCTGACATGAACTCCATTGACCAAACCCAGACTAGGAAGACTGTTTAATTTTGGGGGATCTAGATGCAGAAACCTGGTGAATATCCTGCCTCTAAATCACAGTGAGATCTCAGCACACATAGACCCCTGCCAGGTCTCTTATTTCTGCACAAAAACAAGCCAGGGAATAGCTCAAACAGGACTCAGTTGTGCTTCAGCAAGAATGTTTTCAGTACTGATTTAAAAAACCCCAAATTAATCCTTAAATAAAGCAACTGAAAGCACTGCCAGATGTCAGTCAGCTGGTGGCAAAGAGTAAAGGCTGGCAATATTCATATCGGTGAAAACGGATAGTTGTGTGTGGTTTTGAACATGTTTTAAATAAGAGGTACTCATTCAATGCTATTCCCTGAAGATGTAGAAAGTTCCAATTTGACAAACTGTATTTTTGCTAGGATCCCCATATTAGTTTATTCAGAGACAGAAGAGACTAAATTAAACACAGACAGAACCCATCAGTTGTCAAGCAGGGCTATAAATGGCATACTTTATCCTGACTTGTAATTTTCTGACTATATAACTTTAATGACAGGCAATCTGTTTTGCAAGGTGACAAGAAAGAGAGAGAGATCTAACTCAGGATTCTGGCTAGGGAGAATACCTTGTAATTTTCCCAATATTTTTCTGTCCCTTTTATGGCAGCATCGATCTACATTCAGTGCAGTTATTAAACTGCTGTATATTAGGTATCTGGCATAAATTAATATTACATATCAACATACGCACCAACTTTGTTGATTGTTAGCAAAAATCTTTAAAGACTGAAGGACTCGTAGGCTGAAGAAAAAAGAAACTCAAATGCAAAATCATGTAAAATATGCTTGGTGTTAAAATACTATCGTCATGTTATTAAAGTAGGATATACTGTTTGTCACAGAAATGATAGTACACTTTTGTGGCATAGGCTTCATTTCAAAGGTATAATTACAGATTTATTTAACAAGGACCATTTTTGAGGGGACCATTCATTACGATCTGTGTTTTGATAGTTCTAATTGGCAACAGTATTGTATAAAAGTTTTGGAGCTTTTATCAAAAACTCCTTTTATTAGTCATAGACAGATAAAGTTTACCTTATATATAAGCTATAGATGTTTATGTGAATATAAACTGCTTTATTTTCTCAACATATTCAAAATCCTCACCCTTCCACATTTCTGATGCTCTCAGTGTTCCTAGCAGCTGATTAAGTATATATCAGACTTTCTTCTCTTTGTCTCAAGACACATTGTATACTGCTGAATAATGATTAAAACAACCACTTTCAAAGGTCATACTGTATAATTCATAACTTCCCATGGCTAAGTTTTCACAAATTATTAAGAACAAAAACAAGCTAATGTTTAAAAAGTATATTTTTTGCCTTCTCTTGCTCTCAAGTCAGCTTGTGTCATCTCAGTTTTGTTAATAAATTCAATTTTCTGATGAGTTCAGTGGCTGTTTCATCACTCTACAAAGCAGACTACTCAGTGCAGGTGTCTTTGAAACCTAGCAGGGTTTCTTCCTTTGACCTTGGTGTATTTTGTGTCAGACCTTTGTCTTTTTTGGACTGTTATTAATCACTTTTATGAGCATGATTTCCCTGTTCTTACAGAAGACAGTATAACATTAAAATATTCTTTTAAAATGATTTTTTTTTCTTGATAATGTGAAGTATAACTAAGATGGATGTTAGTCATAAAGATCTAAAAGTATGTATACTACACAGTTTTTGTGATGCTTTTTCACTGCCTCAAATATTTCAAATACAGTCCTTGGCTGAAAAAAAAAAAATCTGCCCTGCTCGGAATTTAAATACTCATGTTTTTGAAAGAAATAATCTGATTAACTTTTAGATATATTGACAGTAATAATAGATAAAGAAAACACTGTTCATATTTTTAAAAAGAGGACTACTCATTCTTATTTCAAAAGTGACAGCTTTTAATAGTTTAAATCACTAATTATTGATTTATTTCTTTTAATAAAAATAGCAAAAAAATGTGAAAGAGTGAACCGCTTTTGTGTACCATTGACAAAGTGCAAGTGTATAATTCCTGTTGTATTGTCTTTGGGATAAAGTAAAAATTATTCATAGTAGCTTGTATGGTACTATGTTTTGGACACATGAAAACAGTGTTCATAACACACTGAAGTTTTAGTTATTGGTTATGCAGTATCAAGGCTTTCTGTGCTTCTCAGATGCCCCTCCAGTGAGCAGGCTGGGGGTGCACAAGCAGTTGGGAGGGGATGTCACACTTGGGACAACTGACCCCAAGTGACCTAAGGTATATAGCATAACATATGATGTTATGCTCAGCAATAAAAGCTGGAGGAAGTAGGAGGGTGGGTGTGGGTGTGGGTGTGTGTGCAGAGTTATGGTGTTTGTCTTCTCAGCCATCAGTTTGTTGGATTTTGAACTCACCGACCAATTTGACTATGACATGGACCAGACTTTTCAGAGATTTTGTGTGTCTCATATTGGTCTAAAATTATTTTAATTCTGGCAACTTTTTTTGGGGAAAAAAAAAAAAAAAGTATTTTGGTTTAAAACATTGAGAGCTTTAAAAGCAAACACACTGGCTTGGTATCTTTAGAACATGGAGATTTGTTAGGTTTCTAAATGTGCCAAGGCTTAGATCCCACAACAAATGAAAAGATATAGAAATACATAGACCAAGATTAACATGCAGAAAATTCTGTAATCTTTTGCCTAGAAATCTAAACCAAAGTCCTAATTTTCCACAAAAATAAATGTTTTCTCAAGAACTTTATTTCCTACCAGCAATTCTATCGTTTGGTTTTAAATAATATAAAGAAGAAATAAATGGTGAATAGATTTCTCTTCGGTGCTACAATGGTCAAAAACTCATCTACACTCTTGATGTTAAACTTAGGCACATGCATATCACTAATTCTTAAATATCCGTTATATGATGGAATTTGCCAAATTGAGAAATCAAACACTGTGGTATCTGTTCTTTGAGTCAAGGATATTCCCTGTATTCCATGAAGGAAGTGTGGTCTCAGTTATCTAATTCATTTTGGAATATATACAGAAATAAAGTAATCACTTTCACGGCATTCTTTCCCACCTTCAGGAGGTGCTTCATTAACTTTAGTAACAAGCTAAGGCAGTTGAGCAGCTTCGATTTTTCTCCCATCATAAATCTACAGTTGCTGTAATTTTTTACAGTGGTTTGTTAAACTGCAAAGAAGAAAAACCCATCAAGATATGCTCTTCTGAGGATTCCCTCCACAGTCAAAAGCAGTTGTATAGGTTTTGCAACAGAGACAACAAGGCTGAATGCTGAAGACAGGTAATATTGAAAGAGCTGTACATTTCTGGAGTCCTCCAAGATCTAAATTTATTAGATAGAAGAATGAAATGAAGAGGGCAAACTCATCTGAAAAGCTGTGAAAGTCTTTAATTTTGTAAATTAAAAGTGTAGGGTGTTTATGTTCTTTTTCTTCCTCACTCTACATCTTTGCCTGCTCTTGAATATCTAGCATAAATGCACTTGCTATTAGTTTGCCAGCTCTCCAGATTTTGAAATCATACACTCATATAAAATGCAAGCACTCATACAGCTAGTTTCACAAGGGAAACAATGAGGACTATTTTGAGATAAGTTGAATATGTGAGATAATAATAAAAAAAGGTAACCATTTGTATAACTTATCTACTCCAGTAATTCAATGTTTAGGTAATTATCTTACCTCTACTTTGTTTCATGTGTCAGCTGTAAGGCTTTGAAGCAACCTTCTTTCCTATCACTAATGTGCAAAATGTTGAGGGTTTTTTTGAACAGCTAACTAGCTTTTTGTTATGGAAATAGTTCAATATTCTCATTAGTGACAATATGCTCATTTTTTTAAAATGAGGTTTAATTAGTGCTTATATTTATATTTTCACAGAATGTGAAGCAACATCAGAAAAGCAAGTGGGTAAGCAAAGCAGAATGTACTTATACACTGATGATCTTTTGATGATAAACCACTTGGACTGGAATTTTAAAATGTGCATAGGGGAATTAGGCACCTAAATTTCAAGGGTAATACTTTTCAAGAGGAATTATGACTTGATCTAAAAAGAATTTAACAAACTTAAAGGAGACGGTAGACATCTCCAGCATCTAAATTGAAAACTGTAAAATTCCTCTGTACACTGACAGCCTTTCCTGAGCCATATCTGAACTCTTTTGGAACGTATGCTTTCGGCTTAAAATTTCACTAATAACCTACACAATTTATAGGGACTTGTATAGATATTTTAGCTGACTGATTTTCTTTTATTGTGAAATGTAGTGAACATTGACCTGCTTTATGTGATTCTTGGACACTTAATATAAAACAGCTATATACAAGCTAGAGGTACTATTATATATGAGATCAAAATACACAGTATCTAGCTGTAATTGTTTTTCGTTCTAAACTGCAACAGTATATTGTAATGATGTGGCTTGGTGAAGTTTATTATGAGGTTTTCTCATTTATAATGTAATAGTCATAAATACTGCAAATGGGAGTTAACCTCAGCATAAAGAACACTCAAAAGCCTAGCAAACATAACAACCTTAGGAAGTTTATTGGATTGTACCTGAAACACTTGTAGCTGCGTGGAAGCTAGCAGGCTTCTAGTGCTGCATCCAGAGCCTTTGGGGAACAAAGACACAAAGGGAAAAAATCATTTCTGCAGTGTGTATGCAAGTCTATGAAATATTGTCTTTGTTCTGAATCGATCAGGAGGATATAGAAGTCTCTTAGCAGAGGAAGAATATCACTCATCTGGTAAAAAAAAAAAAAAAAAAACAACAAACAAACAAACACCAAAACCAACAAAAACCCAACCAACCAACCAACCAACCCAACTAAATCCAAGAATTCTTGTGATAAATTTCTTACCGATTTCACCCACATGTTATGAAGATGCACCATTGTTTGGCTAACTGTCCTGCCAGAGAATTCAAACACACAGGGGAAGAATGGCAGTCCATAATAGTTTTACCTGTTCCTTAACACATTGGAAATACTGTTCCTCTTTTTATCTGTTTTGTATAACAAGTTGCTGTCTTTGCCATGGGTAAGTCACTAATTAAGTATAGGACCAGATCATCAGCCAGCAACCAACCTTGCTCATGAAATCACCAGACCAGTGAAGGACCTGGTATATTTTTATTATGCACTGCTATTATATTATCTCCATTTACTGTAATAACAGATTGGGAGGGTGTTTTACCCCTGTGTTGTATTACCAAATATTCAGTCCAGCTCTCAGTAGTTGAAAAGATTAAGGAAAAAAGTATGTAATGACTTGGACTGATGAGTATGTGTACTGAAGCGTGTAAGTGAAAGTGCCTGACTTATACCTGGAGAGAATTAATCAACCAAAAGCAATGCCAAGTAGGATATTATATGTTTGCAAAGTACATACTCAAAATGAAGTGAATGTTTTATTAGGAGGTTGTGATTCAAATGTTTAGTTTGATCCCTTATTATTGCTGCACACATCAAATATATTTTTTTTCCCTTCACTTAATCTCTTCTCCCTGAAATCCATCTATTATTAGGCCATAATTCTTGCTTCTGAGTGTATTCTAATGAATATTCGTTAGACATTCTGAGCTCCTATTGCTAATACTCGTTAATAGTCCATTTAATGGTGTTTCACTGAACTCTACTTGTACAGCTAATGCTTCATTGTAGAAACTTTTAAGTTAAGTAAATATTGACCCAATATATGCATTTTTTTTTTCTAATCACGTTTCTGAGATATATGGAAACAAAACTTACACCAAGAACTTTAATGTGTCAGAAACTAGGAGCAGAACTATCTGAACTGAAAGAGGAGAGGAAATGGTGAGGGGATGCGGAATAACTAGATCTGGGCAACACCCAGAAGATGTAAAGGAGGATATAGCAATCATTGAGGTCTGCAAGGGAGATAGAAGTCTGTTGGGATTCTAGAGGGCTTTCTGCGAGAGAATGGCCATGTGAGCAATCCTGCGTGAGAACAAGACTGATAAGAGCCTCAGCCGAGCAAGAATGCGATAAGGATGTGACCCTGAATGAGGGGGGAGAAACTCGATGAGACAAACAACCCCCGGAAGGGGTTGGGACGGAAGAGGAAGTTACCCAAGGCAGGAAGCCTGGCAAGGCTGATGTGGCACTTTGTATCCAATCATAAGAAGGTTTAAAGCACGGGCTAGGTTAACTGTCCAGTCTTGAGGACTTGTACTGCATGTTACTCACGTGTGCGGGAGAACATTATAAAAGGGCTTTCTTAGTTGTAATAAATGGGCATTGCTTGATCACACTGGTCATGTGCGTGCTCAGCTACAATTAAACAATTAAACAAATTAAACAATTGTAGCAGGGAGGAGAAAGAACAGTCTGGCTCAAGAACAGCGATGGTTCAAGGCTTTAGAGGAAGAAAGAAAGATTAATATTTGTGAACTAGGTGAGAATAGGAAGAAAAGGAAAATCAGGGCAAGGAGAATAGTTAGATATGAAAATGAGGATATTTGTAATTTATTAATATTGTTGTAGTAACACTACTGATAAAGTGAACTCACAAAATATATGAGCTTCATTCTTGGATTGGATGGATGCTAAGTAATATCGATATGACGATATAACAGGACAACAAATAAAAGAGTACTCACATTCAGTTGAAATTTCTTTCTCAGGAACAATGATGATAACTCAATCCCCTAAAATGTAAAATACTCAAATCCATGTATTAAAATGAACTTAATGTCATATGTCAAGTTGGCAATACTGCTTACAGTTAACACTATCAGTGAAATAACTTTGACGCTGTACTGTATTCTCCCATGGAAAGTTCATTTAGTCCTAGTTTAAAATATTTGGTCAGACAACAGTGAAAAATTCAAATTACAAAAACCTTAAATTACAAATTAAGGAAAGGATTACTCATCTGCAAAATCCCAGATTCACAATAGAATTTAGAATCATAAATTTCTCTGTAACCAAAGGGGAATTAGTTGCATAGCTGTTTTTGTTAATCTGTGCCTTTATAAACATTTAACTAAGCAAGACATTTGAAGAATTCAAGGAAAAGAATAAGCTTATAAAAATGTCTTTTTTTTTTTTTTTTAATGAACAAAGAATTTACCTCACATAGAAAGTGAATCACTTTCTTAAGATATTGACAACAGCTTTTTGCAAGGTTTTGATTTGTTTAGGAATACGTTTCTTTCCTTTGCCTTTGCTGCTACTTACTCAACATTTATGACCTTGTCTACCTACATATACCCATTAAATCCTGTTATTACAGTCTTTATTTAGCCTCATCAACTTCTTCAAATGGAGTTGAGGAGAGGGGAGAAATATGAAAGTAGATTTAATAGGGATAGATAGTGATTCACAGTGTTTCATAGATACCATTAAGATAACAAATAATGTATTCTCAATGAATAAACAGGGGTTTATAAAACTTCCAGCTTGCTTCTGGTGATAGCTTTTAAAGTATCAAGACCTAAAGCATATATTTTCTTCAGTCAAGGTTGTACTATGTAGTCATGGGGACATTAATGTTCTAAGGAGCTCACTGAATGAATGTTAGTCGTCTTTTATACTCAGTGAATATGTCTGTCTTGGTTCATGAATTGAAAGCAGATTGTGATTTTTATTAACTTGTTCTGTTTGGTATTGTACACTGGATATTCTTTGGTGACCCTGCTGACTCCAGCAAACCCTAGTCATGATAGAATTATGTGGTCATAACTGAGGGAAAGTTGGTATAAGAAATAAAATTGGTATTAGTTAAATGAATGAAAAAAAAAAAATGTCCATTTTGATACCTGAGATGTATTCTAGTTGCATTGCAACCAGTACAGTAACTCTATTCTAATACTTTTGTAGTGCTCATATGCTTGAAACTAGACATCCATCCCAGTTCAAATGTGTCTTTAGAATCCCTTTCAATAGAGGAAGATTCAGAAATGTAAAAGTTATGTGGGAATTCTATCATCCACATTCAAAATCTCCATCTTGTTCTTACTTCACTTCTGTGTTTAAGTATTTTACCAGTGAGTAAAGTAGGAAATAGCCATGCTATTTGCATAAACATCTGATGTGGATGCTCTGACCTCTTTTCCGCTCCATTCCCACTCATCCTCTTTGCATCATGATGCCACTACCTCTCTCTTAACAATACTAACTTTCTATTGACGATGTAAGCTTCTTCAGTCTTCTCAGTGATCTTAAAACAATATGTAGGCTAATAATCTTAGCCCTCAAATTATTACAGGTTTAAAGAATAGATTACCATTTCAACTGTAGCTGTGATTGAGCACACAGATGCCTTGCTAAATATGTTTGTGTAACAAAAGGTCCCTTAAGAATTCCTGTATTTAACCTACTTTTCCCCTATTTTTTTCCTGATTTTCTAACATCAGACGTTGGAGAGATTTCTCTTCTTTGCAGAGTCTGAGAGACATTATTACTCATAGCAGATACAGTGCTTTAAAGTGTCTTTTATTGCAAAATAAACACTTGAAATATGCCACTGGATATGAGAAATGGTCTGGTTGGCAATGGTTTATAGTGACAATACAATCAATTGTAGGTATTGGGTTTTAGTATAGGAACAATTTGTCAGTCTCTGTCAAAATGAAGTTTGACTTATATTTCTGATCAGCAGGACTAGGAATACCAAGGTCAGAGAAGACTGAAATAATCTGGAAAGGTCTGTTTCTTGTATTTGATTATTTGTTTGTTTGTTTCTCTCCAAATATACATTCCTAATACTTTGCATAATCCTGTGCATTAAAATGAATTTAAACTTACTAGAAATTTAATTCAGCTGATTCACTTTGGAGAAGCTTAAAAATAATAATTTTAATTGTTTTGTATGGGATATATTTGGACCTTTCCAAAGTCCACTAAAATCACTTTGCAAGCCCATCTTTTAAAAGCCATGCATTGTACTTCGAAAGAAAAAGACCAGAATAAAGTGGTTATGATCTCTTATGAAACATTTTTTCCTATACCATAGTATTTCCCTTGGTAGTCACTTGGTCCCTTCACCATCTAAGGAACTGGAAGGTGCACAAGTCCATGGGACCAGATGAGCTGTATCTATGGATCCTGAGGGAACTGGCAGATGCAGTGGCTAAGACACTATCCATCATATTTGAGAAGTCAGGACAGCCTGGTGAAGTTCCTGCTGACTGGAAAAGGCAAAACAAAACCCCTATTTATAAAAAAGGGAAATAAAGAAGATCTGGGGAACTAGATGCCAGCCAGTTTCATCTCTGTGTCTGGCAAGGTCATGGAGTAGATCCTCCTGGAAACTATCACATGGTAAATAAGGAGGTGATTGGTGACAGCCAACATGGCTTCACTAAGGGCAAATCATGCCTGAAAAAATTTGGCGGCCTTCTGCAATGGGGTTACCATGCTGATGGACAAGGAAAGAGCAACTGATGTAATCTACTGGGACTTGTGCAAAGAATTTGACACTGTCACACGATAACCTTGTCTCTAAATTGGAGAGACAAGGATCTGATGGATGGACCACTCAGCTGATAAGGAATTGATTGGATGGTTACACTCAAGGAGTTGCGGTCAATGGCTCTATGTCCAAGTGGAGAGCAGTGATGAGTGATGTTCCTCAGGGGCCAATACTGGGACCAGCACTGTTTATCATATTTGTTGACAACATGGACAGTGACATTGAGTGCACCCTCAGCAAGTTTGCTGATGACACAAGCTGCATGGTGAGATTGACATACTGGAGGGAAGGGATGACATCCAGAGGGACCTTGACAGGCTTGACAGGTGGACCTGTGCAAACCTCACGAAGTTCAACAAGACCAAGTGCAAGGCCCTGCACATGGGTTGCGGAAATCCCAAGCACAAATACAGACTGGACAGAGTGGATTGAGAACAGCCCTGCAGAGAAGGACTTGGGAGTAGTAGGGGATGGAAAAATGAATATGAGCCAGCAATGTGTGCTCACAGCCCTGAAAGTCAACCATATTCTGGGCTGCACCAAGAGAAGTGTGGCCATCAGGTCAAGGGAGGGGATTCTTCCCCTCTACTTCATTCTTGTGAGACCCCACTTAGAGTACTGTGTTCAGCTCTTGGGACCTAAATATAAGAAGGACATGGACCTGCTTGAGCACGTCCAGAGGAGGTCATGAAGATGATTGGGGGACTGGAGCATCTCCCTTATGAGGACAGACAGAGAAAGTTGTGGTTGTTCAGCCCAGAGAAGAGAAGGCTTCGGGGAGACTTTATAGCAGTCTTCAAGTTCTTAAAGGGGGACTACAAGAAAGATGGTGAGGGACTCTTTATCAAGGAGTGTAGTAAGAAGACAAGGGGTAATGGTTTTAAACAGAAAGAGGGCAGATTTAGATTAAATGTAAGGAAGAAATTATTTACTGTGAGGGTGGTGAAACACTGCAACAGGTTGCCCAGAGGAGTCATGGATGTCCCTTCCCTAGAAGTGTTCAAGGACAGGTTGGAAAGGGCTTTGAGCAACTAGATGTAGTGGAAGATGCATGCCCATGGCAGGGGTTTGGAACTAGATGATCTCTAAAGTGCCTTCCAATCCAAACCATTCCATGATTCTATGATTCTAACACGTAACTGTTTCATTGGAAAGGCAGTGAGCAAGCTTGTCTGTCGTTTTGTTCATAAACAATGAAGGCCATTTCTACTGATCTGGTAATTGTTCACAAGAAATTTTTGCATACATGCAAGAGTATTTTCTAGCTTGCAATAGGTGAGCAAACAAATAGCATAAGTGGAGGTACTCATCCTTGTAATCCACGGAAGTCAGCAGCAGAATGAAAAGGATTTGATATTTTGAATCCTCTTGTATTGATGGAGTTTACATTTATCTCTTGTTGACCTTCATAGCTTAAAATGGAAATCCATGTAGAGTTGTATACATGTGTCAACAATGAAGAGACATATACAAAACACTGATATAAAAACAATTTTATTGATTTTTTGAAAATAAATAGTTAATTGAGAGAAAAGTAAGATCTGTAAAGTAAAATACCATAATATTGATAGACAGCTGGGTATAAAATAACCTAGTAATCTATTAAAAAAAATCAGTAATAATAGACATTGAAAAAACCTGTTGCTCATTCTCACTGGAGAAGTTTGAATATTTTAAAGAATTCGTTGTCACTTTGAAGAACAGATTCCTGTTCTAGTCTGAGGCAGTACTGAGTAAAAAGTTGAATGCTACATTACACTTGCTAAGGAACTAATGTGCATTATCTACTTTAGCAATATTTATAATTGGGGACTGTAGCTGGTAGATGATATGTTAGATTGTAAACAGTGTCAGAAAATAGAGTGCTCTTTCCATTAGCCAACTAAAATGCTGGACTCCATGTTCCCTCAGATGGAATTTAATTTGTAATAGAATATATGATTATGAAGTGTGCATTAATAGATGGTGGTTCTTTTGCTATATGCCTGTCCTATGCATTAAGTAATCTCTTAGAAGGTAAGCTGTATAGTTGTACAATTTTAAGACCGATTAATGTGGCAAGGCATTAAGAAGGTGTGTGAAGGGGTGAACTGATTCTGTCAAGGGTCAAGTGGAATAAAATATGAATAAGAAATACATTGCTTTTAATCCTTTCATCCTTTGCTATCTGAGTTTTTACTATTTATTTTATTTATTTATGCTTTTTCTTTGTGTGGTTTTACAGAATTAGGAATAATCAGATCAAATACTAGAGCCAATGCTATAGGTAACTATAACATGTTCTGAAGTGCCTCAAATTTAAGTACCTGCTCCTCCGGAGAAAATCAAATTACAGTTAGGCATTTAGCAACTTAATAACATTGCCTCAGTGTTACATAAGAAAAATTTTGTGCCTAAAAGGTTGATCTGAAAAGCCTGGATACTGAGTGGGAAGCAGCTGAGATATGACCATTACCAAAGAGATGAGATGTGGATTCCTGCCTCTCTCTAGATGCTAAGTGATTACACGTTGCAAAACAGGTACTTTGACCAACATCTCTATGGCTCCTATACAGCTCAGAGTTTTCCAAACTCAGTAGGGATTTCTGTATTAAGCATACTTTTCAAAAGGACTGAAGAGGTCTGCTTTTTTAAACTACTCCTATTAACAGCTCAATAGATTTGTAGTCTGGACATTCTGAAAGGGAAAAGCACAAAATCTCATTAATGCTCTCAGTATTGGTACTGGATTTTTTTACATAGATCTGTCTTAACTCTTGCTAATTCTTAAAAAAAAAAAAAATCCAGTTAAAAGTAGAATTAATTTTTACAATGAATATTTATGTATCTGAAGCTCTTTTCTAAAATGAATACTTCTGAAATGAAGTCTCACATATCTCTGGAAAAGAGATACAATAATTTCCTCTGTCCTTGGCTCATGTGTACTGCATTGGAAAGAGAAGTAATTCTGAAGGATACAGTACCCACCTTTGGAAGTCTTGTTATGGTTCTGTCAGAATTACTGGATCAGGATGTAAGGGACTGTGTTGGACTGTATCTGTCTCAAATATTGCACCACCACCACTTCCTGGCCTCAGCATCCTGTTGCCATGGAGGAGTACACTCTGAATGAGACAAATTGTCCCCGATGAAACCACAACATCTGCCCAAAGTTAAATCGGGGTGAGGAAGACTTGTAGGCTGACACAACCAGCGTGAACGCCTGGGCATTGGCACATGGAGGACAATGGGGCAGCATGTATTACAATGAGCTCCATGAAAATGGGCAGACTCTTTGAAGAAATCGTGGAGACTGGGACAATTAAAGGACTGCGTACTCCTCTTCTGGGATCACTCTTGTTATCACTCTTGGAGCTTGGAGCACCATCACCTGCACCGAGACCGAGCCAACAGTACATCATTGGATTTGTGGTGGTGGTAATTAATCTTGTTGCATCTCTACCATTTGCTTGCTTAGGGATTCTGATTTTTCCTTTCCTCCTCTCTCTGTCCTATCACATTTACCAGTTGTTATGGAAAATAAAGTTCACAAGGTTGTACGGCATCTGACCTCATTTGTGTCTTAATCTCACTCTTGGGATTGTTTAAGAACCCTCCCCAATATCAGATCGGGACACAGGACAACTTCCCAGTCTCCTGGTGTAAACGTATATCCTCTTTCTCTACAACAAGGCCATCATAAGAAAAGATCTAGGTTATTGCTGTTTTTCAGCTATTCACTCATATACTTGTTTCAATACAAAGGAAACATAAGGTATTTTTTCTTCTGGAGGAGATGCAAAGTATTCCATATTTGATCTGAAGAATTGGACAACCAAAATTGCAAGGATCGCTGTAGGTAGTCCAAAGGGAGACCATGTGTTTTCACAAGCAAAGCAGATTTTAGTGATAATGTCAATATCAGTATGTTTTACTTATCATTCTCACTCTGAAGTCAAAACACTTCTCTATAAGCTAGTAAATCTGCCTTTGGATAAAATAGTTGTGAATGCTCTTTCTTTTCTTCCTGGATGAAGTCTCTTCCAGTTCATTTATCAGGGTCTAACTACAAGGAGAATTTTGGTTCATATATAAAGTATATATTTGTCTTTTCAAGGAAGAGAGTGAGTTTTCTTTTCTAATCTAAATTTCTAAAGATTCTTGCCTTTATTACAATTAAAAAAAAAAATGAAAAAAAAAAGCAGCGCCAACAAAACCCCAGAAATGCCCACAACTGAATTAGTAAATCAGCAGCAATACCCACCATTGCAAAGCAGAAGTAAACTGTAAACATGAAAAGGTAAATCCAAATAAATACATAGTCAGAGGAAACTAGTTTTTATGATGGTCAACTTTTCCTTAAATATCAACTGCCTGATTTTGTTAGTTCAGTTCAAAATAAACTCAACAATCTCTGTGTCCTCCTCCTTTCAATTTTGGCTGGTGGTTGTTTTGTGGGTTTTTTTGTGTTTTTTTTTTTTTTTAATTTCTCTGTCCTCTATTAAGAAACTATAAGAATATCTTGGAGATCATAGTTGCATATGATTGAATGAAGACTTCAAGTAGAAAGACTGTAGTGCTTTCATTGTATAGTCTTACTCAGAGCTTATAAAAACACATGGGTGAATCTTAGGTCTTAGGTAACAAGCAAAAGAAGTAAATTTGAAAGGGAAGGTGAAGCATCTGTTCATCTCAGACTGCTAACTATCTAAGCTGAAAAATAGTTCATACCAGTGTGGGATCCAGGGCCAAACTTTGTAGACAGCCAAGCATCCAGCAAGAGAGAAAAAGAGCCTCTACAGTATCCTTTTATATTGGACTCATATTGAGGAAGGGCTACACATGCACTGTGAAAGGTTAGATTAGTAACAGAGAAAGTAAATAACAGGTTTTTCCAAGGTTGCTGGAAGCTTTGCAGAATTAAATGTCATGGCTCAAAACCAACACACCTAATAGATAGTCCAGAAATACCTGGGATGGTCACATGAACTGGGACACCATGTAGAATGGGACACCATGCAAAGACAATGCTCTGAGGTGATGAGGTAGAGGAATATAGACTGTTAAAAAAATAATATTCTGAACTTTCTTATGAGCTATGAAACAAAGCAGTTAGTAGCAAATCTGTTTTACTTCAGGGAGTATGGTAAAACTTTCTCTGAAAGTGATTTATGTCTATACTATTTGCCATTCTACTTGAAGGATCATCATGCCATTTTGCCAGAAACATTATATTTCTAACATATATGAAAGACTTCCCTCCACAATTCTAGCCTTTAACATGTTAAAGAATAATCTAGTGTAAAAATATGATTAGAAGGAAAGGTACAACAGAACTAGTTGATTAGTGCAATAAACCAGAGACAAAACACATGCTAGGTAGCCACTCATTCATTTTAAGAGGAAAATTACTAATAGATTTATTCTGAATACTGGGTAATTGCTGATTTTTTTTACATATACTTAGATGTATATCTTTAGGATTAAAAAAAGTAAAAACTAAGAGTTCTTCTAAGTATTTAATGAAAACAGAAACATTAAGTGTGCATTTTATAGTACCCTTTTATAGTATATTTTGCTTTACTTACACATAGCTGGGATGTGTCTTACACATTTTCATATGTTAAGATTCACAGTTTTTGAGCTCCATGAGAATTTATTATCCCAAATCCTATGATTTACAATTAAAAATTACCCTGGGGTTCTGACAATAAATTACGTATAAATGTTATTATTTTGTGCAATATTAAACTATTACTTTCTTGGCCACCACTTGATCAGCTATGCTTTCCTGTAAAAAATTCTTGTGTTTATGAAGTTCAGAGGTGAAGAATCTCTGTTAAGTTCTACAAGAATTTTACCACTAAGAGGGAAAAAAATGTAAAAGTGGAAAGCCTCGCCCAGGTTTTTGTGAGGCTGCACCTTGGTTACCATGTTCAGTTTTGAATCCCTCACTACAAAAAGGACATTGAATGACTCGAGTGTGTCCAGAGAAGGGCAACGGAGCTGGTGCAGGGTCTGGAGCACATGTCGTATGGGGAGCGGCTGAGGGAACTGGGGGTGTTTAGTCTGGAGAAGAGGAGGCTGAGGGGAGACCTCATCGCCCTCTACAGCTCCCTGAAAGGAGGGTGCAGAGAGCTGGGGATGAGCCTCTTTAACCAAGTAATAAGTGATAGGACAAGAGGGAATGGCCTCAAGTTTCACCAGGGAAGATTCAGACAAGATATTAGAAAGCATTTCTTTCCAGAAGGGGTTGTTAGGCATTGGAATGGGCTGCCCAGGGAGGTGGTGAAGTCCCCATCCCTGGAGGTGTTTAAGAGTACAGTCGACATAGCGCTGAGAGATATGGTGTAGTTGGGGACTGTCAGTGTTAGGTTAACAGTTGGACTAGATGATCTTCAAGGTCCCTTCCAACCTAGATGATTCTGTGATTCTGTGTTCTGGTATGCATTGTGTGCTGCAATGCATTACTATGTTGTACTTCTGTTTTACACATTTTTAATCTATTTCTAAAGTACAGTTAGGTGCATTTGAATGATAATAAACAGGATAAATTACAGAATTTTCCAGTCAACAAAATTATTTGAAATTGTCCATAGCTTTCTTGTCTGTTTAGAAACATAGCAAGTCTCACTTTGCATAATCCAAATCATACATTTTAATTAAAAATATTTTACCACAATGATTATACTCAAAGCACAGTTGCTTCTCACTGTGAACCACAGCCTCCTAGCACTTCAACGGTCACAGTGTAAATAATGCTTGTCTGCCATCAGGTTTGTTTTAGACAAATCATTGTCTGAAGTAGGGGTGGTGATTGCTGCACTGCATTGAAATGATCAGCTGCAGGAATGAAAACTGAGATAAACTGGAAAACATACATCTTGTGTATAAAACATGTTTTCCAGTCATCAGGATATAGTTAAAATTAAAGGGACAGACCTTCAGCTTGCTTAAAGAAGCTAAAATAGTTTTAGGTAAGATATAATTGCTTGGAATATGTTTTCATTTTGAAGGACTTTAGTTTTATTACTGGAGTGAAATGAAAAAAAAAAAAAAAAAAGCACACAAAAAAGTGCTGTCTGACTTTCCATTCTGTTTTTACTAGTTTGCTACATCCAAGTTACAGAACAGGTATGTTTTAATTTTTTACGCTCAAAACCTTGTAATGGTAAAAGAAAGATAAGCCTAATTGTTGCCTTCAAGAACTGATGATCGGTTTGAGAACCTGAACACAACTGTTCAAAACAGACTAAAAACTTATGATTTTTACCTCTGTTTTCACCATCACCCTGTTTTTTTGTTGTTGTTCTGGGCTGAGATGTATTGATAAAAGAAGAAAAAAATAATGACACACTACTGGCTAGAGTATTACTAACAAAGAAATAGGAAAGATTCATAGAGCTGGTTTAAGATAACATTAGGAGCATTTTATGTTGTTGAAATAAAGTTAAAAGTCTGAATTGTGATATTTTTATAAATACTTACTACAGTCTTTTTTAATTGAATGATGCACATGGAAAACAAGTTTTTATCTTAGTAATAACTAGAGTAGAATATATTCTCTCATTTAAACTATTGTACATTGTTTATTAGGTTGGAAACCTAAACTTTTTTTTTTTTGTTTGGCATTTAAGGGAGTGAGGTCTCTAGCATTTGAAATTTTTGGCATTTATGGTATTTTACTTTTTTAAAGGACATCCAGTTGGAAAATTTCTCTCTTACAATGACAAACTCTAGCTCTTAGTGATATGAGAGAAGAGCCTAGATAACAAAACATATATTTTTTCTGACTGTGCAAGAAGTATTTTATAATCACAACCATAAAGCATTTATAGAATTTTAAAGTCACTATGAGACTGCAATCACAGCCCATCCAAGATGACTAATTAGCTGCTAATGTCTCTCTGACCCAAACGGAGGTTAAGCTAAAGCTATTTCTTTTCTAGCTTCTATTTCCACAGTGCATGAGTTTGCTACATATTAGAACAGAGCTCAGCATTGCCTGTAAGCCCATGTCAGCACGTACACTGATACTAATTTTTCTTTCTCACTCAAGACTTTAAAAGCATCTTCAGGATTTGCAGTGACTGTTCTCATTGCTAAAATTAGCATATTCTCTTCATTTCAGAAGCAACTTTCTCTATTTCTCCTCACAAACTCATGTTCTTAGAAAAATACAAACGGCTGTTGCAAGTTGATTAAGGAAAAAAAAAAGTGTAAATAAAATGTGGTTACAATAGGTATATTTCCTCCTACAGGCAGCTGCATAAGCTCACCTTTCAAAATTTTATAGAAGTGCATAAGAATATTACATATACTACAAGTAGTATATATTAACACTCTCTAGTGCTTTTTAATAGAATATTTTACTGAGGTCATCCCCATATTTGGAGTAATATTTAATTTATCTCATTTATATTATGAGACCAAAAACTTGTCACAACATCTTTTAGTAGAAAAGAAAATATAAAATGTCAAAATCAACTAAATATTTTCTTTTAATACAGTCATATATTTATTATGAAACAGTTATTCAGAGGTATTTTCCTGCACTTTTTCTCAGAGCTAGCACTTTTCTCAAGAGTAGTCCCAGTGTTCTTTATAGGAAACTGCATGTTTTAACTCCTGATTCAATTGTTTGTCCATATCTAGGTTCAGTCTCATGGGTTAATCAAACCTTTTGGCTCCCATTAACACCATGTCTGCTATTGTGTGGTTTCTATGCCCCATCACATCAGTACAGAAGTAGGCTGATTATAATGTTGTTTTCCAGAATCTGTGCAATCAGTATTGGAGCTACTAAATGAAGCAGTTGCCTAGCAAACAATGAAGCAAAATCAATGCAAACCTATTACATGTCTTCTTGTTACCAACCTGTGCTTTTCTCTGAAAAGACAGTCTTGCAAAAATATTTCTGTGAGTTCTAGTTTTTCAGAATCAGATACTTGCCTTTGATGTCAAATGCCTTAAAATGACCATCACACAAGGACACCTTTATAGTATTGCATTTAAAGAATAAATATATCTTTTCATTTTTATATCTAACCTTAAGTTTTCTGTAAACAAATTGAGATTTTTCTTTTTGATAAAGAGAATTAAGATTTCACTGTTTATCGATTAATTTTTAAAATTTTTCCTAGAATTCTGTGTTTTAAAATTGAAGTACTTCTCTCTGTAGAGAAGGTAGAAAGTAAACATATGTTTGGAGAGGAGTACTCAGCTTTTGTACCCTTTGTATCCATAGTTTTTTTCCAATACCTTTGGAGAAGATACTAAATACCAAAAACCTTTGGAAGATGGTGAGACGCTGGCACAGGTTGCCCAGAGAAGCTGTGGCTGCCCACTCCCTGGAAGTGTGTAGGCCAAATTGGACAGGGCTTTGAACAACCTGGTCTAGTGGAAGGTGTTCCTGCCCATGGCAGGTGGTTTGAAACTTGATGATCTTTAAGGTCCCTTCCAACCCAAACCATTCTACAATTCTATGACTCTTTGAAGAGTGTATTTGTTCCCTGAAAAAGGAGAGTTTCTGCTCTTTGAGAACAAGTTCCTATTGGGTGTATGCTTATTTGACTAATCAGTTTCCTAGATAATAGTCTTATTTTCACATTTCTTGTAAGTTGTCAGTTAGCAATGTTTACTAGGTCATAAAAAGAAACACAGCAATAGGGATCTGGATCTGCCTTTCTAATCTAGTATATATTGCAAAAGGAATCCAGGAGTCCAAGTGTTGTACTAGAAGTGATATGTGTTAGAATTTTTGTGGTAAAATATCATTATCCAAGGTACTTTTAATAACTCACACTTAGAGAAAGAAGGCAAAAGTAATGTAGAAGTTCCACTAATTAGCCTGACCATCTACTTTAATAAAATTAGCTATGAAAAAAGGATGTGCATATCAGCTCTATAGTTCTCAAAACATCCTGTATAGCAAAGACAAGTTTATTATAAACAAATATTACCTTGGTATTATTTTGAGTCAGTGATGAGGTATATTTTTATTTCCCCTTAAGTGCACTTTTGAGGTAAAAGTTAATGATATCCTTTCCCCCTGAGAACATACAGTAATCTGCTTTGTTGCCTACTTCACTCTTTCCTTGAAAAGCTGCATGGTTGCTGAAGCAAACATCATGGTTTGAACTGAGAAAGGAGAAATTGAGGAAACAAGCTCCAAATGAGGGATTAGGATCAAAGACTGTACAGAACCCTCACCAGCATTTCTGATCACAGATCAGACAGAATTTCCTCTTTTTGAACACAAATCTAGCAAAATATTTACATGTGGGAGTTGAAGCTTGCATGTGTTGAAGTGCTTTGCTGGATCAGGACCAGAGAGGCTGGCCAACCTTTGCTTGCTACATTGATTTCATGCTAAGTGTCCATGCTTATAGAGAACTGTTCTTCCTGGAATGCTTCAAAACTGTTTTACATTATAAGCTATATGTAAAGAAATTGCTTCAGCCAGTTCTGCAGTACATTTGTACTGTAATATGTGTACATTTGTGGTGTAGTATCCAACAGTGGTTAGTAGGGCACAGCCGCACTGTAAAATGGCTTAGGACAAAAGCAGAAGAATGCTGAATCTAATTAAAAATTCAAGAGAAAATGAAAAAAGCAGATTGTAATTACCTGAGCTGAAATTTAGCCAGAACATCAGAATAAAAATCTTACTATTAGTAAGCTTGATTTTCTTAATAAACATTAGAGGTGCAAGGTATTTCTTAAGTAATTGCTTATACACATTCACTTGAATTTACATTGAATTCACCCAATTCCCTCTTGGCAAAAAATATAGCGTAACTCATAACTACAAGTTAAGGGTTACTTAACTACATAATCTCTATATGGTAAGGAGTTATGTCTTCAGACAAATTATTCACACCTAAAGTACTGTATTTCACATGGGGCACAGAATGCAGTTGGAATGCAGGCTATCCAAACTCAGTTATTAGAGTCTTGGCACAGAAATGATAGAAAATGTGAACAAAGATAGTACATATTCTTCAACGTCAATCCAATGTATAGACCCATATTTGTATTTTCTGCATGTAGTGAAGACAATGGCTCTGGTCCAGATCAGTGAGATTAAAAAGCCCAATACACTTTGTTATGGATGGGGGGGTGGGTGTTCATCTGGTGACAACAGGATGCTTGATCCTTCTTCCATCCAGGTGCTCCCTCACTGGCTTCCTCCTAATTGAGAAAACATATTTGACTTTTATGTAATGGTCGGAACAATGGGTTTGCTTTATTGTCCTGCACTAGTTGCGGTGACCATATGCTGGGCTTCCTATCAAGTACAAACCTGCATATGTCCTTTGGGTAACTTATTATCCATGTTCCTATTTTCTGACTCTACTTTTTGGTACTCTTGTAATTCCCTTTCTCCACCCCAGTCTCCTCCCAGACAACCTGCCCAATTTTGTTTTCCCCTGTGGTTCTAGTTTTGCTACAACTGTATTCAAGTCTCAGACGTACATGGTATAAATTATATTTCGGCACTGTTGGCCTTGCAAAGTTTTAGTCCCCTAAACATCCCCAAGACTCCCCTCTAAGTATCTGTGAAGCCGGATACAGACTGGCTCACAACTCCCTGTGTAACCACCTGTGAAATACAGCTAACATTCTCAGCACTGTCTGTACATTCTGTCAGCTTCTCACACTGTTACCTGTCAGGTGCAGCAGTTTCTCAAGTCTTGTCCAGTAGTCTTCCATGTCCTGTCCAGTCCTGTCCCCTTGAGGGTCTAGCCAGCAGCCTAGCAAGTTGCCTGCAGCCGTAACACAATTTCCATGGAAAAAACACTACTTGGTCCACTGGAAAAATGAAGCTGATTGTAAGAACTTTTAGTGCAAGAAGATCATCTAGCAAAGATCTAATTCACACTTCAGAAATATGACCATAGATGTGATGTTCACAATTACTTCATATAAGTGAAAATATTGAATGTAACTTTAATCTGTGTCTCTAAATATATTTTATGGTGGTCTAATGGTAGAGAAAGTATATTAAACAAAAAAAGGAGGGGGGGGGAAAGATGCAACATCTTCAGTAATTACTCTATCTCACTCATATACATATTCACATTCATAAGACCAGTGTGAACAGATTTTGGTGAGTGCCACCTACATCTGGGCTTCTGAATTTCACCTAAGGACAGCGGGAGTGTGTATCTTCAGATAAGTTCAAGGAGAGGTCTCAAACAGACAGAGCAACCTGTAGGATGTTTGCGGAGAGTGACAAGAGCCAGAGGGGATTCAGAAAATCTGATGGGGTTTAAGCTAGAGATTTGAGACATGGAGGAGAAAGGTGGATTGAAAATAGTGTGAGGCCATGAGACGGGCTGTGGTCATGAGCTAGGGATTTGGTTTATAAAGCATTGAGAGGTTCTGGGTAGGAGAAATTAAAAGCTATGTGCTAATGGCCAGGAGTCAGGTGGGTTAGTTTTTGAAAGCATGAATAATTTACGATTCTTATACAGTAGATCTTTACTTAGATACCTATAAGTATAATCTTAGTTTGGCATTTTGGAGGCCCACACAAGACCATCTCATCTCCTGTCTCTAACACATGGGACCTCTGGACAGCCTGTTCCTTTCACTCTCCTCTCCACTATCAGGTATGTGGTAACCTTATATAACCATCAACTTCAGTGGCGGGTGAGCATTTAGATATAGCACATCTTGATGACCCAGAACTAGTTACTATGAATTTGAAGATGAATGAGAGTTAATGTTGTAATAGGTCCTGTGACTAACAATAGTTAAATGTGAATTTTATACATCAGATCACATACACAGCCAATGAGATATTCATAATCAATTTACAGATTAAAAAGAAGAGTTTCCCCTGTCCTGGTCTATTAAAACTACAAAATTAATTTCTTTAGGGAACCTCAAATCAGGGTACAGACCATCCAAAAGTACAAAAAAGAGTCAGTGATCCATTGTGACATTTGCTCTTAAGAATTTAATAGAACAATTGAATCTTCTTATTTATCTTTCTGTGGTTTTGGTTTTTTAAACAAAACTGTTTAGCAAATTAATAAACTGTCATTCCACAAGAAAAATGGGATATTTAAACTTAAAATGTTTATTGAATCTGTCAAGAAATGTATGTTGTTTGTCTGATATGTACAAGATTTATGGGGAAGATTTAAATAGGTATTCACTTAGGCAGAAGTATGTCCAGACATTCATAGTAAGTTTTTTTTAAATAAAAGAAATAGAATTAGTCAAAATTATCTAAGGTACCTAAAGTGACTTTTAATTTGTTTGGCGGTATTTCTGAGAGTGGCTCATAGAGAAATTTGAAGCTGCAATAAACCTGTATGTTCACATTGCTAGCAACACCTTTAGCTTTTATTTTACTCTGACAGTCCACAGCATTGGGAACCAGTGAGCATTTTGTGATATGAAACTCCCTTCTGTGTCCAGCCAGCAGGAAAGACTAGATCAACCAACCGTGACTTCCATCCACTGCCAAGGTCACTGATTTCAACCAATATGAAGGAGACAAATAATTATTTTCAAATGTGAGTCTATTGTGTACAGAAAGGGTAAACTCACCAAGAGTCACTGGAGCGGTGCTATTTCCATTCATACTCCAGCAGTTCACATATGAGGAACTCAGCAGAAAGGTACTATAATTTTTTTTTAAAAAAACCCAGTATTTCAGTAGAATAGCAAAGTTATACTCCTGTAGCTACAAGAGAGGTTCACATTGCTGTCCAGTTGCATTCACCTGATTTATATCTTTTTTTGTCATGCATTGTTTTAATTTAGGATTTGTACAGGCATAAGTAGAAGGAAAGAGGCTGTGGTTCACCCATTGATACTTTATGACAGGAGATTATTTTCATTAATAGTCAAAAAAACCTTGTTGGGTTTATTTACTTTTTAATTAAATTAAATCTTTCATGTGCATATTTTTTAAATTATATAAATGAGTCTCAACAAAATAATTTTCTCATCCTATGTGCACATGTAACTATTTTCTTAATATTCTTGTAAACATTGCAATCATTATTTTGTCTTTCAATTTGTACTTATTAAGTGAACATTTGGATAAGAGCAGATGATTTAAGGAACTTGAACTGAGCTTTTCCTTTTTTAACTTGTGATTTTCCTGTTGACAACCCTTCTAGAAAATATCTTTTTAAGGTAGCTAATTCAGACTTTGACTTCTACATCCAGATTATATATTAGCAATTAATATGTCCAACAATTTTTTAGAAACGTGTGGAGCCTTTTTACTATTATTTTTCTTACAATGTTCATACAGTGTATGTAATCTTCCGCCTCTGATTAATACTCCCAAAATAGAAGTGTACTCTCTGCTATAAGAAGAGAATGTAGTGGCAATTTCATTTCTGATATTGTGATTTTCTTGGAAATGTGGCTTTGCAAGAAATTGATGAACAGCTATGAAATAAATAGAATTCTTTAAATATTTGTTTCCTGGTCTGAGATGACAGCAGAACTCCTGGCTTGGTTAGAGAGGCAGTGATTTACATTGATGGTGGATTAGGTTCATTGTTCTTAACTGAGAGAAACATCTATAGGGCAATTACGCTATTAAAGATTTGTTGTGGCAGGATATTGGAAAGCTGTGCAAGCACAGTTTAGAAATAATAAAGAAATTGGTGTGTTACCATGACTGTTTCAGCCACAAATCCAAACCACAGCACCATACAGGCTGCTAGGAAGAAAATTCCCAGCCAGACCCAGTGCAAGGAGATAGATGTCACTTCAGGAACACGAAGAGTGTGAACTGATGCAGATGTTCTCAAAAGTATCACATTATGCACAATCAGGCTATTATCTAAAATTCAAGGTAATTTTTCTCTTTCAGGGTTGTGTTTTAATAGTTGAGATTGCGTTCACTATGGGGCACCACAAATTTCCTACATGGGGGCCTGATTCTTCAGTGGCTGGAAGTGCACTTTCATCTCTAGCTTTGACACAGGCATGTAAACTCCACAGAGCACTTGGCTAGCATGAGGCATTTCTTTCCTCCCTCCCTCTCTTCCCCTGCCTCCCTCCCCTTCTGCTCCACCTTCTCTCTCCCTCCCCCCATACCCCTTTTTTCTGTTTTACCCTTTGGGTAAATCCAACTTTGCTTTGGATTCAACATCAGGGCAAAGATACTGAAAAGGGAATACTCTCCTCAATATCTGTTTATGAAATTTAGATGGGAGGAGGGCCAACTGCTCAGAAGCTGCTTATCTACAGTTACTTGTGGCCTGAAAGTTCATGGCACATACTGCAACTTAAGAAAATAATTCAGTTCTATGAGACAATTATGGCTTTTATAAAAGAAAAGCATAAGCAAGCAAATATTTGCTTAATAAGACATATTTCTAAGCTAATATGCTACAGTTTTATTAGCTAATTAAAGATGAACAGTACAATGATCAAATAATGGGCACATTTAAAATTGAATCAATAAATCAGTTGGTTCCAATTATTCAGTCACTAAATTACTGCATTGAGTAATCAGCTCAAATTATGAGTTTGACATGGGAAGGAACCGCCCAGTGTTGACTTTGTGTTTGGAGAGTTTAAGAGGGATCTAGTTTCCTTTCCATCCTACAACCCATAAAAATGCTTGTCAATATGATACATATTCATTATATCTTTTAGACCTTAGATGAGCACCTAAACTGGGACTTAAGCACAAACTTTTCTTACATTCTCAGATGTCATCAAGTAAAACCTTCTGCCAGAGCTCAAGGAGTGTCTGGACAATGCCCTTAGTCATATGGTTTAGTTTTAGGTAGTTCTGCAAGGAGCAGGGATTTGGACTCAGTGATCCTTATAGGTCCCTTCTAACTCAAGATATTCTATGTTTCTATGATTCTTTTATCTACTGTGTGCCTGAAAGTCTGTAGGTAGCTGGTTTTGCCTTGAAAGCCCTATACAGACATTGAAAATTATTTTGTATGCACAGAATAGATGTTCTACGTAGAGGACTGAGCATTTAATCTTTTTGCCCACCTCTAAGTATTCTATAGGATTAAAAATATAGGATTTCCTATGCCTATGGAAGAGTTAAATGCATGTCTTGCATCTGACATGAGAATGCTTTCAGTACTGGGATTTCAACAAGGCAGATGCCCTTGCTTCCTGTTTAGGCCATGATGCTGTAAAAAACAATGCAGTATTCCTGTGTAGTCCTGTAAATATGATTCTCCCATTAGCCAGGGCAGGCAACCCTGTGTGGTGGCTGCTTGTGGCAGGTCCTGGGCATGACTGGGTTGCCCTTGACCTTGGCAGATCTGAGCTGGGTTTACTGGGCACCCCGTGGGCAAGTGCCCATTGCCCAGCCTGTCTGAGCTCCAGCTTGGTGAGTGCTGCTGGGGAAGGGGCTGACAGCCCCAGGCAGTCCCTGACAGACAAACAGCCCCTGTGGGCACAAGGGCAGTGGAGCAGCTTTCACCCCTGCCCTGGGAGCAAGAAGAAGGGAGCAGATGAGGATGGGAAAACAAGCCCTAAATCAGGAGAGGAAGGGACACCCACTAGGAACATCACACTCCTCCAGTAAACAGATTGGGATGCTCATGGCTCTCTGTGACAATCTCCGTCCCAAAGTCTACCTGAAAGAGGTTTTAAGGCTGAAGCTGTCTACCATAAGACCCAGGGTAAGCATAACTAACATAACTAACCCAGAAAAGGGTAAACAATAGGAAGGCCTTGTGCAACAGATTTAAGAATATTATCATTGAGGCTTTTCCTGTATTAGACAATTTGGACTACTGGACTGCTGAAACTCTAACTAGACTTATGATAAATTCATATATATATCTTCTCTTTTATCCAGGAAAATCTTATTGGTGTAACATCAGCAATGAGGGCATGGGCTTTGAGATCCTGACCTCATTATTGCTCATGTTCTTCTGCAATAGTCCATTGTTAGGGGTAGTATTAAAATACACACATCTGTATAAAAATTTTGAATGATATTGCCAATAACTGAGAGGAATCTAATGATCCATTCAGTGACAGTTATAAAAGCAGTAAAAGTGATATTTTTTCCTTCATGCGCACATCTCAGAGGATAATCCTTACTTAATTTCCTTCAGCAGATAGATATTTTAAATAATAACCCAGTCAGAAAATGAGTGCAACATTTATTATTTGTAAAGCACACAAAGCTTTCAGAGATTCAATTGAAATTGCTGCAAAATTATAACTATGTTGAGGTATAGTAAGCATCGTTATATCAGAAATGTAATTTTGTTAGTTTATTAGTTTGTTTTGTTTTTCAGTGAGACTGCAACATGATAAGATCATATACACGTTTAGTAGTGCTCCAATAGAAAAATAAATGTGTGTGTGTGCTCAGACCTTAAATAACTAAAAATTCTCTTAAACATAAGGTTAACTGTATGATTGAATTTCATGCTACTATTCCTTTGATGATACTCTTCACATTAAAATCCAGTTATATTTGCTGTATTGAATTTACATTGCAGTTATTATCATTTGTATACTGAACTACCCAGTAAACTTGAAAATTACACAATTACACTATGCTTTTTTAATTATTATTTTTACTGTATTATAATTTCTGTATAAGTGCATCTATGGAAAATATAAAGGTTAAATTTGTCTTGTTTCATATTCGATGGAATATTTTCTTCTAAATATTGATGTGATTTGTCTCTTTTTTTCTTGGGCTTTGATTTTTTTCTAATTATATCTGATCCAGCATTTCCCTGGAACAGCATCCCACTTTCCTGGGATAGCATGAATGCTGAGCATTTAAGAATCATATCCTTAATCAATGCATTAAGCAGCATAAAATTTTAAAAATTATATGTGTTTAGCTCAGGCTTATTTGGTAGAAGTCTTGTGTTCTGGGATGTGTGACAAGCAGAGACTCATAAAAAGCAGAACAGCAGGTTTCTGGCTATGGAAACTTTGTGAGTGGAACAAAATATCTTAATTGTCTTAGATTGTTCAGCTTTCCTTGTATTTTTTGCCCCCCTGTTCAATGTCATGCAACACATATTCTGAGGTATATACTCTGGCTTCGTACTCCAAGTTTTCCTTTTTTTTTTTTTTTCTCTTTGCATAACTTACTGTACAGAACCATGCAGATTTATACATTATTATCCTGATTGCTAAACCTTTTTAATGTTTCCAATTACCTTTTAGCCAAAAGTACAAGTTCAATGGGAGTACTCTTTTAGTCCAATCCAGTGGTAGTACATTTTGGTTAAGAGGATTTAAATGTAGAGAAACACCACTCAGTACGTTTCTCCTCTTGTTTGCTTTCTTCTAGAAGTGCTTATAGAGAGAGAATTTGGTTGATTATTAATCACTTAAATGTACTTTAATTCCAGTGCAGATTGCAACATGATTCTGTTTCTGTCTCCTCCTAGCCGAAAAATTAATGAAAATATAATTGAAAATTTTAAAATATGGCTAATGTAAATATATGTCTATACATGCACATGTATAAAATGTGTATATAGCTAAAATATGTATAAAGTATTGCAAGATTTCTGTTACACATTTGACTAGAAAACCATTTACAGAATGTATTTAAGAAGACAGTCCTTCAAGGGGAAAGCTATTTACGGGTATTCTTGATCATGTCCTTTAAACATCTTCTAGTTCCTCCTGTCAGAATTAGGAAACAACATAATAGGGGGAATTGCCATAATCTAATTAATTGGTTCCCTTCTCACCACTACCCTGGAATCATCCCAGATATCTCTGATAAACAACCTCATATCAGCTCTAGCGGCCTACCAGTCTCTACAGGTTTTTTTGAAACCTGCTGCATATTGTGCATCATTTTGGGAAAATGGCAGATCAGATTTCCTTAGAAAGAGTATCAAATCATCAGCCAAAAACTGATTAACTAATATTACCCTATATTTTATAGAAACATCATTTTGGGAAAAGCTTTTTCCTAAGTGAAATAAAAACTTACTTACTTGTCTATTGGGATATAGAAGGCCTACTGAAGCTTGTGGTAAAAACTGATGTTAGCTTGGTGACATACTTCATTCTTTCTGACACTTTAAATTAGCACGGATCAGTAAAAAGAAAGGTGTTGGATCAGGCAGCTTCCAACGATGCATTAACAGCTGAAAATTAAATTTTGGTAGTTTATTCATAAAAGAAATAAAGAGATTTAATGGCAGCTGCCACTTGCAAAAGGACCAATCATTCATGACTCAGCTGAGCACCCAAGACAGTTTTTGGTACAATTTGTTTGTTTGGTGGGAAGTTCATTTACGGATTTTTCATGCTGATCTAATTGATTTGCAGGAGGGCTAACAACCCTATTTCCTGCACCTGCTTTGACAATTGATACCATCTGGTTCATTGGATTAGCAGCTGTAGTTCACAACTTCTATCAATTCAGACACATTTGACAAGAGTTCTGCATCTTTGGTCTCTTCCAATTCATTTCCCTCTTTATGTGCTGAAATCTGCAGAGCTTCTTCACTGCAAAGCAAGGTTTTCTTAATTTATAGCACAGGGATAATAGGATGATGATAATTATTATTCCAGTCTAGTTAGAGCTGAAAAAAGCATGTATCATGCCTACAGCAAACACAAGGGGATGAATTAACATTGAGGGTCACACCTGCATTTTATTTACTTCAGTGGAGATGGAGGGTGCTCAGTATTTCAGAGAAGTAGAACATTCATCATGAAGAAAGTAAATATAATTATCACATTTTAGAAATTAGTATCAGATCTACATGTTTCCTTGCCCAATATCTCATCTGCTGTAACACAATGGCTCCCTGACAGTTCAATAAATGTTTCAATACGTGTCTTGTAATGTGAGAAACTGGGCTAAATTTAAACCTGTGATTTCCTCCATATATACACCATTTTAGAAGTAAGAGGAATTGCCCGAGAGACACACTCTTCTGGGAATATACCTAACTAGCACGAGACCTCGCTTCTTCATGTGCAAAGTTGATGTCAGTTAAGTTCTTGTTCTCAGACTTCCCAACCCCACAGTATGATGAGATACAGCCATGCAGTGGTGGCCAATTAAACTGTGTTTTTAGGGTTGCAAAAATAAACTAATCAAAGGCTTTTTGGTGATTGCCATAGACTGGTGTTATCATAATTGAGGTGGATTACTCACCAGTATAATTTGTGGTGAACTACAGGTGGTTATCCAAGAATTAAAAGAGATTGTAATGGAGCAGAGTATCATTGTACTTGTGCCCTGTTCTCATATCCTCTTTGCTAAACCTCCCACCTTCTCAGTCTCAAGAGACAAAAGCCCAACAATTTCCCCCCCACCCCCCCCACCCAAAGGAAAACATCTTTCATTTTAACTAGACTATTCTGACATTCTGATGTTAGACAGATTTTGTCCAAAATCTGTATTGTCTCTGGCTGAACGCCACCACATAGGGCTTTTTTGGTCAATGGACTGCTAAATTTTGTCTCGCCTGCTGAGATCCTGCTTCTCTCAGATTATAATTTTATAATGGTTATATAAATGCTGATGAACTAGAGTCCATTACAAAATGGAGGGTTTTTCTGGCCTACTATCCTGCATGAAGGTTCCTGAAGATAGCAGATGAATATACATGAAGGGCATATATTATGCATGAACAGGTTGCTATTTCAAGACATAGCTTTAACAAAGAAAATGAATCTACATTTCATTCATATTTAAGTCCATGATTTTTCATATCTTGAAAATATCTCAGCCTATTTAACAAACTTGATATGCTCTTTAGGTGTCTCTGTGATTATAAGGTATAACAAGTATTCCATCATTTGGTACCGTGTGTACGTGTACACAGAATTCCAATGCTCTAATTTAGAAATATGTATTTCGATTTGTATATAAATATATGTATAAGGAACCTTTAATGGATATTACCTTGGGAAGAGGCTAGGCTAAAAATGAACCAAGAGAAGGTGTTGTGATTGAGAAAACAATGAGAAAACTGCAATAAATACTTCAACTCTATCCATTTAGTATATCCATTTGAGTATAGCTCAAATATTAACCAATTAAACCTACAATGTCTGATTAAAAATGATTTTGCTAAAGTGTAAGGTGTTTTATATGACCCATTAGTTCATTAAAAGGATTTAAATTAATGTTTTCCAGTCACTGAAGAATAAATTTCTTAGCAGGGAAAGTTACCAGTGCTGAAACCTTTCCAATACATTCTCTCCCAAAGAATAAAAAATTCAGTTCTTGTGAGTGCAGGTACCTAGCAACCTTTTGCTGCTCTTGCAGCTCGCTGTCAACAGGCTGGTTTTTAAAAACATGCTAATTAGTAGTACTGCTATTTCCTGGGAGAGAAGGCTATCTTAGATCCCAGATACTATCCAGAAAGCCATTGTTTCAGAACTATTTCAATTAGAAAAAATGAGATAAATGGAAATTCAGGTTTTCCCATGGTGTTGAGATATTTTTCTATTGCTGTATTTTATAAATTGCAGCAGAAACATCTCTATTACAATTTGCAGTTATGAATAGCAGTATCCACAAATGCAGATGTTTATTTCCCATATATTATAAACCCAATTAGGAAAAGGAGCATAGTATTTCAGAGTTGTAAAACTGACATATACAAACATTTTTATATATGTGTATGTATATATGCATGATATACAAACATTTATTCATATGTGTGTATATATGCATATATGGAAAAACAGAAGATAATATTTAGCTTTTATTTTTACTGTAATTGGGTAAAAAATAAGATTTGCTAACATTTTGATTTTACATTTACTGTATACTTACAGCAAAAATTGTCCCACCATATTTAATGATGAATGATGAAAGTTTTTCTCAGGAAGAAAAAAAAAAGTTGGTCTAAAGATTAGCGTTTAAAAGCCTTTAAAATTCCTTAATATAATTTTACTTCTACTGTATCTTCTAAATTCATGCTTATCAAAATTGAAAATAACGATAAGAAGTTGCTGAACCCAGTAGGCCTTGAGGAAAAGTAGTAATTACTATGAAATCACTGTTCATTTAATACATGTTGAAATGCAGACATGCCTATTCACAAAGAAAGCAGACATTCTGACATATTTGCAAATCCAGTGGGATTTAAACAGAACACCAAAATCAAAAGTTTCTTCCTCATATGAGCTTAAGGATAAAAGTTGGTTGACTGCTTCTTGCAGTGAAGAACTGCTACTTTCCCCATTCTACAAACATCACAGAATCATCTAGGTTGGAAAGGACCTTGAAGATCATCCAGGCCAACCATTAACCTAACACTGACAGTTCCCAACTACACCATATCCCTCAGCGCTACGTTGACCCAACTCTTAAACACCTCCAGGGGTGGGGACTCCACCACCTCCCTGGGCAGCCCATTCCAATGCCTAACAACCCTTCTGGAAAGAAATGCTTCCTAATATCCAGTATGAACCTTCCCTGGCACATCTTGAGGCCATTCCCTCTTGTCCTGTCGCTTATTACTTGGTTAAAGAGGCTCATCCCCAGCTCTCTGCACCCTCCTTTCAGGTAGCTGTAGAGGGCGATGAGGTCTCCCCTCAGCCTCCTCTTCTCCAGACTAAACACCCCCAGTTCCCTCAGCCTGTGCTCCAGACCCTGCACCAGCTCCGTTGCCCTTCTCTGGACACGCTCGAGTCATTCAATGTCCTTTTTGGAGTGAGGGGCCCAAAACTGAACACAGGAATCGAGGTGCGGCCTCACCAGTGCCGAGTCCAGGGGTCAGATCCCTTCCCTGTCCCTGCTGGCCATGCTATTGCTGACACAAGCCAGGATGCCATTGGCCTTCTTGGCCCCCTGGGCACACTGCTGGCTCCTGTTCAGCCGGCTGTCAATCAGCACCCCCAGGTCCCTCTCTGACTGGCAGCTCTCCAGCCACTCCTCCCCAAGCCTGTAGTGCTGCTGGGGGTTGTTGTGGCCCAAGGGCAGCCCCCGGCATTTGGCCTTATGGAAACTCCTCCAGTTGGCCTCAGCCCATGGCTCCAGCCTGTCCAGGTCTCTCTGCAGAGCCTAACATGTGTAAGAGTGGTACAGAGGAGTCAAAGATTTGTGATGAAGCAGGTTATTTAACCTAGGATAGTTTCCTAATCAAAACAGAAAGCTTGCTCTCAGTCAGATGCTTGTTACATTCTGTAATTAGAAAGACATACCAGTATATGCCCAGAAAATGAATATAATCTAAGCACAACAGTAATATTAAAATATATAGGTGATGTCAGTGGAAGAAAAATGGATGGACAAATTCAGAACACATAGTTTAGTCAAAAAATTAATAACTACTCTGAATAACAGAAATGTAGTGCAATGGGGAATTTTGTGATAACATTTTATAGTGTTCTCTGAAAAATCCAACTAGTCTCTCTTTTCATCTCTGAGCATTTCAGAGTCTTGTCAAGTGTATTTTTTTGACTAAATTATTTCTGGATAATTTACAGAAAGTCATTACACTGTAGGTGGTTCACAGTCCATTGACAGATACATGCTTTTGACAATCATGATATATTGTTTAGTTTTGATTGGACATATTTCAATTCCTGCACTGCAATAATTTAACTTATAGAATCACTTGCCCTGTATAAAATCAGAATACATTAATGCAAGATTCACTTCCCATGCACATTCTGTAATATCCACTTAAAATATATTCTAGCATAAATATTATTTTCCGAAAACTTAGACTCCAGTATACTTACTCTAAGTGAATATAAGAATATATGAATGAATATGTTATATCCAGGTTAATTTTCCCGTCTTTTTAAAAATCTTCCCTTAGCTCTGGTTATAGATCTCTTTGTACATTGATATCCTATCAGAACTTTATTCATGCATGGTTTGTTTTGAAATTATTAACATTTTATTTTCCTTTTTTTAAAATAAAAAACTTTGGAACACTGCAAACTGAATGTGCATTACTGCAATGTAATAAAAAAATTATCAAATTAATAACTAAACTGACAGAATTAGTTTTGGAGCTGTGGATAAGTGTGCTATTGTGGTGGTGCAATTCTTACCCCTCCCCTCCCCTCCTTGTTGGGCTGCTTGGTGCCAGCTGTGATTCCACCACATCTCTCCCGAGCTACACAATAATCTGTGGAGATAAGGACTGCGAACGTTAAGGCCCCCCCTTAAAGAGCCTGGGTCCTGCACCTCCCCATTGCTCGGAAACAGTTATAATGGCCCATCATCTCCTGATGGCCTGGCACACCTGTGACTGGGATGTGGTCAGATGGAACAATAACAATGCTGCACGTTGCAACTGCTGGAAGGCACCAGAAGGTATTTGACCAAAGTCAATTATCTTGGACCCTATAAATTCTGACCACCAGGGAGACCCTTTGAGCTCTCCTGGATCGCAGCGGGCTGTGACCAGCATCTCCCCTGAGCTAGGATGCCTCTCAGGTACCAAAACCCTTAAGATGTCATCTGCTCCAGACAGAAGGGCAGGGTGATGTCCACCTGATCAAGTCTCAATTATAGCCCATTGAGAAATGTCAAGGCATTGTGAGTATTTGCTCTAAACGCAAGAAGGAAATTTTCTTTGAGCTAGCTTCTCTTTCACCTTCCTTTCTCTTGTTTTGGTGTGTGTGGGTATGTACCCTTGTTTCTGTGTGTATTTGTCTGTTCTGTGTCCATTCTACTGAATACAAATACCTTTGTTTCTGTGTATATGTCTGTTTTATGTATGCGCATGTATATATGTATAAATCAAGGTACTGTTAAGTAAGTTAGAGTGAATCTTGTCATTTTAGAATCTGTGAATAAGTTGCTTTTCCTTCTGAATTATTTTATATTGATAAATTGCTGTTAGTTATTAATAAATCTAGATTTATTAATAAATCATTACCGTGTCAATACTTTCATCCCTGACAGCTGTACATTACCCTACTGAAATAATTTGAAAACTTTTGATTAAATGAAATCACCGAGAAGCAGTAATTTGTGCTGGGTTTGTGTGGCAGGGTTTTTGGTAGCAGGGGAGGGGGTTACAGCACTGGACCCTGTGAGAACATTCTTAAAAGCTCCCCTGGCTCCAAGTCAGAACCACCTTTGGCCAAGGCCAAGCCAATTAGGGATAGTGGCCATGCCTCTGAGATAACATATTTAAGAAGAGAAACCTCACAGGGAGTAGAGATTTTGTGAGGAGGTGTTACAAGAAGGACACCAAGGTCAGTGGAAGGAAGGAGAAGGAAGAGGAAGAGGTGTGCCAGAGCAGAGAGCCCCCCTGTATCCCATGGTGAGGGAGCAGGGCTGCCACCCATGGAGGTCACTGGAGGAGCAGAGATCTGTCTGTGGCCTGTGGAGGACCTCCAGGACTCTGAAAAGAAGCCCCCACTGTTGTAGTTCAGTGCTGAGAGGACTGCAACACATGGAGGTGATCCATGCTGGTGCATCTCAGGAAGAATGTGTCCTGTGGGGAGGACTCACGACAGAGAAAGTTTATGGAGGACTATCACCCATGAGAAGGGAATCACATGGAGCAGAGGGAGAAAATGCAGAAGAGTGTTGCAGCACCTTGCAAGAAGAAGTGGGGGACTGACTGCACCCCCATCCCCTGCCCCTGTGCTGCTGAGGAAGGAGTTAGAGATATCAGGAACAAACTGAGCCCAGGAAGAAGGGAGGGGTAGAAGGAGATGATTTTAAGAAATGGTAATGTTTCTTGCTGTCTCATTCTACCTGCTAAGTGTTGGTTTTGTTAGTGGTTGGATTAAAGTGATGTTTTTTTCTTTCTCCCCCTAACAAACCTGTCTTTTGTCTGTTACCATAATGGGTGGGCTACCTCTCCCTGTCCTGATCTACATTCCTGAGTCCTTTGATTAATTTTTCTCCTTCCCAGCATTTAGGGGGAAGGAGTGAGTGAATGGCTGTGTGGTGCTCAGTTTCCCTCTATGGTCAAAACATGATATAATTTAATTTATTGTTTTAAGTCACAGTCACATTACTGTTATGTGGTAGTTTTCTTTAACTGTGTTCAAAATGCATTCATAGAATTACATTTAAATAGGGGAAATAACTTCACAGATCTACAAACTATCATTTGTTTTCCACCTATTATTCTATCTAGAGGGTAAATTTAGAGAACTGCACATAAAATGTTCAGTCAGTAGCTGGACATGAAGAGAACTCTTGAAAATAGCAAGGAAGATTTGGTGTCAAAATGTTCACTTTTCCTTCAACATTGATAGACCAATTGAAACAAAAGTATAGGAACATGTTAAGATATAAATTTCCAAAACATTTATTTTTAAAATGTAAATGAACATAAAGTTTGGTGTCACAAAATCTTTCAAGGGTCCAATTACATTATAGAAAGGATAGATTTGTTGTTACAGTGGTTTACCAAGGAGAATTTCTGGGATTGCACGAAGAATGAAATTACCATGAAGTTAGAGACCTGAGCCTCAGTGAGTCTCATTTTGTGTTACTATAGGGTGGTAGTAACTGTATGAAGTCAGTACTGATCTATGAAAGGAGCAGAGTAGGGCCAGTGTTTTATTTCTGGCCTCTTCTCATGTGCTATGATCACAGATGACCACTAAATCTTTCCTCTTCTCTTCTCTTCTCTTCTCTTCTCTTCTCTTCTCTTCTCTTCTCTTCTCTTCTCTTCTCTTCTCTTCTCTTCTCTTCTCTTCTCTTCTCTTCTCTTCTCTTCTCTTCTCTTCTCTTCTCTTCTCTTCTCTTCTCTTCTCTTCTCTTCTCTTCTCTTCTCTTCTCTCACATGTATTTCCCAGAAAATATTTTTTTAAAGAGCTCTGTAAAGATATAATTTCCCCAAGTGGCAGCAGAAGATACTGGAACACATGATCTCCTGCTTCTGTTTCCTTTTCTTTGCTGAAGGATCTAAGAGCTTCAGTAAGACACAGCCTCAAAAATACTCCCACATGTATTCTATTGCCACAAGTTGTCTTAGTAAAATCATTGGAGCTAGTTATGCTGGAAATGTTAAGCAAATGTTTGCTGTATTGCTTCCCAAACAGTGTGGCTGGTATTTGTCATGTAAGGGTCATCTTTTCTAGAGAAAACTCTGTGTCTGTGTGTGTGCATGCATAAAAGGGGGAGAGGGGGAGAGAGAGGCTGAAAGAGACAATGACATAGATATATGCTCAGCACAATAAAAAATGTGCTTTTCGCAGCATTGGACCATTGGACTTAACAGTTTAGATCCTTCAGATTTCATTTTTTGTATTTAATCACATTCTAAGAGCATAAAGGGTCATCGTTATCTCTGCTGAGTAAACCTCTTCTGGCCATATGTTCACACTTCAGCTGTGCAAAAGTGCTTAGCAGCAAATGCATAAGCAAATCTATTAAAACATTGCTAATAAAGTCTAAAAGAGACAGTAATGATGATACAAATGGATTTAGGAATCAGTGCTTTTTGGCACACCTCTGGCTTTCTGTAGAGTTCTGTCTTCCCTAAGGGTGATGAAAGACTGTTTCAAATATTGCTTTTGCCAGCTGTGCACTTTGTAAGCCTGAATCAAAACCCACTGACACCAGTGTGCTTTGGTTTAAACTGAAGCCTGAACTGTTATTTCAAACACTAAGAAACCATAGACGAACTCCATTTCTCCTCCAAATGATAAACTCTAATAAAATTATCACTAGGATTTTTAGAAAAATAGTTCTGGCTCCTCAGTCTCTAAGTTATACTTTTGATTGTAAAACAAAGTGATTCAGAACTGGTTGAAATTTAAAATGAGGGTTTTTGCATGTTCATAAGCGACATAAACATTTTGGAATTTGAAATTCAGGTAAAACACCAAGCTCTGAAGAAGCCTCGATAAACCTCAGGGTTTTGGCAATAATATTTTTGCAAAATTACTTCTAATATGTATTGCAATTTCATTGTGTAGGTGTGGTTCTTAAGGATAGAAGTTTCCAAAATGCAATGTCCCTTGGACCCAGACAGGCTAGAGCAGTGAACTTTGTGAATTCAACAAGGGCAAATGAAAAATTCTCTAACTAGGAAGTAATAATAACCATTTTTTAGCAACATAAGCTGGGGCCTAAACAGTTGGAAAGCAGCTGTGCTGATAAAGCTCCAAGGGATTGGCTAATAACAAGCTGAGCATGAGCCAGCCAAGATAGCCAGTGATTCCTTACGGGATAACAAAAGAAAATGGGCATAAACTGAAACAGGGGCCAGGCTGACTGGATATAAGAAAAAGTTTTTCCAGTCTGAGGGCAGTGAAGAATGTGAGCTGGCTGTCCACAGAGGCTGTTCAAGACCAACTTTTCTAGTCCTGAGCAGCCTTGTGTAATGAAAGAGCTGGTCCTGCTTTGGGCAGGAGTTTGGATTTAGAGGACTCCTGAGGGCCCTTCCAGCCCAAGCATCTCTCAGGGTCTGGACTTGTGGAGAATGCTGTACAAGTGAAACTCCCCAGCATAGCCAAATATATGGTTAGATGTGCAATCTTTCAGAATTACTATTTCTTTCACTTTGTTAGAAAAAGAAAATAGGAATTTTCTGCTCAATTCATTATGGCCAAGTTATTTCAAATGTGCTTCTTCATTACACTTTCAAATACTTGGACCAAGTAGTAGAGAACTACAAGGTATTTTGCTGGGATCAGGGAGAGCACTGAGGTGGAATAGACTGTGATATTTCATTGAAAACTCATCTAAATTTTATTAAAATCTTAAAAATATTAATGAGAAATGAGGACTGAGCTGGTAGCTAGAGTTCAGCTGACATTTATTTAGTTGACACCTGTTATTATATTTATTTTAGTTTGGACTTTTTTGTTGAAATTCCAGAGTTCTCCCATATGATTTAGACTGCCATAATGCAGTTCATCCAGTTGTACAGTACTTTAAGGCCGAATTTCTGTTCCTTGTTTTTATAGAGGTATACCAAAGCAGCTTCACACTGATAATAAACTTGAACAAACTTTAATTTCTAACAAAATCCACTCAAAACCAATGAGACGACAGGAGTAACCAAAACAACGCTCTGATAACATTTAACAAACTATAAGTTCAGTGTACCAGTTGGGGAAGTTATTAGTGCACAACAACACAGAAGGATGATGACATAGGAATATGACTCCAAAATGTGCACAAGCTCACTCACTGAAGGGGAAACCTCTCACTCAAGGGTACTCAGAAGATGTAATTGCTTACAAAAATGAGCAAGGACTCACTCAAGGGTATCCAGAGGAAGTATTCACTCATCAAGGGGGAGGTGAGGGCACTCAGTACCAGGACATTTCCTTGGGTGGTATTCCAGTCCCAAAGGGCAGCCTTTTGATCACAGACCCACTGCTCTGAGGAGAACCACTCAAAGGGGGTCTGCAGCATGGGCCCTGTTTTATAGCCAGGTCGGATCTCATCTGCAGTCACATTTGGTCATCATTCTAGAAACTTCTCTTGATCTAGGTGTTTCATTGGCCGAAGGCCTTGTCTGTCAACCAGGGGTCCTGCCTCCCTTTTCCCCCCAGGGAGGGAGGGGTGGCACGCCGGTCTGCACAGCACACTGCCAGGATGTGCTGCCAGAGGCACGACAATAAGGACTGTTGTTTTAAAAGCCCTATCTCCTTGGGAGTTGTGCTCCCACCACACTTCTAAACCTAGTGTGACCTGCTATACTGCATCTGTCACTTGTGAGGACTGCTCTGCAGGAGCCTTTAATGGCTTTGTACTGACATAGAAACAGAAGCTACAGAAGCTACAGAACAAACAATTATGTATATAATATTTTATCCAGGGTGAATATCAGAGGGAGCAGAGAATAATAATCTCTCTGTATATTTCTCCATATCTACAGTTCTTCATTTCAGTATTTCCTTGCATGTTTTTTGGAGTTTGCCTTGGCCGGTCTACTTCCCTCCTTTATTGCCTCTGGAGAAAACAAATTCTCAGTACACTCTCAGCATGTTTCTTATACCTTCCTATGCTTTTTTGTGAGCCTGACAACTTTCACTGATACTTTGTGGGTTGTCCGACCTCCTCCAGTGTCTTTAAAAATTAGGAATTTTGACATCATGCCAGGCTTGTGGGAGGCATATAGCTCTCTTTCCCAACCTCTTTCCCTTGAGCATTTCTTCCTCACTGATTCAGTTCCTTTTTGTTTCTTCTATAACAATCTCATTTAACCCTTTAGAGTTAGAAAGATTAATGTAACAAATATAGCCTTATTTATTTATTGGAATTCATGTCAAACTATACGTTTTTTCAGTATCTGATACTTTAAGGTCCAGACTCCTATCAGGACATAAAAGATTAAAGAATAACCATTCCCTCCATATACATCTCACCAAGTGGCAGAAGGATATTGGTGTTGTTTATGCACCTGTACGCTCCAGAAATGTTCTCTGTAGCATGCAGAAGCTATATATAACAGTGAGGTATTATTGTGAAAGCACTCGATGTCTGTCCAGAGTACAACTTTATCAATTTCTGTTGAAAGCAAGTGTTTGCCAGCTTTTACTTTATTCAATCAGGAAGGGAAACAAAAATGAGTTCTAAACTGGGCACTAAGAGAAATCATTGTGGCAACATAGTGCACAGCAAGACAACATACAAAAATATCTTGGTGTGTATCTAGAATAGTCAACGTGAAAACATTTTAAATGAACATTTTCACATCATCAGGTTGTTTCTTAAGCTAGTGCAAATGCCCACCACATTAATATAAGAGAGAAAGAATGTATCTGACCTTTGAGGGGAGGGAGTAGCAGATCCTATGTAAAAAAGCTATGCTAACTCCTTGATCTGAAGTCAGACTTACTCATTGAGTATGAAACTGGAATCCAGAGCGAAAGTGCCTTCACTTGCAGGAACTGCTGTGGGATGGCTATGGCTGCTCCCACAATGTTCCTTTCTGAGTCACAGGTAGCCTGCTCTACCTCAAACAGCAGCAATGCAGCTTTGAAAGAACTATGCTCCTCTAGGGAAGGGGGACATTTAATTAGTGTGGCTAGAGAATGTACTTCTGGATGGTTTTGCCTCCATCTTCCCTAAGCATAAAAATCAATGCATTACAAAAAGTCTATTTACTCAGCAGATGTTCTTCTTCACCACTATGATCATCTTCGAGTCTTGTAAGACTTGTATGAAGCTGACATAGCTGTGAGGAAGAGTCTAGCCTGCACATTTTCACTACAAAATGTAATTATGAAATTTGTCTTACAAGGTTAAGAGGTCCTGAATATGAAGTATTGCAGGAAAAATGCAACTAACAGCAGTGCAAGATGAGAAATAATATGAACTGTAGGTGGGACTGAGATGTTGAACTCAGGGATCAGGGAATCAGGTGATCCAAAGCTTTCTGATAGATGGTTCATAACAATGTCTCTAAGTGGCTTTCTGGGGCCCATCAAAAAGTAGCAAGATTTATCTGTCAAATAGAAAAAAATATACAAAGGCAGTAGAAGGCCATCTATTTTTATCAGAAAAACTCAAAAAAAATCTGGCAGTACAAATGCCAAGAAATTTTAATCCACAAGGAAATATTTTGGTAGAATATATGAAAATCACCACACACAAATGTTAAGAATAATAAAATGTTTGGTACAGTCTTCCATGGACTAACACTTAGGAATTCCTGTTCAAGCACCAGTTGATTGTTAATTTTGTTTTAGGCCAACTCAGATGAGAAAATGTTTAGTTACCGAGTCCAGTCCTGGAGCCATTAGGGACAGTCCAAGATTCAATGCTCTAGTCTATCCCCTTTCTTGGGATACAGGAATCCAGGTTCAGTTGTCTTAGATGAAGGCTGGACTTCATAAGCAACCTTAGACTCATGTGTTGCCTGCCTATATTTTTTTCTTCAAGCAGTCAGGTGCAGCTCTGTTTCTGTACTGGGTCTGGCTGAACTGGAATTGGTTTTCCCCTATAGCAGCCCTCACGGTGCTGTGTTTTATGTTGGGAGTTGGCAGGGTGTTGATGGCACCCTGGTGTTGTGGCTACTGCTGAGCAGTGCTTACACAGCACCAAGGATCTTTCCCACATTTCCCCCAGTGGGACGGGGTGGGCAAGATCTTGTGAGGGGACACAGCCAGGACAGCTGACCCGAACTGACCAAAGGGATATTCCAGACCATATGACGGCTGCTCAGTATAAAGCTGGGAGAAAGGAGGAAGGGGGTGGGGTCACCCTTGGTCCTCCGAGGCAACTACTACGCTTATTGTAACCCTGCTTCCTGAGAAGGACCGACATCGCCTCTTCATGGGAAGTAGAGAATAAATCTGTTTGCTTTTGCTTCCGCACGCGGACTTTTGCTTTGCTTTGTTTATATTAAAACTGCTTTTGTTTCACCCACAAGGGTTAGTTTATCTTCTTTCCCCTCTTTACCCTGTTGAGAAAGCAAAGGGAAAGGGGGGGGGGGGGGAAGTGATAGAGCGACTTGGTGGATACCTGGCATTTAGCCAGAGTCAAACCATCACAGTTTCATATCTTACTTAATATCACTAAAGAAAATATGGGATTAAAAAAAAAGAATTAAAAAGTTTAGCAAAGAATAATACTTTCCCCCCAAGTTTCACAGGGGAAATAGAAATCCTTTCAAGACACCTATTTTCTGGAGTAGTCTTTGTAGCCACCAAGACCTGGCCTCTGCTATTGTCTCTGTACATCCATTTCATCCACCCAATATGCCTCGCCCATTCCTGGTCTGCTGTTGTATTTTATCCTTCCACTGGGTAGTCATCTCCTTATGCCAGTGTAGTGATAATACCACTGAAACTGTAATATGTACATAGACCTGTACATCCTCTCCTTACTCAAACTCACAGCACATTTGATCCATCTTTTTATAAACCATTCTGGTAAAACTGATGTCTGTTAAAGTAGGTGTTTCATCTTGTAAAAGACATTCTGAACTATAAGCACTCATTACTTCAAGTAGCTCACTAAAAGCATGTAATTTTCCCAGTATCTGAAAATAAACATTGTTAGCAATTGTATTTTTTCTCCATAAGCATTCTATCTGTATTGGCTAGGCTTATTTTCTGCCATTCTTGTAAAAATGCAGAGGCAGCAGTTGTGTATGTGTAAAAAGCTGAGACAGATATAAGGGTCGAGGTATGAGGGTTATAACTGAGGCATTTTTAGAAGTGCTTTGTATTTCTATTAATTTATTCTTGTTCAGGAAAAAAAAAAAAAAAAGGGAAAAAAAAAAAGGACCTCAGAAACCCCCAGGTTTTAATGTTTTTAAAATAACAGAGCCATGCAACAATAGTGATTGACATAATTTTTTAAATTGACCAGCTGTAAATTTTTTAATCTAAAAAATGCAAAGGTGTTATCACTGTCATTGACTTACTTTATGATAGTGAAAATGGATAAAGACAATACATGAGGAGCAAGAGCATCATAAATCTTCATTCAGAAATCTCTTCTATCTCCCAGTATAACAAGAAAAGTGAAATGAACAGGTTGCATACAACTAGTCAGAGCT
Source organism: Athene noctua (assembly GCF_965140245.1). Lineage (NCBI taxonomy): Eukaryota > Metazoa > Chordata > Aves > Strigiformes > Strigidae > Athene > Athene noctua. The sequence goes on from NC_134037.1 coordinate 158,171,166, forward strand.
GTATTCCTTCACAAAATTAAATGATCAACATGGTTTTATGCCAGTTCATGTTGTCGCACTTTACGGAAGACTTTCAAACTGAACAGGTGTGCCACCAATAAAATACTGTGTTAAATTTCCTTATGCTTATAAGGATGTCTATGCAAGTACCTTGCATCCTTTTCATGAAAGCAGAAGCTGGTTTATGACTCCTTTTTCCCCCAGAAAGAGGTGAAGAAACGGCTAGAATGGAATAAGCAATTCTCCTGGTTGGGTTGTGTTCTGTAGTGGCATTTCATTACAGAGAGCTGTCTAATTTAATAAAGTCCTATTAATTTCAATGCATCATTAAAAAAAAAAAAAAAAGGGTCCTTTAGTGACTATAGAACCTAGCCATGTACTATATTTATATTATTAACATGACTACTCCTGTGAGAAAGCTATGCAATGTCTAAAGAAAAGTAACCATTGCCTGAATTCTTCTAATCTGGGGGGGTATCTTCAGGAAACAAAGACATCATATGCTGATCTGAGATCAGTTCTTAATTTAGGGGTTTTCCAAGTGCTTTTATTATGTAGCAGGTAGATTTAAAATTGAACAATCTGATGAACTGTAAAATTACAGTTTGTTAGAAAATATTTGATCAATGGCTCCAACTCTTGCACTGTTTTTATCACACAACAATAGCTGATCTCAGAGGTCTCTACCAGCTGAATCCACTGAGTCCAATGGACACTAAAGAAGAAAAGAAACAAAGGCAGAAGTTCCATCTGAATCTTCAAATGAATAAAAGGCCAAGAATAATTTTGATTCAAAGTGACTGGCACCTTCAAAGTAAAACATTGGCATATATAACTATAGTACCTTTTTTTAGGAATTAAGCTCTACTTCCAACCACATTTTTGAGCTTCATAAATCCCTTGTGGGACACTGTATTAATGTAACCACCATATAGGTGGAAAAAGGAGTCAGGTAGAGGATGAAGGGTAGAGTTGGACAGCTTGCCTAATATCTCTGACAAATAAAACAATTATGAATTCACATTAATCAATAATAGACCATAATGAAAGTAACTGAAAGCAAGAGGCCTCACAGAGAAGACTAACACAGATAAAGAATTCTATAAAATGTACAAGAACGGACACATATACTGTCTGACCTCAAATTAAGGAATCTGGTAGTTAAAACATTCAGAACTTTCACTTTAAGATCACTATATGATGTTAAAGCAGGAAGAGCTCATGAAAGCATACATATATGTATCTATTCAATAAAAAAATCCAAAGGAAGTATTTAGCTTTACAAAACCAGTGAGGAAACCTATTGATTAGATTTTAGACACCACTGATTTTTCCCCTAACTCTATAAACTCTTCTTAATCACAGTTTAAAGAATTTCTAAGATGCTGTTCTGAGCTTCTTCCCTCTGCCCTTTCTTCTTTCTGTTTCCCAGTTCCATTCCTTCAGCACACACAGATTGTGTCAAGGGATAAAGGACGGACAAGAAGGGTCCATGGTTCAAAGGGACTTAATTTAAATGTCAACCTTTTGAACTCCAAGTCATCTTCTCCAGTTCTCTCCACCTCTACTTACATAATCTTTAAGAAAAAAAAAAAAAAAAAAGACCATTAGTTAGAAATTTTGGTGATATTTTATTTTCTCATTCTCTTTCAGAGTATTTTTAGATAGAAAATTATTTCTCTCTCAGAAATTATCACTTATTTCTAATTCAAAAAAGCACTGAAGAGTAAATTCCTGTTTATGAATTTTTCCTTCAGACTATTCTTAATGCTTGGTTTCTTCACAGAAGACCTCACACCTTATTCTTTTTCCCCAAATTCCTGGATCAAATAGGCTATATTACATGTTTGATGGACCTTAAGCTACATATTTATTTATTTTCTCTTATTTTTTCCTGCTTTCCCTTTTGGACTCTTCAAATTTTCTGTTTTGCTCTTCCATTTGGTCACAATGATTCTCAGATTCCTTGAAGACCTTCATTATATTATATTCATGATATTTAAAATAGCTGGCTAATACACTGAACTGATTTAGCTCAGATGATGAACTATTCGAGTGAAGAAAATTCTTCCTTAATTTCAAACTGTCATATTTTAATAGAAGGGAGAAAAGACTAATGTGTTGGTATTTCGCATAACATTGATACAATATAATGACAGAAATGTCAGATACAGTAGATAGGTCTTCACTGAAGAAATTATTGTCTGACTATAAACCTTTCCTTAAAGTTGCTTCATGTGGAAATTATCTTAGATGAAAGGCTGAATGCAGCTATTTTATATTCCTGAATAGAAGGGATATTCCTATATAATTTTTATCTTAGTAATTTCAGTTCCTTCTCTTTTTCAGGGTCATTTTGCTAGGTTTTTTCAAAACATAGGTGAGTTTAAATCCTTTGTCATATTGTATCTGCATGGTCTTTAATTTGTCTTCCTTTGCACTACTGAAGTTTCCCATCCCTGCAAGAGACAGTTACCAAACTTTTAAGAAATATGACATAGACTTAATACTTGCCCATACTTAGCAATAGTGTTCTGCTTGTCCATATAAAATTTTTAATTTGAAGAAATTTTAGAGCTGAACAGAATTCACTTCAAATTAATATAAATATTATTATTACATTAATTTGTCTAGTTCCTAAGGACAACAGACAATAATTAAAAATATTATTATTAATATCCATAAAATATTCTACTGAGATGTTTGAACTTCAGAAATGCAATTGTTTGACATCTACACATTTGAAATAGCAAAGATCATTACTAATGACCAAAATAACAAAGTTGTGTCTTGTGAAGTAAAGGTTCAAGTTTGTTCTAATGAGGACAATTTAGTCCAGAAGATCATGTGAAAATGCATCGTGTGAAAAGCATTATGGAAATAGAACAGAAATTAAAAACAGTATCATATTCACCACATGCAGTATCTTAAAAAAAAAAATCTATTTCCAAGATAATTTAAGAAATGTCCTTAAATTAAATACAATTCTGATTAAACTATTTTCTTTCATGGTTTGTATGCAATTTCATCACAGAACAAACTATGTCTGAATCCATAAAAAGCTAACCTTGTACAAGAGGCCATCATACCAGTCCTTTTGCACCATTTAAACTCTGTTTAAGATCTAACAGTTAAGAGTTTTTTTGCATAAGCCTTCAGTAGAAACTCCATAAATGGAAAAAATTTAGCAGATGTGCATACAAACACCCCAAGGCCACCCATACGTCAGCTGCCAGGGGCTGACACCCTACACAAAAGTTGTTTTGAGGTGAATATGAAAGGTCAAACAAAATTTGCAACACACTAAAAAGTTAGATTCCTAGGCTGAGATGCTGCATGACCAGTCACTGAGTAGGGGGTTGGCTTTAAGTCCTCATACAACATATGAAACAGGTAAGTAACAACCTGTGCCTTCAGCTGTACTCCTGTCTGAAGTTCTTGTCCTCAGGTATGTCACAGAGTCTCTCTAAATAGATGAGGCAGGTACTCAAAATGAGATTTATTCTAATAAAAATTGTTTAGCACTCCAACAAACCTCAGTAAACTACAGGTTCGGATGTCTGTAAAATAGAACTAATACCACACAGCCAACTTAAGCTCAAGTTTTAGGGATGGTGCCCACCACTTACTCAAACCAGAACATTGACCCAAAATATGCAATCACCCACTGAAGTACTAAGGCTTGGACAACAGGCCCAAGACAGAGTTGATCTCTAGATGAATCCTGTATATTTTATAACTGATAACCATTGTGCTAGTAGGTATTGTACTAAGTTACAACAACCCACTTATGCTGATGTAAAAAGTGCTAAAGCATTGAAATACTGAAGCCTGAACAACAGCCCCCAAGCCAAAGCTGCTAACTTAGTGTGTAATCATTAACAAAGTGTGTAAGCTCGCTAGTGAAAGATGCAGCCTAGAATATAATCAGTAGTGAGGACAAAATGCTGAGAGAATGTGTCCAGCTTCCCTTGTTTAGCCTTGTTCAAGGATGAGAACCCAGGTATTTGGCCTTGTTAGAAACTCCCTTGGTCTTACCCCCCGAACCCTGGCTAGGCTTTGGGTGGAATCCTACAGGAGAATGAAACCAGAAATTTTCCGCTCAAAACAAAGGTGCCAGCTATTCTGGCTTGCCGATCTCTGGTATATAAGGCTGGGCCCACTCACAGCGACTTTGGAAGCCTCACCTATGGGTGGACGCACCGCGTAGGATTTCCCACTTGCCGGGACAGGCTCTCCAAACCCTCGCTGTAACCAGGTGTCCTGGTTCAACTAGGATAGGGTCAAGTTTCCCCAGCAGAGAGAGAGGGGGAAGGGATCTTCAGCCGGGTTATTCATACCATGCTGACGTCAGGTCCAGGGGCGGAGCCTTTTTACTTTCGCTTTTGGTTTTGGGGGTTGCGACACATGCGGCGTGCTTGTTCCCTGACCATCTTGTGGTATTTCTCTGTATATCTTTTGTCTTGTTCACTGTTATTGCTGTTTATTGCTGTTATCATTGCCACTGTTGTTGTTCAGATTATTCATCGCACTGTTGTATTAAATTTCTTCTTATTTTAGCCCGGGGTCTGTGCTTAACTTCCAGCCTGACCGGCTGAGGGTGGGTGAGGGGCAACAGCAACTGTGCTCTCTGGTCCCGGCAGGGCTTAAACCTGCACACCGGGGCTCCCCAGCAACCGCGGGTCTGAATGATAGTAACGTGTGCAAGTGGTGATGGATCTTTCTTACTCACTATTCTCTCTCTTGTGTAGTAATGATTTGATGCATTACATGGTATGTTCCTGTTTGTTGCTTTAGGTGCTTTATTCTGCCTTTTCTTACTGCATGTTTTCTGTATTACTCTGTTACATTATTTGGTTATCACTAGTAAAATACACCTACTCTTTTTCACTCTGGCATCTGAGTTTAATTCGTACCCTTAATCAGCAAAACACACACCCAATAAAGCGAGGGAGTTATCTTGCATGGGTCCAAGGGGATAGTCCCTGTCTGCAGACCTGTTGCTCTGAGGAGAACTGGTTCAATTTGCCTTCCGATAGGGCTCCATTTATACTCTAGTCAAATCTGATCTGTGGTCATATATGGTCAGTGGTCTAGAAACTTCTTTTGACTGAGGCATTTCATTGGCTGAAGGTCTTGTCTGACTTTCCTATCCCTCCACTGAGGTGGGAGCATGACCACAGTCACCATGAAGTTGGGCAACTCATCCCCCAAACCTCAGCTTCTAGTTTTAACTCTTTCCTTTCAGCAGTCAAGAAGTTTCACTCTTTTACTGTAGCAGGTTCACATACCACAAGGGACTGTCAGCCCAACCTTTTTGGTTGGTTGGTTGATTCATTGGGTTTTAATAGTTACTTATAAAACTTGAAGTGCCTTTCATTATTAAGTCTGGCATAAGAAAGATAATGAAGAGGAAAGGAAGAAAATATGATGTTGCAGTTATAGTGTTCAGCTTTCTCACAAAAGCCTAACATTAGCATATTATCTTGGGAAGTAAGATGAGCAACCATGTGGGAGACATCAGTCCTTAGTTCAGGCTTTTGCTCCAGAAACTCTTGGTGCATTTTACATTATACTGTCAACAATAACAATGCAGCAAGCCAGGGTAAGAATCTGGCCCAACTCTCACTGCTTGCCTACAAAGTCACATTTGCACATATTTCATCTAGGTTGGGTTGGTAGTCATATCTCATCATTAAAAGGGCATCCCTTATTCTTCAGTGCAGAACAAATTACTGGTGATTATAATTGTTACAGAGGCTCTCAAATACATGACCAGCCACCAAATTTAAAAATTTATTGTCAACACAATTTACTAGCCCTCCACAAATTACAGGTTCTAAAGTCTGTGAGAGGAGAACAGAACAACTTCCTGGGGTTTAACAACAACCCAAAATGCATAATGAAGCACAACTCCTCAGGGTTTAATGACAACCCAAAACGCTTTATCACTCACCTGACAAGTGAGGGCTCTCAACCTCGAGGACCTGCTCAGGGCAGCATCCCGACCCAAGTCACCTCAAGGAGTTTCCTTGGGCAGCGTTCTGACCCAAGGGGAGAGTCCTCGACTGCAGCTGCTGCTCCAGGGGACGAACTCCAAGTGGCCCCCCCAGGGGACTCCATTGATACCCAGGCCGAGTCTGACCTGTGGTCAACAGCGGGTCCCATGGGCCAAAGGCCCCAATTACGGCGAGGCCCTGAGAGCAAAGGCAGCCCCGAGCTGCTACACCTCAGCAGCCAAGAAGCTCTATATTCGTTGGGCGGGTGCACCTGCCACAGTAATATATTGTAACTTAAGAAAACCATGAGTTTTCATTCCTTTACTGCAAGGTGATGCACCTCTGTCTCTTATGGCTGGGCTTTGGGATTGCAAGTTAGCTTTGTGAAAGGATATGTGAAACATTGAATCTGTACCCCATGTATTCAGTGTGTTCCTGAGTCAAACTGTTCATATGAGTTCATGTTTATTAAGAAAAGTCTGGCTCCTACGTAGGTCTAACTTAGCTAAGAAATTCCACCTGCTAAATCTCAAGGTGAAGTCACATGCAGGCATGTACAGAAGCAGACCCCTTCAGTGTCTGGAGAAAGGTAACAAAAACATGTCATGCATTCTGCAAACAGCAGAAATAAGAAATCACATTTTAAAAAACATTTTCCACTCTACAGTATTTTTATTTTTTGCATATACATTTCATATTTCTTAAAAAATAATAAATCTACATATTTTCCATATGTAGAAAAATCTATATTTATTTTTGATTTTCTAAATCCTTCCTTTTGGTTCTATTTTTTCACACCCTATTTCTCTGAAAGCATAATACTTTATGGCCAAAACTATGTGTTGAACCAAATGAAATAGAAGAAATACCCTTTTATACCCATTGTATTGCATTGTACAGTTACATTAACAGGATTAAAACTGACTGCCAATAAACATCAAACCAAAACAGTTCAAATGTCACTTTGTTTCATGACACAATAGAATACCTCTTCTATTACTTTTTGTTCAAGAGAACACAAACAAAATTTTAGATACTTCTTTCTCTGAATGAATGCAAGTTAAATATTTTTGTAAGTAGATTGTATAGTCAGATAAATCAGAAACAGTAAGATCTCAGTTAAATTTGCTATTCAAAGGTTTCATAACTCTAAAATATTCTTAAAGTGTCAGACTCCAACTTTTAATAAATTATTTTTAGCAGGCTGTGAGTCAGTAAAGAGATTTTTTCCTTCAGAGGTGTTGACTTGTTCTGATCAGAATATTTACATTGCAAATTAAAATGAAGGTGAAAAGTAAGGGAACGTGAAGTAGAATTAGGGCACTGCTTTTTAGAAAAAATCTCTGAAGGTTAATAGAGTAATATCAAACTGATCATCTATATTATTACTTGATGGATGGTATCAGATGATAAAAATAATAATAAAAAAAACCCCAACCCCAACAACAAAACCAAAAACCAACCAACAAAACCCAAACCACTTCAAAGATATCTGGGACAAAGAAATGGGTCATATAGCCTTTTAAGAAGTAAAGCAACATTTTTAGTTATGACTAGATATCTTAGCAGACAGGATTTTCTATTTCAGTCATTTCTTTACGTCAGTAAGTTGGGCTAAGTATGTAGGGTCTGATGTAATAAGATGTTGCATACACACTATGTAAGTTTTTAAAATCCTAAAAAAAGTAGTGAAAAAACAGTAAAATTAGCCTCTGGTCAATGATGTAGTGAAATAAATAAGAAATATTACAAACCTACCCTTTCCCTTAACATGAAGAAACAAGAATTAGCTTCTAACCGAATAAAAACATAAACCATCCTATCTACCCTCAGTTATTCAATGATATTTTGGCAAAGCAATTAAATTTGATTGAAAAGAAATTTAAATTATTTAATCTTATGTAATTAGTTATATATCACATAAGCTGATCAGTTTACAAAGGTATATTTCATAAATCTGGAATGGAAAATTTATATAAAAAAAGAATGTAATAATATATTGATATAGGAATGACTACAGCAATTGTTGTGTTAAAACTCATATACATTGCGTGCTAGTTTGGATGAATGTTTTGCCAGTCCCAGTATGTTTATGGCTGTATTAATGCATATCCATGTTTTGCTCTGATGAATACAAAATGCTATGTAAATAAAGTGCTTTACTTATGATTTCCTCTTATGTCTTACTGAGAGGTTTAAATGGCAGCACAATACTATTTAAAACAGACAGAAGAAAAGTACAGATTTTGAAAGCTGGCAAACCCCATTTTTTTTATGGTATATTTCCTGTGTGCTTTTACAAGAATCTCAGAATCAAATGAAAAGTAATTTGCAGAGCAGATTCTTAATCTAGAGCAAAGGTACATCTATACAAAATGGGAAAACAAACTTTTGATTTTCTCATGAAGTGTGAAGGATATCTGTATAGTTCTATTAAACTTAAATATAAACAAACATGGGAATAATAACAACAACAACAAGCACCACCTTGCTGTTCACTTTTTTGTTTGGTTTGGGTTTTTTTCATTATTTTGTGTATCCTTTAGTATTTGTTCTGATAATTGACTAAGTATTGCCTCAGTAACAAATGCAAAATGAATCACTTTATATATTTTAGATTTTGTTTAAAGACACAAACATGAATCTTCCTAAAACCCTGACAGATTACTTAAGAAATTACAGATATAAACGCAATTGGGTTTTGAAAATATCTAAAGGGCAAGACTGCTTAGATCGTGATTGTATAATTTATACATAAAGCCACAGACACATGGGCTGATTTTCCTCACTGAAGAAAGCTTCTTTCCAGCAACCACTTTCTGCAACCTTTTCTCCATGTTAGATAGCTAGTACTGCCACTGAAATCACAAGCAATGTAGTCAAAACATTGGCCATAACAGAACAAGCACTAGTAATGAGTCCAAAAGTTCTGTATTGGAGTGTGAAACAAAGACCAAGAGTCAAAGCATGACTGAAGCCAAACATGTAAGATTTCATGTCTAATGTTTCAGGTAGTTAATGTAGACTACTTTCATTTTCTGTAGAGGTTAACTTGAAATAATTTGAGTCTTCTCTGAACTTCAGACCACCACCCCACCACCACCCCAATATTTTTGTCCATATTTCTCTCCATCCTCTGAGCAGTAAACTTTCTGACTCCATTTGCTTCAGTGCAACCTCTTCCAGTTCTGATGACTGGGTTCTCCTTGCAAGTCCTTCCCAATAATAATTTATAAAGAGCCAATTTATTCCACTGGATTTCCTTTTGGGATTTGTTTGGTTCAGAAGCACTCCAGAAGACAGACGTTATCCCCTGACCTTAAGGAAGAACTACTGTAGTTGAAAACCGGATGATAGACCGCAGTATCACCCAGGCACATAAAAAATCTGAGGTGCCTTTCCTTCAAAATGGCAATCCTGACAGAAGGGGGGGTAAACATGCAGGACAAGCAACCAGAAGCCATAAGACAGTGAGTGCTGGTTGAATCATGACTTTCAGAATCCTAAACATTTAATACTCTTCACCTTTTGAAATGTATTGTAATGAGCCATTTCTGCACAGTACAGCAGCGTCATCAAGTGCTCCCCTTAGTGCTAACTGTACTTATCCAGTCTATAATATATAGAGAACATCATATATACTAGAGAAAGAACAACTGGAGTCAGCCATCATGGGAGTTACAGGAATATGTACTTGTTCTTGTCACTTCTTATGCCTTATGGCACTCTCTAATATGTTCTCTAAACACACTGCAATACTGGCTATATCTTTTTCCCAACATTGTGGTCATTTCTACTCAAAGTAATCCACAGTGTTGTTAAACCAACTCAGCTATAAGGAAAACCACGTGTAGCAATTAACTCTCTTTGTGTAATTGTGTTTTCTATATCTGAAAGGAAAAGAAAGAAAAGACTTGCAAAATAAAAGTTGAGTTTATTTGGAAGAGAATACACTGTTTTCTCAGTCTAGTCTCCAGTCACAAGTGAGCAGCACAGTATAGACTCCAACGGCTACGCTGCTGCTGCTGCCCTCGATAGTGTCATTCAAACTGCTTTTGAGGCTCTCAACAAAAGAGATTCTGAGCTATTTGAAAATTAGATTTAAAAAGCACAGAGGAAATAACAGTCCATAAAAGTGAATTACATTCTCAGAGACACTCTACTAGCTTTTTTCCTCTCAATGGAGAAACAGAAGGATGACGGTATAGTTGTAATTAACTTGTCATTTGTATTAATAATTATACAGTTTCAAGATGGTGTATTTTTACAGTTAAGGTCATAGACTAAAATGTACGTTCAATTCTTACTTCTCTTAGGCTTCTCATGGGACACTGAGCAATGGATTTATTTTAAAGTGCATTTATTCCTTTTAATGTAAAAAAGAATAGTAGTATTTCTTGTTTCCCCAGTAGTTTATATGAATTTTCAGTTCTGTTTTGTGGCTTTTTTTTTTTTAATGTGTGTGGTTTTTTCCATTTTGTTTTGTTTTGTTTTTTATAATTATAGATTAAATATAATAAGGAATTTATAAACACCTTTTTTTTTTTTTAAATCAGAAAATGGTGAATTTGGGGAAACATTTTATCAAGGGCCTTAGTTTGCTAATTTTCCAATTTTATTAGAAAATCTTTTAGCCAGTTCATTAAAATAATAAAGTACCCCATTTTAAGTCTAATTAAAATAGACAGTTTTTTTTTTTTTTCTCAGAGTTATTCTTCATTTCAGAAGCTTTAGAGATTTAGAAAGGTTAGTTTAGCTAACAGTAGTAATTTAATTTGGACTGGAGAGGGTCCAATAGAAGTCCATGAAGATGGTCAAAGTTCTGGGGAACATACTCTGTGAGGAAAGACTGAAGGAGGTAGGTATATTCTTCCTGGAGAAGACTCAGGGGGACCTAATCACAATATGCCAGTAGTTAAAGGGTGGCTACAAAGAGGACAGAGGGGCAGTGGGTACAAGTTGCACTGTACCCACTTATGTTTCATCTCAACATAAGAAAGACATTTTTTACAGTAAGGTAAATCATTCACTGGAACAACCTCGCCAGGAACATGATAGATCCCCATCACTGGAAGTTTTCAAGATTCAACTGGACAGGGTGCTGGGCAATCTCACCTAGTCTCCCTTTCCCAAAAGGTTGGACTAGATTGTATTTCAAGGTTCCTTTCTGACTTAGTTTATTCTATGATTAAATGATATCTGAAGATTTATTTCCTAGTTTCAGCTGAGGATGGGAAGAAAATTATTTGAACTTCTTACATAGCTGAGAAGAAAATATTTCCTTTCACTTTCAAATTTACTGTAGGTTCAGTATTTCACTTGTGATCTTGCATTAAAGTGTAATACAAACAAGAAGGTAAAGAATAACCAGCTGAATTACTATCTAATTTTCACTTTGACTGAGTTAATCAGTAAACAACATGGTAAATGTTACAGATTTTGTAAAAATAATCATTTAGTGTCACATTTTTCAGATTGTAGATTTATAAGAAACCATACAAAATGTAGACTTATTTCAACAGGAGAAGGAGTAAATACATTTTTTAGTTTCACGATAGACTGGGGAGTGTTTCTTGGAATCACGCATACTGTCTGAAAAGCAAAGAAAACAATCACGGAATAGTGGCACAGAATAGTGGCAAACTCCATATTTTAAAATTGCTCACATAACATGTATCAGGTTCTATTACATAAAATTAAGACTAATGCTGAAAAACTTTACACTTTCTCAAGATATGAAAAAGGACTCTATGTTAAGAGAAAACAATAGTAATAAAATATTTGACACATATGAGTTATTCATTTATATGACTGAACTGGAGAAAATTTTGTCCTATGTTAGACATTAGATACTCATCTAAACTTTGACATCCTACTTAATTCAGGTAAATTACGTATGCAGAGGCACACAGATTTCTGGATTTTTCATCTGAGTTTCAGAGTGAGTGAAATGTTTGAAATTAAAAAATGTTTTAAAAAAAATGGGCACCATGTGGGGTTTTATTAACATGTTAGTCTAAAAGAAGTATTCATTACACTGTTTATTCCTCACTGATGTAATTTTGTTTCTGGGGATGTACAAGTGAAGAGAAATTCAATCCAACATAGGCTTTGTTTAGAGCAGAGATTTGTACACATTTTGTAAAGCCTACTTTCCATGAAAAAAGCAGATTCCGGTTGTGAAGCATGCATTCAGATCATAGAATCATACAGTGGTTAGACTTGGAAGACCATCCAGTTCCAACTCCCCTGCCATGGGCAGGGACACCTTCCACCAGACCACGTTGCTCAAAGTCCCGTCCAACCCGGCCTTGAACAATTCCAGGGAGGGGGCAGCCACAGCTTCTCTGGGCAACCTGTGTCAGTGCTTCACCACCCTCACAATAAAGAATTTCTTCTTTATATCTAATCTAAATCTACTCTCTTTTAGTTTAAATCCACTGCCTCTCTTCCTATCCCTATACTCCCTGATAAAGGGTCTCTTCTCATCTTTCCTGTAGACCCTCTTTAAGTACAGGAAGGCTGCTATAAGGTCTGCCCAGAGCTTTATCTTCTGTAGGTTGAATTACCCCAACCTGTCCTCATAAGGAAGGTGTTCCAGCCTTCTAATTATCTTTGAGACCCAGCTCTGGACCTGCTCAAGCAGGTCCATGTCCTTATTGTACTGGGCTCTCCAGAGCTGGACACAGTACTCACGAAAGTGGAGTAGAGGGGAAGAATCACCTCCCTCATCCTGCTGCTCATGCTTCTGTTGAAGCAGCCCAGGGTACAGTTGGCTTTCTGGTATGCTAGCATACATTGCTGGGTCATGTTGGGCTTCTTGTCAACCAACACCTTCAAGGCCTTCTCCACAGGGCTGCTCTCAATTCACTTTTTTGCCCAGCCTGTATTGTGCATGGGATTGCCTCGACTAATGTGCAGAACCTTGGGCTTGACCTTGTTGAACTTCATCAGGTTTGAACAGGCCCACCTCTCAAGCCTGTCAAGGTCCCTCTGGATGGTACTGAACAGCTTAGTGTTGTCAGCAAACAGGTGCACTCAATTCCACTGTCCATGTCGCCAACAAATATGTTAAACAGTGCTAGTCCCAATACAACCCCTGAGGAATGTCACTTGTCACTGCTCTCCACAGATTCAATGAAACATCTAATTAAGTTGTTTCACTGACAAAAAATAAAGGACATTTCATTTTGGCGCTTCCTGAATTAAATATTTAACTTAGAAATGTACTTTATTATTAATTACTAACTAAACTGAAGAAATTTGATTGAATTAACCTTTTCACACTGTCCTCACCAAACTCTAGTTTGAGCCAAAGCACATTCCTTTTCAACTGTATGGTTTGGTAAAACTTATACACACACATATATATGTACATACTTATATAAGTGTATATATATGCACTAATATCTGCTGCATATATCGTAGAATACTTTAGGTTGAAAAAGACGTTAAAGATCATTGAGTGTAACCTTAAACCTAGCACTGCCAAGTCCACCACTAAACCATGTCCCTATGTGCTACATCTGCAAGTCTTTTAAATACCTCCAGGGATGGTGACTCAATCACTCTCCTGGACAGCCTGTTCCAATGCTTGACAACCCTACCATTGAAGAAATTTTTCCTAATATCCAATCTACATCTCCCCAGGTGCAATTTGAAGCCATTTCCCCTTGTCCTATCACTTGTTACTTGGGAAAAGAGACAAACACCCACCTCACTACAACTTGCTTTCAGATAGTTGTAGAGAAAATTAGGTCTCCCTTGAACCTCCTTTTCTCCAGGCTACACAGTCCAAGTTCCCTCAGCCACTCCTTGTAAGACTTGCTCTCTAGACCCTTCACCAGCTTCGTTGATCTTCTTTGAACACACTATATATCTGTTACGGATGTCAGAGTTTTTTATTCAGGTAAGGGGATGCAATTTACTAATTTGAGTGTTGGAGATTTAATTTCAAGTGTGTCCCATGGGAAATTTTCAGGTTTTTAAGTACACTAAAAGAGAGCCTTGCACACCTCAGTCTTATCCCTTCTGCTTGTAAGTAACCATTGGCTTTGAGGGTAGCTCTGAAAGCAAGAAAGGAATGGTTTGGAATTATCATCAGCTCTACTGTCTAACAGAATTTGACAGCATGAAAAGATGAAATTAATAGAATGATTAAAATTTAAATCCAACCATACTTACAGTAGGTATTAAAGTCAATGCACTTTCTAAGCCAAAAGCCATTGAAAAAAGTTAAGGCAGAAGCACCGAACCTTTTGGGGTCCATCAATTTCAATTAATTTGTTCTGATTTTATGGATCAGTACTTGGTCTCTTCACTCTAGTGTCTATGAAATGTCAGTCCTTCTAGAGACACCTTCTGAATAAAATGACCTGCATATATGACTATAATTTCAACACTTTTCCAGCATTCCAATATTTAACCACACAATGTGTCTGTCAGAATTAAGTTCATGCAGTGGTAGAGTACAGCTTGCTTTGTTTTGCCTTGACATTGCTAGTGGCATAAAATCCAGTTGACTACCATGGTGCATTCCTGAATAGTCTGAATAGTTCTGGTTGTGCAAAACAGCCATGGTTTACCTCTTGAAATATATGTTTGTAGGAAGTATATATTTATACAATATGAGAACAGCTGAATTATTTAAAATAAATAATAATAGTATTTTTAAAGCACTTGGAATTACTGTACTAACAATGTAACTGAGAAAACCCACAAAAAACATTGACATGAAAAGCTAATGACTAGATTATATATTTTATTTGTTCTTCACAACCAGAATACAAAATATACATTACCCCCAACTCTAAATCTCACATTTTTAGTACACAGGAAAGAATGCTTAATTTTCCATATAGAACATGCTCTTAATAATGAATAGAAGTGACATAATTTGACATAAAATGAAACAGAGTTAGGCTATAGCTGTTCTACGTTTTATAAGAATAAAATGTTTTAAATGCCAATCAATTCAAAGTCAGACTTTGAAAGATAACTTTATTTGCAACTTTAACAGTTTTCTCTTATTTATATAAATATATGTGCATGTGCATAAGTGGTGCATGTCCATACAAATGTATTTTTTTATATGCGCACTGTAGTACTCAGGGAGATTGGTAGAAATAAACTGACGTTTCAAATATTTTGATAATCAAACTTTAGAGACACAAAAATGAGAATGAACTATTTTAGAATTCACGATTTTTAGAGGCAAGGCTATTAAAACAAACACAGTAAAGGCATTTTCTCCAATTTCCTAATAAGGCAGACATTTTCAGGATAACTTGTAGAAGAGATGTTAAGCAACACTCACTACTATTGAAGAGCTTTACACAG
This sequence comes from Athene noctua, assembly GCF_965140245.1. Lineage (NCBI taxonomy): Eukaryota > Metazoa > Chordata > Aves > Strigiformes > Strigidae > Athene > Athene noctua. Next base: position 158,186,504 of record NC_134037.1, read on the forward strand.
AGCTTTCTTGAAAGTTTGTGGTTCTTTTTTAAGTTCTAGAATTAGTTATCTGTTTCATAATGCTGAAACCAAAATGTAATACTTGAAGACAGGTAAAAAGCTTATTTTAGAAAAGCAAGGTCATTAAAAAAAGGAAAGCTTCTATATTATATCCAATTTTCTGTTATTCATCCTCATTTTAAATGTTAAGTCACCCCATCAGGAAAGAAGAAAAATTGACATGTGACATCAGTGATCTGTCACATTTTACAAATAGCAAGGACAAAATGCCATATCAGTGTTCAGAAAAGAAAAATGTGGGGTAAAATTTATGCAAGTTACATCAAGATCTAGTGGACACATATACAAAAGTTTGTAGGAATCACTCTTTACTTGCAAAGATCAAAGAAATTTAGCCAGCTAGATTAGAAATAGGTGTACGTGCATCTTTAATATAATCCAAAAACATATTGCCTTTTGAAAGCCAGACAGGTTTTACATTAGATTTTTCTGACACAGAGCAATACTGCAGCCACCGGTAGACAACATTTTCATTTATCTTATAAAATAAGTAGCTAGGGCATATATAATTTTTTGATTTGTAAACAGCAATTGATTAAAATCCATGCAAATACAATGAAAGCTTCTTAAACTATTTTTCAAATAAGTTAAAAGTTCTAACAGAAAGAGGCTCTTGACCTGTAGAATAGTAATACACTGTTTAAGTTAAATAAAAATAAGATTATGTTCGACTCAGTAGAACCAGAGGTAGGCATAATAACCATGTAAGGATTTATTTTAGTGAGCCTTTATCCTGTTGATGTCACTTACCTCTTTTATCTCTACCCTTTTTCTTCATTGCATTTATTTAAAAATACTAACAAGTAATTCAGCCCTGTATTCTCTGTTAGTACTGAATTAACAATTAAATCAGTGGAAAGTTTTGGAACAGGTATCCTGTGTGACACATAAATACGGCATAAATAAAATTATACTAATATTGCAGTCCAAGAAAATAGGTAATGAAATACATTGTTGTAAGCCAAATGGGGATGAAATTTCATCTTTAATTAATTTGTGATTTAAGTCCTAAACCTGGTGTTTTATCCTTGATTGCCAAATATGTCCTGCACAGCTCAACAGATACTGGTACAGGGTTGATTCAATGGTATTCCACCACTGCATGGAATTTGTGACAGATTTGTGACAGATACCAAAATCTTGGTTGCTTTTAAGCAGCAAGAGTCTTGCCATGATTCTTCTGGTGGCTAATATTTTGTGCAATGTCTCTTGAAACCTAGTATGTTACCATGGCATTTATTGAAAGTGTATTGAAATTTGTCATTGCACCTGTAAACATTCTAAAAATCCATAGGCAAAAGGAGTAAACCCTCATCTACTATTTATCCTTGCCCATCTTAACGGAATTTAATGTCACAATCCTAATATGTTCAGTAAAAAGATAGCTATGCTAAATATCATATAGTTTTAGAAATTTTGAATATAATTTGATATTTGTATGAAGACAAAAAAAGGAAATAATTAATTTAAAGATTTTCAAGAATATGACTGACTTAGATTAGTTGAGACAATTAGTTTCCATGACAGTCTCTAGAATCCAGATCTTAAGTGGAAGAGCAAAGAGGAATACTACTTGACCCTTCTTCTGCCTCCGGTCTACTAATCATTTGATGTTTAATATTTATATCATCTGTCAAAGCATTCAGTTATCAATGAACAATCCCTGATGCAAACTCATTAGCCACCAAGCATGGAACTTTAATTTTAAGGTTTCACATGCTACGTACATTTTTGTGTGCACTTCCATGATATTTTGCAGGAGTTGTTTTCGTTTCCCGCACCCTATGCAGTTCAAGATGGGAGTAAGTCATCCTAAGGCTACTAAGATCCTTAGAAAGTGACAAGGAAAAAAGAAGGTTTTAGGGCAAATCAGTTTGCTTCATTCTGCATTGAAGGGAAAATTGTTCCGAGACCCATAGATGATCAAGATTACTATTATAGCACTCAACAATCAAGCCTGGAAATGTTCCAGGAAGGCATGAGACATCATTGTGCTTGTGAGGTTGAGAAGGGAAGAGGAACCCTTCTTTTTTTTTTTTTTTTAATGTCTTTTAATTGCAGTTAATTGGCATTGTGTGTTGATATACTCTTTAAAGTGCACATTCATGCTTTGTCAATATTTTTAACCATCATGTATATAATAGAAAGAAAGGAAAACAGGCAAGGCAGTACAGAAGCTCATCCACCCATTATGCTCATTCTGGCATTAAAGTTCACTGACTAATGGATTTCTGATGCAGATGGAAGTTTTTGCACCATTGAGATATTGCTTTGACAGATCAGGCACAATATCTATGACTGTTAGTCTTTCAAGCCTGATGAGTTTTCTTTCATGGCTTCAGGCAAAGCCTTTCCAGAGCAACAAGATATTCATAGCAGCCAACTTTTTAATACAGGGAAAAAAAAAAAAAAAAAAAAGTTGCTTTCTTTTTTTAGTTATGAAGGACTTAACGAGTTTGCTTCAATGCTGCAAGAATAAATCAAGTTAATTACACAAAAGTAAAGACATTTATTAAAAGGACAAATGAAGATCCACCAGGTCCACATAATGAAAAGTCATCTTTGAAGTAAAGTATTCCAGCAACTTGAATTATAGTTCCATAAATATTAAAAAGAACTAGTAAATGTTCATAAATAATGCTACGAGCTTTCTGAGTTTATAAGCTGTCACGTACCTTAACTTGTTGGAAAGTAATAGACAGGTATGTGAACACACTGTTCTTAAGAAAAATAAATATAACAATTAAACACGTATGAATGACCCATAAGATATATATCTATAAACATGAAATAATGAATTCTACTGTCTGCAATCCTTCTACAGTGTTCTGTGAACACTGAATTATGCTGTGAAGACTTCCTTTGATTACCAGTATCCTCTATTACTTTTCCCTACTCTTTCCTGCTATTTCTTTTACATAATTTAATGGTATTTATTATACAATAAAGAGTTTGAAACCTCAAGAGAAATCACATTTTATTATTACTTTAGTCTTCTCTTTGAAAAATGTTTTTAATTTCTATGGACAACATTGAAATATATTGAATAAATAATACATTTAATTTCAAAAGAAAGGCAAATAAATGCACTGGTAGCAGAAATCTATGTAAATATGCATATTACTTTAATAGTCTAAATGATGGCACATAAAGCACTGGAACATGTTCATGGGACTGGTAAAATATAGCAAAATCTAGTGTAATTTGTAAGACCGGTGACACACTTACTTTAAGATTGTAGCAAGTGTCTAACTTGGGAGCAAGAAATAATACTTAAGTGATATCCTTATGTAGCAAATAAAGACAAGTGCCTCTAAATGGTTACTCTGAGTATGAAGCTAAATGTATTAATACTAATAAGCCTTGTAAGCCTCACTGGCCCACTGCCTTGGAGGTAGAAAAGAGCAACAGCACCTCCTGAATTACAGGGTCCATCTCAAGGAAAGCACATTTAAGTGCTGGAGGGTGTGTGAGAGCTGAAGCAGAGATCTTGACCTGTCATATGCAAGATGCGCAGAAGGGTGAAATGAAGATGTTTGTGTGCTCTGGGATACACCGCTGTAGGACAGACCGGCTGTTGTCTACACAGTCAGCAGAGGAGCCTGGACATCATGGCACTGTTGGGGAAGCACCTGAGAGTTTCCCAGGCTCAGAACTGTATAATTAATGAATGTTGCCCTTTTTCAGCAGTTATTCTCCATTAGTCTTTGACCCTATTACTATCTCTGATTTGTCTTTCTCAGTTAATTTCAGATGTCACTCAACACTTCAGTTGCTTAAAATAATGAATACTGTAATTACTTCTTTTAATTAAGAATCTAGTTTTTATATAAAGATTTACTTGTATTGCATCCCCTTTTAAATGAGCAGGCCAAGCAAGATTTTTTATTTTATTTAAAATACTCCTGTGAAGCAAAACATTGCTGTTGGTACTTAGTCTCTTCTCAATACTTAATAAAATGCAGCTTTCTTTTATTCCATAAAATTCATGTTTATAAGGCTACACCTACTGGCCTCTGCATCTAATGTAATTGTTTCTTCAATGGTACACTGAACCCTTGTCCTAATACCTTGCTTCCTGAAGTCCTAGGTTCTTTATCTGCTTTAGCCGAGTTATTGCTGCCTTTTGTGAATTATCATGAGAAATATCTCAGTCCTATGTCTAAGCTTATTCATTATTATTTATTACCATGAATCTCTCCTATCTATATCTGACCAAAAAGTCTGTCCATTTTTGCATGAGATACACTTTATAGAGACCATGATCAGATTTGGATATTAAAATTCCATGTTATATTTTATAAGAAAAAACACAATTAAAAATGTCATTGTTACATTCACTCCAAAGTGTTATTGAAACTTTATATATATAGTTTCTTGTGTAATAAGTTAAACTAGTCTATTTTCAGCCCAGACTCCTAACTACAACTGCTCTACATATTTGGCATGTCCTTTGCTTTTGCTGGAAATGTACCTTTAATAACAGGTGCGAAGTTATTATTTTTAAGCTTGTTTAATTTTGTTCAGATTTAAAGGACTGAGTTTCTTTAAGTAGATAGTGAAAAGCAGCACAGCTTTGACCACAGCTTGCCCTTATTTGGTATATTTTTTTCTGTTAGTAACAATATTTTCACTGTTTGCTCTTTCAGCCCTGTTTTGATGTCTAAACCGAATCAATCTGCTTGTGCTAAATATAGGGTTGATTAACCTTTTACTAGGCGTGTGCTATTCTGCTTTTTGTCTAATTCCTCTTCCCCTCCCCAAATTAACATTCATGGTTTTAAACAACTTCGATGTAAATAATTGTTCATGAAAATTATACCAAAATTCATTTACTAACAGATCTCTGGATGAGAGATGAATGGAAAACAAATAAAGAATTCAGGATTTTAGTAGAACAACGACATTTTAAACTCTTATTTTAGGTTTGCCTTGTAATTTTGTTTTGGTTTAGAGTAAGTCTTGTTTATTCCCATGGAAAAGCATTACATGACTTTCCTAAGTTCTGTTATTTAGAATTTGGCCTTCCATAATCCTTCTTCTGTATTCAAAGTATTCAAGTCTCCTTGAAAATCATTCCACTTGCTTTTGTAAACTCAAACAAAGCTTTAATTAACAACAGATGAAAATATACAGTCCTAAGAGCAATCTCATTCACTTGCAATAAACAGGTGGACTAATTATAGGTACTGGGTTGGCTGTGTTCTTAGCTTTAAGTTCAATCTTGGAGAGGTAAAAATTTCACCAGGTAGGAGTGTTATTGTGGCAAGTGGGTCCAGGAAAGTCCTCTCAGGCTACAGAGCTACTGTCTGATAACTGCTTTCTCCACAAACTGTTGCTACTATTCCTGGCTCTCTACTGTTGAATATGCCAAGGGCTGCAATGGCAACAAAAGTTTCTGTGTGCTGTGCATGCAGGCCACGGTCTGTCATCTGGAAGAAATTGGATCCTTGAGTGAAAGACTCATGGAGAAAGGTCTAGGATCTCAATGATAACCACCTCCCCTCCTCAAATTTGAAGAAAATAGATGGGGGATACCACAATCAAATTTTAACAAACAATATGAGCACCAACAAGAACAACGTTTGCATTCATAGTTTGGCTCAATATTGGCATATTTCTATTCTGTTAATTCAGAGCTAGACATCCAGCTCTATAATTTGTTCAAACTTTGGTAGCTTTACCTTTTTGATCATAGGACATGTACCTTTATGAGCAGAACACCTTCAGCCATGTCACTCAATGTATGATCTGAATGAGGTGATTTTAATCTTAACAGTAGTATGAATAGTCTTATTTTGTCAGGCCCATAGTACTCTTCAACAGAGAAATGCAGCTTTAATGCATTTACTTAATTAATGCACCATCATGACATCAACATGGAAAGCAAGTGCAATCAACTGTATTGCAGTTTATCAGGTTGATGATCCTTGATCTAGAAGAGATTTATGTAGAGCCTGTAATGAAGTAGTAGCAGGTGTGTAGGGTTTTTTTAGAGCACTTTTTCATCTCCTGTTTTTAGGAATAAAATATTAAGACCTTGAATTGAATATAGTCACTGACAAAGCATAATGTGCCCAAAGGAGTCATCATAATATAGGGAGTAAATAATCTGTGTTTGCCAGCTATGCATTGATGTAGAATAATGGTTTGACTGAGAACTTCTTTGAGGGTCACATATACCACAAGAGCATGATCCAGTCGAACTTTTGGAATATGTTAATTTATGTGGTTACTTGGTTTATTGAAGGGCCAAAGGTAACACGTCATTAGAATTGCACAGGCTTGCTACATTTTAAAGCTTATTACTAAAGATATAGATTTGCACTGACAAAGTCCTAAATACAAACCAGTAAAAGTAAGATAAAAGGATTCCAAATTCCTTAGTACTCAAATTAATTTATAATACTAAGGCAGAAGATATACAAATAGGGCTGAAGTATAAAACCAGCATTGACCCTATAATATATTTTAAACAGTATGTAAATTGCCACAGCACCAAAGGGAGGAAAAGGTCAGTTTATTAATCACCTTTCTTTATGTAACAACACTATAATTAAATAAAGGTACCAAAATAAAAAGCTTCTATCCATCTGTAGTATGCACTTAAAGTTTTTGTGGCCTGTTCCCATTAACTGTGATGTTTTGTCTACTCTCTTTTACTGGTGAACAACCAGCATGCATCAAATTCCTTATAATCACTCAGAAGACGTGAATCAAATCCATATATATATTTATATTCATATGGCTCCAAATGACGTTGCCTTTTTTCACTAAGTCAGTATACCTTCATGGTTTTGTGTTGCTCAAGGCAGGAAGTAAAGGGCTACACAAATCACCCCTGTATTATTTACAATACCAACTTTATTATAATACATTCACCTGGTTTTTCATCTTTTCTGATTAAAGGATCAGTTCCAGAGCTCTTGCAAATTGAATTGTTGTGTTGAAATAGAAGCATGGGAGTACCAGTGTGAACAAATATAAATATGATGAGATGTATCTAAGCTAAGGAGAAGTTTTATATCTTTGAGATTTTGCTGCTGTTGTTTGGGTCTTTATGAGTATCCTGGTATAGGTTTCATGTTTTCTCTTTTTTCCTCAGTTGAATAAAGGTAACAAAATAGAGACTGATATAGTAACATAACTCCCAGTTGTCTTTGAGAAGATTTAAAATATAATGGAATGGGCAGTAAAATTGCAAGATTTAGCAACACTGCTGGGGTACATTCTCCTGTAACATGTCAGGTACAGTCACTGAATGTGCCTTCTGGACAATTTTATAGCCTCACCTCCAGGTTGTTTCCATGTGTCTCACTGACCCTCAGCCTGCTTAGATTCCTGTCAAAACCAGCACCCCAAACTGTTGCCACTTCAGGTTCTTGAACTTACTGGTTAATATAGGTGTGGTTTTGAATAGTTATTTTTCTCCAAAACAAGGTGTCACAAATGGAAAACTTATAAATATAAGCTCTCTCTATAGTAGAGACAAGCTTTGTTTTCTCACTAGCAGGACTTTTAAATTGTACTGCTTGGCTACAAATTCTCACACTGTGCCACTATATTCAGAAGCCATTATCACTGTAGGAAATAATAACAAGTGGGCACATTAATTAGGAGTTTTGCACAATAACGATGAAGATAAGGTGTATCTACATCTCTGTAATTCACAGCTGTGAATCAGGATAGCTGAAGAATGACATAGTAATTCAAGTCATTGCATTTTATTGTAAATAAATTCATCTGCTAATAATGTGGGCTAGCGAGAGATACCTAGAAAGATAAATTTAAATTATGTTATTTGACACTGAAGCTCATATGAGAGACTTACCATCTCATAGGCCTTGGACAAGTCACTGGACATGGTTTCTGCATCTCCAAAGCAATATTGAGGGTAGCAGATAATATTTTCTCAGAGGATGATGATTAATGAAGGCAAAATTGCCATGGTGTCTAACCACTTAGCATTATTATCATTAAAGTTTGTAGATGGAATTTAGAAAGATAAATGCTGTCTTTTAAAAGAAAATCTAATGGTCTAAGGCTATTAAACATTAGCAGCTGACCTTGGCTGCTTCTATCAATTTTAACAAGCTATTGCTAAAGAAATTAGAAGATACGAGGAGGACAGTGTAAATCCAAAAAGCATTACTAGACTAAGTTTGAGAAAATTCAGAAAGCTTCAGATTTTTTTCTCTCTTCAAAGCTGTGACTCTGCATGCAGCTTCCTGAAATACCTACCTGGACCACTCTTTTACAATGTAGCCAACAAATGGCATAAATATCACCATAAATACTTACCCACAACTTTTGTAATAAATATTGCTGCAGTGGGAGTTGAAAATGAAAATCTTCTCTCATATGTGAAGTCTAAATAAAGTCAATGTTTTTACTTGTACTTCATTTGAAACTGGCCAGCATTTTCTATCTAATACAGAAAAGAGAGATTCAGCTGTGTGGAACGAAACAGGTTAAGTAGAAACTCTCAAATATAACTTGGGAGAAACTTCTTTAAAAATATTTGAGGTTCTGTAATAGAAGTAGAAGAAAAGGCCTCTTCAAGAGATTAGTTATTGAAGCATTGTTGGAGATAAAGTAACCTTGAAGTAATGTCAGAGAGAAAGTCACTGTCCTTGTAAAGTATATATACATATAAGTATGCCTGTGTGGTTTTCGTGTGTGTGTGCAGGGGTCTTCCTCGGTTACATCATTTTTGTATAGGTAGAAAAATCCAGGCATGTTTTTTCTTCCTTATCCCTGGTTCACCATATGTTTAGTATAGAAAAATCAGGTATGATTAATATGGGAGACACAGAATGTCTGGCGTGTTGCCACTCTGGATAACCAACAGATGAGGACAACATAAACACTTCTGTACCACAGCACCACTCTTTGAAAGACTGGTGATGAACGAGGAATGAAATAATGTAATTGCAGATGGCTGTGATTGAATGGGAATTGCAGGAGAAAGGTAAGAAAGTGTAAATCTGAGCATGAACACAAGGCTGGAAGCAGGATAGTGGGGTGGAATGTTCTCTTGAGGTGGCTTATGTGAATACCACTCTTTAATAGCACACATGCAACTAGTGTATACAAATAGGCATTTGTATATGCATACACATATACAAATAGTGCCTATCCCAGAATTTAGATATACCCGATTTATCTGTCTTCTTTCCTTTACATCTGGAATGTTACAAAATAAAATAGTTGTAATGGTTTTCCCATAACAGTAATGAAAAGTAGCAGTTCTTCCTAAAAATACTAGACTTTAGGAAATAAAACACATTCTTATTGGGTGATTATACTGAGACAACAGTTAAACCCCACAAAATGTAGTACATAATCCAGGGAGTTCCATTTAAATAGCATAATGAATTTACAGAATCACAGAATCACAGAAACGTCTCGGTTGGAAAAGACCTTGAAGATCATGTAGTCCAACCATTAACCTAACACTGACAGTTCCCAGCTACACCGTATCCCTCAGTGCTATCTCAATGTGACTCTTAAACACCTCCAGGGATGGGGACTCCACCACTGCCCTGGTATTGTGGTTTGAACTCAGCCGGTAGCAAAACGCCACAGGGCCAGTTGTTTACTCCCAGATGAAATAGGGGAGGGACAAAAGAAGAAATTTGTAGGTTAAATAAAAAAAATTTCCTAGCAAAAGCAACAGTAATAATAGTAGTCCAAAATGGGTAAAATGCAGTAGTGGCTCACTGACCGGCGACCAGTACAGAGCCCATCCCCAGCAATGATCCAACCACAGCAGAGAACTCCACCCACTGACCCAGAAACAACAAAACAACACCTGCTTATGTGCTGAGCTTTAACATCACATGACATAGAATGCTCCTATGATTGATCAGGACTCAGCCCTTCAGCTGTGCTCCCTCTCAGCCCAAGGAAAGTTAACTCTATCCTGGCTGAAACTAGGAGAGTCTCACCACCTATTCCATACAATTGACATCATGCTCAGGTTCCAAATACATTCTAAGGAATCACCATCCCTTTCTGGGGTCTCACAGATATCATTCCCTCCGTCCATGGGCCATCCTTCCAAAATGTCTACTGAGTTCATTTAGTCCTTAACTTCGGGTTCCATCTGTCATGACAGTCTTTGTGGTTGGAGGAATGAGGTGGAGCTGGCTCAGTTGGTGGAGCAGGAGGCTCTGGATGTGGCAGGAGGATGTTCCAAGGCACCAATTGCAATAACAGGGTTATCTGAAAGCTCAATTCTTTGGCTCTTTTCACCTAAAATCAAATCTCCTTGAGGCACACATCGGAATTCTCTGTCCTCCTGCATTACCCACCAAGTGTACCCAGGTCCTTGGGCAAAAGTGATCCCATGCATGGGTTTACCTTTACCCGATGCAGGAGTAACACAGATGGTCTTCCCCAGCATATTTTTCCTGTGTACTATGTGGGCTTTATCCCCATCCACAGTATGTAGGAGGTTTGACTGAGCAGGGCCAGCTTGCTTGGCAGATCCTCTGGTATTGACTAGCCAGGTGGCTTTTGCTAAATGCACGTCCCAGTGTTTGAAAGTTCCACCACCCATTTCTCTCAGTGTAGTTTTTAGCAACCTATTGTGTTGGTCGATTTTCCCAGGGGCTGGTGCATGGTAGGGATGTGATCTATCCACTCAATGCCATGTTCTTTAGCCCAGGTATCTATGAGGTTGTTTCAGAAATGTGTCCCATTATCTGACTCAAACCTTTCTGGCATGCCATGCTGCCATAAGACTCTCTCCTCAAGGCTTAAAACGGTGTTCAGGCATTGTCATGGGGCACGGTGTTAGTTTCCAACCAACCAGTGGCTGCTTCCACTGTTGTAAGCACATAGTGTTTGCCATGCTGAGTCTGTGGGACCATGATATAATCAACCTGCCAGGCCTCCCCATATTTATACTTTGACCGTCATCCTCCACACCAAATGGGTTTTAAGCATATGGCTTGCTTGATCGTAGCACGTCTCACATGCATGGATTACCTGTGCAATAACATTCCTGGTTAAGTCCATCCCTTGGTCACAAGCCCATCTATATGTTGCATCTCTTCCCTGATGGCCTGAGGAATCATGGGCCCAATGAGCCATAAATCGTTCACCCTTATGTTGCCAGTCCAGATCTACTTGAGACACCTTGATCTTGGCAGCGTGATCTGCCTGCTGGTTGTTCTGATGTTCTTCAGTGGCCCGGCTCTTGGGTACCTGAGCATCTCCATGGAGTACTTTCACAACTAGGTTCTCTACCCAAACAGCAATATCTTGCCATAATTCAGCAGCCCAGATGGGTTTGCCTCTGTGCTGCCAGTTACTCCATTTCCACTGCTGTAACCACCCCCACAGACATTTGCCACCATCCATGAGTCAATATAGAGGTAGAGCACTGGCCACTTTCTCACTCAGCAATATCCAAGGCCGGCTGGATGGCTTTCACCTCTGCGAACTGACTCGATTCACCTTCTCCTTCAGCAGCTTCAGTGACCCATCGTGTGGGGCTCCATACAGCTGCTTTCCACCTTCGATGTTACCCCACAATGTGACAAGACCCATCGGTAAACAGGGCACATTGCTTCTCATTATCCAGTAGCTTATCATATGGTTGTTACTGATGCTCTCAAATAAACAACTGACCACCAAAAATTTTTTAAAAAATAAAAAATTTATTATTAACACAATTAATTAGCTCTCCATAAATTATAGGTTCAGATGTCTCTTAGAGGAAGACAGTACAGATTTCCAAGGTTTAACGGCAAACTGCAACGCTTTACAAAGAGCTCTATAGGGTTTAATGGCAACCCAAAACGCTGAATGAATCCCCACTCCCTAGGGTTTAACGATGACCCAAAATGCTTTATCACTCACCTGAGAAGTGAGGACTCTCAACCTCAAGGACCGGCTCAGGGCAGCGTCCCGACCCATGGTCCCTCAGGGAGTTTCCTTGGGCAGTGTTCTGACCCAAGGGGAGAGTCCTCGACTGCACCGTGCTGCTCCAGGGGACGAGCCAAAATGGCTCCCAAGGGACTCCATTGATACCCAGGATGAATCTGACCTGTGGTCAATAGCGGCTCCCATTGGCCAAAAGCCCCAATTTCCACGAGGCCCTGGAACAAAGGCAGCCCCGGGCTACTACACTTCAGCAGCCAAGAAGCTCTACTTTCACTGGGCGGATGCACCTGCCACAGTGGTGGGGCCTCTTCAGCACGTACTTCGTCTTCCTCTGGCACCATTCCATAATGTTTGCCTTCTGGCCAATTTATGATCACTTCCAATATTCCCAGTTGGCTGGAGCTCTCTATTCGAGCCTGTTGTGTGATTAATGTGACCCATTTACTCCATGTGGCATTAGCTGCATCAGAGGGGACACTCCCTTTGAAATTCCAGCCCAGCACTGGCAGTCGGGGTGCCAGGAGGAGCTGTGCTTCTGTCCCAGCCACCTCTGAAGCAGCTCAAACCCCTTCATATGCTGCCAGTTATCTCCTTTTCGGTTGGATTATAGTGGTCCTTGGATCTTCTGTATCCCTGACTCCAAAACCCCAGGGGTCAACCCCAAGTCTCCCCTGGTGCTCTCTGTCATAGACTCCAGGCAGGGCCATTCTTCCCAGCTGCAGTGTAGAGCACATTTACAACATCTTGTCCTGTCCAAACTGGCCCGAGTGCTACTGCATGAACTATTTCCTGCTTAATTTGTTCAAAAGCTTGTGATTGCTCCAGGCCCCATACAAAATCATTCTTTTTCTGAGTCACTTGATAGAGAGGACTGACAATCTGACTGTAATTTGGACTGTGCAGTCTCAAGAAACCCACAACACTTAAGAAGGCTTGTGTCTCCCTTCTGTTAGTAAGTGGGGACATAGCTGTTATTTTATTAATCACCTCCATTGGAATCGACAATGTCCATCTTGCCATTTTACTCCTAATAACTGAAACTCTTGTGCAGGTGACTTGACCTTGCCATGCTTTACAGCAAAACTGACTCTCAGAAGGATTTGGGTTATTTTCTCCCCTTTTTCAAAAACTTATTCTGCTGTATTACCCAAATAATGATGTCATCAATGTACTGTAAGTGCTCCGGGGCTTCACCCTGTTCCAGTGCAGTATGGATCAGTCCACGGCAAATGGTGGGGCTGTGTTTCCACCCCTGGGGCAGTTGATTGCAGGTGTATTGGACACCCCTCCAGGTAAAAGCAAACCGTGGCCTGCATTCTGCTGCCAGAGGGATGGAGAAAAATGCATTGGCAATATCAATTGTGGCATACCACTTGGCCGCCTTCAACCCTAGTTCATATTGCAGTTCCAACATTTCTGGCATGGCAGCACTCACTTGGTGGCGTGACTTCATTCAGGCCATGATAGTCCACTGTCAACCTCCACTCTCCATTAGACTTTCACACTGGCCATATGGGGCTGTTGAAGGGGGAGTGTGTCTTGCTGAAGACTCCTTGGCTCTCTAGCTGACAAATCAGTTTATGAATAGGTGTTACAAAGTCTCGATTGATGTGATATTTCCATCAGTGCTCTGCTGTACTGGAACTGGCACCTGTTGTTCTTTGACCCTTCCTGACAGAAGGATCCTCTGAGAGACCAGGTAACACAGACAGCTGTTTAATTTCTTCTGTTTCTAAGACAGCTATACTAAAAGCCCTCTGATACACTTTTGGGTCCTTGAAACACCCTCTCCTGAGATAATCTATGTCAGCAATACATAGAGTGTCGGGGTCAGTCACAATGGGGTGTTTTTCCCACTCTTTGCCACTTAGGCTCATCTCAGCCTCCAGTACAGTCAGCTGTTGAGACTCCCCTGTCACTCCTGAAATACAAATGGGTTCTGCTCTTTTGAAATTTGATGGCATTAGGGTGAATTGAGCACAAGTGTCCACTAAAGCCTTATACTACTGGGGGTCAGATGTGCCAGGTCTTTGAATCAACACGGACCAATAAACTTGATTGTGCCTGTCCTCTGCCTGGCTGGAGGCAGGGCCCCTCTAAAGGAGAGGCAGCCTTTTCCAACACTGAAAAACCCGTTCTGTAAAGAAATACTTCCTAATATCTAGTCTAAACCTTCCCTGGCACAACTTGAGGCCATTACTGCTTGTCTTATTGCTTATTACTTGGTTAAAGAGACTCATCCCCAGCTCTCTGCAACCTCCTCTCAGGGAGCTGTAGAGGGCGATGAGGTCTTCCTTCAGCCTCCTTTTCTCCAGACTAAACACCCCCAGTTCCCTCAGCCGCTCCCCGTACGACCTGTGCTCCAGACCCTGCACCAGCTTCGTTGCCCTTCTCTGGACACGCTCGAGTCATTCAATGTCCTTTTTGTAGTGAGGGGCCCAAAACTGAACACAGGAATCGAGGGGCGGCCTCACCAGTGCCGAGTCTAGCGGTCAGATCCCTTCCCTGTCCCTGCTGGCCACGCTATTGCTGACACAAGCCAGGATGCCATTGGCCTTCTTGGCCCCCTGGGCACACTGCTGGCTCCTGTTCAGCCAGCTGTCAATCAACACCCCCAGGTCCCTCTCTGACTGGCAGCTCTCCAGCCACTCCTCCCCAAGCCTGTAGCGCTGCTGGGGGTTGTTGTTGCCCAAGGGCAGCCCCCGGCATTTGGCCTTATGGAAACTCCTCCAGTTGGCCTCAGCCCATGGCTCCAGCCTGTCCAGGTCTCTCTGCAGAGCCTCCCTGCCCTTGAGCACCCCAACCAGCTCCTTCAGCACCCTTGGTTGTATCCCCTCCAGTCCCATAGACTTGTGTGTGTCTGTGTGATGCAGCAGGTCACTGACTGTCTCCTCTTGGATTGCAGGGGAGTTGTTCTCACAGTCTCTCTCTTCTGACTGAGGAGGCTGGATTCCCTCAATACAACTATTCTTGTTATGAAAAACCGAGTGGAAGCAGGCATTAAGGACCTCAGCCTTTTTTCTCATCACTTCTTACCATGTTTTCTCCTTCATCTAGCAGGGGATAGAGGCTCCTCCTGGTCTTTCTTTTGTGTTGACTTACTTATAGAAACAGTTCTTGTTATGCTTGACTGCTGAAGCCAGATTAATTTCTAGCTGGGCTTTAAACCTTTCCACCCTGCATAGCCTCACAGCCTCTCTGTAATCACTGTGAGTGTCTAGCCCCTTCTTCCAAAGGCAGTAAACTTTCCTTTTCTCCCTGAGTTGCAGCCTAAGCTCCCTGTTTAGCCAGGGTGGTCTTGTCTGCCACCAGCTTCTCTTAAATGTTAGTTGTCTCCTTCAGACCTCATCTATTGTCCTGATTAATAAATTATACCACAAACTTTGCTGAGAAGCACAGCATTTATTTTTTACAAATTACCTTTAAAAATGTTTAATAAGAAGTCAATGTTCATAATTTGCACTTCAACAATGTTTTTTGCATTGAACCTTAGTCCTACAAACTGTCATGCATGTGCTTATCTTTATGCACAAGGAGTAAAATCATTGATTTCACTTTTCCAGTTGTGTTGTATTATTAGTCATTGCAGCCACCAGGCATTCAGCTCAGCATATACAAATATCCACATGTATAAAAAATACACTGTATCTGCAGCACTTAAAGAATAGAAGAGGGTGAAGTTAGTTATCTAAAAGATTTCTTGCTTCCTGATTTGCATAAACATTGCAATATATAAGTGCTGACTCAAAAGATTTGAAAAGTCTCTGAAAATATTTTGAATCCCGTGAGTGAAAAAATTCCCAGTGAAAATGCAAAACATTGCTGCTAGCTATGGTATTTTAGAGAATGTTTTAGATAGGAAGGATTCTAAATAAATGATCCAAGAAATTATGCATCATTTTCTGGCCTTGACTACGAGTCCAGTAGTTCTCCACTGTTGCCTTCACTACGTATTTCCCAGTAATTCCACAATGAATAATTCCAGCTTGTAGTAGAGTTTTTCATGAATACACTTCCAGGTTGGAGCTTGACATTATATACTAATGAAAATCTGAGATGTTTAAGATGTGCAGGAGGGCTAGTTGTGCATACATTGTAGAAACATTCAATTAAGGGTTTATAGTAAAAGACTTATCCTGCTGCTCTGATGTTTGCACTGTTTTTATTAAGCAGTCAGTGTAGTAAAGGCTGGAAGCAGGTCTCTTCTTTCCTAGGAGAGACCCTATACCCTAATCACCTGACCTGATGTTAAAACAACCTTCCTTTTTTTTTTTTTTTTTTTTTTTTTTATTATTATTCCAGACAAGATGTATTGTTTCTGCAATACCATCCCTGGAACTCACTTTCAGTAAATGGTTACATCATGCTTCTGCAAAAAATTAAGGTCAAGTCCCTGTTATCATTTGGGTAAAAGTGGGATAAGCTTCTAGCCATGTATAACAGCCTAATCCTTCTTCAGTTCTGGTGGAGTTCAGGTGAGGAGACAGTAAGAATTACAGAGGCAAGGACAAAAGAAGAACTTTGGGTGCCTGTTTTAGTGTCAATAAAGTATCATTAGTCTATAGGTTGATCATTAACAAGAGATTGAGTCGTGTGTGGATTTAGCTCTAAAATTATAGAATGTCACGATATTATTAGAATCTGGTAGGAATAATGCAAAGTTTACTGTTTCTTATATGTGTTAAGCTGTCTGTTTTACATGGAGTTAGGCTTCACACACACGGAGAAGACAAAAAGTTTGTTCCCATATTCATATGCTCATGCTGAAGCCCATATTGTCAGCATCAGTCAGGAAACTATAGCTTCAGGAGAATATAAATATAAAATGGTGTTTCAAGAGATCCAGCTCCAACTGCAGCTCTTTCACTGAGTCACTGATAAATCTGTTTATTGTAACCTCCTGACTTCACTGCAAGAATGAAAGAATTATTGTTCAAGACTATCATTGTCAAGTGACACAAAATATTCACTTTCAGTATTTTTTAGGACAAAATATTTACTGTCACTATGTTTCCCAATATTTTTTTTTGTTTCGGTTGTCGGGATTTTTTTTATTTCATGAAATAGAAATGTTCTATGGTGGGTTAGCTAATTATAGTAACCTAAATCTTAATATCATTATTTTTCTACCACATTAATTTTGTAATTAAGAGTGAGAATGGAGATCATGGCTGACAACCTTCACAAGCCAGGCTTCTAAATCCTTGATTAGCTGGTGGCAGAAGAATTAAAAACAGACAGTTTGACTTGTTTTTCCTATAGGAGTGCTGCAGGCATGAACAGGAGATACTGGGAAAAATGAAAATCCAACCCTAAGTGTCCACATGTGACCCAAAATACTGATTCAGTTAAATCTATTTTATAGTATAATTGTTCTTGATGTGAATTTTCAAGAATCATTTACCAACAGTGACAAAATTTTATAAGAAGAAAACGGGGTTTCTTTTATTTATTACATTATTTTATGGGAAACATTGCTGTCTAGACTTGAAAAAAAAAAAAAAAAATTGCATGCATTTCTCTGAATATTCTCCGTAATATTTTATAGGTAAATACATTTTTTTTTCACCAGTTTCCACAGAAATCAGTGCTAATCATGTCTGACTTTATATCACTCAAGTTCATATGCAGTTTCAAGATTAAATTTTTCCTGAAATCTCTGTCATACCCATCTACAGTTGACTAGATTCTTCACAGTGGAGACTTATTTAGCCTAATATGGGCTGAGAGGATTGACATCTACATGAAAAAAGAAAATAATTATATTGTCATTTCTTTTAGCCCATATAATTTCTTGTTTGGCAAATAAATAGACCTCTGTGATACATGAGATCAATATCAAATTACAAGATAAAGAGTTGCTTTCTCACATTTTGAAGATATGGCCTTTACATTTGTCCCACAAAAGGCCTCAATATAATTTCTTCTTGCTTTTATCAAATCAGGCTTCCGTCTGTGATCAAATGAGATTGCTTCAACATTGCAACTCAAGGATTTGGAACTGAATATTTTGCACATTAATAAAAGACAGTTTGCCTTCTTAGTATGGGGAAAACTAAGGTAGACATAAATTCACAAATGAAGTGCTGTATATATTCCACCGCAGTTGAGTGGAGGCTAACACGAATTCAGGATTCATTCAGAAAGCACAGAAGTGTTCATATAATACTGTGCTATATAATTCTTTTATTAAATGCTTTAGTTTCTGTGTTTCAGAGATATACATTTGTTATTTTTCTCTGGATACATTTGAAAACTTCATTTTTCTTTGTGAAGAGAAAGGGGAAAGGTGTACTACTGTTTGTAGATTTAAATTTTACAACTGTGCTGTGCAAATTGCAAATTGTTCACACCAGAGATTGTCTATAGGCGTGCATTTATATTACTTCGAATGATGAGAATTTAATGTTTACAGATGCTTTGGCATTGTTGTAGTAAACAAGAGTTAATAATAACTGTAGTGTGTATAGATATAGACTTAAAAAAAATCTGCTTTGACTGCATTCAAAGGTAATAGGGCTGTATCCCTTGGGCAAGGATTTTGGAGAATAACCCATGGATAGATTCAGCGATAAGGCTGAGAGACAAAGGAAACCATCGGGTACCTGTCTCCAGATCTTAATCTCTTTCTGCATGGAAGACAGACTCAGATATTAACTAAGTAACTTCTTCAGTGTCCCGTTTCTCAATCTCATGAGGGAAAGAAATGTGAGTTTCTTTTATCCTGCCTAATCCATAATACTCAAACGAGGAGCTGTTTTTTCTCACTCTGTGATTATCTGCATGTCAGTCACAGAATCATAGAATGGTTGAAGTTGGAATCTACGTCTGGAAGTCATCTGATCCAATCCTCTTGTTTTAGAAAGGTCACCTAGAGCAGGTTGCCCAGGACTACGTCCAAATAGCTTTTGAACATCTCCAGGAATATTCCACAACCTCCCTGAGAAATTGGCTTCAATGTTCAGTCAGTTTCACAGAAAAAAAAAATGTTTCCTTATGTTAAGACAGAGGTTTCTGTGTTTCATTCTCTGTTCATTGTCTCTTGTTTTGTCACCGAACACCACTGAAAAGAGCCTGGATAATTCTAGACCCACTTTTCATGTATTTAAACACACTGATAAGATCCCCTCCTGAGGTCTCACAGGTCTCTCAGCCTTTCTTCACAGGAGAGATGCTCCAGTCCCTTAGTCATCTCAGTGGCCTTTCACTGGACTCTCCAGAATCTCCATGTTTCTCTTCTACTGGGGAGCCTAGAAGGAGACACAGCACTCCAAGTGTGATCTCATCAGTGCTGAGTAGAGTGGAAGGATCACCTTCCTCGATCTGCTCGCAACACTCCTTCTAATGTAGTCCAGAATACCATTAACCTTCTTTGCCTCAAGGCTACATTGCTGACTCATGTTCAACCTGTTGTCCACCAGAATGCCCAGGGCCTTTTTGGCAGAGCTGCTTTGCTGCTGGGTGGCCCCCAGCATATACTGGTGCATGGGGTTGTTCCTTCCCAGGTGCAGGTCTTCATAATTCCCCCTTGTTGAACTTCATGAGGTTCCTCTCACCCCATTTCTCCAGGCTGTCAAGATCCCTCTGGGTGGCAGCGTGATTTTCTGTATCAGCCACTATTCTCAGGTTTGCATCATCATAGTTGGTGAGGGTAAACTTTGCCCTGCCATCCAGATCATTAATGAATACGTTAAACAGGATCTGACCTAGCACTGACCACTGGGATACACCTCTGGTTACTGGTCTCTGACTAAGCTTCATGCCACTGACCACCACACTCTGATCCTGGCTATTCAGACAGTTTCCAATCCACCTCCACTGTCTGCTTATCCAGCCCATACTTCATCAGCTTCTCTGTGAGGATATTAAGGGGTACAATGCAAAACCCTTACCAAAGTCAAAGTAGACAACATCCACAGCTCTCCTCTCATCTACCAAGCCAGTCATTTTATTGTTAAAGGTTACCAGGTTGGTCAAGCATAACTTCCCCTTGCTGACTACTCCCGACGGACTTGTCTTTCACATGCATGGAAATGGTTCCCAGGATTAGTTGCTCCATGACCTTCACAGGTATGGAGGTTAGGCTGAAGGCTTTATAGTTCCCCAAGACTTCCTTTCTGCCCCTTTTGAAAATATGAGTAACATTTGCTTTCCTCCAGGCACCTCTCCCAATTGCAATGATCATTCAAAGATTATCAAGAATGACCTCACATTGACATCAACCAGCACTGCTCCCATCAAGCCCCTTGAACTTATGTACGACCAGTTTGCTTAATTATTCTGTGATCTGATCCTCTTCCACCAAGAGTACGTATTCCTTGCTTCGGACTTTTTCCCCTGGTCTCTGAGGCCTGGGATTCCTCAAGGCTGGCCTTGCTAGCAAACACTTATATAAAGAAGGCATTCAATACCTCAGCCTCTACCATGTTCTGCATAACCAGGTCCCCTGCCTCATTCATCAGTGGGCCTGCATTTTCCTTAGTCTTCCTTTTATCACCTGTGTACTTATATAAGCCATTTTTCTTGTCTTTGACATCTCTTGGCCAGATTCTATTCCAAATGGACTTTGTATTTCTTATTTCCCTGACTGCATGCTCAGACAATGTGTCTATATTCCTCCCACATTACCTGTCCATTCTTCCACCTGCTATATACTTTCACCCTGTTTCTACCTTCTGTGTATGTCAAAAGATTAAGTACAAACCCAAACGCAAATTAGCCTATGTGTCAGAAAAGTTGTAGTGGTTTAATCCCAGAGGGGAACAGAGCACCAAGCAGCAGCTCATTCTCTCCTTTCTCCTCATGGATGGAGAAGAAAAAAGAAAACTTAAGACTCAGGGATTAAGAGATGGACAGGGAGGGATGACTCACTAGTTATGGTTATGGGCAAAAGACAGACTTGATTGGGGAAGAAAGAACATCAATTTAATTTTAACAATACCACCAACACCACTTAATTTACCAATCAAACAGAGTAAGACAGTGAGAAATAAAACTACATTTTTAAAACATCTTCCCTTCATCCTTCCCTTCTTCCCAGGTTCAGCTTTGTTCCCAATTTCTCTACCTCCTTTCCTTCAGAGGGACAGGGGATGAGGTTTGCGGTCAGTTCATCACCCGTTGTTTCTGCTGCTCTTTCCTTCTCAGGGGGAGAACTCCTCACGCTCACACTCTTCCCCTGCTTCAGCATTGTGTCCCTTTCATGGGACAGTCCTCCATGAAATTCCTCTGATGTGAGCCTTTCCACATAGCTGCAGCTCTTCATGAATTGCTCCAGTATGGGTCCCTGAGGTAGGCTGCGGTCCTCCCAACGACAAACTGCTCCAGTGGGGGCTTCCCACAGTCCCGGCCTTCTTCAGGCACAGGCACCTGCTCCTGTGTGGGTTCCTCCACAGGCTGCAGGTGGGCATCTGCTCCACCGGTGACCTCCATGGGCTGCAGGGGCACAGCCCGCCCGACCACCACGGGCTGCAGGGGGTGTCTGTTCCAGTGCACATCCCCCACCGCCCCCCTCCTTTCTTCCACTGACCTCGGTGTTTGCACCTCACCACTCCTCTTCCTCTCCAGTTCACAGAATCACAGAATCACAGAATCATCTAGATTGGAAAGGACCCTGGAGATCATCATTTTTCACTCAGTTGTTGTGATTTGTATTACTGGAATGCTTTGTGTTCACAACACTGTCTACAGCTTTTGGGCCTTTATTTATTTATTGACTGAATATTAGGCCTACACACTGTCAACATCAGACAGTTTTAATAGGAAAGATAGAAGACTGATTTCATTGGCATTTACCTGACACTCAGATGTCACATATCCATGTCTGAAAGGCCTAAAGTGGCCATCAAATTGGATTATAAAAAGAAGAGAATGAATCAACAAGAAATGAATTCTAAAGGCTTTATTAATAGCTTAGATGGAAATCAAATTTGAACATTTATACTGTAATTACATTCTGTCCTCATCTTCTAGCCATTGCTAGCTTAAAACTGACTTGAAAATGTTATATATTAACTGATTCTACCACCAGAACTAATTACCCTTAATCAATACCAACTCCTTGCTTTTGTCATATTACTCCCCAGATGTACAGCAATCAAAAATGCATGCTATAATTTGCTGTCTTTCAAAAAATTTGAAGTCATATTGTACATTTTAATAAAGAAAAAATCTTCCTATATACATGTGTGATTGAAGGTGAACATAAATTGTCAGTAATAAAGCTAACAAAGGTGTTTTGAAATACATAATTCTGTATCATAATTTTTTGTTAAACTATAGGATTTTTTTCATGCTTTCGAGTTCTTTCTTCTCAGAGGATCATTAGCTGGCAACATTTATCGTAACTCCACTGAAGCACTTTGCTACATTAAGGGCCCTCAAAATTGACAAGGTAAAAGAAAATGATTGTGAAAAAGTACAGAGCAGCTGATGTCTTATCATACTGTAAAAACTTTAGTAATGGTGACTGAACACTGTTGTCATATTTAGCTCATACTTATGTTTGTCAAAATATTCTCAAAGGTACTTGCATAATTTACAGTGAAATTTATCTTACCTTTCTAGTTTTTTGTAAATCTGTTTAATTATATGTGAAGAGCTGAATTGCTCGAAACACATTCAGTAAAAAAGAAAGCAAATGTTAAAGAATATGTATTGGCTGACTGGAATGATTAACAATAAAATCTTATCTAAAAATTAACATTTTATCTACAATAGGGATATCAGACACTGTGTAAGGAGCAGTCTAACTTCCTAATGAAGTAAATTGCAATCTGTAAAAAATGTGGTTCACTACAATTTACTGGCAGCCCAGTACTTCAAATTTGCAGTTCAATCAGTGACTAGAAATTCTGGAATAAAGCCTTTCTGCAGTTTAGCATTTGAAGTTGGAGAGAGAAGATAAATCTGTAAATCCAAAATCCATCTTGGGCACTGCTAATAAATGAGATTACAGCATGCTAATAAGTGGGGTTAGAAAGTAGCTGGGGAACTGTCTATAATTAAGTATGTTGTTCACATAAGGGTAAGGACAAGAATGATATAGAAGCATGAAAACTAAGGTTCATTTGCTTTCATCAGAATTTCTGAAAGTAAGAAACAAGAACATGTTTTGTGATATCTTTGGGCAGAGAGAAAAAAAACCTTTGAGCCATAAATTATTGGCAGTTAAAAGAGCATTTGGGGAAGTGTTACCATATGCTTGCCATGTTTTTATACTCTTCCCTAGACATCTGCTTTTGACCACTGTCAGTAAAATACAATACCAGATGGATCTTTGGACTCTTCTTGTGTACTTGTATATTTAAAGGCAGCATGAAGAAAGAAGAAGAAAGAAAAAAAAAAAAAAGTAACTTGCCAAATATTAGACAGCTAATAGGCACAACAAGGGTATTTCTGAGATTTTCTGACTCCCTCTTGATCAACTGTTTCAACATTAAAAAACAGAGTCCACCTGACTGCTTTACCTAAACGTACTCACAGATGACCAAACCATCTGTTTAAGGGCCATTTTCTCACATTCCTGAAACATACAGGTAAAATTTGTGGTAAAATTTTGTTTAAGTTTACTAGCATGAATGTTCAGCAAAGGACAAGAGAACATAATTTCATTGTATAGTAGGTTCTTGAATTTCTTCTCTATTTCAGCATGGCTTGTTGCAAACTACAAATAAAATTATTATCAGATGCCTTGTTCTCAGGACATTTCCCCCATCTGATTATTGAGTATTATGGATTTATTTTTCCATCAGACATTGTGTTTTCCCAGTGTGAGCTGTCAGTGATCCTCCCATAAGCAGAAGGCTATAATAACATGAAGATATTCAGTGCAGCATGGACAAAAAACAAAATACTTTTTACATTCATTTTAAAAATAAGGACCAACCATCTTTATTTTATAAATAAAGAGTATTTATCAATTAAATGGTCAGCTTTTTCAACAGCATTTTCCAAAAAGTATCTCAAAAGTAGATAGCCACTGAGTGTTGTATTAGAATGGGAATAATTTAGAATTTCTTTTTGAAGTTTTTTTTTTTTTTTTTAAGAATTTTTATTTCCGCACTTGGGAATTAAAGGAAATAATAACACTTATGGAAAATGTATGACTTTGCCCTAGAACTTGAATTCATGGGAATAAATAGTTTTACTCATAATATTGTTCATGTCAGAATATCCTATGCTATAATCACCTATTAAATATATTGTGTTCATAGATAATTCTAAGTGTTAAGTGTAGAAAAATTAAAATTATTTAAGAATCCTAATATGTTTTTAAAGGTCAGCCATTTGTACATTGCAGACAGTAGTGAAATAAAGCACTAACAGATATAAGCTGAAAGCTTGCTTACATATCCTTTTTCTAACTTAAAAAACCTAGGAAAAGCCCCCAGTATTAATTTACTTTTAAAAATAAGCAATCCAGACCTTTTCTGTCCCAAAAGCTCTACGGTAGTTAGAAAACAATTGAGGTCTCATGACAGTTCCAATTCCAATTAAGAAACTGGAAGCTGAAAGACCAAAAAATGTCTTTTAAGATGTATGGATCAGCTAACATGGATTTGTCAAGAAAAAAGCACTGTCAGATCAATTTAATTTCCTTCTCTGACATGGAAATAAGACTTGTGAATAGAGAAGTAGCAAATGTAATTTCTTCATGCTAGTAAAGCTTCTGACACATGACATTCTTATGTGCAAACAAGGAAGCATGGCCTAGCTGAAAATAATGTATTGGTCTATGAACTCATTGGAAATCTGAATGACTCTCAGTGGCTTGCATATTAACAATGAAAGGTTATCAAGCAGAATCAGACTTTTGTTGTTTCCAATATTTATATTAACAACCAGAATGATGAAATGTGCTTATTCAACTCACAAATAACCTCAGTTTGAAAGAGATTGCTCAAATACAGGAGAGGGAATTTGGAACTCACAACGATCTTGAAAAATTGATGATATATGATAAGAAAGGTGCATGATGTTCTTTAACAGACAAAAGGGCACCATGCTGCCATTCAGGCAAATTTGTGTAGCAAACGAGAACTTTGTAGGTAACAGCTGTCCAGTAAAGTCATCAGAGTGCATCACTGAATTCCAAGCTGAGGATGAATCAAGAACACCTTTATGTCCTAAAAGAGAATGACCTAGTCTAGTTAGTGACCAATAGATGACCAAAATGGTCAAAAGCTGAGAGGAGGAACAATTGGAAGATCTGTGAATAAAGAAATGTGTCCTATGCTTACCTGGACTACTTTGACCACATGCCATGCTTCAAGCAGATATATTATACAAGTGAGAAAAAAGGAATGAATGGTCATCCATTAAATATGTCCTACTTTGTGTCTTTCAGTCTAAAGAAATGAATACTGAGAATGGATAGAGTACAGATCTCCAAAGATTTAAAAGTGTTGCTGCAAGAAAGAAGACCTATAATGACAGGATGTCCATGTACAGTTTTCTACTATGGAAATAAGTGAACTGGTCTTCACCCATAGAAAACTTCAAGAACAAACTAGAAAAGACCCTGGTAAGGTTATCACCTAAGTTATCATAGCCTAGGACAGGGAAACAGACTTGCTGATCTCACACAGGTCAATGATTCTGTGACTTCAGACTCCCACTTGTATTTGCTTTATTGAGTGCAGATTAGTGGGGTTTTATCTAAATTTAGTTTTTATTCTTAATTTTATTTTTTTCAGTGTATCTTTAACACTACCAATAGAAGCCATCTCAATCAGTTTTAGTCATCCAAAATTGAGATGTTGAGGCCAGAGTACCCATTTTCACTCTATTTAGCCAAAATGGAGTAGGGAACCCTTCTGGAAAATTACTTAGCCCACCTGTCTTTGGCAAAGGGGTCTGGATGAAATTTCAGGTGGAGATACTTTCTTTTTCCACTGATTATAGGAGAAGCTGGGACTAGATTAGACCAGATGTCTAATTTTGATGGCTAGAATTCAATGAAAGAAATACCACTATGACTGTTTTAGAAAAAATCTGTAGATGAAACAAACAGTACCTGGCCCTTCTAGTTCATAATCAAATTCCTATTGCATGCATCTTCATTCTTCCCCAACAGTACAACCTATTTCTCACAACTGCCTTCCTCTTTTAAACGGGTGAATACCTTCCTTTTCAACTTCCTCCAAATATTACATCTCCCTTTTCTTCACATTCACACCCTTTTTGAGTTGTATGGGCTACTATCAGCAAGTAGATTGCATTTCTTTCTAAACCTTTCCCTCCTACCCCATCCAGTCATTACAAGTAGGTCGCTAAGATGTAAGAAGATAACATCATTATTAATGGACTTTTTTTTCTCTAGAAGGATTTTTCATAAGTAATTTTCAACCTGCAATGCAATTAAGCATATGCTTTACTTCAAGAATATGCATGATTATGTTTACATATAAGTAACAGAGGTCTACATGACTGTGTTCTATCTGACATTGTTGGGTTTTGTTTGTATTGTCTTTGTTATTACATTGGTTTTACCCAAACCCAGTTTCTGAAATAATATCTTACACACCAAGTATCCTTTTGGAAGGATTTTATAGGAATAGTAAAGAATAACATAAAAATACAATTACTCTGGTTTCATTCTACTTTCAGATGTGAATTATTCTTTCCAATGATTATGGAAAGTGATCACTGGCAATACTTAATTCATATATATAAATTAGTTCTGTGCATGTATTATTGCTTTCGTTAGATACATGTGCAGAAAGACAGGAAAAGACTCTGAGTTTTGGTAGAGGATAGTCTCTCTAGGAGTTATTCAGGGGCATTTGAACTATCTGCACAGTTAGATGAAATCATGATTAATGTTTCCCATAGAACTCTTGTATATTTTTGTTGTGGTTTGATCTCAGAGAGCAGCTGAGTACCACGCAGCCTCTCACTGACAGCTTCCCTCTCAGGACTAGGAAGGAGAAAATAAGGCAAAAGGCTCAGGAATCAAGGTAAGGACAGAGAGGGATGACTCACACATTATGGTTACTAGAAAAATGCAGACTTATTAGGGGAAAGAAAAAAGAACATAAATTTAATTCAGAGACCAACAACAATAATACTTAACACAGAGAGTAGGACAGTGAGAAGCATTACCAGATCTTAAAAACATCTTCCCCCACCCCTCCCTTCTTCTCAGGCTCAGCTTTGCTCCTGATATCTTTACCTCCTTCACCCCCAGTGACACAGGGTTCAGAGAATGGGGGTGTGGTCACTCCTGCTGCTTCTTCTTCCTCAGCAAGGGGGAACTCCTTACATTCTTCCCTTGCTCCAGCATGGGTCCCCTCTCAGGGGAGACAGTCCTCTATAAACCAACTCCAACATGAGTCCCTCCCATGGGCCTCAGCCCTTCCTGTGCTACTCAGATGTGGGTCACCTGTGTACTGCAGTCTTCCCAGAGCTGAACTACAACAGTGGGGACTCCTTTCCGTATAGTCTCTGCCTTCTTTGGGTAGAGTCATCTGCTCCAGCATGGGGTCCTCCATGGGCTGCATATGGGTATCTGCTCCACTGTGGACCTTCATGTGCTGCAGGGGATGGGAGCCCTGCCGCCTCACCACAGGCTGCGGGGGTGGCGGTCTCTGCACCAGCACACCTCCCCCTTTTCCTCCTTCTTTCTCCACTGACATCAGTATTCACGTAAGTGTCCTCCTTGCAGGTCCTCTGAACTCCAACTCCAATTCCCAGATTCCCCTTCTTAAATGCATTATTGCAGAGGCAGAGCTAATTTGCTCGTCCTTGGCCAGAGGTGGGAGCTTCAAGAAGCTTCTCAGAGGAGGCCGCTGCAGTAGCCCCCTTTCCTGCTACCAATCCCTCCACACACACACACAAATCTAGCACACTTTTATACAGATGGACAAAAACCTGAAACCAGATGATAAATATATCTTTTTCTCCTTTCAGAAAACCTGTATGCTTGAGCGATTGGGTTTTGGATTCTTTCTAAATTTATCTAAAATAAGAGACAATTGTGATCCTCTTTATTTATGCCATGTGCTCTTCAAAGTCCAGTCTTACTCAAAACTTGAAAAAACTAATGCTGAATTCTCTGTTCTTTGAGGAAATGACTTGTCTTTTATAAGAAAGTGATAGAATCACTAATAAAGCGAACCCTCACTGAGAAATTCACAGAACATGTTAATGCCAGGAAAAAATTATTCAGCTGTAATAGAAATAACAGAAAAAATTTGAATATTTATCTGACAGCTTTTTGGGATAATACTTTATATTCTCTCTATTTGGAAGTAATTATGTGTTGATAATATGATGGCATGACAGAAGATAGAGGAAGAGAATACAGCTGTGCTATTTTTATTTTATAGCTAGATAACTTAGAATAGCATGTTTCATTCATTCATTTAATTTGCAATAGATCACATTTCTTTTTATGGCAGGTGCTGTTTTGAAGTCCGAGTGATTCTGGCCAGTAAGCAGCAGAATTACCAAATCCAGAGCCAGCCTGTGTAGAAGTTCCCCAATTCCTAGTCTGTTTACCATCTCCCAAATCCTCACCTAAGGCACAGTCCACAATTGTTTCAAATTAGTTTAGTTTGTTCAGTACTTAAGCATCAAATCAGTCTGAAATGGTGAAACCTCATAACAGGATGGTACCTTGCATCATTAGCAGGACCTTTTACCATCATGGTTAATCTTTTTAACAACTCTTAACTTCAAATAAATTATGTAATGTTTTGCATAAAATTTAGATTTACACATCCCTCCTCACTGACATTTAAGCTTTCTATTGATGTAGAATTAATTTTAAAAAGCATTTAACAATCTTACTAAAATTGAATGACCAGGGTATCTGCTGTGTGGGAGGCTTTTTCTGTACCTAGCCTTCTCACAGTTTTGCAAAAATACAACAATGTAGGCAAAAGATCAGGAACAAAGTGGTTGCCTAGAGCTGTCCAGACCTATAATTTTGGAAGTGATGAAGTTCAGGTAATTTGAAAAGACTCTTACATAGATCAAAAACACCATCTGTCTTCTAAATCTACACACCCTCTTCTCTCCTAACAAACAAACAAAGTCTAACAAACTACACACCAAAACCAAGAAAAAACTCTGGATTTTGTGTGGACAAAAAATCCTGAAACTCCCTGGCAGAGAAGCCCTAAATTGAAAAAGTTTTGGAGCACTTGGACTACAAAGTTTATATGAAAATATGTTTACTGCTGGGGCTCCTTGTTTCATCACATGTAAGTAGATGCTCACTTGCTTTTATGCAGGTTTGCATAAATTCCTCTCTCCTCTTGTTCTGAATCTTAAAATGTCTTGTTACATTTTAAACCCCATGGAGAAGAACTTGCACAGCATAAACAGTACAGAAAAATCTTTCAATACATTTCAAAAGTCTAAGAGTTTCACATCACAGGTCCTTGAATCAATCCCAGATTAAGACATTCCAGTTAATGTTTGATTTTTCAGTAATTAAAACCAGAGTAAACATTGATCCATTCTAGGAAAAACATTTATAATCATTAGATGAACATTTAATTCATATCATTTGTTTAAAAAATCTGTTTTATATTAGGAAGAAATATAGGTTATATAACTTAAACTTTCTTTAATTTTTAATTAAAAAACCCCCACCACAATATTATGATCTCCTCCATAAATGGAGTTTTACTTCACTAAAAATATCCTTTATAAAATATTAATTTCTGAGGTGAACAACAGAGAAAATTGAGCTATGTTCCATCTTGATTTCATTTTGGGGTCCACATACTCTGCAAGCATTTTAAGAGTAATACTAGAATTCATTTTTAAGAGTACGTTTCCCTCACATGCCTATTTAGTCTGATCAAAGACAAGAAGGGGAAAAAAAGACAGGAGTGATTGAGCAAGCAGGACCACAAGAAAAGGAGTACTTAGTGTTTCCTGTTAACACATGGCCTGACCAGAAAGAGACACCTGTCAGGGAGCGTGGCAGGATGGTCTGACCCCAGCATAGGTGGGGCTGACCCAGGTGCAGTCAGGGTCCTGCCCTCATCCTCTAACCCCTTAGTGTGGTGGGTAGTGCTGTTGGAGGCAGTAGGCCTTTCAGCAGCCCTGGGGACCACAAGGGGATAAACCAAGAATGGGATCTGACCTTGGGACATCCACCAGGGGCAGCAGGAGATTGGGCTGGGGACATGGCTACCCTTGATCCACCCACTAGAAAATAACTTACAAGAAGCAAGGCCTGCAGGTCTTCAGCTTGAATGGGGCTCCTGGGCCCATAGGCAGGGGTGTGGGTCAAGGTCCCACATGGATGAGGAAGATTACAGGAGAATTCAGCAGATGAATGGGTGGCTCCAAGACTGGTGTTACCATCAGGGCTTTGGATTCTTGAATCATGGGTTGGTATACAGGGCACCTGACCTTTTGACATTAGACAGAATGCACCTGTCCTGGAGAGGGAAGGAGATCTTGGGGCAGGAGATGGGCTCATTGACAGAGCTTTAAACTAGATTTGAAGGGGGAAGGGGGCAAAACATGAGCCCATCTGAAGTGCATGTATACCAATGCACACAGCATGGGTAAGAAAGACGAGGAGCTTGAAGCCATGATTAAAAAGGAAAATTATAATATAGTGGCTCTCACAGAAACATGGTGGGATGTCTCCCATGACTGGAGTGTGCCAACTGATGGCTACAAGCTCTTTAGGAGGGACAGACAAGGAAGAAGAGGTGGTGGGGTGGCTCTGTATGTTAAGGACTGTTATGACTGCTTTGAGCACAGGTGTAGTGAAGACAGGGTAGACTGTCTTTGCATTAGAACCAGGGGGAAGGCCAACAGGGCAGATGTTGTAGTAGGAGTCTACTACAGGCCACCCAACCAGGACAGAGAGATGGACAAGATATTTTGTAGGCACTTAGGTGAAATTTCACGATCGCTTACCCTTGTTCTTATGGGCGACTTTAACTTCCCAGACATCTGCTGGAAATACAACACGGCAGAACGGGACCAGTCCCGGAGACTCCTAGAATGTCTGGGAGACAACTTCCTGACGCAGCTGGTGAGTGAACCGACCAGAGAAGGTGCGCTGCTGGATCTCCTCTTTGTGAAGAGAAAAGGGCTGGTGGATGATGTGGAGGTTGGAGGCTGACTAGGGCACAGCAATCATGAAATAGTAGAGTTCTCTATTCTTAGAGAGGCCAGAAGAGGGCTAAGCAGGACTGACATCCTGGACTTCAGAAGGGCTGACTTTGTATTGTTTAGGCACCTGCTTGAAAGGATCCCCTGGGAGACTCTCCTGAAGGGTACAGGGGCCCAGGAAGGCTGGGCGCTCTTTAAGAAGGAAGTGTTAATGGCTCAAGAGCAGGTGGTCCCCAGGTGCTGTAAGAGAAGCCAACACCAGAGAAGACCACCCTGGCTAAAGAGGGAGCTTTGGCTGCAACTCAGGGAGAAAAGGAGAGTTTAGAGCCTTTGGAAGAGGGGTTAGCCCCTCACAGTGATTACAGAGAGGCTGTGAGGCTATGCAGAGTGGAAATCAGAAGGGCTAAAGCTCAACTGGAAATTAATTTGGCCTCTGCAATCAAGGATAACAAGAAAAGTTTCAATAAGTATGTCAGTAGAAAAAGAAATTCCAGTGAGACTCTCCATCCCCTGCTAGGTACAGGAGGAAATATGGTAACAAGTGATTAGGAGAAGGCTGAGGTCCTTAATGCCTTCTTTGCCTCAGTCTTTA
Source organism: Athene noctua (assembly GCF_965140245.1). NCBI lineage: Eukaryota > Metazoa > Chordata > Aves > Strigiformes > Strigidae > Athene > Athene noctua. The sequence continues at coordinate 158,218,143 of NC_134037.1, forward strand.
ATAACAAGACTAGTTGTATTGATGAAATCCAGCCTCCACAGCCAGAAGACAGAGACTGGGAGAACGACTCCCTGCAATCCAGGAGACAGTCAGTGACCTGCTGCATCACATAGACATACACAAGTCTATGGGACCAGATGGGATACACCCGAGAGTGCTGAAGGAGCTGGCTGGGGTGCTCGCCAGGCCACTTTCTATCATTTACCAGCAGTCCTGGCTGACTAGGGAGGTTCCGACTGATTGGAAATTGGCCACTGTGACGCCCGTCTATAAGAAGGGTTGAAAGGATGATCCGGGAAATTACAGGCCTGTCAGCTTGACTCTGGTGCTCAGGAAGCTGATGGAGCAGCTCATCCTAAACACCATCATGCAACACATGCAGGACAACCAGATGCTCAGGTCCAGTCAGCATGGTTTTATGAAAGGCAGGTCCTGCCTGACAAACCTGATCTCCTTCTATGACAGGGAAACCTGCTTAGTGGATGAGGGAAAGGCTGTGGATATTGTTTACCTTGACTTTAGCAAGGCTTTTGACATTGTTTCCCACAGCATTCTAGTGGCAAAACTGGCTGCTCGAGGTTTGGACTATGGCACACTTCGCTGAGTTAAAAACTGATGACTGGGCCCAGAGAGTTGTGATGAACGGAGTTAAATCCGGTTTGTGGCCAGTCACGAGTTGTGTCCCCCAGGGCTCGGTGTTGGGGCCACTCCTGTTTAACATCTTCATTGATGATCTAGACGAGGGGATCGAGTGCACCCTCAGTTCAGTTTGCAGATGACACCCAGTTGGGTGGGAGTGTTGATCTGCTCGAGGGTAGGGAGGCTCTGCAGAGAGACCTGGACAGGCTGGAGCCATGGGCTGAGGCCAACTGGAGGAGTTTCCATAAGGGCAAATGCCGGGGGCTGCCCTTGGGCCACAACAACCCCCAGCAGCGCTACAGGCTTGGGGAGGAGTGGCTGGAGAGCTGCCAGTCAGAGAGGGACCTGGGGGTGTTGATTGACAGCTGGCTGAACAGGAGCCAGCAGTGTGCCCAGGGGGCCAAGAAGGCCAATGGCATCCTGGCTTGTGTCAGCAATAGCGTGGCCAGCAGGGACAGGGAAGGGATCTGACCCCTGGACTCGGCACTGGTGAGGCCGCACCTCGATTCCTGTGTTCAGTTTTGGGCCCCTCACTACAAAAAGGACATTGAATGACTCGAGCGTGTCCAGAGAAGGGCAACGAAGCTGGTGCAGGGTCTGGAGCACAGGTCGTATGAGGAACGGCTGAGGGAACTGGGGTTTTTTAGTCTGGAGAAAAGGAGGCTGAGGGGAGACCTTATCACCCTCTACAACTACCTGAAAGGAGGTTGCAGAGAGCTGGGTTTGAGCCTCTTTAGCCTAGTAAAAAGCAACAGGACAAGAGGGAATGGCCTCCAGTTGCACCAGGGAAAGTTCAGACCAGATATTAGGAAGTATTTCTTTACAAAACTGCTTGTTAGGCGTTGGAATGGGCTGACCAGGGAGGTGGTGGAGTCCCCATCCCTGGAGGTGTTCAAGAGTAGGGTCGATTTAGAGCTTAAGGATATGCTGTACGTGGGAACTATGCTAGGCGAATGGTTGGATTAGATGATCTCCAGGGTCCTTTCCAACCTAGATGATTCTGTGATTCTTTGATTCTGTGATTAGGCCACTCATGGCAATAAAGGCCAGTGGTGCCTTCACAACACCCTCAAGGTGAATATAGGTTGATACAGGATCTTTATTCCTCTTATTTAGATCAATGTAAAGTGTATTAAAATTAATGGGTACGAGGAAAGAACAGTATCCAATGGGCTTTAGTAGATTATGTATCTAAGTATATTACACAGTTACAAGATATGATCTCCTTTATTTGTCATCTGAGTATTTGACATAGATTATCATTAGCAGAAAGGCACTACAGAGGGATCTGGACAGGCTGGATCAATGGACCGAGCCCAATTGTATGAGATTCAACAAGCCTAAGTGCTGAGTCCTGAACTTGGGTCACAACAACCCCATGCAACACTACAGGCTTGGGGAAGAGTGGCTGGAAAACTCTCTGGCTGAAAAGGACCTAGGGGTGCTTAGTCAACAGCCAACTGAATATGAGCTGACAGTGTGCCCAAGTGGCCAAGAAGACCGATAGCATCCTGGCTTGTATCAGAAATAGCGTGGCCAGCAGGACTCGGGAAGTGATCATTCCTCTCTATTCAGCACTGGTGAGGCCACATGTTGAATACTGCATTCAGTTTCAGGCTCCTCACTGCAAGAAAGATATTGAGGTGCTGCAGCGCATTCAAAGAAGAGCAACAAAGCTGGTGAAGGGTCTAGAGAGCATGCCCTGTGAGCCGCTGAGAGAACTGGGGTTGTTTAGCCTGGAGAAAAAGAGGCTGAGGGAAGACCATATTGCTCTCTACAACTATGTGAAAGAAGGTGGGTGTAGGTCTCTCTTCCCAAGTAGCAAGTGATAGGACAAGAGGAAATGGCCTCAGGGGAGGTTTAGATTGGATATTAGGAAAAATTTCTTCACTGAAAGGGTTGTCAAGCATTGGAACAGGCTGTCCAAGGAAGTGGTTGAGTCACCATCCCTGAAGGTATTTAAGAGACATGTAGATGTGACACTTAGAGACATGGTTTAGTGGTGGACTTGGCAGTGTTAGGCTTGCAGTTGGACTCAGTGATCTTTTAGGTCTTTTCCAACCTATATTATTCAATAATTCTGATTTCATGGACAGGTTTTCCAAAAGCTAGTTAATGTGTTCTGCCTTGATAATCTGTGAGTCAAGAAAATGCATAGGTTTCAGTCATGTCAGACTTTTCTGGAATAACACTTCAGAGTGGGTCTTTCTGAACATGGAGAATTTTTAATGACATGATGGAACAGGAAAGGGCAGAAGCTGCATGGGCAACTCCAGAAGTATAGACATCTGCCAACAGAAGAAAAAGCAGGACTGACAAAAGTGGTGGAGTAGAAAAAAGTTTCAATCTGAAGATCAGAAAGAAAGAAATGACAATGAAGAATAAGGTGAGAGATGTAGGGAAAAAAAATGCAAAATTAAAAAACTGTGGAAGATGGAAATTAGAACCTGAATGGTGTGGGAGAGAGGCAAGTCAACATCAGCCTGTCAGCTCTGCAAAGGCCCTGAGAAGCAGCAAGGAGCCTTGTGAGTAAGATAAGAAACTGCCGAGTTGTGCCAATGTGGCAGGGAAAAAACAGGGACAGCCGCAACACTGAACTGTGAGAAGTTACCACTGCAGCGTGTGAAGAGGAAGGTGATTGGTCTGCACAGCATGTGTTAGAGTGGTCTTATGCTGATAGGAAAAAAGGTTGATAGCTGTCTAATTGATGATTTGCTAATTATGAAGTAAGAGCTTTGGTGAGAGCATAAGTATGTACTATTGTAATAATAAAGGGTCTTTCCTTTTGTACTTCATGGAGATTCCGTGCCTCAGTTGCCACAGAATGGGAATATATTGTTGATGTATCAAAGGCTTAACAAATACCCATATTTCTCATAGTTAGAGAAGCAGGAGATAGGATGATTTGCAGACTCTAAGGAGAATGGAGGGGCCTAAGACAATTACAGGCACCAGAATGGAGTGGTTTGATGGTTGGAAACATTTTGACAGGATAAGTAGAGAAGCCTGTTACTCAGGAAGGTCTAAGGAGAAGTTGAGTGTGAAAACCCTCTATGTGAAAAGGCCTTAGGTAGAATCATGTCTTTAAAAAAAGTTTCAAAGTTGTACCTGTGTAACCTATATCAGTAATTTTTTCCATAGTGCAATTAATTTGCTAGTTACTCATATTTCATCATAAACTGTGGATTCAGCAAAAGTTAGCAATGCAAGATTGGTCTGACAGTGTTGCTTCTTTTAAGTATTATCTTCACTTGAGCAAAACAACAGATCAATAGGAATTTTGCTTGCTGACATAGCCCTGAGGTTACTTATCTTCTAAAAAGAGAATTCTGCTTCATAGAATGTGCTGCCTTCAGCCCAGCAAAACACTAATTTTTGTTCTGCTAATACCAAGATTTCCTACAACAGTCCAATACTTCATTGTTGTTATACTCAAAATCTTGTTTATATGCAAAGAGGAACATACATTATACATAAAAGTATGTATATAAAGCTAAGAATTTATTGTTAGTATGACTGAAATTTTAGCAGTATAATTCAAGAATTATGAGTCTGTATCTAATTGTTATAGAAAAAGAACAACAAAAAATAGTGCAATCAAAACTGTTATACATGTCTTAGTTTCTACTCCTCCTGGACGTATGCTCACTGTCCACTGGGTCTTAAGGTTGGGGGTGCTCATGCTGGTGCTGAGATGAGGGGTGTGTTACACAGTCTTCAGCATCTGGATCGATGCTGAAGTTGATCATCATTTCTTCCTTCGTCCAAGATTCACTTTGGGTTATTTTTCACATATTTGATAACACACTTTACACCTTCCTGGTCTGCATTTCCATGTTACATCCAAATTTTCCATAGGTGGTGTCTTTTACATATGTTAAATACTATTTCTGTGTTGTCTTTGTCACTCCTAAGCCCCATTTTGTCCATGTCTGCATTTCTGTAATGGGCACCTGTGTTCCATCTCTGACCATCCCACGCCTGTGCGCCTCTGCAATGCATCCTCTGCTCCACTTCTCAAGGCATCTGCTTCCATACCAGGGCTGTTTCCCTACACTGTGTCTTTGTGTTAATCATAAACATCTTGTTCTGTGCAGAATAACTGCTCATTGCTGCTATCTATCTAAAACTGTGCACAAATATAAACAAAAGTAAACCAATCTAGTCATTAAAGAGACTGCTGTCACAGCTAAACCAAGAAAAATGATGCAGGCAGGTCAAGGAAAGTTAATACAGAGCAGGACTGACAAACTTCAGTCCTGAGGCCTTTTGAACTCAGCACAGTGCTTATGGCCCATTACCAGTAATGGCAATGCGGTGCTACAGGCCTACAGGTTTACATTGGGCAGGCAGCAAGCAGAGGGGACCAGAAGCTGATCCCCAGGCACTAGGCTATCTGACAAAAGAACATGCTTAAAATTAAGCATGCAAAGCAGTGTTACTTATTTCAGTACTAGTAATGAAGTGTTCACTGATGTCATGACATGAGTCAGTTAATACTTCTATAATATCAATGAATTCAAATTAATTTTTATAATTGAAACCAGAAACTTAGATTTAATTGTGTTCCTTTTTCCTGTTTTAAGTGAGTGGCAGGGGGTTTTGGTAGCAGGGGAGGGGAGTACAGCGGTGGCCCCCTGTGAGAAGCTTCTCAAAGCTCCCCCAGCTCCAAGAGGGACCTGCGTCTGCACGATGGCTGGGCCAATTAGCTGCATCTCTGTGATAATGAATTTAAGAAGAGGAACGTGGGAAGAGCTGAGTGAGTTTTGGGGAGGAGTTATGAGGAGGAGTTGTGACATCTGTATGAACACCAAGGTCAGTGAAAGAAAGGAGGAGAAGCAGAGGAGGTGCGTTGGAGCAGAGACTCCCCTGTATCCTGTGGTGAGACGGCAGGGCCACCCCCCACCGCCACCCATGGAGATCCATGGTGGAGCAGATACCGATTTGAGGCCTGGGGTGGGGGGCACTCCAACTCAAATGACTGCACCTGAAGAAGGCCAGGACCCCATCGAAGAAGCCCCTGCTGTTGTAGTTCAGCTCTTGGAGGATTGCAACACACAGGGGTGTCCCATCGGAGTGATTAATGTCAGAGTTGGTTTGTGGAAGATGGTCTCCTGTGAGAGAGAGACCTCTCTGGAGCAGGGGAGGAATGCCAGGAGTTCTGCCCCCTCGAGGTGGAAGTAAGTGACAGGACTGACCACAGTCCCCATTCCCTGCCCCCTGCACTGCTGTGGGTGAGGGAGTTAGAGATATTGGGAGAAAAGCTGAACCCAGAAGGGAGGGAGGAACTGGGGAAGGTGTTTTCAGGATGTGGTAATGCTTCTCATGGTCCTACTCGGTCTATTAAGTGGTGTTGTTGCTAGTGTCTGCATTAAATTTATCTTCTTTTTTATTTCCCCTAACGAGTCTGGGTTTTGCCTGTGCCTTAAAGGACGAGGTCATCCCTCCTTGTCCTAATCTGAAGTTCCTGGATATTTTGCTATTTTCTCCTTCTCAGCACTGAGGGGAAGAGGGGAGTGAGCGGCTGCATGATGCTCAGTTGACCTCTGAGCTCAAACCACAGCACCTGAAAAACGTTTTAAAGTAAAGGTAAAGTGCTTAGTATAATACAGCATTAAAACTGATGAAAAAGAATATCCTTGCACCTTCTTGCCAGTGCAGAATATTTGTGAACATGTTAAATACTGTTGCCTGAAGATGGAAAAATAGTTTCCATGATGAAAAAGCACAAATTTTCACCTTTTGAAAGAAGAATTATTCATAAAATTAAATTTTGAAAAAATGCTTTTCCGAAAGTCTGATGTGAGTTTTTCTTTTTCCTTCTTTTGATTCCCTTTGTCCAACAGTTTGTTGGATTTTTTTTCTCCTGAAAATTAGTAGGGAAAAGTAAAGCACAATTAATTAAAAAGTAAAAAGTTTTAGAAAAGTAAAAATCGTTAGAAACATCATGTCCTCCTTTTTCCTTTAATAAATAAAAACAAATTTTGAAAAAGAACACTTGTTTTAAAATATTTTGAAAAACATTTAGTGAAAAAATTACACATTCTTATGTTTTTATCAAATTCCATTTAAAAAATCCCATTACTCATTTCTAATAAATACATTCACTGCTTAAATGATGGACAGTACTTTAGACAGTGTAAAATATTAAGAACATTACAACTAATGGGCTTCATTTGCATAGAATAGACTTATTTATGGCATTTAAGGACTAGCTTATGTTACTGAAACATTTACTTTTTGATGAACATATAAAATACACTGTAGTGTATAGGTATATATACACACACATATCTAAGGTGAGAGAAGGGGGGGGGGGGGAGGGAAAGAGAGATCATTTCCAATCTTTCCACAAGGTGTTGTAAAAGAATAGGGAGGAGCATCTGCAGTTTAAACTCTTCTCTTCTTATTCTATACGTATGGGAAAAATTAAGTTGAGTGATTACAATCAACATGATATATTTATGAAATGGGCCAACTAAACTGCAAGGCAGCAGAAGTATTCACAGCTAAGCAGAAGATGCAACAAGGTATTTTATGTTTTAAAACTGCCTAGTAGCTTGCCCCTAAATTTTAACTGATAGAGTAGAGCTGTTTGTATAGAATCAGCTGCTCTTTAAGGGGAGTCTTAAAAAATTAAGATGATTAACTACCGGTAGCAAACATACACTGCTGTCCATGGCAACTCTCATGCAAATGCTGGAAAGAGGAAGTAGTCTGAAGAATGCAGAGGAGTTCTGTTGCACTCACTTAGGAAAAGTAATTAGACAGTTCCACTTAGCTCACAGAAAAATTCTGTTGTACCTTTCAAGACATGATTTAAATAAGCTCATAAAGGAACCTACTAAGCAGTTGTTGACATTAAGCAGAATGTGGTTTTCAGCAAGTTATGTTTCCTTTGCCTATTTATACATTCCCAGCATGACTGAAAGATACATAAACTGAAGTTTATTATGGTGCATATTAAGCACAACCCTACAAATTGAGTAACAAACACTGAAAAATACTTGCAAGCTAAGAGAATTTGCCACTAAAATTACTGGAGTCTAGCTCATATTAGACTGACAGTAGATGAGATAAAAGTTATGTAAAACCTTAAGTCTCTAGAGCAAGACAACAAATCCTGCAGTTTAAAACAGAATCTGACAGATGTTTTACTGCTAGATTTTGAAAATTTCCATCAAGCAATATATCATTTGTGCTGCATGCTATTTTATCTCAACTTTTTAAAGACAAATCCCACCTAGGATCTTCTGACATGTTTAAGTAGTTAAACTGTATATTTATCTCAGAAGCTAATCCAGAGTCTGTTATTCTGGTTAAGTATCCTAATAGTAAACTGGGAACAAGTGACAATGCTCAGCGGTAACATGGTTAGAAAGGTGGCACATGTTTAAGTAAGTGGATTGAATAGTAGTCTTATAATAACATTTTTATTCATAATTAGATCTATATCCAGATATGTTGAGTATTTGGATGCATGCATCTTATATACTCTCTGTCATGGATGAAAGTATTGACACGGTAATGATTTAGTAAGAAATCTAGATTTATTAATAACTAACAGCAATTTAACACTACAAAATAATTCAGAAATGTTGAGAGAAAGAAAAGTGACTTATTCACAGATTCTAAAATAACAAGATTCTCACTAACTTACTTAATGGTACCTTAATTTATACATATATGCATGCGCATACACAAAACATGCAAACACATACACAGAAACAAAGGTGTTTGGATTCAGTAGAATGAACACAAAAAGGAAAAACACACACAGAAACAAGAGTATTCGGACCCAGTAGAATGAAGTACATACCCCCACACACCAATAAACAAAGGGAAGGAATGGGTGAAAGAGAAGCTAGCTCAAAGAAAAATTTCCCTCTAGCGTTTAGAGCAAATACTCACAATGCCTTGGCATTCCTCAACGGGCGATAATTGAGACTCGAGCAGGGGAACTTCATCCTGGCCTTCCGTCTGGAGCAGACGAAACCTTAAGGGTTTTGGTACCTGAGAGGCGTCCCAGCTCAGGGGAGATGCTGGTCACAGGCCGCTGCGATCCAGGAGAGCTCAAAGGGTCTCCCTGGTGGTCGCAGGGGTTCAAGATAATTGATTTTGACAAATACCTTCTGGTTCCTTCTGGCAATTGCACAAGAATTTGATGAATGTGCAACTCTGTTATTGTTCCCATTTGACCACCTACTAGGCACAGGTGTGACAGGCCATCAGGAGATGATGGGCCATTATAACAGTTTTCTAAGCACCACCATGCTCTCATGGCAGTAGGAATCCAAAATCTTTGATAGATTTAGGAGTCATGAAATGTAAGAGGGAAGGATACCTTGTCCCCTAAAAACCAGAGACTCTTTCTCAAAATCTGGCTCTTCAAGCCGACTTGAGAATTTCTTGAAGAGATCTGGACCTTGACTGTTGTTAAAATCTACTCAATTCTTTATTTTTCAGATCCTACCATCAGCAATACAGTGTATAATGTTTCCACATTATATCACAGTTACCTGGTCAGCCTGCTGCCAAGATACCTTTTTAATACAATGCAGCTTGATGTCAGATCTTCTGTCCAGAGACATGTGCCAACTTCTATGAACCCATTTGTGTATTTTATTTCCTCGAGTATAATCATATTGCCACTGAAGTTCATGGAATCAAGTTAATGTGTGATTCAACTGTTTTGATAATGTGTTCCAGCCATATGCTATAACACCCAGTCCACCTTGGCTCCATTGCTGACGATTTAAAATGGACCTGAGACCACAGATCAAAGAGCAAGTTGATGTCTCACTGTTTCCTTTTTCAGTTCTCTTACCAGATAGTATTCCAGAGTCGAACTCCTCCAAATGAGCAATCAAGATATTGGCTGGCGTTTCTTCATGAACAGGGAATTTGTATAACTGAGTGAGGGGATCTCAGAGAACACATGACAATAACAACTTATACCAGAAAAGATCTTTAAGAACCAAGGAGACTTGATATGTAATGCTGGGACCTTGTTAATGAGGTAGGTTTTGAAACGTCATCATCCAAGTAGCAATGGATGCATTAAAACTGCAGTCTGAATTCCAAGAGGCAATTCTGAATTCTATGAGGCAACTTTGTCTGAGGGCACTCCCCCCTTGTGGCTGCAGCATCCCGTTCTACATGTTGCTAACACTGTTGTTTACTCAGGGTTTTGCCTTATATGGCTTCAAAGGTGACTCCAAGGATAACTGCAGTTCAGCAAGCCAGCCAGGATTGTCCAACTTGCCTAGCAATACTGTATGACCCTTCCTTCATAGATTTCCCTACACATTTGGACATAAAATTTTATAAACATTGGTCTATTTGTTTATTTATTATACATGTAGTCAATTTAATTAACACTCTGAGCTAATGATCAGAATAATCTACTCACCTGTTTTTAAATTCTCTGTACCAGAAAATCACTCTTACTAAGATGAAGAAAAATTACCTAAAACATTATATACTGTATAATATTTATGCTCACCCAGGTTTCTTGAACACCTTTCAGGACAGTATGTAACTTTAATTTATACTTTGGACTCCAATTCTATTGCATTTGAGAACCTTTTCCTTCCTAAATTCTGAGTACTGCAATGCACGTACACTTTGTCTGACCCAAAAAGTAAACCCGGATTTCCAAGTCATATCTCACAGGTTAACTCACTCTTTCATTTTTGTGCACTGCCTTCAGTCACAGATACAGATGCGGTGTCTGGTTCAAAGTAGTTTTCCTGGTGACTTTCTCTTCAAAGTGTGCACGCCTAAACAGCACTTCAATATAACGTATTAGAAGTTGCTCCTTTTATCAATAAATTGTCCAAAGACTGTACTCTTGCAAACATAATCTTCGCTTCCTTTAGGAGGTGGTTGCCAGTTGCTGTTCTACTTTTGTCTGAACTTCAGCATTTTATCCTGTAGAGATACTCTCTGTACAGCTATATTAATGCCATTGTGCAAAAAACAAGCATTCTAAATTATGGATGTTTACTGGCATGACCGAAATAGCAGCAGACATGAATTGACTGGAGAAAAGAAACTGTTATGAGGAAGGTGGAAAAAGAAATTGGTTAGTGTAATTTGGTACTCTTTTTAAAATCTCGTGAAACAATTGTATCAATTCTGTGAAGAAGGAGGAAGGATAAAAGGCCACAATGTGGGTTGTTTTTTTTTTTTAATGTCTTAAAGGATAGTAGAAAGAGAAGGATAAGGGTGATTAAGAAATATGTATTAAATATATAACATCCAATATATCTACTCTGAAAACAACTCTGAAATTCTCACATTAGCCCACATGTGTTCTGTTAATGAAAGCTCAATTAATTTTCTGCCAGTGAAAATTAAATGATATGGACTACATATGCAGAGTTCAACAAAGCAACATCTCAAATAGAAAATGACAGGAATCAATAATCTTTTCCAATGCTAGGAAGAGAGGTGCCTGATTAAATCTTTTGTTTTAGTAACAGTCAGGTTTTAATTCTGTACAGTGAAAGACTTTTTAGTAGGGGAACTCTGTTATGGCAAAACTGGGTAAGATTTCCTAAAGATGACATTGATGCAGGTTTTCAAATATTGTTTGAGGGAAAAAGCTTGAGAAGAGAAATATCTTCTTATTAATTAGCCTAAGAAATATAAGCAAACCCTTCCAGACTTTTAACAACCATTCTAAATCATCTCATGGAGGCTCTACAATATTTTGTCTTATGTGGCAGATTGATGTTATATTCACTGTCACTGTCAGTGGAAGGGATATACCTGTTGTTCAGTGGTAACGAGAAGGTATATTTACATGAGTTGTATCTTGAAGAGCTGTGTTCATCTGCTGGTCTGGCTTTAGACATTTCAAATGCAGGGCTGGTGGATGCTATATAAGACAGTCTAAATCACTTGAAAGGGATCCAACATTTCTGCCTAACGAGGGTAGCGTTTTTTCTTTCAACACCTATAACCTACTCCCATAAAAAGTACTGTAAGAGTTGTTTGCTTAGAAGTACTGTTTTCATTTACACTAAGTTTACCTGGTGTAGATCAACTGATGTGAGCAAGGTTAGGATGTATCATGTCTACAGAGGCAATGAAGCCAAATAAGATGGTAGTTTCACTACAGCTTCTACCTTGTATTACAAGACATTTCTGAGTAGTGCAGATGTTAATGAATGCCTTATGTTGGGCCTTGTATAATGTGATGCCAAGTCTGAGGAAGGACTTTCCCCTCTGGCAGTCACAAGCATACGTCCCTGCCACAAGAAGAAAACAGCTGAAGGATAATTTCCAGCTCCAGGCAGAGCTGGAACAGAGCTGTACAAAGGGGATCCCTGCACTCTGATTGAAATAATCATGCTTTACAAAAATGCCATATGGATATTTTGTCTTCCTCACATTAACTCTGATTGGTTGACAAACATTTTAACTAACAGAATGAGGAAGATTTGCATAATTACACTGTATTTTTTAAGAACTATACAATGAATACGCAAATTCTGGTTTGGTTTCTAGTATAACTTTGCTTTTATTGGCTCATCTTTTTATATCTTGCAGGCTGTTGCCCAGCAACAAAAATGTCACAGAAGTTATTAACATCCATCTCGTGAAAAAGTCTGTCCTGAAGGAGACAAAATAATGTATCTGAAAAAATATTTCCCATTCTAAATGAACCAGATATCTATCTATCTATCTATCTATCTATCTATCTATCTATCTATCTATCTATCTATCTATCTGTAGGAAGCTGTTACTGTTCTTCTTATTTCTTTTTTCACATCAGCTGTGCTCACCAATTTTTCACTTCAGCGTTCAGACACACTTATAGGACAGGAAGACCTCTATGCCTAGGAGAAAAATAAAGTTCTTAATGCTATCCGCTGTATTATTTCATAAAAGTAGAATGGAAGACAAAAGGAAAGCTGATCACAAGTTCTGTGCCTAGGGCTGTTTTGTAAATAAGTTTTCCTTTTCATGTCCCAATCCATAGTATTTTCACACATGAAAATCTGGACTTTAGTTAAAACAGACACAACTTCTTGTTGGAAAATTACAATAACAATGAGTTATAATGTTTTGTCTGTTGCTTCTCATCTGGAAAGAATTAAAACCATCAGAATTCTTGTTAATGGCTCCCCTAATAAACAAATATGCACATTAAAGAAACCACAACAAAACTTGCAGTTACTGCCAAGGCAGAAAACTTGACAGGAATACCCTAAAGTCTTATAACAACAAAGATTTTATTTTACTTTTACAATAAACCTGTGTCATAATAAAGTCCATTTAAGTTCAAAAATTCTGCAATGAAACATTTCTCACTGTAAATTGTATGTGTTCCTTCAAACAATAGAATGATGCCATCACTGGAACCTTTTTTCGTACAGATCCTTCTGTCCTCTGTTCATGGTATATAAATAAGAAATTTTTTTTTATTTATTTATTTTTTTTTATGTATAAAGTCAGAATAATGTAGGTTGCAAGGGGCCTCCAGAGGCCACCTAGTCCAAACCCATGCTCAGAGCAGGTTGGTGTTTTTTAAAATCTAAAATATGTGGGTGGAATGGGCATGTAATTGACCCAGAATTCACAAGATGAGTGAGCCACAACTGGGAACCAAAAGACAGTATGACAAGTTGACTTCTAAGTAACTGATCTCATGGTGCATGAAGAAGGTGGAGCAGGCTTACATTTGGCTTCCTACTTAACTAACATGAAGGGAGTGCCAGTGATCAGGAGAGCTTCAAATGGGATGAGTAAATGAACTACATGGTACGCAAAGGACCCCAGAGCGGTCACTTAAGACTGCACATAACTGCTAGCTTTGGCACCAGGAGGGTGATAACATGACAGAGTAGCTGCCCTGCAGTTTCACTGGCTGCCTCAGGCATGCTATAGGCCTTGACACACGCAGAAACCTGGGGCATAATGCAACCACAGAATCATAGAAACAACTAGGTTAGAAAGACCTTGAAGACCATCCAGTCCAAGCTTTAACCTCACACTGACAGTTCCCAACTACATCATATCCCTCAGCACTATGTCAACCCGACTCTTAAACACCTCCAGGGATGGGGACTCCACCACCTCCCTGGGCAGCCCATTCCAACGCCTAACAACCCCTTCTGGAAAGAAATGCTTCCTAATATCCAGTCTAAACCTTCCCTGGAGCAACTTGAGGCCGTTCCCTCTTGTCCTGTCGCTTATTACTTGGTTAAAGAGACTCATCCCCAGCTCTCTGCAACCTCCTTTCAGGCAGCTGTAGAGGGTGATGAGGTCTCCCCTCAGCCTCCTCTTCTCCAGACTAAACACCCCCAGTTCCCTCAGCCGCTCCCCGTACGACCTGTGCTCCAGACCCTGCACCAGCTTCATTGCCCTTCTCTGGACACGCTCGAGTCATTCAATGTCCTCTTTGGAGTGAGGGGCCCAAAACTGAACACAGGAATCGAGGTGCGGCCTCACCAGTGCCGAGTCCAGGGGTCAGATCCCTTCCCTGTCCCTGCTGGCCATGCTATTGCTGACACAAGCCAGGATGCCTTTGGCCTTCTTGGCCCCCTGGGCACACTGCTGGCTCCTGTTCAGCCGGCTGTCAGTCAACACCCCCAGATCCCTCTCTGACTGGCAGCTCTCCAGCCACTCCTCCCCAAGCCTGTAGCGCTGCTGGGGGTTGTTGTGGCCCAAGGGCAGCCCCCGGCATTTGGCCTTATGGAAACTCCTCCAGTTGGCCTCGGCCCATGGCTCCAGCCTGTCCAGGTCTCTCTGCAGAGCCTCCCTACCCTCGAGCACATCAACACTCCCACCCACCTGGGTGTCATCTGCAAACTGACTGAGGGTGCACTCGATCCCCTCGTCTAGATCATCAATGAAGATGTTAAACAGGAGTGGCCCCAAAACCCAGCCCTGGGGGACACCGCTCGTGACCAGCCACCAACTGGATTTAACTCCGTTTACCACAACTCTCTGGGCCCGGTTGTCCAGCCAGTTTTTAACTCAGCGAAGTGTGCCATAGTCCAAACCTCAAGCAGCCATTTTTGCCAGGAGAATGCTGTGGGAAACTGTGTCAAAAACCTTGCTAAAGTCAAGGTAAACTACATCCATAGCCTTTCCCTCATCCACTAAGCAGGTCTCCCTGTCATAGAAGGAGATCAGGTTTTTCAGGCAGGACCTGCCTTTCATAAACCCATTCTGACTGGGCCTGAGCATCTGGTTGTCCCGCATGTTGTGTGATGTTACTTAGGATGAGCTGCTCCATCATCTTCCCAGGCACCGAAGTCAAGCTGACAGGCCTGTAATTTCCCGGATCATCCTTCTGATCCTTCATATATATGGGCGTCACATTGGCCAATTTCCAATCTGTCAGGACCTCCCCCGTCATCCAGGACTGCTGGTAAATGATGGAAGGTGACTTGGCAAGCACCCAGCCAGCTACTTCAGCACTCTTGGGTGTATCCCATCCAGTCCCATAGACTTGTGTGTGTCTGTGTGATGCAGCAGGTCACTGACTGTCTCCTGGATTACAGGGGGGTCGTTCTCCTAGTCTCTCTCTTCTGGCTGAGGAGGCTGGATTTCATCAATACAACTAGTTTTGTTATTAAAGACTGAGGCAAAGAAGGCATTAAGCACCTCAGCCTTCTCCTCATCACTTGTTACCATATTTCCTCCTGTATCTGGCAAGGGATTGAGACTCTCCCTGGTCTTTCTTTTGCTACTGACATTCTTACAGAAACATTTCTTGTTGTCCTTGATTGCTGAAGCCAGATTAATTTCCAGCTGGGCTTTAGCCCTCCTGATTTCCTCCCTGCATAGCCTCACAGCCTCTCTGTAATCACTGTGAGTCGCTAGCCCCTTCTTCCAAAAGCTGTAAACTCTCCTTTTCTCCCTGAGTTGCAGCCAAAGTTCCCTGTTCAGCCAGGGTGGTCTTCTCTGCTGCTGGCTTCTCTTACAGCACCTGGGGACCGCCTGCTCCTGAGCCATTAACACTTCCTTCTTAAAGAGCGCCCAGCCTTCCTGGACCCCTATACCCTTCAGGAGAGTCTCCCAGGGGATCTTTTCAAGCAGGTGCTTAAACAATACAAAGTCAGCCCTTCTGAAGTCCAGGGTGTCAGTCCTGCTTCCCCCTCTCCTGGCCTCTCTAAGAATTGAGAACACTATTATTTCATGATCTCTGTGCCCTCATCGTCCTCCAACCACCACATCATCCACCAGTCCTTCTCTGTTCACAAAGAGGAGATCCAGCATCCAAGCCTGCCCTGCTTTTTGCAGAAGATAGAAAATGACCGCCAGAGATTCTCTCCAAACTAAACTCCTCTATGAATCCTAAAAGACAATGGTTTACACCAGAAAATAAAAAGTATTTTAGTCTTTTAAAATTATTTTTTTCACAGACTCATGTTTTCACCTGCAGTTGAAAATACTAACATATACTTGAGATTATTTTAAGATGCAAGAAAAATACTGCATTCTGTTAAATGCGCTATTAAGGATAGAGTCAAATTATGATAATAACTTCTAGAGTCATGGTTTCAAGTAATGTTTTGCTCAAAAAATGTAAGTTATGAAGCTATTTTCATTTGAACTTTAGTAAATACTTGACATAGCAGAGCAATTGAAATATACAGGTCAGCTGATGTACAAAAATCATATCTATATTGAAAATTTAGTTTGTATATTTACATAAATATAGAAATGTACACATGACTAAATGTCTTACTAAAAAATACAATGAACAAGTTCTCATAATTACATGTGTTATATGAATGTCCAGTTAACCAAGTTTTCATCTCAGTCTAAAGGCCATGAAGGGCAGGTCTGCGTATCACTTTGTTGTAAAAGGTCTAATATGAGGAAGTAATGTTCATTATATTAAAAATAGCAATAAGTATAAAATAGCATAAATTAAGGGGATATCTTCTTTGGTTTTTCAGGATATACTAAGGTGCTCATTGACCTAGGACTTTTCTTCAGTAAAGGGCAATCTGCTAACCACATTTAATGTATGAGGTTTTGCTTCAGCTGGCAAAAAATGAGATTGACAAGAAAGCCTGACAGAGAAAGACTGATTAATGTGAAAGTCTGAGGAAACTATAGGCAGGAATCTCATACTATACGTGGTATGCAGTGCAGTATAAGACAACCTAAATTTTCACTTGTCTCTGGTCTTCCAAAATCTTGCTTTTTGCAGAGGTCAGATGGAATGAATAAAGGGGCACGAGTGTCCCTCTCTTAAACATGTTACATTGACATGTCTGAAACATGTCTACTTTTTGGAAGTACATATGCCATTTTCCCAAGGAAAATCTTGAGACTGACACATAAAATTGCTGTCCTAGGGGGTGACTCACTGAGAATCACTGAGAAAGAGCTACTCAGAATATGTGTAGGTACTGCCTGATTTAATAATGTGATACCAAATCTGACAATATGGTCTGGAAAATAGCTGATAGCTGGGCTTCATGGTATCAAGGGATATGAATGATAGTTATGCTGATGGCCCTGATAAACATTTGGGTCTAGAGTTGCTTTTGATGTCTGTAACTGGATGGAGACTGCATAAGCTGCTGGGCTGCTGGTGTTGACAAGCTCAACATGCAAACTCAATGATTAAAGAGTTAGTCTTGAAATATTTTTCTGAAAGTGGATTTGAACTGGAACTGGAACTATTTTTTCGTGTTGAAACAGTAGTGTTGTTAATTAATTTTCTGAAAGAAAGCACAAGTTGCTTTAAAATTTACTTATGCGGGTCTAGTACAGATTTAAGAATTTTTAATTTTCAGGATTTTTCATTCTAATCAGAACTGGTATTCAAAGTGGAAGACATGCTTCTGTGTTACTTGTTAAAGATAGGCTTCTGTGTTACTTGTTAAGTAAAAAACATGTTTCTGTGTTACTTGTTAAAGTAATGATTTGCTTCCTTTTTCCCACGTGTGAAATAGGAATGGCATCAACACACTATAATTCAAAAATATTTTGGTTTTTAGACATGGAAAAGCTTAAGGAGGGACTTTAAGAGTGATACAAAATGCTTATCTTTATTCATGTGGAAAACAAATGCTTAATGATTTGCACCAATTTTTCTATATGAATACTTGATGATTTCTCTTAAGGATGGACAACATGTTCACTGTTGCACTTTTTATGTCCAAAGTTCTATATCAGTCATTCTTAATGACTAGGTTAAAAAAAGCACAAAGAAAAAACAGCTCTGCTCATCCCACTCTTGTGTGCATAGTTGCTTATACCCAAAACTTTTTTTTTAAATTTGACTGATCATCACCAAGCTCTGAAATATCTGCTAGACCCCTTTGAGTAAATTTCAGTTGTTTCATTTGTATTGGTTTTTCAAGCAGGAAAATAATTTCCATCAAAAGGAGATCCTTTTGTGTATTTGCAATTTATCTAATTGTATCCTTTATAATACCTATTCCAGTTTTCCACTGTAATGTAAATGGACCGCTCAAAAATGCAGCATAATATATCAGTATGAATTTGATTCTATTTCTCTAGTTTGCTCTATCCTCCTAATTACTATTAGACTTTAATATTAGCCTTAGTTAAATTATGTTCACCAGTTCACCTTTGTCTACTATTTTCCAAAATAAAAATTTATAGGCGACTTTGTAATGTCTTAAAAAGGATACACAGTGGTGTTCTTATGAGGTTGTGCTTATTTGAGTGGCATGGTTGTGCTATTCTTAAACTAATCTCTGGTATATATGCAAAACAAGTACCATCATCTTATCTTTCTTGCAAGATCTTTTCTTGAACTGAAGGAGAAGGAGCAGGAGGTAATGGAGGGAAAGTAGAGAGGAGAAGGAAGAAGCAGAACAAAAACCATTGACAAAAATATTTATAAAGTCAGCATTATCTTTAAAAAGTTGAAAGTCAAATTTATTTTTAAAGTTTTAGTTTAATATAATTAATGATTTTTTCAATAGAATTACTGACAATTATCTCCCTGTCTTGACACATGAACATAAACATTTGTATGCACAGTTACAACCTGCCACCAGCAGTTCTTTCTGTCCCACAGACATCTCGCTATACCACATAATATTTAATGGAGTAGGTAAAAAAAAAAAAAAAAAAAAAAATATTGAGTAGAAAATATTTATTATTGGTGCTCCACTTCCCTGCTAGTTATTGCACCTCCCCTAATTTTAATCACATTTCCCTATGACATTGTAGGCAACACCATGAAACTTCTGAGGTGCCAGCACAGTGTAGCTCACTCCCTGGTATGTCATGCTCTTTCTGTGCCCTCTAACCCAGGGAAGCAGCTCTTGGGCTCTGAGGTGTCACAGTGCTGCCTTGCAGAGCTCATACTGGCAGTGTGGGTTCAGGCTTCACCTGAGCCATAATGCCAGGTCTCTGTAGTGTTATCATTCCATTTTATATCCTCAGGCTTAGGGTGTTGCAACTTTAACTATGGGGGAAAAAATTAAATCTCAACGATGGAGTTATCTCCCCCCTGCATTTTTTTTTTTCTTTAAATAAAAGAAAGAAATAATTGTTTCAGTATGAGGCCTTTCAGTTTTAAGGAAACTTTTCATCTTAGTACATCAGAAAAGGTATAAAATAAAACTAGAAAGTAAATGGAGGACTACATAGCTCAGTGAAGATGTAAAAATTTGTGTAATTCAGGATTGTATCAGAGATAACCTACTTCTAATATTCTGGCTTACTTGTTGTCAGTCACTAAACTCATACATTCTTTCTCAAAGCTTTAAAATTTGAGGTCTGTTTGCCTTCCATTACATTGTCTGTCTTTGCTGAGATACTGTTATGGTTACATGGTTAAATGTATTCTTAGCAGAAACATCAATTTATGTGCATTCGCATTTTTGTCAGTTGTCTGGTACAAATTTGCAGCTCTTATCCAGGTGTATAGTCGAAATAGAATTGTTTGAAACATTTTTCAGTGTTATTTTTCAATGAAAAGAAATCCTATAAATTAACAATTTTCAAAATATTCTAACAATGCTTGTAACTTACACTGCCCGAAAGTTAAGTATTTGCCTATGGACATATTTTAAGATCCTAAACCTTGTATTCTCCTGTATGTTTCCTGTAGTTTAAATGAAGGACTCATTTTCCAGTCACCATATCACTAGAGTAAAACGAGTGTCTGACCTTCATAACTATTGAATGCAGTGAACAGGTACCTGATCTAGATTCCCATCCATGTTGTGACTTTCAGTAACACCTGAGACTGTTCAATGAATTTCAGCAACCTAGGTTATAACTTGTTGGACTAAGCAAGACCCTTAGGAGTTTCCACTTCATCTTTGTCCGCATTGGACTATCTAATGCAACCAAGGGACCACTTGACTAGGATGTCCAACTTTCTCCCCATAGCATTAATAAATTTTGCTACCATAAATTAAACTTCTAAAATGTACATGCTTATAAGAAGCAGGACTCTTTTTGAAAGGAGTTGCTAAGTGACTTAAAGGAGAACCTTTGATACACTTCTTTTTCCCTTAAGTGTGCTCACTGAACCTTCCTATGCATATTGAGTTACATATCATTGTCACTGTCATTCCTAAGAGAAGGTTATAAAGAAATCCTCTTAGGAAGGCTTCTGATAAAAAAAAAAAAAAAAAAAAAAAAAAAGAACAGTTAAAAAAATTATATTGAAACCAAGTGATAAATATGCAAATTAAACTTGCCAGGTGGCAGGAACTCTTTCAATGTTCCTTTTCACCTTTAGAGAGAGTCTGAAAGTCTTCTGCAAGTCTCTCAGTCTCAAAGTGATTTTGAGGAGTACTTTATGAGCAAATTTAAAATTGAAAATTTATATTTTCAAGGTCAATCTTACACACTAAATGAAATACTTCAAGAAAAAATATATAACAGGTATGAACACTGATAAGAGAATACCAAGAGCTGGAATCAAAGGGTTGGAGAAGAGTTACATCTCCACAAAATCTTATGAGCACCCATAATGAGCCAGAAGGGTTATCCATTTTAGCAGGTGTTCTTCTCTGTCTGTGCCTGGGAGTAGGACAGATAATGCAGAATGAACCCTCAGCTTCACAACTGGTTCTTTGCAGAGACTGAGATTGCGGCTTTTGATAGCTGACAATAGGAAGTGAAACGCTTTAGCGGAAAGCTAATTTTTTTGAGTGATATGAAATGATGGTTGCAATATTTTTAATGCATGTGCAATAAGTGTGGCAGGTAAGATTACATCATAGTGATAGTTTACATGAAGTAATGAGAAAACAAATGCAATGTTTAAAGAATATTGTGACTGTATTTGGTTTGCCTGTAGTTAAATATGAATGGAACAATTTAAGCTAACAAGTATTTTACTATTATTTTCATTATTACTGTTACTGCTTTGCTTCCAAAAACATACTTTCAACTGACTCTATATAATGTAAAATTTGATGAGACTTTAAATGGTGATATTAAGGCCTATTTGATCTGCTCAGTGCTAGCCAATGCAGCAACAAAAGTAGAGGAAGAGGAACACTAGTATAAAATAACCACTTCTTTTGCTTTTTGGTGGCCACAGGAAAGTAAAGCTGAAACATATACATACCTTAAGTAAAGAAATGATTGAAGTAATCCTCTACTATGTTTAACCATCTGAGACTTCATGAAAGTTGGAATATATTGATTCAAGACTTCTTTGTCTTAAAGAAGAAATTTTGCTGAATGAATATCCCAGACATTTACTTCCAACAGAGCTTATCTCACAAATATTTTGAGTGTGCTGTACTAGTTTCTTCTCCCAGTCTTTTTAACTGTCTTCTTAAATGAAAGGAATGTCTTCAGATACACTTGTGTGATAAGGATCTGTGGTGAGGAAAAAACAATATCTTATGCTTTTAATAAGGGATTACCTTTATGGAATTGTCTGTTTTCAGGGGTCAGGATTAATTTCCTGTCAAATATATCACACAGGCTTTAATAACACTGCCTATATCGTCCTGTTTCTTAGTTTCTCTGTACAGGAATTTTCCACATTAGAGAGCAATTGTAGCATTCCACTTTTTGCATGTCCTAATTAATATGACTCATAGTTCTAAGGATATGGCCATTTTGAATTCTGATTTGAATAAATGTTTATAATATTTTTCCTGCCTAACTTATGGTTCAGTTAGGCACTTGGCAACTTTTCATGGGTTTGCTGAAATTTATTTTGCTTTTTTACAATCAGATTTCATGTAGCTTGCTCTAACTTTTTGAAACTCTGGAATATAAGAATAGTCTGTTTCCCAAAAAATCTTAAATTTTGCCAAAGAAAGATATTTTTTTTTTTAGCTCATTTCACCCTGCAGAAAAAAAATGTTACTGTACTTATTCCTGTCAATCATAATTTCATAGGGACATAGCTTATATCTTTTGAATAAATCTGAGTGATCTAATCACATGCTAGCAATTCCATTTTTCCCCCATAAAATGAGATCAGAAACATTTATATGCATCTCTATACATATATGTAGTATCTCTTTCTTTATAAACACACAGAAAAAATCTGCTTATTATGCATAAATGTGAGTGGCATATACATATGGTAGGTATACACCTTTGAGTGTAAATCATGTTCTTTTTTTTTCCCTTTCTCACCAAAAAAATATCTCTTCTACTCATTTCCATATTTCTGACACTCATTTGATTTTAGCAAGATACAGAGATGACTGTATCAAATCAATGCAGGTATTTAGCTAGATAGGCAGACACTTAGAGGCTGATAGCTTCATTCTAGTTTTGCAGACTGAACAGTGTCTTCCAGGGGAATGGGTATTTCTATGAATACCTCTTAATTCCAAGAGAATCCACAAGGGGATATCATTTAGGCCTTTAGGAAAATAATTTTTTTTATGTTAAAGCACGAATTTTTCAGGAAATACTTACTTTACTTGAGTATTATTGAACTTTAGAGAATACTGAAAGAATCTCAAACAGGTGCAATAACTTTTTATAAGAATAATATATTTTATTCCTGTCCTACAGATGTGATATCATTTGATTATAGAGGTTATTCATGCAGCAGCCTAGATGTGTCTAGTATAATAACACAAAACAACAAAAAAGCATTATTACGATCTACTGATGTAGCAGCTACTGCCTAAACAATTGAAAACAATGGGCTTATGATACAGGTTATGTATGTGTATTCTGAAGAAAGGCTTTGCAGAAGAGTGTTATTTAAATTAGTTATGAAAATGATAAAGTACAAACTGGTAAATAGTATAGGAAGATAAAAATAATTATGAAAATAATAATCTATAATAATTAGTGAAAAATCAAGCTCATAAAAAGGAAATGTCACTAATGAATAAATGCTGGTGGGCAATAATCCATACTCAGCTCTTTATTAAGCCTTTTCTGAAAACAGGTGAAGAGCTAGAACATTTCTCTCATATAAAAGAAAAGGGTAGAGCAGCACTCATGTCTGACAGGAGCCATGCCTGTCACTAGCAACGCTGTCTGGTTTAAGAAAATGTGATAAACAGAGGGACCAAGTGAGGACTTGGAATTTACTACACTGATGAATGACTCTTAGCACATCACTGTTCTTAAGGATGATTTATCTTGCAAACATAATTTTGAAATTTTGGGGTTTACTGTCTATGTCTTTCATGGGGCAATTTATGGAGCTTTAGAGGGTAACTTATGAACCTTTTGATTATAACAGAGTTTCATTCTATTATACTTAAGGTGAAAATCTGTCTCTCTTTAAATGTTGACCCTTTAGTGCTCTAAAAGCCATATAGACACTGACTAGTGATACAGAATACCATTATTGTTCCAAAATGGGGAACATTTTCTGAAGCACAATCCATTCCACTAGCCCCCAAAACTCCATTTGAAGATAAAACCATACCTTGTAATTGTGTCTGAAAGACAATCACTGGATGTTTTCCCTTTTAGAGATAACATACCCACTATCCCTTGTGTAGAGTTAGAAATGGATAACAATACCTGAAAGTGTTTGGATCTCATGTGTGAATTGGATAACACTGGATTAAATGGGTACAAAACCCAAAATCAAGTTGATTTCTCCTAAATTTATAGTTTCTATAGACTGCAGAGATGAGTGTACTTTTGTGGCTTCTGGTAAGAAATTAGGCCAATTTTGCCACAGGCATCTGTTGTGGTTTAAACCTATCTGGCAGCCTTAACACCACACAGCCACTTGTTCCCCCTCCCCTGGGGAATGAGCTAGAGAGTTGGAGGGGTAAGGGTAAGGACACTTGTAGGTTGAGATAAAAAAGTTTACTAATTGAAAGAAAATAAAGTTTAAAGTGATAATTATAATAATAATAGTAATAATAGAAAATAGAAACAAGTAATGCACAATGTGATTGCTCACCGCCTGCTGTCTGATGCCAAGCCCATTCCCAGCTAGTGATTCCAGAGAAGAGAGAATCCTGAAACCACAATCCCGGAAGTGAGAGTGAGCTTCCTGATAAACATCATCACATTATATGAAATGGAATATTCCATTGGCCAGTTTGGGTCTGTTGTTTTGGCTATGCTCCCTCCCAGCTTCTTGTGTGCCTGCACACTAGCAGGATACGGGAAGTTGAAAAGTCCTTGATTTCTTAGCAACAACTAAAATCATCAGTACATTATCAACATTCTTCTCATATCAAATTCCATACTGAATGCAAAGCACAGCACTAAGAAGGAAAAAATAAATTAGCTCTATCTCAACCGAAACCAGGACAGGATCACAGATGCATAGTCTTCTGGGTTTTGTGACTGTTTTTCTCTGTTGCATTTTGTTCTGCTGGTTTAGCTTAGTTGTGCTGACAACATCACTACAAGCACCAGCTCTGGAAACTGCCACCAACACATGGACCATAATAGCAATTTCACATGTTGCGGAACTAGCATCAGATAGCTAATGATTTGCCTGAGCACATTTTTTTTAAGTGTTCATTGGCCTGCCTCTTGAAAATCCAACTTATTTTTATCACCTCTTGAAACACTTTTAGGCACTCTACTTTGACATATGCGTCAGATGCTAATCCAATATAACTGATCCTGTAGGAGTGTTGATTGAATGTTGAATATTTGCCTATGACTACATTGGTTCTAATTCTGAAAGATTGTGCTGCATGGGCACAGAGAATGTGTGTGTGTAAGAGCCTAAAGTGTTTACTGGAACTGTTCTAAATTGTCTACATTTTTCAGCCACACAAGAAAACAGGGATTACAACTGCATAGTGCACGTGTACTTTTGTTCAGATTCAGATGTTTATTTCCTTTCTGAAAGACTGTTTTAATCTCCTCAAAAACTGTTCAAGCTTTTCCTCTGCTCCATGGGACTTCATCATCAACCATGACACTGTGAAAGGGCACACTGACACAAGGGCAGAGTAGCCGGTGCTGCACTGTCAATAAAGACAACTGTCTTGACTTTCCATTAGGATATGGCTGGACCCAGACCATTGTTTTTTAACTGATATTTGGGCCAAACCTCTTAGTATCAGGATCAAAATAGTAATGTACTGCAAATCCTCTAGTGTGTGTACAGTCTCTATACAGTCATTAGCAAAGAGTAGGTCACGGGCCAGCAGCTCTACAATCTTCGACTTAGTGTAGTTGCTGCAGGCAGAAAACTCCATCATTATTAAAATGCAAATACAAAATCCTTTCTTATTGACTCAAAATCAAAAGCTTCTGTAGAAAGGATGCTTAAAATAACCCAGTAGGTTTCAAAAACAAAAACAAAACCAAAAAAAGCCACCCCAACTCTCCCTCCCAAAAACCAAACCAAACCAAACCCCAAAATTCCTTCTGTCCATTTTCAATCATGAAAGCTCTAAAACTCCACTTCAATTCAGGACCTTCCTCAACATGACATCAAAAAAACACCTTAAACAGATTTGTGCAGAAGTCTCTAGGGACCTTCGTGATGACAAAGATTCTAACCAGGACCTGTCTAACCTCTCACTTTTTCTTTAAGCAGTGTGTCTGTGAAAATTGTATCCAATGCTGTGTTCAGACTGAAAACTTATTTATAGATTTACTTATAAGAATCTTTTTCATATAGTATGAAAATAATATGAAACATATATATATATATATATTAATATCTTTATTTATAGTTATTGCAGTAAAAATCAAAAATGCTTTTGTGCATGCTACCAGCCAAGCTACTGGCACTAGCCAAAACAGCAACCCATACTAATGATCTGGGTGCCAGTTTCTTACTACCACAGTTGTTCCACTGGCAACACAAGCATGGTATCATACATCAGAAGCCTTGTGGAATCCTAAGAAGCCTTCTAATCTAGCAAACTGAATTACATAAAGGAACATGCATGAAGAATGAACCAAACCCACAGACACACTGGATTATGTCTAAAGAAACGTTCTTGCATCAATGCCTCCAACAGCAGGGCTTGGGAATTTTAATTACTTATTTGCGGAAATATTTGTTAAAATGCTTTCAGATTATTCTTAAAGGCAAAGTATTTTACATATGGAAATTCTTTTAGGAAGTGAGGATGACAAGACAGAGATGGAAGGAAAATAAGCTTTAGGAGTTCACACTGCAATGGACCTCTTTCTTATTTTTCTTCCAATGTTATATGTTTCAAACAGTTTAATTTGGTTTCTGCTAAAGCTTTTCTATCTCTTAAACTATGAATTCAGAAAGTGCAAGCTGCTGGTTTTATTGACTTATTCATTCTGAGAGTTCATTCTGTGTTTAGATCTAATAGTTTATATAGCTCATCATTAATCATTTATATATTTCATCATCATTACTTACTTTTTATAACTACTGCCCCCTCATTTTTTATGGAAAAGGATATTTTCAAATGGACATTAACAAATTAGTGTTTAGCATCAAAGGCTTATTCTTAGCAGTGTGAATAAAAAGCTCAGACAAGAAGTGATTGCTAAGGAAATTATGAGTCCCTGTGGTACAGCTGACCTAGCTATTCCTAGTTAAGTTATACTAATATATTTTTTAATTTCTGAGATTATTTAATTGTCTCACTACCTGCCTCTTTCCCATGCATTCAGTTGCACTGTGCTTTTTCTTTAAATGCAGAAAGGATCACTAAAACTATATTTTAACAGGGATGTAGATAGTTAATTTAAACTAGACGCAGAACAACAGAAAATGTTTGTGCTTTGATATCATTAGTTGCAGAATAATATGGTATCAGTTAATGGACTCGTTAAATGAGACAGAAATTAATTCTGTCCAAACACTGCACAGTTGTTCTGTCATGCTCACACTGGAAAAAGTTACATGACTGTGGGGGACAGGACTGAAGGTACTTACTCTCTTTTACCTTACATTTATTGAGAAAACCAAAAGGTTTTTTGCAACTTCAGATTAAGAGAAGACTAAATCCTCATTTTTTGGACAAAGTAATTACGTTTGCCTTCAGGAAGTTTCGACATGAAAATGTCAACACAGGACTTCCTCCGACCCGACCCCCTCTCTGAAACAGACTCTTGCTAGAAGAAGCCCATTTAATGAAGAATTTCAGCTGACAAAACTTCATGGTTTGAAAGCATATGGTTCTACTGGAGTTTACTGAGTCAGCTATTGTCAGCCTTCAGGGAAGGAAAAGACTAGAATAAATTAGAGAAACATTGCAGAGCTGATGCCACAGCAAGTGAGAGTTGAGAATTCAGGAGCAATAACTGGTTTGGTGTTGTTGGTTTTGGGGGATTTTTTGTACAGAACTGACTTTGAAGACCAAAATTCCACCCAGACAGGATGAAAAACAACTCAGCTTTTTCTTCCTGGAAGTTGTAACCTGCTGTGTTCTGAAGCAGAATATGGCCTCCAAGATACCCAAGCAGCTATGGACATGAACTTTTTCAGCCTTCCTGACCTTTTGCAGTTTTCAGTAGTGTTCCCAGAGCTGAACATCAGCAGCACCTACAAAGACAAGCTAGCTCAGATCAGTGGCTATTGCAAAAGCAAGGCTTTTTCCTTATAGCTGCAAAGGTGCAGAAGTGCCACTTCTGGCTTTAACTCTACCCACCTTTCTTGCAATTAAAGGTGTGAAGATTTTCAGGCTCAGAGAGTTGCTGTTGTGAGCTAATTAATTAAATGATTGATTAACTACTAACTAGCACGAATTAGTTACACAGAACTAATTAATCTATTCATCCTACAGACTAAGTAAAGGTTTGTTACCAATTGCCAGAGACAGATATACATATGTGGTGCCAGATACCTGGAGCACATATATTTTCCCTTTTTTTATCAGGACAGCAGCTGTCCTGGACAGTATTTTACAATAGCAGTTAAATTTTCTTAGCCAACCTTATTTTTCCAGCTATATTTAAATAGCTCTGCTTTCTGCAGATGTTCAGCATCACAAATAACTGAAGAAATCCTGTCCTCTTCCTCATTCTTGTTTCCCTGTTTACCTATTTCTCATAAAAATAATGTTACAGAAACAAGAATGGTTAACACCATATAAAGTGACCGTTTTGTCAGTCACTACTGGGTAAACTTCCATGTTTTATCTCAAACTAGGAAAATGCCCCAGTCAGTCCATTGGAATAATCATCAAGACTTAACCCGTAAGCAGAAGCTTGTTACACCAATATGAAGAGTTGTTTAAGGAAATACTCTTAAACTAAACACACATACAGGGCACCTGTTAAAGAAAAGAATGACCTTTGCTTTGCTTTGATTAAATGCTTCAAGATGAAATGATCTTTTTCTTAAAAACAGTTGTAATAATATACACAAATAGTAGGTCCTAAATACTAAGGTGGACTAAGTTTCTGAGTAAAAATTCTATTTAAAACAAATAAACAGATCAAGGTTGAAACATTTGTCAAGATAAGACATTATTATAACACATAAGATATTTCTCTCCAGGTTTAGAAAATGAGATCTTAAAATTTACCTTGTTTATTTTTATTTGATATTGTTCTTAGTTTTATATCATGCCCTGAGCTTTATTCTTACAACAAAAACATTTTTTTCTTTTAATAAATGAAAGTTTTAATTTAATAATTTAATTCCCAAAGCCAGAGGTTTAAGAAAATTTTAAATGGGATTGCAAAACATGGTGATACAATCTATTTTTAATGGGTTTAATTTTTATCTTCTTTTTTTTTTTTTTTTTTTTTTTTTTTGTTAAACACATGTCACAGCATAGCAGGCTGCTCTTTAGACCCACCACAGATTTTATGGAAATAATGAGCAGCTGTTTCTTACTGAAACTGTGACCCAACATATAAGTCACATGTTGGCAAGTATTTCATAACAAATTATATAGTTTAATTCTGTTTATATGCTTCCTGTAAATAAACACTTCATGGGTGAATTTCATTAAAAAAACCCAAACAAACTAATTTGGGTCTCCAGTTCACATATGAGCCATTACCTTGTCATCTGACAAATTGTGTGCACAAACTCCTGATCAGGAGCTTTAAAGTACAACTAATTTATAACATTTGTACTTTAAGTCCAGCTGTTTTGATTAAACACAGTCATAAAATCTATTTATTTTATTTAATGAACGAAAATCTTATAATGAGATTTCATCTGTGAATAATGTTTTATAAGTTTATTCCTACAAATATTTGGCAATATGCAGGTAAAATAAATTTTACATTAGTATTCATGCCAGTGAACTATTTTGCTCATTATTTGCAGCAAGCAGAGAGAAAGGTGTAAACACAGTCAAAGCAAATGCAATTAAATTGAAAAACTAGGGGGGAATGTGGTATTGATACAAGTGCACTTAGGAAAAAATCTTAAACCAGAGTTTATTAAAAATTGTATTTTATTAAAAATTTTATTTTAAAAAAATATTTTATTGCCTGTCATATTCTGCTTATACAATAAATAAAATGCATATCTATTAATCTGACTGCTGTATCACTGTTTAATCCTGGATTTGAAGTGCCATTGTAAAGAGATGCATAAATTAGAAAAAATCTTCACTATGTTATAAAAATTAAAACTATTTGAGAATGTTTGTTTTTAAAAATACGTCATATTGTCCAAGTTTTGCTCTCCAAAACAGAATGAGTCACATGGAGAAGCTGTTAGAGGCAGACCTGAAGAATTCAAAGAATTTTTGAAGAGTGATTTGGAAGAAACTAAACATGGCAAATAAAGCTGCTATAATCACTTTATTAATATATTACTATTGTTAAATAAGACTGGTTTTATTTACTAAAGACTGTAATTTACAGCTTTATCAGAATATTTGTATAAATCCAAAATTCATTAACTTGAACAGCTCTATTACAAAGATGATTTATTAACAGTCTAGCAACTGGGATGAAGTTTAGAAAGGTCTGTGTCTGTTTAATGATTAAGAAGGGAAGCTGCAGATGTTTCACTGTGAAAATTACACTCTATTTAAAACCTTTTAAAAAAAGTATGGTAATAATACTACTTGTGAAAATCCAATTAATTTATATAAATGTATATCTTTACGGGTCTTTCTTTAAAATTCAGGTTAATTATAGCATGTCTTGACAGTGACTAAGCTCTAACACCATCTCTAATTCTTACAAAGCCCATTAGAATGAGAAAAAACAAGGGCAGCAGAAAGAGAAGTCTACCCTATCTGCATGTTCACACCTACAGAAAGCAGCGAGGAAGAGTCAGTGACCAGGAACACTGACCACAGTGGGCAAACAGGGTGTAGCACATCAGCTAAGGTGTGGCATGGCAGTTTGCACAGCAGGTTGCACAGAAGGGCACACAGGAAGGCAGGAAGGATATCTTCATCCTACCAGCTCAAAAGGTGAGATCAATTGGTGATCATCACCCTCCCAGAAGGAGCTTAGCTATGGTATCCACCCAGCAGAGAGCTATGTCTTCTGCACTCACCAGAACTGACATGGCTACCCGGACAGAGCTCCAACAAAAACATGCAGCCATCCAGGTCTCAGGCTGCAGGGTGTGCCAGAGCCTCTCCCTGGTAATGGATAACAGTAATGAGAACAGCTGTGTGACCAAGTGGATAATCTGCTCAGCCTTGTGGCAGAGCTATGAGAGGAAGCAGAAATGTTAAGAAGCATCAGGCAGTCTGTGAAAGAGACGGGTGGAACCATGCTCTGGTCTCTCTGAGACAGACACAGAAACATTCACCAGAAAAAAACACAAGATCAAGTCGGATCCTGGATCCTCCTCTCACCAGGCAGAAGGCAGTATCTATCTTACAGGAAAGAAAATCTATGCTTGAGGCGAACTCCCTCCTTCCCTATCTTGATTTTCCAGATGCCTCCCTACAACAGGAATGAGGCTCTGGATGTGTCAGTTCAGTCCTTCTGCCACCATGCATAGGTAATGTGGATGATGGTCCTTCAACATCAGGGGTGTTACTAAGGTCAGAAAGGCCTACCCCCCATATCATGACCACTCCACAAGGAAGAAAAGATGGGTTATAGTTATAGGTGACTTCTGAGGGGAAGAGGGTGTCCAATATACAGACAGACCCTCCTTTTAGGGAATTCTGCTGCCTCCCTTGCGCCTGCGTTAAGGACATCACTAGGAAACTCTCTAGCCTGGTACAGCCCTCAGACTATTACCCATTACTGCTCTTCCATGTGCTTGACAATGAAGATGCAATGCACAGTCCAAGGGCAATCAAAGAGACTTCATGGCTTTGGTATGGTTGGCAAGGGAATCTGGAGCACATGTAATTTTTTTCCTCTATCTTTCCAGCTGCAGGCAGCAATATTGGAAGAAGCAGATGGACATAGTATAATAATATATGGCTCTGTGGCTGGTGTCATCACTAGAATTTTGGGGGTTTGATAATGGGGTGGTCTACATGGCACCAGGCCATCTGTCATCAGGTGGGATTCATCTTTTTCAAAGGGGGAAGATGGTCTTTGCTCATGAGCTAGCAGGGCTGATTGTCAGATCTTTAAACTAGACTTGAAGGGGGAAGGGGATAGTATCAGGCTTGCCTGTGACAAGCTGTGGGATGACATGCCAAGATTAGAGGGATGTGGTTCTAGCAGGACCCTCAGCCTGTTGCTGAGATGTGCTGGACAGACTGCAGCACACATGAATTCTTACAGAGATGAGACAGGGGTTCCTGAGGTAACAGGAGCCAACAGGGGAATACCAGTGAAAGGCCTCAAAGGAATTAAGGTGACGCAGCCAACAGCACAGTTGAAGTGCCTCTATACCAATGCATACAACATGGACAACAAACAGGAGGAGCTGGAAGCCACTGTGCTAGTAGAAAGCCACAACCTAGTTGCTATTACTGAAACTTGCTGGGACAAATGTCATGACCAGAATGTTTTCTTGTCTATGTCAAGAAAATAAGAGATTGTGAAGAGCTGTCTCTGAAGAATAGCCACAACAGGTTGAAAGTTTATGAGTAAGAACTAGAGACCAGTGCTACAAAAGGAACCTTGTTGTTGGTGTTTACTATAGGCCACCCAATCAAGGGGAGATTATTGACAAAGCCTTCTTACTCCAGCTACAGGAGGCATCACACTCACAGGCTCTCGTCCTTCTGGGGAATTTAGCCACCCCAACATCTGCTGGAAGAGCAACATGGTGAGGTGTAGGCAATCCAGGAGACTCCTGAAGTACACCAAGGATAACCTCTTAAGTCAGGTAATAGACAGCCCTACTAGCGGTGTTGCAATACTGGACCTGATGATCACCAACACAAGTGAGCTAATTAGTGATGATTGGAGGCAGCCTGAGCTGCAGTGATTATGCACTGGTAGAGTTTGCAGTCCTGAGGGATATGGGACAGGCAAAGTGTAAAGTCAGGCCCCTGAATTTTAGGAAAGCAAAATTCCAGCTGCTCAAGGAGTTAGTCACTAGGACCTTCTGGGAAACTGCCCTCATGGACAAGGGAGCAGAACAGAGCTGGCATATCTTTAAGGATGTTTTCCATAGAGTGCAAGAGCTCTTGATCCCTAAGTACCAGAAATTAGGAAAAGAAGGCAAGATACCAGCATGGATGAGTCGAGACCTTCTGGTCAAACTAAAGAGCAAGAAGGAAATGCACAGGTAGTGGAAGTAGGAACAGGTATCCTGGGTATCCTTGAGTATAGGGATGCTGCACAGTTGTGTAGGGATGGAGTCAGGAAGACCAAGGCGCAGGTGGAGGTGAACTTGGCAAGAGATGCAAAGAATAATAAGGGCTTCTATCAGTATGTCAGCCAGAAAGGGAAGGTCAAAGAAAGTGTACCTCACCTGGTGAACACAACTGGCAAATTTGTAACAATGGATGAGGAAAAGGCTTAGGTACTCAACAACATTTTTGCCTCAGTCTTCATTGGCAACCTCTCTTCCCACACTTCTCGAGTGGATGGACCTCAGGGTAAGCACTGGGGGAACAAAGTCCCTCCCACAGTAAGAGACAGTCAGGTTCATGACCACCTGAGGAACCTGAACACGCATAAGTTTGTGGGACCTGAGGAGATGCATCCCAGAGTCCTGACGGAACTGGCTGATATAGTTGCCAAGCCACTCTCCATAATATTTGAAAAGTCATGGCAGTCAGGTAAAGTCCCTGGTGACTGGAAAAAGGCAAAAATTGCACCAATTTTTTAAAAGGGTAAAAAGGAAGATCCTGGGAACTACTGACCAGTCAGTCTCACCTCTGTGCCTGGGAAGTTCATGGAACAAGTTGTTCTAGAAGCTGTGCTAAGGCACATGGAGGACAGGGAGGTGATTTCAGACATCCAGCACGGATTTACCAAGGGCAAGTCTTGTCTGACCAACCTAGTGGCCTTCTAGGATGAACAGATTACATCAGTGGACAAGGGAAGAGCTATGGATGTCATCTATTGAGACTTCTCTAAGACCTTTGACATGGTCCCAAAACATCTTTCTCTCTAAATTGAAGAGGTATGGGTGTGATGGATGTGCTAGTCAGTGGATAAGGAACTGGCTGGATGGTCACATCCAGAGAGTAGTGGTCAACAGCTCAATGTCTATACGGAGATCAGTGATGAGTGGTGTCCCTCAGGGGTCTGTATTGGGGCCAGTAGAGTTTGATATCTTTATCAATGACATAGTGAGATCAAGTGCACCCTCAGCAAATTTGCAGATTACACCAAGCTGAGTGGTGTAGTTGACACACCTGAGGGACAGTGTGCCATTCAGAAGGACCTGGACAAGCTCAGGAAGTGAGCCCATAAAAACCTCATGAGGTTCTACAAGTCCAAGTGCAAGGTCCTGCCTATGACTTGAAGCAATCCTCAGTATCAGTACAGGCTGGGGGATGAAGGGATTGAGAACAGCCCTGCAGAGAAGGAGTTAATTGTACTGGTGGATGAAAAGCTGAATATAAGTCAGCAATGTGCATTCACAGCCCAGAAAGCCAACTGTAACCTTGGGCTGCATTAAGAGAAGCGTGGCCAGCAGGTCAAGAGAGGTGACTCTTCCCCTCTACTCCACTCTGGTGAGACCTGTGAGTACTGTGTGCAGCTGTGGGGCCCTCAGCACAGGAAAGACATGGACTTGTTGAAGCAGGTCCAGAAGAGGGCCACAAAAATGATCAGAGGGATGGAACGCCCTCGTATAAGAAAAGGCTGAGACAGTTGGGGTTGCTCAGCCTGGAGAAGGGATGCCTCTGGAAAGACCTTATTGCAACATTTCAATACTTAAAGGGGGCTTATAAGAAGGAGGGGGACAAATTATTTAGTAGAGCCTGTAGAGATAGGACAAGGGGTAAGGGTTTTAAACTAAAAGAAGGTAGATTAAGACTAGATATAAGGAAGAAATTTTGCACAATGAGGGTGGTGAAACACAGGAACAAGTTGACCAGAGAGGTGGTAGATATCCCACCCCTGGAAACATTCAAGGTCAGGTTGGATGGGTCTCTGGGCAACCGGATTATGTTGATGTCCCTGCTCATTGCAGGTGGTTTGGACTAGATGAGCTTTAAAGGTCCCTTCCAACCTAAACCATTCTATGATTCAGGGCTGAAGACTCAGGAGATGAGGAAATCCATAACACTGCGAACTCCGTCATATTTGCCCTTGGCAGAACAGCACATTGTGAGAACTGCTGGTCAGCATGGGACTGGTCTGGCAGCTAAGCACAGGGTCATCGGAAAGGCAATCATGGAGACACCTTCCTAAATGGATCATGACTGTCAATAAGT
This sequence comes from Athene noctua, assembly GCF_965140245.1. Taxonomy (NCBI): domain Eukaryota; kingdom Metazoa; phylum Chordata; class Aves; order Strigiformes; family Strigidae; genus Athene; species Athene noctua. Next base: position 158,252,843 of record NC_134037.1, read on the forward strand.
GAAAATCTTCTGCTCTCTTGACTAAAGACCACAAATCTTTTCATTATTTTGGTATAACTAGCCCCCTCAGAAAAAAGATTTAAGAGAGATACCAGCATATTCAGTAGTTAGGCAGAAGGACTGCTTCCTTGGAAGAAGGAGCTGTGCTGCCAAGATGCTAGTTGTGAAGCAGAGTTTGATCTGAAAAATCAACTATGAGATAATTTAGGCTGTAAAGCCATCACTTTTAATGGAAAATGGCACATAAAGACAGCAGGTTATATCTGAGAACCTCAGCACAATTCCAGCTCAGGAAGACCACTGTCCTGGTTTTGACCAAGGACTTTCCTTGGGCTGAGAGGGAGCACAGCTGAAGGGCTGGGTCCTGATCGATCATTGGAGCATTCAATCATGTGACTTTTTTTTTTTTCTTTTTTTTTTGTCCCTCCCCTATTTCACTGGCGGGGGGGGGGGGGGGGGGGGGGGGCGAGGGGGAGTAAACAACTGGCTATGTGGCAATTTGCTACCAGCTGAGTTCAAACCACAACAACCACCAATAAGTAATGCAAACTATGTGCCACACCACACCATCTCACAGTGAGCCTGCAGTTTCTTGGAAAAGAACAGGCTCATCTTCCTACTGGGAAAATCACAACGCATTGACAGATTTCTTTTACTATTGAATCTCTAATGTAAGAATAACTTTGAGAGTCCACACCTTTTCCACTCTCAGAAAAATACACATATCCCCAAAAGTAAAAATAGTGCTATACACTACCCAAAGGACATGTGAAGGGAAAGCTAAGTAAGTGGATGGGGAAAAAACAGAATTGCTAATTATGTATGTATCCTAATACTTAGAAAATAAGAAGACTATAGGGTCTCAGAAACCCTAAAAATACAGTCCTGAAAACACTAACTTGTACTTCAGTCAGTTCTTTAAAAAATATCATTACTGTAGTATTTGACCTCCATAAGGCTTCATACATATGTATTTGTATCTATGAGGTACTCAATTACTTTTATAAAAGGGAAACTGAGTTCCACAGAAAAATATATTCACACAAATGCTGTATGACGAAGAATTTATTTGCCCCCTTATGTCAGGATTTAAAACTAAATGTTACAATAAATTGTGCCCTATTTGTTAGACTTCATTTCAAAGAATCACAGAATCAGCTAGGTTAGAAAGGACCTTAAAGATCATCCCGTCCAACCGTTCACCTAGCACTGACAGTTCCCAACTACACCATATCCCTCAGCGCTAAGTTGACCCGACTCTTGAACACCTCCAGGGATGGGGACTCCACCACCTCCTTGGGCAGCCCATTCCAACGCCTAACAACACCCCAGTTAGGAAAGAAATGCTTCCTAATATCCAGTCTAAACCTTCCCTGGTGCAACTGGAGGCCATTCCCTCTTGTCCTATCACTTGTTACTTCATTGAAGAGACTCATGCCCATGTCTCTGCAACCTCCTTTCAGGGAGCTGTAGAGGGCGATGAGGTCTCCCCTCAGCCTCCTCTTCTCCAGACTAAACACCCCCAGTTCCCTCAGCCGCTCCCCGTACGACCTGTGCTCCAGACCCTGCACCAGCTTCGTTGCCCTTCTCTGGACACGCTCGAGTCATTCAATGTCCTTTTTGTAGTGAGGGGCCCAAAACTGAACACAGGAATCGAGGGGCGGCCTCACCAGTGCCGAGTCCAGGGGTCAGATCCCTTCCCTGTCCCTGCTGGCCACGCTATTGCTGACACAAGCCAGGATGCCATTGGCCTTCTTGGCCACCTGGGCACACTGCTGGCTCCTGTTCAGCCGGCTGTCAATCAACACCCCCAGGTCCCTCTCTGACTGGCAGCTCTCCAGCCACTCCTCCCCAAGCCTGTAGCGCTGCTGGGGGTTGTTGTGGCCCAAGGGCAGCCCCCGGCACTTGGCCTTATGGAAACTCCTCCAGTTGGCCTCAGCCCATGGCTCCAGCCTGTCCAGGTCTCTCTGCAGAGCCTCCCTACCCTCGAGCACATCAACACTCCCACCCAACTGGGTGTCATCTGCAAACTGACTGAGGGTGGACTCAATTCCCTCGTCTAGATCGTCAATAAAGATGTTAAACAGGAGTGGCCCCAAAACCGAGCCCTGGGGGACACCACTCGTGACCGGCCACCAGCTGGATTTAGCTTTATTACCACAACTCTTTGGGCCCGGTCGTCCAGCCAGTTTTTTACCCATCAAAGTGTGCGATTGTCCAAACCTCGAGCAGCCATTCTTGCCAGGAGAATGCTGTGGGAAACTGTGTCAAAAGCCTTGCTAAAGTCAAGGTAAACAACATCTACAGCCTTTCCCTCATCCAATAAGCAGGTCGCCCTATCATAGAAGGAGATCAGGTTTGTCAGGCAGGACCTGCCTTTCATAAACCCATGCTGGCTGGGCCTGAGCATCTGGTTGTCCTGCATGTGTTGTGTGATGTTACTCGGGATGAGCTGCTCCATCAGCTTCCCGGGCACCGAAGTCAAGCTGACAGGCCTGTAATTTCCTGGATCATCCTTCTGATCCTTCATATATATGGGCATCACATTGGCCAATTTCCAATCTGTCAGGACCTCCCCTGTCAGCCAGGACTGCTGGTAAATGATGGAAAGCAGCTTGGCGAGCACCCCAGCCAGCTCCTTCAGCACTCTTGGGTGTATCCCATCTGGTCCCATAGACTTGTGTATGTCTATGTGATGCAGCAGGGCACTGACTGTCTCCTGGATTGCAGGGAGTCGTTCTCCCAGTCTCTGTCTTCTGGCTGTGGAGGCTGGATTTCATCAATACAACTAGTCTTGTTATGAAAAACCGAGTTGAAGAAGGCATTAAGGACCTCAGCCTTCTCCTCATCATTGTTACCATATTTCCTCCTGAATCTAGCAGGGGATGGAGACTCTCCCTGGTCTTTCTTTTGATGCTGACATACTTACTGAAACATTGTTATCCTTGATTGCTGAAGCCAGATTAATTTCCAGCTGGGCTTTAGCCCTCCTGATTTCCACCCTGCATAGCCTCACAGCCTCTTTGTAATCACTGTGAGTGTCTAGCCCCTTCTTCCAAAGGCAGTAAGCTCTCCTTTTCTCCCTGAGTTGCAGCCAAAGCTCCCTGTTCAGCCAGGGTGGTTTTCTCTGGCGTTGGCTTCTCTTACAGCACCTGGGGACCGCCTGCTCCTGAGCCATTAACACTTCCTTCTTAAAGAGTGCCCAGCCTTCCTGGACCCCTATACCCTTCAGGAGAGTCTCCCAGGCGATCCTTTCAAGCAGGTGCTTAAACAATACAAAGTCAGCCCTCCTGAAGTCCAGGATGTCAGTCCTGCTTAGTCCTCTCCTGGCTTCCCTACGAATAGAGAACTCTATTATTTCATGATCACTGTGCTCTAGTTGTCCTCCAACCACCACATCATCCACCAGTCCTTCTCTGTTCACAAAGAGGAGATCCAGCAGGGCACCTTCTCTGGTTGATTCACTCAGCAACTGTGTCAGGAAGTTGTCTCCCACACATTCCAGGAATCTCCGGGACTGGTCCCTCTCTGCTGTGTTGTATTTCCAGCAGATGTGTGGGAAGTTAAAGTCACCCACAAGATCAAGGGCAAGTGTTCTGAGATTTCACCTAAATGCCTATAGAATATTTCATCCAGCTCTCTGTCCTGGGTGGGTGGCCTATAGTAGACTCCCACTACAACATCTGCCCTGTTGGCCTTTCCCCTGATTGTAACACAAAACCACTCTACCCTGTCTTCACTACACTTGCACTTAAAAGAATCATAACAGTCCCCTCGCTGCTTGAGGCTTGGATGAGCACATGCTTTGCTGGTGAAAAACTGGCTAGATTACCACTTGTTTGAGTTCCGCCACCAGGCTGAGCAGGTCATCCAGCTGATCGCAGCGCACACAGGTGCTGTCACTGCTGCCCTCTGGCAGGACTGACAGGCTCAGGCACTCCCCTGCAGCCCGGGACCTGGACTGCTGCATGTTTGCGTGGCAGCTCGGCCTGGGTCACCATGTTCTTTCTGGTGGTGGTTTTGACGCGAGTGAAGACCATAGTTCAGTTGACTCATGGAGGACGGTAAGATGGAACTAGCTCAGATAAGTTCTAGACCCCGAAGAGGGACTGTGCCCTGTCTGCACAAACTGCCATGCAAACTCTTGCGCCTCACCCTTCTGACGTGCTGTGCTCCTGGTCGCTCGCACTCCCTGGGAGCTGCTCTTGTCCGTGAGGGGCGTTGGGCATCGTCACTCTGTTCTCTGCCCACTCTGAGTCCCTGCTGCCCTCATCAGCAGCAGCTCATTCTTCCCGCTCGGGGGGGTGCGACTTGAGGCTCTCTCTCGGCCCTGGGCTTCTGCCTTCACATCTTGTGGGTTTACTGCGCGGTTTTGATGCTTTCAGGAGGGTCTCCCGTCGCTGTCCTCCTGAAAAGCGTCCTTCTAATTTATTCCATTAGCAGTTCTTATAGCACTGTTTACAAGTAAGGTATAAATCTGAAAGTAAGTTATATAAGTTCTTTTCCAAAAGTGTGGTTTATCATTGCTTAGTGAAGGAGGCAAGACAAACTCTGAGGAAAAAAGAGCAAATTCATGAATATGTCAGTAAAATGCCAGTTACAATAACACTAATCATTAAGAAGTGCCTACTTTTGAATGGGACTGGGAGAGAGCTCACAAAAAAAATTTAAGAGTTGATCCAGAATGTGCTTGTCAAAAGTCAGAGAGAGACTCAGAATATTACAGTGTATGCTGATATTGTCACCTGTTTAGCAAAATCCATAAATAGATGGTGATAAATATTGTGACTAAAAACCCTCTAGGTGTTACAGCTTGTTCTAAGAATATGTATACTGTGATCCACCTCCACAGTTGTGCATCTTAAAATACTCTGTTTATCTGGGGGGGGAGAAGCACAGAATCTGATGCAACAGTGTGTAGCCAAGTGGAAACATGATAAAGAAGATAAATGAGGCCAAGCACAAGAACTACGCAAAACTGAAGATAGGCAAGACAGGTAGATACTAACAGACAGTGGCAAGATTCTGTGCCACAAAATGCGAGATTTCCTAAATGAGGGAAAAAAGAGATGGATGAGTCCTACTGAGGCTCCAGGTTTGTTTGGGGGTTTTTTAGTTTGGTTTTAAATTTTTTTTATTTTATTTTTTTTTTCCCAACCCCTTCATGTAGGGGCAAAATACAGCTTCCAAAGATGATTCTCCAGCTACTTTAGTCCTGGTAGAAGTTCTATTTCAGTCAAGTCTCTTTTTTCTTCATGTGGGAAACAAAATAGTGACCATTTAAACAGAAGAGTGAAATATATAGTGAATAGAGATAGTTCTCTGTGCCAGAAATGTCTGGGTTTTTTCTAAAGATTCTTTTTAACCTGGGAACGTGCATGTTCATGCACATGTGTGGCAGAAGATGGCCGAGTCTAGTCTGTGCATGTGGCGGAGAGCAGACATACTAAGACTTTTTATTTTCAAACCTGGTTTTGTTATTTTCATTTGTTCTGAAATACCAAACTGTAAGCACAGAGCATTCTCAACTTTGCAGTTGGCAAGAGTTACTTCTCAGACTGAAACATGAATCAGAAAACTGAATAGAGCTGGGCTATTAAAACATACTTTTAGGAAGCTCAGAAGTTTTCATCTGATTTTCAATCAAGAGTTAATCCTGTAATGCAGTCAGATCAAAGAACTATTATGACCAAAGGTTTCCTGATGCGGACTTGAACATAACAGACAATTTAGTGCTCAGAACTGATGAGCACTAATAAACTTATACTTTTAATTTTTTTTTTTCTCTTCACACTTTTCACACTTCCAAATGTTATTTGAAGGACTGATATCTGATGAAAGCCTGAAATTCTATTCAGAGATGCTATGGAAACGAGTACTTCTACATCCTGAAGGATAATTTTAGACAAATATTTTTATATTGGACAAAGAAGCAAAAACATTAAATAATGTTTAAGCACTAGTTGCTAAAACCATTCTGATTATAATTTGGATTATTATTTACTAAAATACAAGGTAATAATGGAGTTAATATGTAACTGAAACTATCTACAACAGAAAATAATGCTTTTATTTAACAGACCAATATGTAGTCATTATGGAATATCCACACCTATTTTTCCTATGCAATTATAACATTCATCAAAAATAGTTATAAACAATAAACACACCCATATCTAAAACTTGAGTAAATTTTCAGTTTTAATTATCTCAGGTGTTTAATATAATTGCAACTTGGAAGGTACTGTTCAGGTTGGTCATGGACAGATGTGAAAAACTCATGACTGAAGAAAATCATCACCGAAGGTACAATCATCAGTTCCATCTTTCACGAAATCCTGTTCATCTTTGAGATACTGTACTACTGAAAATACAATGATTGATATGTTTACTCTATAAATCCTATAAACCCATTCTTTGTGCTTGGATATAGAATAGTTTTACACCATAAAGATTTGTTACAGTATAGCATGAATCCTGCATTGTGTCCGTATCATTTGTATCATTACCATTTACTGTAATATATGGTGCAAATGTACATAAAATTTGAGGCAAGAGCACTGTATCCATTTGCACCCAGGACTCCGATATTTTAAGACATAGTGACTGTTTTTTAGACATTTGAATATCAGAAGATTTCAAGAGGTCTCACTCTCTTCTCCTCTTCTGCAGTCTGTGAAAAATTTAATGCAAAACATGTGAGATCACACTAATGGGATAGTGTTTCACCCCTCTATCACCTAGCTGCAGGCAGAAGTGAAGCAAAATTAAGACCCTGATGACACAGACTGCTCTGTCACCACTTACTAATCACTCTGACTGGGGATGTCTCTAAGAAAGCTGGAAATGCCATTCTGTAGAGTGTTGGAAGTAAATCCTGGCAGAACTGGGGATAAGGGAAGAAAAAAATATAGACAACTTTCAGTTTTTGCTATGACTAAGGTAACAAGGATCTATGAGAAGTGTGTCTTAGGATATATCGCTAAGATTAGTTGTGCTAAATCAATTTTTACTGCAGAGACAGAAATATGGAGCATATTTTGAACCAAAAGCTTGAACTGCCCAATACTTGATCCCATTGGATGAAAGTTAGTTGAGACAGGATCAAGCTCTATGGATTCATATCCAGTGTAAAACTCTCACGAAAATCTTCTCATTAAAATATGAGGATGAGAACCATCTTTCAACATTTTGTGTACTTAATTTGCATAGTGGGTTAACCTGGCCTAGCAGTTAAGTCACTTTTTCACTCTTCCTGCAGAGGGGTGGGGGATAGCATGAGAAGGGCAAAAGTGATAAAAACTCATGGGTCAAGATAAAGAGAGCTGAATAAGTGAAACAAAGCTGCATGGACAAACAAAGCAAAATAAGGCATTCATTCACTATGTCCCATCGACAGGCAGATGTTAAGTAATTTCCAGGAAAACAGGGACTCAGCAAGTGTAATGGTTACTTGGGAAGACAAATGCCATAACCCCAAATGTCCACCTTTCTCCTTTCCCTGAGTTTTTATTGCTGAGCACAAGGTCATATGGTAGGGAATATCACTTTGGTCAGTTGAGGTCAGATATCCCAGCTGTGTTCCCTCCCAGCCTCTTGCCCATCTCAGTCTACTCACTGGGAGAGGCAGAGTGGGAAAAAGAAAAGGCCTGTGTAAACGCAGCTCAACAACAGCTAAAACAATGCACTATTATCAATACTGTTTTAGTCACAAATCCAAAGCACAGCATCACACAGGATCCAGTGTTGCTGAATGGTCTGATATTAGTAGAGTCCTCATGTATAGGCTCAAATCCTTGAGAAATCCATGGCTTCAATAAATTAAAATATTTTGTAAATTTTTGTCATTCTTTAACATTGCAGTAGCTTCATCAATATGTCAGGATCCTTGGAGAAAAAGAGTTAGTGAGAACAGAAGTTAACCATGCAGATTTCTTCATTACACTCCCAAGCACAGTATAATCCCAAACACATATACAGTCTGGGTGGAGAATTGATTGAAAGCAGCCCTGAGGAGAATGACTTGGAGGTGTTGGTTGACAAAAAGCTCAACATGACCTGGCAATGTGCACTTGCAGCCCAAAAGGAAATCATACCCTGGGCTGTATCAAGAGAAGAGTGACCAGAAGGTCAAGGAAGGTGATTCTCCCTCCCTACTCTGCTCTCATGAGACCCCACCTCGAGTACTCTGGGGTCCCCAGCATAAGAAGGACATGGATCTGCTCAAGCAGGTCCAGAGGAGGGCCATAAAGATGATCAGGGGGCAGAAGCCCCTCCCTTATGAGGACAGGCTCAGAGAGTTGGTGGTGTTCAGCCTAGAGAACAGAAGGCTCCAGGGAAACCTCATAGCAGCTTTCCAGGGAGCCTACAGGAAAAGTGAGGAGGAACTTCTTACAAGAGCATGTAGTGATTGGATGAGACATAATGGTTTTCAACTGAAAGAGGGTAGATTTAGGTTAGATAGAAGGAAGAAATTCTTTAGCATGAGGGTAGTGAGACACTGGCACAGGTTGCCCAGAGAAGCTGTGGCTGCCCCCTCCCTGGCAGTGTTCAAGGCCAGGTTGGACGGAGCTTTGAGCAACCTGGTCTTTGACCACTTAGATATTTTTTGTTTGCTCCATACCAAAATGATCTTTTACCCACTAACATAGGTGAAAATACATTTTACACTGTGAACAGCAACAGACAGGAGATAATTGGGTACCTGTGTATGTGGGTGAGTGAATGTCTAAAATTAAACTTTTGAACTGTCAAGCAGAAACCTGCTACTTGCTGGCAGCAACAGATATGAGCTGTTTGTAAATTCTGTCAGCATCTGGGCTAAACCAAAGTGGCATGCCCTGAATCCTCCAATAATAAAGAAACACAAGAAAAAGCCACTAATTAAGAGGTTGATCATGTGATGAGTTTCAGTATATAGGCTGATTAAATTGGGCAAACAGGAGAACTGAGGATTTGGAAAGAAGGATTTGCACTGAAAAGAAGGATTCCTGTAAGAAATGGTCTTGGAAGCAAGATGATCCCCAAAAGTTGAAGATCTTGGCTGGAGGAGAGATCCTGGAAGTGGACAAAGATCCTGGATATCAGGGAGCTGTATGGAGACAAAAAACAAGGGATGCCAGGGGACCTTGCTTGGCAACAGTCAAGATGGGTAATGATGAGCAGCAGCACAGAAGGAACTGACAGGATTTTCTGAAGACCTTCCTGGGCCAGCAGAGACCTCCCTGCAGTGAAGGGATGGCAAGACCTAGGGAATATAGTGCTACATGGGAGCGAGTGGCTGAATGTGTGACATAATCACACAGGTTAAAAGCTCTCATTGCCCTTGTTTTTAAATAAGCTCCAGAATCTAGATCCACTCTGGTCTGTCACTTACTTTGTTTTGCTTGGTACACTCATCAGCGTTCCTCCCCTGCCTTTCCCTACTCAATTCCCTCTACCTGCAGTGATTGCTTTTTCTCCAGTAGGAGCAGTAGTAGCTGTGGCAGAAACCAGATCAGTCCTATTTGGCCCTGGCTCAGAGCAATTCCTGGGATAGATACCCCTCTCCTCTCCCTCTGGTCCTGTTTGAAGAAGTCATTACATTTTTTATTGCAATCCTGCCTGTGGCAGGTGCACCCGCCCAGTGAGAGCAGGGCTTCTTGGCTGCTGAGGTGCAGCAGCTCGGGGCTGCCTTTGCTCTCAGGGCCTCGCAGTAATTGGGGCCTTTGGCCCATGGGACCCGCTATTGACCACAGGTCAGACTCGGCCTGGGTATCAATGGAGTCCCCTGGGGGGGCTACATGGAGCTCGTCCCCTGGAACAGCAGCTGCAGTCGAGGACTCTCCCCTTGGGTCAGGATGCTGCCCAAGGAAACTCCTTGAGGTGACTTAGGTCAGGATGCTGCCCTGAGCAGGTCCTCGAGGTTGAGAGCCCTCATTTGTCAGGTGAGTGATAAAGCATTTTGGGTTGTCATTAAACCCTAGGTAGCAGGGCTTTTTAAAGCATTTGGGGTTGTCATTAAACCCCAGGGAGCAGGGCTTTGTCTGCGTTTTGGGTTGCCGTTAAATCCTAGAAAGCTGTTCTGTTCTCCTCTCACAGACATTCGAACCTGTAATTTACGGAGAGCTAGTTACCTGTGTTAATAATGATTTTTTATGATTTTTGATGTTTGGCTGTTTAATTGAGAGCATCCGTAACAATGCCTTAGCCATTCACCTGCGTCATTATCAACAGATATGTGAACATGCCTTGTAGCTCTTACCATGAAGGAAGAGGGTAAAGCATACAAAGGTAATTTTTCACATGGTGATAAAATAAGAAAAAAAAAAAAATTGTTTTTCTTATTACCCTGAAGTGAATCTAGATTATTTTGTTCCCAAGTGAAGGCCACATGGATGAAAACTATGAAACCACTTGTAACAAATAACAAACTCCTATATTTTAACAGACCATTTATCTGAGTAATTTTTTTAGCAAGTCAGAATTAGCATTGCTTTGCTAGAATCCCGAGACACCTGTTTAAACAACATATACAGTATCTGTTCTGTATAAATAATCTAACTGGCTGAATTTTGTGCTTCCAGTGATCCAGCAGTGACCTTTCTTGCTAATATATACACTAAAAGCAAACATGGAAGGTACACACAAAGGAAAATAATTTTAAAATTGAAATTAATGTACTAAACATTTCTTTTTTTACATTTTATACAAGTAGAAGGCAAAATCAACTGTTGTAAATTTATGATCCTCTAATTTTTCTCCTATATTTTCATAGTACAAGTATATAAAGCCAATACTTAAATTCCATGGCATATCACACTGAGAACAACATAAAACATATCAGCAAAACCATCTAAAATGAAGAGAGCAAGTTTGTTCTATTTCTAAAACTCAATACCGTAATAACAGCAGGCTGACGTTCTGCAGAAATTTCAGGTTTCTGAATCATGGAACCAGCAGGCTGCAACAAAAACAAAGCAGATAGAATATAAATTTTTGGTTTTATTTTTTTATACAAGTATCTACCAATACTATTTCCTCATCCAGCGTTAACACCTGAGACATTTGTAGTGGGGAAAATTACAGTCTGTGAGTACAACTGCATCACAGGCTACAAAGCCTGGTGAGATAGGATAAAGCTGCTTAGTGTCACCTCCAGATGTCTTGCTTCTGAGTCTTGAGCTTGCTAGGCTGGAACAGTTCAGGTACAGTTTCAAAACCAGTATAACATGCACAATACTCATATCCTTATTTTGGTGTGTTCACTTTAATGATGCACCTAGGAAAAAAGCAAAGTTCATTCTTTGTGTCTCAAGCCTAAGAGAGAAAATAAAAAGGATGGAGCAAAAGCACACAGTATTCTCAGTGGAAAAGTGAAACACGTAAACTCCCTATGAGTTTTGGGTCCCAGAAGGCTGCTCATTCCAAAGATACCTGTTTCTTCAGGTAGCCTGATAGCCTGTCTTCAAATTAAACTGCAGCTCTAGGAACCTGCAAGCATGACCTAAGCCATTCTGTTTCACAACAGTTATAAAAAGCAATGACTGCAATGATCATTTCTACCTGCACACAGTCTCTGACACCAAATCATTTAAAGCAGCTAATCCAGCAAGCACTGATTTAAAGTGAAGTGCCATCACACTCATCTAGCTCATTTTGTCCAGAAAAGCAGTGTACATTATTTGGAGCGATCAATGTCAGAAGGTGACTTTGACCCTAAAGCTGCCTGTAGTCTTAATGTCCACACTGACTGTCATCTGTTATCAGTAGGCCAACAGCAGTCTAGGCATAAGGGGAAAGTAAAATAAAACATATTGAAATATTTAATTATAACCCATCCTTTAATGACATGTGAACTCTATGCCTATGCAATTTCTGAAATGAAGGGCTGTTATATGAATAGCCAATAACTGAATTATTTTTGTGATTCTTATAAATCTGAAGATAAATATACAGATGTGAAGCTTTTGTACATAGAAAATGGCATCTAGGCAGAAGCTAGATAGTACCAAGCAAAAAAGATTATTTTGGCAGGATGGTATTAAAAACGTGAAATATTTCGTTCCTTCAAAATAATCTACAAAACTCCTTAAAATTTTACAAAATGTCTTTACAAACTTATTCAAATAATTGGTGTTTATTCCTTCACCAAAGACTATAAACAACATCAAATTGTAAAATTTACTAAAAAAGTATTGTTGAAACTCCTCTGCACATGTATTTATCAAGACACGGAGGCAAGCATTATAATGTATGTTTGTATTCTACATAGAATTAGCTATAAGAAACTGATGGTATATGTAATGTATAGAAGTTCAGAGAAAAGCTCATTAATGTTTTGTTGATTTTGAAAAGACTATTGATAAAACCCAGTATGTCAGATTAATATATATTTTTGAATATGTAATGGTGACATGACATATACAGCTAATGAAAAAATCTGTACTTGGGGGAAAGCAATACAAACAGATTGTGAAGCTGCTAAACAATGTAACATCAAGAGAGATATATGCCAAGGCTGCATACTTTATCTCTGTAACTATACAACACAGATGCAGAATGTATAACAATCTGCAGAAGAATCAAGAACATTGTAAATGAGACATTTGAATGAATGAAGTGAATATTAACAACACAGTGTGTGCTTGTGACCTTGAATATCATTGACTAGAGCAGAATTCAGGAATTTGCTGTGAACAGCATCAGCAAGGATTGCAGAAGAGTGAAAAATGTTAAGGAAACCATGGCAACAACATGAAAAAAATGCCAACTCAATAAAAACAAGAATAGAAACTCCCACATCTTGCTGGACTGACTGAACAGGTCTCTTTATTCAAGGAATTTTATAATAGTTAAGAAGTAAAACAAAATGGTAAAAACATAAAGAAAATAAATTGTTGAATCTCAAAAGGCTTCACAGTGTGGAAAATTTCATATCCTCATCTGCTTAAGAGTACTGTAAACCTTCTTGTATGCTTGTGAAGACTAGAACCAGTCAAAGCCAAATGAGAGCCTTTGAAGGTTCTTCTAACCGTTCTGTTCTCAGGATATCTGTGATAAAAACAAATCTGGGTGGACAGCCAAAATGAAAGCTTTGACTGCTGAGGACTAAGTATCCTAATGTATCACTAAGAACCTAAACTTCTTATAGTTTTCCACAGCTTTCCAGCAAACTCCTTGTCGGTCTGTGGATAATAATTACCTGTCATTCTGTTTCTTTTCCAGGAGGGAATAATGACATTATCACCTTTTCTTGTCATCAACCACTTCTCCCTAGACAGTAATCACCTTTTGTTTCAAATTGGCTCTTCAATTAATACAATCAGGTTAAACTGAACAATTGTGTTCAACTTGAACATAGCTTGAAAATTACTGATTCTGTTTTATACCTTTTCTGCTGTTGAAGTATTTCTGTCTCATTTGTACTCCTTTTGGGCGTCACTGCTCTCATCATCTTTACCCCCCCTCCTACTGATGTCCTCACCAAAATGCTTTCTTAGAAACCATGAGTATCTTTGTTAACAGCTCTGTGATCTTGTCTTTAAAATGTTGCACTGAAGACAGAATTAAAACCTGTCTTCTTGCAGCCACTGGTTCAGAAAATTTTGGGTTTGTTTTGTGGGGTTTTGTTTTGTTTTATTTTGCTATTTATTTATTTATGCAAAAGTCAGTTTTCTCTTCAAACCTCTTCAAAGGAGAGGTCTCCACCTGTCTTGACAGTCTTAAATCGACTGTTCAGTGCTGCCACAGAAATCTCTCCTCCTCTCCATAATATTTCTCTGTATATTACTGCTACTTAATAAGAATGTGGACCCTTTGCATATTTTTGTATTCACCAATTTCTTCTCTTGTTAATCTGTGTAGCTCCACTCAGCAGAAAGAAGCTAATGTCTAAAAAATCAGGTTTCTCTTCAAACTGAAGTTCAAACTGAAATCTTCAGATAATTTAAATGCCATTAATACCATGTTCACACAGTCCAAAACTCTACAGTGACTAATGCAGCACAGACCTGTCCTTACTCAGTCTCCAGGTTTCCATAAAAATTCAGTCAATGAATAATGATTGTAACTATCCTTACTGTAATTTGTAGTTAGGCACAGCCATAACTACTGTGAATAGCAGTTAAAACCATTTCAACAGGCACAGAGGTCAGTTAGTTGAGTTTGTCAACATGATAAGTCTGGGAGCCACAATTTTTCAGGTCTTTTTGGTCCAAATCAAAGTTTAAGCTTTACTTGCTTGGATGTTTACAGGCACAGTTTCATTACTATCAGCCTGTTTGGCTGAAACCGTAGGAGCTGAGAAAGTGCTTCTCTCCATTTGTTAAAGCTACATGAAAAATAATCCTTGCACTACCAACAATTTTTATTAGTGTTTCACATAAAGATCAGCATCATTAGATTGAAAAGTACAGCTGGCCTTATCTTACTGAAGAAATAAGAGGAAAATGGTTATTACGGTTATTTTTGATACAATACATTGAAACAAACAAACAAAAAATATCCTATTGCAAAGTCAGATAGAAATCGGTGCTTTAATATTAAACAATTTTCATCTGAACGTCTATAGTTGAACACAATTATTGCCTTATTATACAGTATGTTCAATTTATGAAATGAATAGATTGGCTTCATGTGGAAAGAATCAGGAAATGAAATTTGGGTACAGCAGAAAATAATCTTACTCCAAATTAAAACAGCTATTCAGGTACTTCTTTGCAAAACCAAAGGCATCTGGGATCCCTGTTTTTGTCCTCTGCAGTGTAATAAGTGAGACAGCAAAAGTAATCTTACCAAGTAAAGGTGGACAAATTCAGGAGCAATATTGAAAAACCTATTACCAGAACTGGTTCCATTGTATAATTCCCACTCATTTGATTTCTAAAAGGTAATTTGTGAAGTTCTGGTCACCTTGTCTTTCAACATGGTGCATATTGTGAGGAAATACATATTGTAAGGAAATAGTGTCCAACAGTAGATCCTAAAATTAAGAAAGAGCAGTTCAGTATTCCTGTATGTATTGAGTAATTTTTTTTTTTTTTTGGTATGGCTTTCTTTGTAACAGAAATGGGGAAAAATGGAGTGATTTTAAAATGTGATGCTTTGTATGCAAACAAAGTCTGCTTTTATTTAAATATCACACATTGTTCAAACTTAAGTCTCCTTTAGTTTAATATTGACAAATTTAAGCATTATTCTGGTCTGTTCCAAAATTTAACTCCTAAATTTATATTTGCATGTTGATTCCCAAAATCTGCTAATGCAATAATGAAATAACTCTTAATGAGTATATGGGAAAAAAATAGGTAAAACCCACTTATATAAATTAATTTAAAAAGCCCTCTAAACCAGGTGCTATTTTTTATCTTAATTTTTCAGGCACGAGATGGAGTGACCAAGGACCAGAATTTTCCAATTGATCAGCAGTGTCTTATTTTTTTCAAATGAATCTTCCTGCAGATTAATACACAGTTTCTGATTAAAGGGGCAGTTTTAATTTAGTTGAAATCCCAAATTCAGAACACAAAACACAAATATTGCATTGAAGCTGTACTCACCACGGGACTGTACTACAATTTGCGATAAAATGAAAATAATTTTACAGGCAGTGAGACATTAAGCTATTTTAATTTTTATCCTCTAATGTAGCAGAAAAAGGTCTGAGGCAGATGGATTTTGCTAGTATTCAAATAGTTTAAAAGAACAAGGGAATTCAGGCATAAATGTTTTTGGGAGAGAAAAATAAGAAAACAAGATAAAATGACTTGGAAGACCAGAGAGAGAAAAGAAACAAAGTAAATAAACAAACAAAAATGCTAGATTTCAAATACTGGCAACATTCTGCTGATGAATACATTGAATTGTTAAGAAGTAGCACCAGCCAAGAAATAAAGGGAAGTGTTCTGGGGAGAAGTATCTCTCATGAAAATTTATTTTGTTTTCTTTCTTTTATTCCCAGTTGAAGGAATGTTGATTTGGGATTGAGATGCTTTTTGTAAACTTCTGCAAGCATTTATGTTAGGTGTACCAAAAATTGATAAAATCTTCTCGCTTCTTTCTAATGAAGGCATATCTCTTGTGGGTTCTCGTTTATTGAATTAAATTGAAATATCTTATTCCCTTGTGCTCCCTTTACATGTTTTGAATAATATAGTAAATTCTCACACATTCTGCAATGCTCAAAAAGGAGGGCTAAATACACAGTCTTTCATTATGTTTTATAGAAAATTAAAAGGGAAACATCAGATGGATGAAGATCCATGGTCATGCAAAGGGAAACCTCTCAATAAAATTTTTATTAGTCTCTATGTTAAGGTCTGAATTGTTTTGGAGCATTGGTCATTACTGGTATTTTTTAGGCATTCCCTCCTCCTCTCTGTTTCAGCCAACAGGGGCCATAATGCAATGCACTTCTGTGATACCATATGCAGCTCAGACATTCTAGCTTGCTATTCTTTTAACTACTCCAATTAATGAGAGACTTTTCATAAATTATCTCATTCAACCCCAAAAAACTTTATTTCAGAAATATAAGAACTTGGGCCTAGTCTGTTCCTTTTTTTATTGTTTTTGCCCCTGCAGATAAAGACCATGATCAGGTGAGAAGCCAGCCAAAGACTAGTTAGCTGGGGGAGAGCAGGAAGATACTGATCGGAAGAAACAGCTACAAAACAACCACTTTAGTCTTGACACTGCTTCTCTTGCTAAAATGCAAAAACAAAAAACGGGAAACAAGGATGAAAATAATCTTATAAGAGATTGTATAAGAGTTGTGTAAATTGATTACAGATGTGACTGAAAAACTGACTATGGTCTTTTTTATATTAGAGATTAATATAATATTTTTTAAAAATTTATGTCTCTAGTATAATAAAGTAAAATTTCAAATCAGAATGTTTCCATTATTTAGAAGTAACCAACACATTTTCACTTCATTTCTGCTTATGGTTAAGAAAAACATACCAAACCGTATAATTCTATGCACAATAAACCCACATCTAGTAGCCTTGTACACTTTTTTCATATATAATAATTAATATTACATGTTAACATCAGTTAATACTAAGAAATATACATTGGTCAGTGAAGAAATACTAGGAAATATAGAATGGTCAATGGCATTTATGAGAATATGCCTTGGCTAATGACTATTTTTGTGTATTAGTTTTAGGAAGTAAGGCTTTTGCTAAATTTATGACAGCATCCTATTGGATCCACTCCCAACTTGATTAAAAATTACTATTTGAGGTCCAGTTCATAAAAAAACCAACTTTTATTCTCCAGACACAACCCACATAGTATTCTTGACTCAGTGGAGGGTTCTTCTCTGCAGGACATGGATTCTGGAATGAACTCTATATTAAACTAGCATAACAACAATAAGAGCAAAGAAAAGAATGGACATTTATTTTTAAATTTCTGTATCAACATGGTACCATTGATGCCATATTTGCAGTATTAATATTTTGTATTTGTAGAATGTATTCCACAGATAGAGTCCTACATAAAAACATATATGAGTAAAAATTACTAAGACTTCTACACATGCAAAGCTAGAGCTGAAGTTCTAGTAATTTAGTACCAAAGTTACCTGACACAACACAAACTATTTTTTAATTTGAAGAAGAATATCATGTTCTTTAAACCATTAAAAATTAATTTAGCCAATTCTTTACTTTTTAGTTTATCTGTCATGTTAAGATTAACTAGATGACTGAGTCTGTTCACACTTAAAAAGAAGCAATCATTGGTAATAAGGATAATTTTTATTCCAACCACAATTTTTAGTCATTGGTTTTGGGAGCAAGAAAGAGACAAAATAAGGCTTAAACACAGTTATGACCTCAATCTAAATATTTTAATATACATATAATATAAAATATGTTTATATATATAAAAATATTCTATTATATTAGTCTTTGTAGTCAAAATATCCATAGCTGGATAATTCACATATATAGGATTTCACCTTTGCCAGGGCACAATGCTTCAGAGTGTCAAATCTGTAGCACTATTGTATAATATGGACTCCTGTTTCTTTCTGTAAGGAGTAAAGACTTTACTATCAGAAACATATATTCCAAATCCTATAAGGAAGCATGATGACCTAAGTCATAACTCTTTCATTTTACAGAAAAAAAATAAATCAGGAATTAGGCTTTATCATGACATTTTCGCAAAACTCATTATAGCTTTGGGATTCATGTCATCTTGCAAAGATGCTGAAAAGAGAAAGAAGAAATTGTAGAGTAGGTAAAGGTTGGAGGCCATCTAGGGCGCAGTGATCATGAGATGATTGAATTTTCGATCCTTCAAGAAACAAAGAGAGGGGTTAGTAAAACTGCCACAGTAGAATTCTGTGGGGCTAACTTTGACCTGTTTAAAAGAGTGATTAACAAAATCCCTTGGGAAGCTGCCTTGAAGGATATGGGATTCCAGGAAGGCTGGACATACTTCAAGACTGAACTCTTAAAGGCATAGGACAGGCTGTTCCCGTGTGCCAGAAAACAAGCAGGCGGGGCAAGAGACCGGCCTGGCTAAACAGGGACCTTTGGCTGGATCTCAAGAACAAAAGGAGAATCTATTGCCTTTGGAAGAGAGGGCAGGTATCTCATGAAGACTATAAAGTTGCAGTGAAGTTACGTAGGGAGAATATTAGGAGAGCCAAAGCGCAGCTAGAGTTCAACATGGCTACAGATGTTAAGGATAACAAAAAATGTTTCTATAAAGTTGTTAAAAGCAAAAGGAGGATTAGAGACAATCTCCCTCACTTACTGGATGCAGAGGGAAACATGGTAACTAAGGACAAGGAAAAGGCTGAGGTGCTCAACGCCTACTTTGCCTCAGTCTTTAGCAGTGGAACTGGCTGTTCCCTGGATATCCAGCCTCATGAGCTGGGAGATGGGGAGGGCAAGCAGACTGAGGTCAGCACAGTTGAAGAGGAGGTCATCAAAGACCTGTTACACCGCTTGGATGCACACAAGTCTGTGGGACTCGATGGGTTACACCCAAGAGTGCTGAGGGAGTTGGCAGATGTGCTCCCCAAGCCGCTGTCCGTGATTTATCTAAAATCATGGCTAACTGGGGAGGTCCCATTGCACTGGAGGGTGGCAAATGTGATGCCCATATATAAGAAGGGCAGGAAGGACGATCCAGGAAACTATAGAGCTGTCAGTCTGACCTCAGTGCCAGGGAAGGTGATAGAGCAGATACTCTTGAGTGACATTAAAAGTCATATAATGGACAACCAGGGGATCAGGCCCAGTCATCATGGGTTTATGAAAGGCAGGTCCTGCCTGACAAACCTGATCTCCCTCTCAACAGGGCAACCTGCTTATTGGATGAGGGAAAGTCTGTGGATGTAGTTTACTTTGACTTTAGCAAGGACTTTGACACTGTTTCCCACAGCATTCTCCTGACGAAACTGAATGCTCATGGCTTGGATGGGCACACACTTCACTGGGTAAAAAACTGGCTGGATGGCCAGGCCCAAAGAGTTGTGAACAGAGTTAAATCTGGTTGGTGGCCGGTCACGAGTGGTGTCCCTCAGGGCTTGGTTTTGAGGCCACTCCTATTTAACATCTTTATTGATGATCTAGACGAGGGGATGGAGTGCACCCTCAGTTGGGTGGGAGTGTTGATGTGCTCGAGGGTAGGGAGGCTCTGCAGAGAGACCTGGACAGGCTGGAGCCATGGGCTGAGGCCAACTGGAGAAGTTTCCATAAGGCCAAATGCCGGGGGCTGCCCTTGGGCCACAACAACCCCCAGCAGCGCTACAGGCTTGGGGAGGAGTGGCTGGAGAGCTGCCAGTCAGAGAGGGACCTGGGAGTGCTGATTGACAGCCGGCTGAACAGGAGCCAGCAGTGTGCCCAGGGGGCCAAGAAGGCCAATGGCATCCTGGCTTGTGTCAGCAATAGCGTGGCCAGCAGGGACAGGGAAGGGATCTGGCCCCTGGACTCGGCACTGGTGAGGCCGCCCCTCGATTCCTGTGTTCAGTTTTGGGCCCCTCACTACAAAAAGGACATTGAATGGCTCGAGCCTGTCCAGAGAAGGGCAACGGAGCTGGTGCAGGGTCTGGAGCACAGGTCGTACGGGGAGCGGCTGAGGGAACTGGGGGTATTTAGTCTGGAGAAGAGGAGGCTGAGGGGAGACCTCATCGCCCTCTACAGCTCCCTGAGAGGAGGTTGCAGAGAGCTGGGGATGAGCCTCTTTAACCAAGTAGTAAGCAATAGGACAAGTGGAACTGGCCACAAGTTGCACCAGGGAAGGTTTAGACTGGATATTAGGAAGCGTTTCTTCACAGAAGGGGTTGTTAGGCATTGGAATGGGCTGCCCAGGGAGGTGGTGGAGTCTCCATCCCTGGAGGGGTTTAAGAGTTGGGTCAATTTAGCGCTTAGGGAACTGTCATGTTCTGCTTGGGAACTATCAGTCAAGTTAGGTTAATGGTTGGACTGGATGGTCTTCAAGGTCTTTTCCAACCTAGAGGATTCTGTGATTCTGTGAAATTGAGAACATTAGAAATAGTCAATACATCTGTTCCCACTTCCTATCTGATTGGTTACTGCATCTTGAGACTCAGTTAATCATGCCCCTTGTGATTCATTCTCACTGTGACAATTTAAGGGCCAAAGAGGTATTGTCAGATAAGGATATCAATGCAGAGTTTAATTAAGTCATAAATTATAGCTACAGTTTGTGATTTTAACCTCAGTCTCTTTTATCCCCTCAGACTTCAGAGATATTGTATCTCATTTTTTAATGATGCAATGATGACATTTGATTGATTTTGCATTGTGACTTACTGAGTATGTAAAAAGGGAATTAGCAGCTGTATCCAGGGTCAGTTCTATTTTGGAAGGACACGTTTGTCACAATGCATGTCGGCTGCTTGACATTGTGTGGGTTGGTCTATTAGCAAAATGAATTGTAAGGTGCATTTCAGTCTAACCTCCAGCCCTCTGTTAAAAGGAGAGGAGAAAAAACATTGGTTGAACAGTAGGAAAGTAGAAAAGAGAGTGTGAAAGATGAATTGTAGGCATTTCAGAAACAGATGGGGAAATATTTTATGTTTTCTGAAATTACTGGGGAGTTAAGGAGAGAAGAATGTTTGGATGGATAGTTGGAATATAAGATGTGTCAGCACTTATGATTTTGTTTTTCTGATTTTGTTTTTAAATGAGTTTGACCATTTTTAATCACCTATCTTCTTTCCATGGAAGAGAAATATACTGGAAAATATCTGATTCATTCCATCTGCATGATAGAGTAAGTTTAGCACAAAAGTCATCAGGATGGTAATAAGCAAGGGGCAAAAAAAACCACAGAAGAGCCAGCAGCTCGGGAAACTGTTGGAGATATAGGTCCAAAATTTTGTACTTACTGGCTAGAAGCAACTTAGAAAGAAGCTGAGAGTGAAGAGCACCTCATGGTAAAAGGCAGTGTGTTGTTCCTGGATACCTTTTCAAGCGTCTTCTTGAAATACAAACTCTGAAAGTTTATAAGAAAAAAATGGGAGCTAGAAATCACATAAGTAAAAGTATGTGAAAGGAAAGTAGACAATCTACTTGGATTATTTGTTTTCACCAGTAAATGGTCAGGGCTGTATATGTCCAGAGAAGCTGCAGTCTTGTCTCTCCTTTCAAGATCATAGTTAAATATGAAAGGACTACTCTGGGAAATGGTGCAGATGACCAAATGACTTCTTTTTGCTTTTCAGAAGAAAGATGAGCAAAGGTCTTCTCTATATATATTTTTCCAGACTTGTGCAAAGATCTGATACTGGTCAATAAAGTCTTCTGCAATTGACTGGTACTGTCTGAGGCTTTGGTATATCTACATGATTTGGCCACTGTAGTCTCTGGTTAGTAGAAGAGAGGAGAATAAGGAATTCAGGTGACTGTGCCTTACATTTCTGGAAGTTAAAGGACTGAGGAATGTGTTGGCATGCCTGTGACTTCTGATGCATCCTGATCTTATTTATGGGAGTATATGAGGGCCCAGATGCTTGTGTTAGCCTGTGTAAAGGTGAGATTTTGATATTTTATATGCCTGAAAAATGTGGGTGTTCTTTAGCATGTTTTTTCAGAGTCTATGTGTTGACTGGCTAATGAAGCTCATCAGGGAACGCTAGGAGGAGCTGAGTCATCCAACCAGGTTTTTAGGAAGTACACTGCAGAGTGCTGCAAAGACCACAACTGAGACATGTCAATGAGTCTTTTCTCAAAATGTCCCCATAGGACAGAGATTTTGGCTTTGGAGAAAATATAGAGACATTTCAGACAGAACAAAAAGCACGAGCTTGACCTAAAAGAAACAGGACAATGATAAAAGTAGGCATTGAGAACATTAAACAATGAGTCATGGGAAATAATTTTCTTTTCAGTGGATTTTTTACATTTCCAAAAATATTCTGCTCTTCAAGTCTGAAACCATCTGAATTTGTTTCAGAAATATCATGAAATAGTTTCACATTTCTCTTCCAGTAAATGAAGACTCCTGCCTTTCAGTTATCCCACTTGAAACATATAGCTCTCCCATAGCTGTTACTAGAAGAATTTTAGGAAAATTGTAATGATTTTTGTTTTCTCTCCCCAAAAAACTCTCCAAAGCTCTCCAGTTCATTGCTATTGCTCCAGAGCCCTAGATCACTTGAATGTTGTGATTCTGTAAACGTTTCTCATCCTGTGTGTCTTTCCATTGGCCCTTGAAATACTTCAGTAATCTCTCACAGCTATTTAGATCTTTTCAAGTGACACTGGAAAATCACCTATTTCAGGCTCTCTAATTTTCTCCATATTCTTACAGATGTTTCTGTAGTTCCCTAGTCCCTTCTGACACATGTACACTGTAATTAAGCTCATCCGTGTCAGCAAGCCTGACAAACTTAGCAAATATATGTTGTATTATTAAGATCATTATTTTTTGGAAAAACTGAACTCACTCACCTAAGGGCTTTTCTGAAACTGACTCATTTCTGATATAGCTTCCACAGCACCTGAGAGACTGAAATGTTACGGACAACAATTTAGACAATCTTAGAATACATTTATTTTTAAAAACCTGGTCCTGATTTAGTAAACAGATTCCTATCTCTAAATGTGTAATCAATCTACTAAGTCTAACTGGACTAAACATGTTTTTATAAGTGAACACATAGTTTAATATCCTGTCAGTTTTGTGTATCAGAATTATTTGAGAGACTATTTATTCAAATCAGTCTCTTTTATTGATTCAAAAAGAGAGACAAGAGCATTTTTGGATCTCACTCAAGTTGTAAATACAAAATTACACCACATTGAACAAATCTAAAGAGGAAAAAGCCACCGTCTACATGAGGTTATTTTAAAAGGTAAAAATTAAAACACACCTCTTATAAAAATTCCAATTACAATTTCAGATTGTTTGATGTTACACAGGTATCTGAATTAGTATAATGAGGTATATTTTGAGATTTAAGCAAGTATGTTTATGAATGCATAGTTTTATTTTAATCAAAGCACAGCTTAAAAATACTCCATAGAGAAACACTTAAAACTTTTGCAGACTGTGTCTCTGCAGATCAGGACTGATATTGTTTAGAAGTGCATGGTAGCTGCCTTGTCTTTGCATAGTAAAAATCACTTGAGTACCTGCACGTTCGATTGCTTAGTGCAACTGTTCTGATCGCAGTGGGATAATTGGTTACTCACTTTGAATTAGTGTCATCAATAAAAGAATTAAGTCATAAGAATCAAGTAGTAGCAGTCTGAAATCTGGAAACAGCAGTTAAGACCTACCTTTCAGTTTATCTTTCTTTCACCCAGTAGTGCAAACTTAATTGGATCATGACCATTTCATTTTCAAATGACATGAAAAGTTGGTACTCTTTTAAATGATAAAGTAGCAAGTAATTAAATGAGGGAAAAGAATTGTGGTTGATTCTGTTGCAGGTTAAGACAGCTATAGTAGCAAATAATGAAATAAAAGGATTGGTGCTGATTCTGTTGTCGGTTGAGACTGCTCCGAGCTACTTTGGCAGCACAAAATAAAGTCTCTAATTATTTTAGCTAAAAAGCTCTGAATTCATGAAACAGTTCTATTGTAGTGGCAATAACATCACATGAGAGTTCTGGACTACTCCATGTCTGAAAGTGTTTTAAGACATGACTTGAATCCCTTATCCCTTTTTGACACCCTTTCCCACAGCATTCCACTGGAGAACCTGTCTGCTCATGGTTTACACAGGCATACTCTTTGCTGGGTAAAAAACTGGCTGGATGGCTAGGACCAAAGGGATGTAGTGAATGGAGATAAAATCAGTTGGTGGCCAGTCACAAGTGGTGTTCCCGAGGGCTCTGTACTGGGGCCAGTTCTGTTGAACATCTTCATCAATGATCTGGACAAGGGGATTGAGTGCACCCTCAGTAAGTTTGCAGACAACACCAAGTTGGGCATGATTGTTCATCAGCTTGGGGGTAGGAAGGCTCTACAAGAGGGATCTGGACAGTCTGGATATATGGGCTGAGGCCAATTGTATGAGATTCAACAAGGCCACATGCTGGGTCCTGCACTTGGGTCACAACAACCCCATGCAACACTACAGGCTTGGGGAAGAGTGGCTGGAAAGCTGCCTGGCAGAAAAGGACCTGGGGGTGCTGGTCAACAGCCAACTGAATATGAGCTGGAAGTGTCTCCAGGTGGCCAGGAAGGCCAATAGCATCCTGGCTTGTATAAGAAATAGTGTGGCCAGCAGGACTCTGGAAGTGATCATCCCCCAGCATTCGGCACTGGTGAAGCCACACCTACAATACTGTGTTCAGTTTTGGGCTCCTCACTACAAGAAAGATGCTGGAGTGCATTCAAAGAGAGCAATGATGCTAGTGAAGGGTCTAGAGTACAAGTCTTGTGAGGAGTAGCTGAGAGAACTGGGCTTGTTTAGCCTGGAGAAAAGAGGCTGAGGGAAGACCATATTGCTCTCTACAACTACCTGAAAGAACGTTGTAGCAAGGTGGGTGTCGGTCTCTCTTCCCAAATAGCAAGTAATAGGACAAGAGGAAATGGCCTCAGATTGCACCAGGGGCGGTTTAGATTGGATATTAGGAAAAATTTCTTCACTGAAAGGGTTGTCAAGCATTGGAACAGGCTGTCCAAGTGGTTGAGTCATCATCCCTGGAGGTATTTAAGAGACGTGTAAATGTGGCACTTAGGGACATGGTTTAGTGGTGGACTTGGCAGTGTTAGGCTTGCAGTTGGACTCAGTGATCTTTTAGGTCTTTTCCAACCTAAATGATTTTACGATTCTATGATTCTAAGCCTGACTAACCCTTACAGATGTAACAACATTTTGGGTCTGCTTAGAGATAGAAAAAAGACTAAAACTCTCCAATTTCAGCATCAGGAATTGCAAGGGTTCTTCTGCCCTGGAGCTATAATTCATGTTCTTTAGCTATAGAATGAGATCAGGTATATTATATATATATATATATATATATATATATATGTATATATATATATATATAAATTAAGACATTATTTTAAATCAGTTATGCTTTGAGATAGGGAAAGCGCAAAACAGAAGAAAACAAAACCTCCTAATTAGAAAGATTTGAAATGTCTTCTTTTAAAAATCATATGTTTTTATTTCTATTGAATGCTTTTATATCTATTAAATGTTTTTATGTCTATTATGCCCTAAACTTGGCCTGAAGATCTTATCATGTTAATGGCATGAATCCATCTCTATAGTAGCATCTGAAGTTTTCATCGTTGATTCTTTTTATTCTCAACTTCCTTTTGGAGTACGCAAGTAATGCAACCACATTTTACAGAGACACAGGCGCATATCATCAAACGGATTTGGGATATGTTAATTTATTCCCAAATGGGCTATCATCCTCATTTTTTCCTCCGGGATAAATTCTGTAAATCCCCTTTTTCTTGAGGTACAGGATAACCACATCTATGGCTTTTAGAGGGGATGCCTTATCCTACTGAAGCAGTTTCTCATACAATTAAAAAAAAAAAAAAGAGAAATGCAGGGGAGATGTATGTCCAGTCTTAACTGAATGGGTGTGGACTGTGATCTGAAGATTCCATCAGTTGAGAAGCACACACAAAGCCAGTACTGTCCAACTGCCTTCACAGGAAGGAGAAAAAGGAAGAAAAACAATGCAAAGCATAGCTGTAGTTGATTGATTAGAGATCTCTCTGAAATACTTGTCAGTAGAGGTGAATAGCTAGGTTATTACTAGATCTCAAAAGTTTATACCTATGTTTAAAATTTTCTGTGGCTCTTGATGTTTCATGGTCATAGGCTAAAGGTCAGTAAAGAGTACTCTCCTAAATTGCTTCTGGAGGACATGTGAGATGTCATCTATTCATCAACTAGTTCTGTACCATTAAAGCAGTGCACTTCCTTAGTATTTCATTTTCCATTGGGTCTTGAAGCCACTCAATTTTTTACAGGGAAACTAGAAGGAATTCAAGGTGTTTTATCAAATTGTGACCAGTTCAAGGATTGGAGGGAACCAGTGCTCTGTCTGTAACTGTAAGGAAGTGAGTCTGTGAGGACTTCATCCTTTTATCTTGCTGAATGCAGTACCTGCTGGATCAGCAAACTAAGACACCATCAAGGCAAAAGACTCCAGTTCACAATTTCATGGTACACAAGGACTCATAGGCAAAGTATTTACTGTGGCTAAAGTTCCAAAGAGTACTAATGTTCAGTGAATGTCATCCCAAGCAGTTAGGTTATTACTGAATAGTATGAAAAATCAGAAAAAAAAAGAGTGGGGGGTAGGGTATTAAAAATAGGAAAACATTAGAAGCAAAAAGATAAAAGACTAAGAGAAACAGATAAAGAATGTTACTGATAACTTCTTTAGTGTTGATAAAAGTGTTAGATAAGATAAGGTCTATTTTAAAAAAGCAATTAAAATGGCATGTTTAGAAAAATCATCACAAAAACTTCCAATAGAACTAGTTGAAAGCTGTACTACCATCAATATTATTCTTTAACTATTCATTGACAAGGTGCAATAGTTGTCAGCAGTCTAAAACCCAAAACTTCTATAGGAAAACAGAAACAACAGATCCATATATGGACACATGCAGTCAGTAATTTGTACTTCTGACCTTTCTCTCTTCTTTTTTAAAATAGTGATTTTTAAAACTACCATTCTGAGGTTCTACTTTGCTGATTAGAGATACCAATTAAACTCAGACACCAGAGTGAAAAGAGCAGACATATTTTACTTAAAATAACTAAATAATGTAACAATAATACAGAAAGCATACAGTAAAGAAAAGACAAAATAGTGCACTTAAACAGAAAAATACAGGGTAATGCATCAAATCGTTACTACATGAGAGAGAGAGAATAGTGATTAGGAAAGATCCATCACCACTTGCATATGTCACCATCACCCAGACCCGCAGTGGCTGGGCAGCCCCGGTTACAGCGAGGGTTTGCAGAGCCTGTCCCGGCAAGTGGGAAATCCTACGCAGTGTGTCCACCCATAGGTGAGGCTTCCAAAGTCGCTGTGAGTGGGCCCAGCCTTATACCCCCAAAAATCAGCAAGCCAGAATAGCTGGCACCTTTGTTCTAAGCAGAAATACCTGGTTTCAATCTCACATTAGGTTCCCCCAGAGCCTGGCCAGGGCTCAGGGGAGAAGCTAAGGGAGTTTCCCTCCTTATATAATTGGATTATGCGCAAGGTCTCACATCAGGCCATAGTGACAGACAACTGTCTCCATGACCCTGTTATTTTATCCACGCACAAACAAAGATAAATATACATTCAAGATAGCTACATCTTCCATACATATTTCACTAATGTTTACATACCGAGTTAGCAGTTTCGGTTCAGAGCCTGTTGCTCAGGCTTCAATATTTCCACCTTTTACATCAGAATAGGTGCTTTGTAATAACTTAGTATAATACCTATTAGCACAATGGATATCAGTTATAAAATATACAGGATTCATCTATAGGTCAACTCTGGCTTGGGCCTATTGTCCAAGCCTTAGCACTTCAGGTTCTTAGTTATAACATGACTCATGTTTCTAATTAAATTAAACTTAAGCGTTAGGTGCGGTATTTAAAATGGAAAAAAAAAAAAAACAAAACAAATATTGATTTAAATGTATTTTAGGGTCAAGTTTCATAAGCAAGTACTTGGATGTGCTTTCTTTTTTTTTTTTTTCCTCACATAGAAGGTAGAGTATTAACAATGAATTTTTCTTTTAAGAAAATATTTTGTATTTTCATGCCAACGATCTTTTAGAGACTTTAAAGACCTTGAACATTAAGTCAGCTGAACACAGTGGAGAGATTACAAATTTTACTGAATTCACAATTACTTTTCTACATTTAAAGTCTGGATAACCCCTTTATATAAGGACTTGAGAAATGTTGAATCCTGAGTATTCTATAAAGAAAAAAAAAAAGGCTTTTAACTGCCTGTGTTTTCAAATCCACAGCTGAACGTTTCTGACTGAAAAGTACTACATTACATATGACAATTAAATTCTATTTTTAGTGGTTTACAAGTTAATTATTATTGACATCGTAGTTTTAAATGAAAACTCAGGAAAATGTTTGGATTTGTTCTATAAGGTTACAGGAGGTGATGACTAGTGGCTAATAGCTTTGATACGATCTTCATGGATCTATTGACTTTCCTTTTTGATTCCTGAGAAGTGACCAGAGGACAGCTAGTATGAGGAAAGGAATAGCTGGGCTCTAGTGCTTTAGTGCATTAGTAAGTATAACTTGCCAATGTGAAGGAAGAAATTATCTGTTTCTGACAGCAACCACTCTCAGCAGAACTGTTCATATGCACTTTGTCTTACTGAGGTCAGACTGTGATTTGAAACGTATTTATTCTTGTTTTAAAAACAGTTATTATCACAGATCCAGATATAGATAGGTATTAAGCACACTTTCTGTACTCTGCTAAAAACTCTGACAACATCATTTTTAGAGGCTATTATTTTGCTGCGAAAGAATTAAGATTCTAGTCAGCTCTTTGTGCATTAGGGACTGATATAAACAATATTTACGTTTAGTGTTCAGTAAAAAGTTGAATGACATTTTGCAAACAGAGGGATGAACATTTTGTAAGGCTTTCCTGTGTTAATTATAGCCCATACCTTGTCACTCTCATCTGCAACTGAGACTAATTGTCTGCCATATAAAGAGACATGCTTATTGATTTTGCAAAGGCTGGAACAGACTAAGCTGTACTCTTTCTATTGATATAAAAAGCATCGCCTGCCTGTATTGATTGCTTACCCCACAGAGCAATAGCAAATTGCTATTGTGGAAACATAATGATGCTGAACATTTGTTGCACAGATGATAGGGTAATGTTTAAATGCTGTGTGTCCTGTTCTTTGTAGATTTAGTAATAACGTCCTTAATCATTCCTCTTCAAAATACCATGAATCCTGGAGCAGACGCTAACCTAATGGTACAACATCATTTACAGACCATAGCATTTCATAAATTCAGAATTAATTAAATGAGCTATTTTTTCATCATCAACTAGACTGGATGCCAATTTTGCTTAATATTTTGCAAGGCCTTTGTAAGGATGAAATAAATTAGCTACAGCAAGAGTCTTTCAGCTCTTTTTACATGCAGTACTTGCTTGGCCTCTAATACCACCAAAAGCAGAATACTTGAGGAATTATAAATTACATACTGTGAAAAAGACAGACTGAATCTGGTCCTTACTTCCTATTAAGAGAAAATTTCATAACATTTTTGGCTTTATTTACCTGATGTTGGTAATGTGGTCTGATTAAATGAGGTCTGAAAAATTGTATGTTAAAAGTGGTATGAATTTTATTTAACTGGGTTTTATTTCTTAATATAGGAGTTATGCAAATTCATTTGTACTAAACATTCAATTAAGATAAGAACTATTCATTTTCTAATGTTACTACAAATCAGTCTTGTGACATCCATGCAAATTTATATTGGTAATGCCTTTGAAAAAGGTAAAGAATTTCTGACATGATATTTTCAGCCAATATAAAATCTTGATAGAATAAAGTAATTGTTTAAATATTTTTGTTTTCTAGTTTGTTTACACAGAACAAACTCAAGGATGTTCCTGCACTGCACTCTCTCCTCTCTCCCATTTACCAATGCATTAAATTTCACAGCATTTCTGCTGGTCTGCACTTCCACATTTTTCTTGAAATACATCTTAATCCTAAAGAGTAAGATATGCATCTATTAAAAAAAACAGTCCCCTCTGAAGCAGGAAAATATTTGGGAAATTAGACCAGGATATAGGTAGACAGAAATAACAAAAATTTACCTATAGTTCTTCAAAGCAGTGCCAAATATTAATATTTCCTACCATTCGGGATTTTCTTCTCTCATAAAATTCTCCCATATACCTTGAAAAATCCAAAGTAAATTTAAAGCCAGTTCTAAGATAGTCTTACAAGTCATGAGCATCCATGGTGCTAAATATTGCAAAGCGTAGCAACTAAATTATTTGTTCTGGATTCTTGATATTCCCTGGACCAGACAGCACAGAAAAGAGAGATTGTTCACTTAAGTGCAGAGTGATAAGGAAAAAGCTAAACACTGTGGAAGAGGGATTGTACTGTTAAGCAGAAGGACATGAATTTCAATAGGAAAAAGAAGATGAGAAACCATAGCAGGAGGAAAGGAATAGGAGGTTACAAGGAATGTGAAAGTAGTGATCAGAGAACAATGGAAAGGGAAGACATACCCCGTAAGTGTCTGAATTCTAGCTGATTGTATAGTATAATTGGTTCACGTGAGAGCCTTCAAAGATGATGACCCTTCACAAGATAAACCAAAGAATCCTAAGTATCCACTCTATTTCTTCTTTCCTGGTTCCCAGATTGATAAAGAATGGAGTTTGATTTTCAAATTTTCTGAGCACATAACTAATACAATATTATTATATTCTGAACATGTGCTATAAAATACTGAGCTATTTGAAGTATCCAGCCATACTCTTTTCAAATGGTCAACCCAGTAAACCGATACTTTATCACCTTAATCTGTGCTTCATATTTTTTCCTATTATGGAAATACATCTATTAATGCCAGTTAATAAAGCCCTATGAAGAAACAAAAAAAAATAGTCTGAGAAAAAACTAATTTGGAAATAACATCATTATTCTGTGCAGGGCTTTCTAAATGCAAGAACAATGTGCAGGCATACATATAACATGACAAGGTAAAAAAAGTATAATAAATTCACTGATTCAAGAAGGACTGTCTATTTCATGTTCTCAAAACAGGTTTTGGTTAAGAAACTATGTAAGCATTATCTCCCTAATAATGCAACTTCTCTGGTGTTTCCTCTCTTCTGAATGCTTGTCCCTGCAAACCTGACATTGTTTTGCAAGGGTTTCTCAGGACGTAGAGGCTTAAGATTTTTGGGTTTGGTTTTTTTTCCTGGTTTTGAAGGAGGAAAATATTATTATAATTGAAATGGGAGCTGAAGCTACTTCCCTTTTCCTACTTCCCTGCAAAATATCCTTCCACTACTATCACAATGCGTGTTTTCACTCTGAATTCAGTAGATTTTCAAATAAACCAATCCTTGTTGATTCAGTTTGCTCTGCAGACCTGCATTGGATTACATCTGCTTCCAGAAGTGTTTCAGTAAAGAAAACCTGTGACATCTATACAACCTTGCACAAAGTAGCGCATCAGTGCAAAGGAAAAAGATTTACAGTTTATTTGATGCTTGGTTTACCCTATGGTTATTTTTTTGCCATGACATATAGCAACCCTATCTAAAGCATGAGTGTTCTTAAA
The DNA here is from genome assembly GCF_965140245.1 of Athene noctua. Lineage (NCBI taxonomy): Eukaryota > Metazoa > Chordata > Aves > Strigiformes > Strigidae > Athene > Athene noctua. Next base: position 158,284,620 of record NC_134037.1, read on the forward strand.
CAAACTACATTATTTTTTTTTAGTGCGTGAAAGGTACAAGGTAGATGCATATTGCATTTTCTTTTCATTATGGGGAAGAAAATCAGCCTAGGTAAAACCTAGACTGAGATGGAGAACAACAAAACCTTTGAAAAATTTGTATCTGTAATCTATATGCACTAAAATCCAACAACAAAATTCAGTGAGAAACTTTAATTTACTTTCCTTCACCTTTTGTCAACACATGTATGTGTTTTGACAAAGTAAATACCTGTATCAGGATGACAATCCAGATACAGATCTGGTCATATAAGCAGTGTTGCATATATTTTTTTCAGGGATGAATTTCACCTGCTGAAGCAAACTCTACCAAGGTATCTTAAGAGCCGGTGCTTATATGAAACTTAAGGTTTTTCATATTTTCTATGCTGCACCTCTGCACAGGATGTATTTAATCCTTTAATCTAAACAACATGCTTTGTTCTCGCTCTCTTACTTTTTAAAGGAATATTCATGATTACTTGACAATTAGAAATGAAGCTGCCTTTTCATTAAACAAGTTGATAAACCTGACAGTTTTTAAATTTAGTTTTTAACTTTTTAAAGTTTCATTTTAAAAACTTTTTAAATTTAAAGTTTTTTAATTTATTTTTTAACAGTCTTTTCTTCTTCCTTCAAGAAATGACCTTAACATATGTTTAAATACTTGGTTCTTAAATTTTCTTTGCTTAGTTTCTAGTTAGTTCAACATTGTTTGAAACCTTGAGATTAAATTTATTTTACACTATAGAAGTTAAATTTGACAAAAAAGTCAGTCTTCAAGCATTAAAAGTTTTTTCCATTTGATTTCTGCAGTAATTCTGCCACAGTACTTAACATTTAAATTCATCATGGCTTGAGGGGAAGTGCAGGAACTGGAGCACCATCTTTCTACCCTTTCTTTAAATTTCAAGTTATTGCATTTTATTTTCATTCCTCATTATTTTTTCTCCATTTATTTGTATTTTTAATCAAATAAAATGTTACCAATTTAAATTAATGTAAAAAATATTTACCTATGCATCTCGACAGCTACTTGTTTATTTTTCATTTGGTGTGGATTTGGTTTGTCTGGTTTTGCACAAAAAAACAGTGAATTAAACTAAATAAATTATACCACTCTACTATTTCTACATCTACAGTTTAAACATCAATCTCACAGAAGACAAAAATACATGGAAAAAAGCATGTGGACAACAAATTGTTGATTTTTTCCTTCAGCTATTAAGGCTGATCTTTAGAAAATGTTATTATTCATGTAAATGCATTAAATGAAACATTCATTCAGGCAATAGAACTCTTGTCAGAGAGGTCAGCTAGAGTTTTTGTCTTCAAAACCAAATTCATCTTTGAAGAAAATGCACACAAATGAGGATTACCACAGTGAGTGCTAAGAATATTTTCCCAAAATTGTCTGTTACCATAATTTCAGTCTTGTACTGAAAGATTAAAAAAAACCAACCCACATTGTAATGAGGTCATTTTTCTGTTCAATTATCTTGAAAAAAGAATCAAAGAAACTAGAATGCTAAAGATAATTGATCATAGTAAATCAGCATTGCTTCAATGAAAGTTTGGAAATGCATTATTCCTATGAGGTTCTAGTTCAGTAGATGTCTTACACTTCTGAATATACAAATAAACCCTCATTTAATCATCAGTAATGTGATTCTCCAACAAGAAATTCTTCCACATCTTTTGTCCATGTAGAGAGTTTGTTGAATTGCCTATGAATAAATAGATTCATTGTGAATACACTTTCAACTCAATCACCATGAAAACCAAAACACCTGTCCTCTCTGCAAGGTATTTAAGCTTCAAAGAAGGCAGGAAAATAATTTTGAAATATTATTCTCTAGTTAAGGTGGAAGAATTAAGTTATGGTGATAAGGTCATGGGATGCTAACGATTATGTCTGTGGTGGTGACCTGAAACCTTCTTCTTCATAATTTCTTGACTCACTGCAAGTTAATACATGAAACCTTTAATTCATTGCTAAAGAATGCACACTTATCACTGCGGGCTGAGTGTGAGACCATTAGAAATTTTGTCTGCATTTTCAGGAGTTCCTATAATATATTGATTGACTGACAGGCTTGCAAAGTTTCCAGCGTTTTTGAAGAACAAAGCCTTTTCCATGAATTGATGTTTTATGGCATGACTTCTATATTATTGCTGGTCTGTTATTATTTTCTGCTTTGTCTGGGTTATGAGAGGCCTGTGGGGAAGAAGGGACATAAAATAATTAGCCAGATGGATATTTCTATTGGAAGTGACAGCTACTTAAAAGTATTTTTAAAAAATTGTAAATACAAAATCTATTCATGATGATTCCCTTAAAACATGAGACTAAAGATAATTCAATCCCTCTTTGACACTCTTTTAATTTTCCCAGCATGTCCCAATTTTTATTTCACTAGTACCTAATTAGTGTGTTTATTTGGGGGTAATTAAATCCATTTAATTATTTAAAATAAAATTCTGAGAGTGATTTATGGTTTTTTTAGGAATTACAGGGAGCAATTTATTTTATCACCTGGATAAACTGCCATTAATCTAATTTGCGATGTGATAGTGATACAATAAACACACATAACAAACTCAATTGAAAATCACCATTTATTATATTTTTACATTATATTTACATAGAAGAATGCAGTGCAACTTCAGAAAAGCTTACATAAGATCACACTTAAAATAATTTAAAAATATTGGGGGGTGATGTTGGAGTATTTGTTACTTAAAATCAGGAAAAGAACCCCGATGTTGTTGGTGGGTAAGATAATGTGTCTGATCTTTTATTGCAAGGAATTAAGAGGTACTTGACATTAAAACAATGTTACATTATCGTCAGTGTGTGTCCTGGTTCAACTAGGAAAGGGTTAAGTTTCCCCAGCAGAGAGAGAGGGGGAAGGGATCTCCAGCCAGGTTATTCATACCATGCTGGCATCAGGTCCAGGGGAGGGAAACTTGGATTTTACTTTCTCTTTGGCTTTTTGGTGGCGGGGAGCTGCTCCGTGACCATTTTGTGGTATTTCTCCGTATATTGTTTGTCTTGTTCACTGTTATTGCTGTTTATTGTTGTTATCATTGCCACTGTTGTTGTTCAGATTGTTTTATCACACTGTTGTATTAAATTTCTTCTTATTTTAGCCCAGGTTGGTGCCTCACTGCCAGCCCGACCTGCTGAGCGTGGGGGAGGGGCAACAGCAACGTGCTCTCCGGTCCCGGCAGGGGTTAAACCAACACATTTTTAATTGGCGCTCAACGTGGGGCTCGAGGGCTGAAATAAGAATAAAAAGGGACAGACCCTGACCAGACCGTGATAGAGCAATGTGTTGGGTGTAATTTTTCTATTTGTATTTGTTTGATAAGAAAATGTTTGCAATGCTGGCCCACTTGTTTTTCGTGTGGGGCTGGATTACTCCTTACATCCAGTGTATGATCCCTGTGATGACGTTCGTTATGGGTGGAAAATGTATAAAGGGTCTTATGTTGTTATATGGGCTATTGAACGCTTATGCTGCCTTTGTATCGCTGGGGGTGGGGTGGGGTGGGGGGGTGGGCCGGTGCCTGTTTGCCATTTGCGCTTTTGTTAGGGGTCTCACCCCCTCTGTGAGTGAGCCAGGGGCAGAGATCCTCTCGGCTTTGGGGAGTTTCAGTTATCCTTGGAGCCTGCAGGCCAGTGTGATTGTGGCACAGTGCCTTCTGAATGTCTGCCTGATTTCGGTTTTGGCCATGTGATATTTCTCTAACAATAGCAGTGCCCAGAAACCTGCCCCGAGGTCAGATAATAGTGAGAGGCAAGGGGTGTGGGAAAAGATGGGCAAAGGCCTGTGTCGGTGGGCACACCCAATGCTTTGGAATTTCACTCCTGAGCAAATGCAAAGCCCTGAGAAGCTGATGGAGTGCTTAGAAAGGGTGTGTTGCCAGCCGGGCAAAACCCAGGAGACACAAATCACTGCAATGTGTTGGGGACTTGCCCATGCCTACCGTGTCCTCTTTAATACCACCTGCTGCCCTCAAAGGGAAGAAAAGGCCACAGAAGCTGAAACAATATCTGAACCAGGGGGACAGGCAGAGCCAGTCTCAGTCGCCTCCACCAGCACAGCGACTGAGCCAGAGAGCCAGCCAGTGCCCGTGTCAGCCGCCCTGATACAGAAAACAAAATATACCAGAAAGTCCGTTCGCAGAGTGAGGGATGGGGATGATCCAGGCCCATCAGGGGAACAGGAGGAAGGATCAGAGGTGATCGTCTGATCTCTATCCCCTACTGGGGGACCCTACTGGAAGCTGAAGTGAGCCTGACTGGGAAGGACTGGCATCAGCACCCCATTGTGACTGGCCCAGATGCCCCGTGCATCCTGGGCATAGACTACCTCAGGAGAGGGGACTTCAGAGACCCAAAAGGATACCGGTGGGCTTTTGGTGTAGCTGCCCTGGAGGAGGTTGAACAGTTGTCTACCTTACCCGGCCTCTCAGAGGATCCCTCAGTGGTGGGGCGGCTTAAGGTTGAGGAGCAGCGAGTGCCGATTGCTACCAGGACTGTGCACCGGTGGCAGTGCCGCACCAACCGAGATTCCCTGGTCCCCATCCATCAGCTGATCCGTCAACTAGAAAGCCAGAAGGATGATCAGCAAAACTCACTCACCCTTCAACAGTCCTATATGGCCAGTGAGAAAGCCTAATGGCGAATGGAGGCTAACTGTGGACTACCGTGGCCTGAATGAAGTTACGCCAGCAATGAGTGCTGCAGTGCCGGACATGCTGGAGCTCCAGTATGAACTGGAGTCGAAGGCAGCCAAGTGGTACACCACGATTGACATTGCTAACGCGTTCTTCTCCATTCCGATAGCGCCAGAGTGCAGGCCACAGTTTGCGTTCACTTGGAGAGGCATCCAGTACGCCTGGAATCGATTGCCCCAGGGGTGGAACCGCAGCTCCACCATTTGCCATGGACTGGTCCATACTGCACTGGAGAAAGGTGGGGCTCCAGAACACCTGCAGTACATTGATGACATCATTGTATGGGGGAACACAGCCGAGGAGGTCTTTGAGAAAGGGAAGAAGATAATTGAAATCCTCCTGAAGGCTGGCTTTGCCATTAAGCAAAAGAAAGTCAAGGGCCCTGCAAGGGAAATTCAATTCCTAGGAATAAAATGGCAAGATGGGCGTCGCCACATCCCAATGGAGGTGATAAACAAGATAACAGCCATGGCCCCACCAACCTCTGAAAAGGAGACTCAGTCTTTCCTGGGCGCTGTGGGGTTCTGGAGGATGCACATCCCGAACTACAGCCTGACTGTGAGCCCTCTCTACCACGTAACCCGTAAGAAGAACGATTTTGAATGGGGCCCTGAGCAACAACAATCCTTTGAACAAATTAATTGGGAGGTTGCCCAAGCAGTAGCCCTCGGGCCAGTCTGGGAAGGGCAGGAGGTCAAGAACATGCTCTACACCGCAGCCGGGGAGAATGGCCCTACCTGGAGCCTCTGGCAGAGAGCACCTGGGGAAACCCGAGGCCGACCTCTAGGCTTTTGGAGCCGAGGATACAAAGGCTCTGAAGCTAATTACACACCAACTGAGAAGGAGATACTGGCAGCGTATGAAGGAGTTCGGGCTGCCTCAGAAGTGGTCGGCACTGAAACACAGCTCCTCCTGGCACCCCGACTGCCGGTGCTGGGGTGGATGTTCAAAGGAAAGGCCACCTCCATGCATCATGCAACCGATGCCACATGGAGTAAATGGGTTGCGTTGATAACACAATGGGCTGGAATAGGGAACCCCAGCCGCCCAGGGAATCTAGAGGTGATTACGAACTGGCCAGAGAGCAAAGATTCCGGGATGTCACCAGAACAGGAGGTGACACGTGCTAAGGAGGCCCCACCATTTAACGAGCTGCCGGATGAGGAGAAGCGATATGCCCTGTTCACTGATGGGTCTTGTCGTATTGTGGGAAAACATCGACGGTGGAAGGCTGCTGTGTGGAGTCCCACACGACGGGTCACTGAAGCTGCTAAGGGACAGGGTAAATTGAGCCAGTTTGCAGAGGTGAAAGCCGTCCAGCTTGCTTTGCATATTGCTGAGCGGGAAAAGTGGCCGAGGCGCTACCTCTACACTGACTTGTGGGCAGTGGCGAATGCCCTGTGGAAATGGATGCAGCAATGGAAGCAGAGCAACTGGCAAGGTAAGGGTAAAACCGTCTGGGCTGCTGAAGTATGGCAGGACATTGCAGCCCGTGTGGAAAACCTCGTTGTGAAGGTGCGCCATGTGGATGCCCATGTACCCAAGAGTCGGGCCACTGATGAACATCGACACAACCAGCAGGCAGACCAAGCTGCTAAGATCAGAGTGGCTCAGGTGGACTTGGACTGGCAGCGCAAAGGTGAACTGTTCATAGCCCGGTGGGCCCATGAGACCTCGGGCCACCAAGGTAGGGATGCAACATACAGGTGGGCTCAAGATCGAGGGGTGGACCTCACCATTGACACCATTGCAGAGATCATCCACGGATGTGAGACGTGTACTGCAATCAAACATGCCAAGTGGGTGAAGCCCCAGCGAAATGGAGAGCGATGGCTGAAATATAGATATGGAGAGGCCTGGCAGATCGACTACATCACACTGCCACAGACCAGCCACAGGAAGCGCCACGTGCTCACAATGGTGGAAGTAACCACTGGATGGCTGGAAGCTTACCCAGCGCCCCACGCCACCACCCAGAACACCATCCTGGGCCTTGAGACCCAAGTCCTGTGGTGACACGGCACCCCAGAGAGAATTGAGTCAGACAACGGGACCCACTTCCAAAACAACCTCATAAATGCCTGGGCAGAAGAACACGGCATCGAGTGGGTCTACCATATCCCCTACCACGCACCAGCCTCTGGGAAGATCGAGCGCTACAATGGACTGTTAAAAACCACACTGAAAGCACTGGGAGGTGGGACCTTCAACGCCTGGGACATGCATCTAGCAAAGGCCACCTGGCTAGTCAACACAAGAGGATCTGCCAGTCAAGCTGGCCCGGCTCAGTCGAAACCTCCACGTGCTGTAGATGGGGATAAAGTCCCTGTGGTGCGCATGAGGAATATATTGGGAAAAATGGTCTGGTTTAGTCCTGCGCCAGGCAAATGTAAAGGCAAACCCATCCATGGGATTGCTTTTGCCCAAGGACCTGGGTGCACCTGGTGGGTGATGCAGGACAATGGAGAGGTCCGATGTGTACCACAGGGGGACTTGATTCTGGGTGAGAACATGCCGTAAATTATGCTGTGCCTTTGTAAATTTTTGTTTTGTTATTGCTAACTGCTAAATGGCAGCTGGACATGACACAGATGGTATAGAATAAAGGGGTGGATTATGTCCTGGTTCAACTAGGATAGGGTTAAGTTTCCCCAGCAGAGAGAGAGGGGGAAGGGATCTCCAGCCGGGTTATTCATACCATGCTGGTGTCAGGTCCAGGGGCAGGAAACTTGGATTTTACTTTCTCTTTGGCTTTTTGGTGGCGGGGAGCTGCTTCGTGAACATTTTGTGGTATTTCTCTGTATATCGTTTGTCTTGTTCACTGTTATTGCTGTTTATTGTTGTTATCATTGCCACTGTTGTTGTTCAGATTGTTTTATCACACTGTTGTATTAAATTTCTTCTTATTTTAACCCGGGTTTGTGCCTCACTGCCAGCCCAACCGGCTGCGAGTGGGGGAGGGGCAACAGCAACGTGCTCTCTCAGCAAGGCTTAAACCAACACAGTGTGCTGAAAGAATACTGTATTATGGACTAGGATGAAAGTATAAAAATGAATTGATCTTTGAAAAGATTATTTTTTAAGACAACATTTTTAAACTGTAATACCTAACAAGTATTGAAGTAACTTTTTCAGGCTGTTTTACTGGTGAACCTGGAGAAAAAGACTTGCATATCTTTATAAAAGGAGCAGGTTTAATAATTGCAATATGATGTTCTATTTCTGATGTTTAATTTATTGATTTGAGAAGAAGAGGTACTAGCAACATGAAGAACTTAAAAATAATCTCCCATTTCTGTTGATCCATTTTACTTGATTTGGAACTGTTACAGAAACTGGTAAAGACCTATGTTCCAAACCTGAAGGAAAAAAGAAATTGTGTACAAACATGTCTACAATTATACAATTCCTAGATCATAAGAAGAGTAAAATCTCATTCTCCAAGCAACAGACCTGTTCTAGAAACTATAAATAATGTTATTCTCAAATTTTTCTGAGATAATAAAATTAAGAATTGTTTGAAAATTATACTAGTAAGTTAGAAATTTGCTTGGATGAGAAGAGTTTTATTCCTGAATGACCTTTAGAGAAACAGGAAATGCCAAGAAAACAGTCAAAGCAGGTCGTGTTCCTTATTTAAAACACAAGGAGTGTTTAAGCATTAAAAGAAACAGGGTTATAACAACATGTTAGTGTGTACCATGAGAGAGGAGATGAGGTGGGAAACAACAGGGTATATATATTGCTGATTTTCCCCATTTTCATTAAATTCTTCTTTTATCTTTTTCGTTTATCACATATGTACAACATATACAAATATTTTTCAAATATCTCCTGATATTTTTTTCTAAAGATCACATTCCAAATTGAGATTTGCCTCTGATTAGGATGTGATGGCTATTATCTTGCCCTATAACATCTGAAGGAAAATTTTCTCTCTAAAACTATGGACAAAATCTTAAACAAGTACTGTTCCTCAGAATTTATCTAGATTTTTTCTTTTCAGTTGAGATTTCTTTGATGTTTTCATAGAAAGCCATATAAAATAGAATCTAGTGATATGTCTCATAAAGATAAAGGAAAAAATTTAATAAGATAAAAAGCTATAACAAATCTTAAAAATTTCCTTTTTATTACATTTGGAAAATACTCTGAGGAATGAAACTGGGACAAATCCAACTAGAAATTTTACTTTTAAAGAAAATACTTTGCACATTTCTTACAACATTTACCTTCTCATAACAACTGTACTGGGTCTGGCTGAACTGGAATCGGTTTTCCCCTATAGCAGCCCTCACGGTGCTGTGGTTTATGCTGGGAGCTGGCAGGGTGTTGATGGCACCCTGGAGTTGTGGCTACTGCTGAGCAGTGCTTACACAGCACCAAGGATCTTTCCCACATTCCCCCCAGTGGGACGGGGTGGGCAAGACCTTGTGAGGGGACACAGCCAGGACAGCTGACCCGAACTGACCAAAGGGATACTCCAGACCATATGACGGCTGCTCAGTATAAAGCTGGGAGAAAGGAGAAAGGAGGAAGGGGGTGAGGTCACCCTTGGTCCTCCGAGGCAGCCACTACGTGTATTGGAGCCCTGATTCCTGAGAAGGCCTGACAGCGCCTCTTCGTGGGAAGGAGAGAATAAATCTGTTTTCTTATTTGCTTCCATGTGTGGACCTTTGCTTCCCTTTGCTTACATTAAAACTGCTTTTGTTTTATCCACAAGGGTTGAGGGTTTTTTCCTATCTTATTTTATTTCCCCTCCTTGCCCCTTTGAGAAAAAAAGGGGGAAGGGCGGTGAAGTGATAGAGCAACTTGGTGAGTACCTGGCATTTAGCCAACGTCAAACCACCACAACAATCTCCATCCGGAATTCTAAACCAATGATACTTGCAATGATAGTTTCCTGAGGAATAGTAAGAATACTTCAAACATTCTAGTTACTTTAATGAATGTTAAGGATGCTCAATGCCTTCCAGAATTTTAGTGAACAGTACAGAAATCCCCTATGTACTGTAAATTATCTTGTTAGATTTGGAATCTTATGTCATTACAGTTTCACTGTTTCTAAACCTTACTATTATTTCAGAATGTTTATTTGAAATTAACTTCAAAAGTTTAAGGATATATCCTCCTTTCTCTGTCTCCAGGTACTGTTATAAGAGACAAAGAAGTAGAATTCTAAAGACTGGATCAAGGGAAGAATGAAAAATACTGCACAGCATAGTCACGGACATCATGACTGATAGTCTGAGTGCAAATATAGAAGTATGCTAGATGAAATAAACCTTGTTGAATCTCTCTCAGGAGAGAAAGAAGAAACCAAACTACATAGTTTCCTTGCATCATATCTGACAACAATCTTGATTCAATCTGTCAAACAAAGTGTATTGCACTCACTTTATTTGTGACCTTTGCAGTTAGTGACTTTGATAAAAGACCTCCCAAACTGAAGAAAATTTGTTTTCTTTTAATTCTTTTCTATAGTATTTTTTATATACAACATTTTTTTCATTTAGGATTACATGTATAGAGGAAATACTTTTCTCATTACTGGTATATATGGTTTACCCTAGTTTATTTTTCAATAAGTTTATGTAGGCATCTCTCAACTGTAAGGCTACCAATTAATTGCTCTCACTTTAAATCAAAATTTACCAAGGTAATTTGCACAAATCTAGATTTATTTTTTACCTTTATCATTGTGAATTACAATGGAATCAAATTACATGCAGCAGACCAGCTGTATGACAAATTAATCTCTCTCCACTTTGTGCCATGCTGTTAACAATATTGCATCTATTGTTAAGCATTGAAATGTAAGAAGTGTGTCTATATACCTACAGATATTATATCAGTTTTATGCCTTATCCATAGGAGGATCATTGCCTCATTAAAACTGTGAGAGGCTTCCCACAACCTTTATGACATATGGATTAAGATACTACCCCTTCTGGATATTGATGGATCTGAACACGTCTTTTGTGTTTCTGTCAAGGAACTAGTTGTTTGTAAAAGCTGATTGTCCTTTTTTAAGATGAGCAGTACAGTCACAAAAGTGTACCTTATGTAATCCTCTTTCATGTTCATGGTTATTTACTCACATGACTGCTCACACTGAAGTCACAAGGATTTTTTATATAAGAAGGTATTTGTCACCATGAATTCATGTTGCACAGTCTTGACATAAACCCAGTACATAATATTTTCTATAGTCAGTTCTACATTACATATTGCTTTATTTTTCTTCCTTAAAGAACACCTACTGCTTAGAGTTAGGTAATATGAAAAAAATTACGAATGGCTACTTTTCATTTTTCATAAATACACAATTGCTTATTATAAGACACAATTTCACAGTGTATATCTATAGATAACATTCCATAGAGATAACGTAGGAATTCTAAATTATAATACAATACACATAATAATTCTGTGATAAGTATATGTTAAACAACATCAGCAACATTGAATATGGCACAACTTTTAATATTGCTTCCATTATATCTGTAGAAGTAGCTCTCAGTTAAAAAAAAAAAAGTTTTTAAAAGGTGTTTACTACTAAAAAGGTGCACTTAAAGGAAAAGCATTGTCTCTTCATTATGAAATGAATGGATAATTGACTTCCCACTACAAATTCACTTTGTTTATATTCACCCATCTTTTTCTGCAACAAACCACTATTTTCTTTCATGAGAAATGTCAGAAAATAGTGTCCTGTTTTCTTTTTAGTTCCAGTGTGCAAATTCTGAGTAACAAAAAAGAAAAAAGAAAAAAAAAAAAGGAGTTGCCATTGTCCCTTAGATGTTACTGAGTACCTAGCACAGAATTTTCTGAAGCAAACTACTGTAGGAAATTATAAAGAGGAACAGTGATGGATTACAATAAAAATATTATATGTATTTAGTGGTGTCCATTTTGCTCTGCCCACCTGCAAGTATTTAAAAATAAAGCTGTTCAGATACAGAAATATAAGCCTATTTACCTGCCTACTTTCATCATCACTGTGTCTCCACTGACCTCCCACTAAATCAGCAGAATTAGAAAAAAACAGTGTAACAAATTATTATTATCTACATTAAAATCTACTATATACAAGTCACTACTCTGCTTAACATTTTGCTAGTCAACAACAGCATTGTCTGTCATGTGTGCAGTCATGGACAAGGTACACTGTTGAATACTAGGTAGTAAAGATTCTAACATTGTTTTGTGTAGCAATTTGTTCCACTCGTCTCCCTTCCTCACTCAGAGATGACCATCATGGCAACCAGTGTTGGTTCTATTCATGTTTTCTCAGTCTGCATGGTAGTTTTTCTACCAACAGACTAATGGGATTAGGTGAAACTTGCAGGAAAGAGAGGGCAATTTCTCCTGCCTTCCAGAATCATTTGATCCTGCTCAAAGAAAATAACATTTCTGAGAGAATGAAGTATGTGGCAAGGTAAAGGGGATTTGCAGGGGGGAGCTGGGAGCCTATAGCTCATCTGAGGATAGAGAAACTTTTGAAACAAACAGGGAAGGACATCTATAACCAAGCCTCTGGGCTTACAGAAAGAAAAGCTTCTCATGAACCAGAGGAAATGGAAAAGGGTTTGCAACAGTTCTCAGAGGCACTGAGTTGAGTGAAACCAAGACTGGAAACTAGGGCTTTTCAACAAGCACACAATGCATATGACAAGAATCCTGTATAAACCTCTTTTTAATTTATTTTCTGATCTAGTCAGAATGAATGGAGCCAGTTTTGAACTTTCTCTTTGAGTTTTATCTTTATAAATAGTTAGATATTATAACCTATATTTTAAGAAAACCTATTTCCTTTGAAGTGAAAAGCTCTTAGTATTCTTAAGGTGGCTAAGTATAAGAAGATTTTTTGGCAGATTCACCTCAAAGCTGTGGTTGTCACAACATGCAATTACAGGCTGCAGACACATTACATAACTCGAAGAAGCTTAGCATAAGAAGTTTCATCACATTATGACAAAATCAATTTCACTAAATAAAGAGTTTCTAATTCTGGCCATATGCCCGAATGGTATTTCAATAGTACACTGGGGTGAGTTCAAGTCACACCATCATACCCTCTTGTATTGGTCTGTTCACACAAAGTAAAAATCTATGCATGGGATACAAATCAGAATGAAGATCTAGAAACAACCTACAATAATTCCATTCTTACTGGACTTTTACAGTGTATGCAATACTAACACCATCCCTATTTTCACTTTTTCTTTCTTTCTGATCTGTCTCTTTGCACTAAAAGAATCACTGAGACTCTCTAGAAGATAAATGTTATTACTTTTCCTCACCTGTCTGTAATTTTTCTTCAAGATTGTTCGAGAGGACATGAACCCTTACATGGATGACAGAATATGTTTAGAACTTTACGATAAATGTCTTATATAATTGTATGCCTGTTGCTAGAGTTGTATGCCTGTTGCTAGAAACAGCCATATTTACTACTCCAAAAACAGATTAGAAGTTTAGCAGAAAGATGTATCCATCTGATAAAGAAAAGCTTCAAGAGAACTTGCAATGTAATGATATACATCAAACTCCAAAAGGCTTTTGAATATTTAAAGTAGTCCTTATAATAAAAACCTTCATCTACAATGTATTTAACACATTGCTACATGACTTTATCATTGACATTATTTCTAGACTACATTAACGCAATTCCATCCTGTGGTTAGTGTCAGAATCTGGGTGAGTGAAGTACTACCCATGATAGAGTGTGGTCAAGGTAAGAACCACTTAAGTAATTCAGACAAAAGTTCACAGGACTGGCTTGGATGTGTACAAAGATGTAGCGAGAACTGGCTGATTTAATTTCAATGCCAATTTCTATTATCTCTGATAGGTTCTGGTGACTGATGGAAGTCTCCAATGACCAGAAAAGATAAATATGCCTGTATTTAAAAGTCAAGAATGAGGGTCTGGCAAACCACAGCCAACCTAGCCTCAGTTTTCAGGAAGTCAATGGACCAAATACTCCTGGAAATATCAATTAGACAAATGGCAGACAAAAAGGTGATTTGAAATAGCCAACACATAATCACTGAATCACAAATCCTGTAATATTTCTGTTGTGTTGTTATAAATCTACTCCTGACTCTGCACAAACAGTCAAGTAAAGGTACTAATGTTGTCTCCTTAACCACCAGTTGTTCATTTGGGCCCAGATCTCCTACTTCAGATTTCACTCATTGTGCCTTCCCCAGGCCCCAAAATTCACTTTTCTTCATGCCAATTTCCCAATTCTCTCTCCCACAAGCATAACATTAGTGTGACTATTTTTAAGTAAATAATAAGAATTTCAAAGAAACAACATTGTTGGTTCATGCTTAGCATGCTGCCCAATCACCCAATTCTTGGGCAAGAGGGGAGGAGAAAGCAGGAAACTAGAAATGAGCTGGTAGAATCAAATGGTACTAGAACGCTAGCAAGCAATGATATTGTTGTGTCAGAATCACCATTTGAACAACTTATTCTGGTTTTATTTGGCTCAGAGAACTGTACTTGCTGCATCCAAGGGCAGTGCATGCCATGGTGCCAGCAATCCCAGGGGAGGCCTGCCTCTCCCTGCCCGCCTCCTTGCGGCTGCCTGGAGCCGGCTGTGACCACCAGCTCCAGGACTTTCTCCACCAGGGATGGCTGTCTGGCCTGTGGGACAGGCCAGAAGAGGAGGCCGGGTTCAGTAGCTGTCTCTGCAGTCTGTCTCTCACCTCTGGCTTTCTGTTCCAGCACCATTTGCCTCTCAGAAGAAAGAAACTCATTTGTCACATCCCATTTACACTTAAACCTCCCCTCCCTGGCTTCCATCCTCCATGCCTCTGGGCTTCAGCTTTACCACCTTAAGTCTTTATAACCTTCAGCTCTTCCTCAGTATGTTGGGAGGTCAAACTCAGTTCTTGTTCCACACCCATGTCTTTGTTAAAACTAGTTCTCCATTTCTTTTGATTTCTCTCATCTAATTTTAAGCCTCCATAAATTCTAATTTTACATTTCCTTTTGCTTTCCAACTCTGCATTTTTTTTGGGTGAGACTGCCAGTTGCAGTTGCAGTCTCCTTCTCTCCTCACCTCTCACTCCCCTTGAGCTTTACGTGCAGGGGTCCTGGCTTTAAGCCTGTTCTCCTAAGCATTTCCTGCAGCAGAGCCTAGTGCCGGCAGTTCTGCTCCAAGTAGTTTCCTTCTTCCTTTTTCTTCCATGGTGTTAGCAAATTTACAGTCACTAAGAGGAGAGGAGACTCTAACCACATGTTCCCTTTTGAGACACGGTTTACGATATAATTTGTGGAACAAGGGATGCTGCATTTTTCCTGAAGCTACTGAACCATGTCTTTTGTTCAACACTAGGAAAATAAAAAAAAGAAAGCAGCAATAAAGCACTTGCCATATTTCTCTTGATTTTCACATTGATAGAATGTAAAAGATTTGAGGTTAATTATTCTAAAAGCATTTATTTCTAAAACAGAGCCTCTTGACGCTAACATGAAATGTTTTAGAGTAACAGTGATGACAGCTTAAAGGAGAATATGAAAATGGAAGTAAAAATGATTCAAGGCTCCAAGTCTATCTCTGCACATGTGTATGAACCTACTATCACAGTTTAGTTAATTGGAATCATACTTAGAAAGTAAAGCTGAAGCTTCCACCTTCAGGTTGTGTTGGTTTAAGCCCTGCCGGGACTGGAGAGTACGTTGCAGTTGCCCCTCCACCACCCTCAGCCGGTCGGGCTGGAAGTGAGGCACAAACCCCGGGCTAAAATAAGGAGAAATTTAATATAACAGTGTGATAAACAATCTGAACAACAACAGTGGCAATGATAACAACAATAAAGAGCAATAACACTAAGCAAGACAAACGATATACAGAGAAATACCGCAAATGGTCAGGGAACAGACCCGATGTGTGGGTCCCGCCACCAAAAAGCCAAAGAGAAAGTAAAAAAGGTTTCCGCCCCCTGGACCTGACATATGAATAACCCGGCTGGAGATCCCTTCCCCCTCTCTCTCTGCTGGGGAAACTTAACCCTATCCTAGCTGAACCAGGACAGGTGTCAGAAGACAGTATAGTGAAAACACCAGGCACTATACCTACCATACTCAATCAAGACATTAAGTTCCTTTCCCAAATAAGTTTTCCAAGTTTCTCAAATTTCTTGTGAAGCCCAGGCTTCTACAGTATCAGACGTGATCCACACGATGTTTTCACATCAGCCAGCTGACACAGTAGTGGTGATACAGTTTTAGAAATACTGACATGTATAACCTGATAAGCACCATGAGCACCAAATACATATTGAATATCTCAGCAATGAAAGTATGTTTATACCAAGTGAAACTCATTTTATAGATGGGAGTCTGCCTTTGAGTGTATTTTCAAATAGAAAGATTTAAAGTATTTTTTCAGAGTCCACTGAAATACACACACAATTTTTTATTTCATTTATTTTTTATTCATAAATTGCTGTTGGCATGATTAGTTGTAAAATACATAAAGAAAATACAGCCCTTTACATCACTCAATTGAATTCCTTTAAAGTGCAATCAGAAAAACAAGATGTCATTTCATACTGGAGTGCAAATTACTGACATGACTAAGCAACAATAATATTGCCTCTGCTTTTCTGTTTACAACAATAGCTTTAGGGCACTCTCAGGTATATTTTTGTCAGATAGTGTATTTTTTCATGTTGGATTTAACATATTGTATAAAGACCATATAATTGAAGAACAAGATCACTTCAATTTTTTAATCTGGTAGCAACTAATCAACATAAACCCTATGAAAAAAACAATGAATTTTTGTCCAATACAGTTCTTCCATTTTGTCACATAAGTAGTTCTTTTTCTTAAAAGTGACTATTATGATAGAAATGAGGCTATGTGAGCAAACCTTTTAATACTATCAGATTTTCATTGTGCTGTCATCTAATAGCTTTGTCTTTCTTTTTTGTGCCTGCACATTTCTCTGTGTTCAAAACAATTACGATCACACACAAATTAATTTAAAACTTGGTTGCTTCTTTGAAGGTAAGGATTTGCAGAAATTCTAGCAGATTTGACTAAATCAGCATTAGTTTTCTTACATTTAAAAATATTACTTTGCCTCATTCTCAACTCCATGAGTCACAGCCACTCTGGTTGTGAAGCCTGTAATCAATTGACCAGAAAGAAAGTGAGAGTATATATTTTTCATTAATATGATTCAAAGCAGAAAAGCAGTACGCTACTGTGGCAGCATGTGGAGTTCTTGTTTCTCAGACATCATTTAGTGAACTCAGGTGCACTGAGTGCATTCAGATCTGTGGTGCCATCCTAAACAGGTTTGAGAAGAATATGGTTTAAGGACATTTGGTTACTTTCTTAGTTGCCTGTAGTCCTTTTATGTAGGTTTCTGTTTAGTGTCTGTTAAGTAGGCTAATGAAAATGAATGAGGGATGTTTGACCAGACTTGTAACCAGTCTACCTTCTTGGGAATGAAGTGTACAGACTTTAATGTAAGCTCATTGACAATTTGAAATTTTATTATTGATATTCTATATTATGGGACTGGGGCTTAAACTCTCCATTGATGATATTCTTTTCCTCCTAACAGAAGAAACTTTTTAAAAGCTTCCTGCCCGTCTAGCAAGTGTAATGCAGTATGAAGGAGGTATGAAATTAGTATTTATTAATTGTAACAGTTATAGTAAACTAGGAGTTCCTACCAAGATTAATACTTCTTCTGCATACTGTAAGAACATAGGAAAATGTGAACTAAGAAACACTGCAAAATGGAAAAAATGAAACACTGCAAGCAATGGAGCATATTGGTGGAGGTTTTCTGCAGGAAATTAAAATAGAGAACACAAATAGCTGGAGATCTTACTTCATATTACCATGGGTACAAAAGCATATAACAGATATTTAGAGAAATAAGTGACAAAAATACCTAGCTACTTTCAGATAACAGTTTACTACAGATGTGATTTCTGCAGACATCACGAATCAAGGAATAGTGTCCTTGCCTAGTAAATCCACTTTATGCATAAGACAGAATGTGAATGGAAGTGCCTGTGAGAGCCAAAAAAGTAAGCACTGGAGAAATTTATATTGCAGCTCCTCAGTCACACAACTATGCACACAAGAAAGAAGCCAATCTGCTACCTGTCTGCAATCCCTTTCTGAGTTGTAACAAGAGAAGCAGAAAAAAAAAAAAAAAAAAAAAAAAAGGTCAAGGTGCTTCAAAGATCAATGACTCCCTCTGTGCCAGGGCAGCTGGGGGGGGACAACCTTGTAACAAATAAGTTGCATTTGCCACAGTAATATTAACAAACACCCATACTAACAAACACCCAATATTATACACTCACCCACATGCCCACATGCACATTTCACTACTGACCGAGTACCATTTTGCAGCTTCAGTACCACTTTGTGTTACTTTACGTTTTCATATTATTAATAATAATACCTCTTTTTACTGCACAAGTAATAAATTTTGAACATTCCAAAATTCACAATTATTATTGATAATCCTATATGAACACTACTAGATTAGGAAGAAGCAGAAGTATTTCAGAGTGGAAGAAAAAAAAAAAAGCCTATGGACTTGTGCAATATGAAACTGCATCCTAATCTATAGGCTGACAGAAGACAGATGGATCAGAGGACAATTGCCTTCATTTTTCAGAAAGTTGCTGAGTCAAAACATTTAAGAATCTTTGGGAAGCCAAAGCTAGTTAGGATACAAGATATTTCAGGAGTGAATTGGAAGAAATTTCCATTCATTTCTATATAAATATGGCCCAGCTCTTCAAAAATTTTTAAATGCTTACATCTAACTTCAGGTGGGATTTATGTATCTGAGGAGTGGAGCCTTGGTGCCTATCTGCAGAATTAGGTGCCTAAATATCTATATGTATGTGGTCATAATTACTATGTGTATAATTCCAGTGTCAAAAATGAAACTGGATTGTCATTCCTATGTCTGAGATGAAAATCCTCTTTTCGTCACATTTATAATTCCAAAAGATTAACTACTTTCTGCCTCACACTTACTTATATAGATTATATTGCATCTTGTTGACAGTACAATAAATTCTGGAATGAGGAAGAGATAATGAATCAGTAACAATTCTACAACTGTGATAAGAATGGGAAAGAAGAGTGGAGTTTCAGCATTAGATATGCTGTTTGCCAGTGCTTCTCCCAAGAAAATCCAAGTTCTGTGCATAACCAGCTCTAGAAGGAATAGGATTTACCATTGTCTCCAATATAAATGAGTGCAGGAAGTAAGTGATAGCAATATTATTGTGTACTATGGAATTAATGTTCGGTGAGGCTGTAGTCTAATAAAATTCTTTTAACTTTAATTTTCTTTTTTTCTTCTTTATTCTGAGTTGCAAGGACAGAGAGAAACAAATATGCTTGGCTTTCTGTTTGGTTTTTTTAAGCACATTCGCCTTATACAGCACTATCTTTTAAGAAAGGATTTCTAAGTAACAGTAGTTCACAGTTGCTCCCCCCAGACCCCAAGAGCACAGAATAAGATAATTTCCTTTGAATAAACAGAATAAAATCAGTAGTCTTTGAATTCTAGCTATTTATTCACTGTCTTGTTCTTCCACATACAGTCATGACTTCAAGTGTATCCATTAAGTGTGTGAGTCTCCTGTCATCCTTTTTGAAAACAGATGCTATCCTCAGATTCAATAGAGTACTCTTGACATTCTTAGAAAGGCTTTAACATTTCCAAGGGGTTGTTCTCTGAAATAATTCAAGAAATCTGTATTTATTTGATGGACATTAACATTACTTAAAGATAATTAAAATCTTGTAAATGTATGAAAAATGTAATATCTTCATTTTTATGTGCAGCCAGTCATAAGATTCTCCTAAGTGACAGGTGCACAGTAAATTCTGTTAGGATAAGTTTAGCAGCAATAATTGTAAGCCAGTCAGCTACACAGACCCAGAATAAGTTCTTACAAAAAACTCCAGAAATAAAAGTAACGGTTATGTGGAAGGAGTGCCTGAAAATAAAATATTTCAAGACTAGATTTAAGATTTGCTTAAGAACTGCGATGTGAAGTGCCATGCTCATGAAGTAATAGCAACAGCGGACTAGGACACAGGCCAGCAAGGTCACCTTTTCCTCAGCCTGGAACAAAGACTTCTTCCTCTAATTTATAGGACCAAGATAATATTTCTGAAGATCACACACAAGCTTGCTTGGTGAACTGCTACTTTCTGTGTTTTTTCCTCTAGAGAGTGGAAAATTTTAAGGCATGCTTGGCTTCTCCATATCCCAGCAGAGAACTGTTATCTGTTACGAATCCAAATCACAGAGTAGAAAGATCAAAAATAGGGAATCCTGTCTCCAGGGACTATTTATGTCTTACACATAGTTTTTACTGATTTTGCTATCAACTGGAATTAAGATATGTTTGATTTTAATATGAGTATAGAATTAAGAGGTACTTTAGTAAAAATTATTTGGTCACATTTATTGCCCTTTATACCAGTAACCGAATGCTACTCTAAAATCCCCGTATAGCCCCATATCAAGGCCGAAGGGATTGGTCAAAATTAACTAGTAGGAGCATTTGGAACCTAGGTAACAAACACAATTTGATTTATAAACTGATTTATGAGGCATACATAGAACTAGAAGAATGCATGTGGCTGTCAAGGTCTAGGATTAACGGGAACTGAGGAAAACCAACTGTAACAGCTTGTGAGTACCTGCCAAGAAACCGTGAACTTAAGCAGAAGGTAATTCCGGCAGGGGGAGATCGCGACCACCGACTCATCGACCACCTACCCGTATTACACCCCAGACACATTTCTAGACATTTCTATCTTTCACTGCGCATAATTGGAAATAGGAGGAGAGTATGTTGATGATTTCCAAGAAATTATATATTTATGCATGAATACTTAATGAATATGTATGAGTAAGTCCTATATAAGATGTATGATTTTGGTGCTTGGTGTGCGTTGTTGGTGAGACGACTCCCCTGCACACCCGGCTGTTAATAAAGAAGTGTCTGCTTATCTACATCTCATTGGTGTCGATAAGTTTTTGTCCTGGTTTTCGGTGACATAGTCAGATATTTTTTCTGAATCTTGATACTACTGAATAAAAAAGTATGATGGTTCTTCAGGAATAAAGTAATAGAATCTCTCTTCCCCCCACCTCCCCTGATCCATCTTCACAACCTGACTAGCCTCACATTCTGCAAAAGGTGAAAGAAAACCATTGTGAAAGTAGCATATTTGGACTGTAGCATGACTAGGTGGAAAGTAGAACTTTATCTTTGAATGCCAGAACTGCTGTATAATATTCATATGACAATATTTTTGTACCTCACCTTTCTTGACAGCCATATTGGATATTTCACACATATGCCAATATAAACTGACAATAGCTATTGCATATCAGATTAATTACTTTAATATGGGTGAGAACACAGGCCCCCTTCTATAGTTGCAACATGAACATTGTTTCAGCTATATATTCATATTCTGTTCATGAAGTTTAATTAGTAAGAAATACAGCTGGAGAATTATTCATTACAACCAATTGTTAGTAATTGTCACCAAGTTTTCTTAATTATTCACTTTGGCTGGAAGCTAATTAGTTTCACGTCTAACTTGCTAGTTAACAAAGAAATACATTTTCACCCATATATACCAAGCAGGAAAAAGAGAATGATTATTTGGAATCAAGTTTTAGCTTTCACAGAAGATATTTGTTTCAGAAATTGCAAAATTTTTCCTGGTTATTCAAAAAACTACTGGTGGTGTGTCTTGAGGTGGGGAAGGGGCATAGTTCTTGGAATATAATAAACTCTCTATTGCATTTTTAATTTCTCTTTGTATTTATTTTGGAGATAAACTTTTCTTATGCAAATCATAAAACCTTATCTCCTTTACCACCTAGAAAGCATCAGTTATTCAAAGAGTAATTGTGTCAGGGCCTTTTTAGCTCTGTGTTGGATCATGATGCTGTCTCTCATTTTGCACAATAATCACACTTGATGTTTTCCTACTTTCATTTTCTTTTTATGTATGGATTATTTATAGTTAAATTAATAACTGGTCACTTAGATAAGTTCAAAATTTAGCTAATTATTTTAGAACTCTAAATACAAACAAAATTTTCAACTAATTTTGGGAGCTCTCCTTCCATGTCCATATTTCTTTCAGAATACATGCATCAGAAATTTTTTCAGAGCGGTACGTGTTTTTGATGAGAGACCCCTTATGACTTGGTTACTTTCTGTTGTTTCTTTGATCTCAAAGTAATTTTGATGCATTTGATTTAAATTCTTTTTGGAGGAAATATTCTGTGTGGGTTCCAGAAAACCCCTCATCACGTGCCGTATAGCCTCATGCCACCCATTTACTACCAGCTATCCTGGGGATCCTTCGGAGATCCCAGATCCTTCAGGTGGTTCACATTACAAAAGTGTTCAGGTGTTGCATCCTCCCTTTGTATGTGACTCTCAGATCCTTACAAACCACTATTTCTGTGTCATTCTGATGATCTAGTTGTTCATCACTGTCTGCTACCTTTTCTTAAATTTCCTAAATAACTGTAATTTACTTGTGACCTTTAACAAGCTGCCTTCACCTCCCAACATGTTCTCAACTTTTATTTGTAAAGTCTTTTTTTCTAGTAGATGTGTTCTAGATCCCAGTGCAGAGACAGTACCAGAGAGGAGCAGCTTATGTCTCTGAACAGACTGCCATATGAAAGCAACTTTCCCATTAAAGGACTGAACATTTCTCAGAAGACACAATCACCTCATAGCATCTTTAGGAGACAGAGAATCTTCCTTATGATCCCAGGCATTTTGGGATGAGTGTTGGTTCAAATTCGGGATGCTGAAGGTAATCCTTCTGAGTTATAATCAATGATGGTAGCAATACCACAAACTCCTTTCAGTGATCTCAGTTAAATATTTGGACAAGAGGATACCAACAAGAGGCTACCATTTTTCACTCTGAGGCACACATAAGAGAGTCTTCCAAGGAAAAAATTGTGCCCTGTTACATCTTACAGTCTCCATCCGTGGCCCCTGTTAACACCACTTATAAAGACTTGCACCAAACTCAGAATAACTTTTGCCCTTCAATACAGCTGTCATCAATAGTTTAATGTGTTTCACCTTCAACACACCCATTTCCAGCCAGGATAAGCATCCATCTCTGATATGCATGTCTCTTGGCGGAGACAGATAGGTGGATATACATTAAAATAATGGTTTTCTAATTTGGGGGAACTGCTATACATTAGGAATCACAAAGCATAGCTATTGTATCTTTAAAAGCCCTTTTCCAAGAACAAGAATCTGCAGTAGAAACTTTTCATTTGGCTGCTATGCCAGAAATATCCTGTCTATTCCTTACCTTTGAGCACATGGTCCAAGGGAGCTACACAGGAAACGACGTGATATGAGAGTCATCTTCAGCACTTCACAAACCAGTATGCTGTAGCTCACATCAGTAGAATTATAATTTTTAAAATTTATGTATCATTACATGATAAGTGATGTTAATTGCTTGTCATGTAGCTGTACCAGACTGTGCTATCATTTTATACTTGACGTGGTTAAAGATGACAAACGCTTCTTAGTGATCATAGTTATCCTCTGTCATACCTAGGAAGGCTGTGTTGTGCTCTTTACAGAAATGAAAAATGAAAAGTTTCATGGCCAGATGTGCACCATCACCCAGAAGCTGCATACATAAGCAAATAAACTGAGCAATTATTTCATCATCATACCCAGTACCATGGGCAGCATAAGAGCAGCCAAGCTATAAGCTGAAGCTAGGGACAATTTCCTTAACTTTTCATATTAACAGTCATCAGCTCAGGCTTTAGAAGGCATTTTAATGAAAACAGATGTATGAGAAACTTCATCTAAATTCATCTTGTCTGTGAGAGGCACATAAATGTCAGAAGGTCCAGTAACATGCTAACCAGACTAAGCTTCACTGTTGTATAGGAAGGTATAAACTAATCAAGTTTGAGTGACTGTCCTGGTTTTGGCCAGGATAGGGTTAAATTTCCTTGGGCTGAGTGGGAGCACGTCTGGAGGGCCAGGCCTGGATTGGACATTAGAGTATTCCATATCATGTGATGTCATGTTCAGTATAGAAAGGAGGCAGGTGCTCTCTCGTTTCCACTTCCAGTTGGCGTGGCAGGATCTTTGGTGAGGTGGAGATCGGTGCCTGGGGCGGGCTCCATACCAGTTGCCGGGTGGTAAGCAACCACACTGTGTATTACCCATTTGGACTTCCAGTCATTACTCTTATTTTGTTACTATCATTAAACTGTTTTATTCAATCTACAAGTTCTCCCTTTTTTTGTCCCTTCCCTATTTCAGCAGGGAGGTGAGGGAGAATGGTAAGCAACTGGCTGTGTGGTGATTGGCTACCGGCAGAGTTCAAACCACAACAGTCACGCAGGTGGCTACTTGAGAGAAGACAAAGAAAGAATGAGCAGAGGTTAATAAGGTCTCATTCCTCCCAGAACTCAAGGGCACTATTATCTTACATACAGAGAACAGTAATTCTTATTACCCTGAGAAAACTTAGTTCCACCTGATATTGTATGAAGGTCCTCTCTGACAACAAAAAGCCAAGGATGGAGAGCTGTGCTGTTCAGTGTTAACTGATACTGGTAGCCCTCTTACCAGTCAGTACAACGTATGCCACAGTCACTCAGATGTAAAATTTTGAAATGTCTTGTCAATTTAAAAAGATTAGGTTAACTCTACCCAGTTAATAGAAAACACACACCTGCCACCAAATAAACTAGCCCCAGTCCACAAGGTTTCTATGTGTCTCGGCCCCTGCCTTACATTTAGCAACAACACCTTTCGAGTGCACTCAGGGGAAATCTCTACCATCACTTGTGTCTCTGGATTCAGAGTCATTCACCTCTGTTTTCAGACATACTCTGCTTGAGAAGCAAGGATCTAAATATTTATTTCTATGTTGGAAATATTATATAATTTTGCCAGATAGCACTTAGATTCACATACCCTTCTCAGCTGTTGAAGGGCCCATGTTCCCTATCACAATGCATGCCTGACAGGTAAAAATTTGACAGAATATTTTGTATTCTTTTGGAGACTGATGTTTTTCAGAATTATCATTCAAAACACCAGCAAATGCATTTTAGCTACTGATTCTATCAGTCTTATCTACTTGCATTATTATAATCAACTACCTGAAAACAAATTTATAGACTGAATGATTGTATTTAGATTTGGCCTAAATCTGATTTCTTTCCCTTTTACTTATCTTACTTAAACACTTACACATTTAAATATCTCCTAACTTTTTAACAAACTATCTCAATGACATTTCTTCCTTTTAGAGATTCTTAAACTACTTCTTCAAATATCTTGTGTTGCATGTTTAAATACATAGCTAAATAAAAGTATTGCAAAATAAAATGAGATGGTAAAAACATCTTTATTCTTTTCATTTGTATTTACTCAATGTAATGTCTGGCAAGAACCCATTTCAATTTCCATTAATTTCATTTGCTGTAATTATTTTCTCCCTTTCTTCACTTCTCTGAATCGCCCATTAATTCTCAAAGAACAATCTCTAAACCTTTTACAGTTCCTTCTGTGGTTCCACCAGATGGTGATCAGTAAAATTTAAAGAAGCATGGAGCTGGACTAAATGTCTGCACAGCATTCAATACCTGTTTGAAAATCAATTTAATCACTGTGTTAACATGTGGTTCTGAGGCCATGATAGCCTTTAGCCATAGACTTATGCAAATATTCTTGGAAAAATGGAAGAACCAGGAGAAGCAGATGAAAATATTGATATTCTCAATGGAGAATGGGAAGAAGTGAAGCAGGGGCAGATTAACAAGAAACCTAATTATGGCAAACATTAAAAATCTCTGTTTTCCTTAGTGAAGTTGTTCAGAGTGTTGTTTAACACTTACCTACTACAGACACACATACATGTTTGAGTGAGGTTCTCTAGAAATGGTTATTCCAGCATCTGAATTTCCATTTTGTCTCCTGGATGCTTCTCTTTTAATCACAGCTGTGATATTTCTACTATTAAATATGAATACAAGTCTGTAATAGATTTAAAAACAAACAAAAAAATCACTATTTTTGAAATTTTTTTCTTTGCAAACATTTCCTTTGCTGATGTCATTTTTAAAGTTTAATTTTTCAATGTTTCAACCATTTTATCAGGCTAATGCTGGACTACCTCACAGACATTCTCAGCCACAGTAACCTAGCAAAGAAAGTGTACAAGATTGACTGCAAATGAAGGAAAGCCTTTAAAGGCAACCGACAGTTGTGAAAGTGTTGGTACTTTTCTTCAGCTTTGTTTGAGAGAGGGATCATGTTGTATTTGTTTTCATCAATATGACTAACTGTTCGATGAAATGTGATAATTTATTCATTAACAAAATTGTATTTTAACACAAGCAGCTTGATTAATGAAAACCTATGAGGTATTGCACCGCCATTGCACCATTTTTTTGTTTTATAGGAAGAAAAATCACAGAAAAAAACACACCAAAGGAACATTAGTCATTTCTTCGATAACTTCCTTTTTAGATTTCAATTAAAACTTAATAAGAATAGATATAAACACAATAGTTATGAATGTCCAAAGGAAGACTAAGGTCAAAGTATTTCGATAAATTAACCTTATCAGATACAATTATATAATATAAATATACAATTATATAATGTCCTTAATAATACTTATAACGCTGCCTAGTTTAAGTCTTTAGTTATTAAAGTAATAACAGCACTAAATATACATCATATTGAGAGCATCCGATGTATGTCCTCTTCTGAAATTTATTTTCTCTTGCAATTAAGCATACAAAAAGGAGGTGAGGCTGCAGGATAGGACTTGAAGTCATGCATTCCAGGTTCCAATTCCTAATACTAATTTTAAATTCGAACATCTAAATAAAACCCCACCTGAATAAACTAAAAGCTCTGCATTAGCCTCTTGAAAAGGTTCCCATGCAGCTGCCTTAGCTGTAGAGATTTCTTTATGCATACAGATTCTCAAAATGGGGAGTATTATAGCAATTCCGCAAAAGATTCAAAACAGGAAAAAAGGAAGAAAAAATGATGACAAGGAGAAAATAAAATTATGATAAATTACATTCTTGAAAGCAAGCCCTTAATGAGAATGAAACAAAAATTAACAAATATATACAAATTCTGGAATGAAACTATTAAGGGAACACTTGACTTTTTAAATCATTCTTTCCAATGTTAATTCACTCATTTCCTATTTCTAATTTCTTATCTGTCACTTCAATCACATTTTCATTCTTTTTTCCTCATTTTATTCAGTTCTAGATTTTGGTGCCTTTTTGTTAGGGAGAGATGAGAGATATTTTTACTCTACCTCCTCTATATTTTACTATATTCTTTCCTTCTGTTCCCTCTTCCAAATATTTATCTAGATTTAGTAATATTAATTTATCCACATAAGTGGTAGACAGGAACTACAACTGAAATGTCAGATTATAGAATACAGTAATAGCATGTAAATTACTTTTTCCATCTGGGCATCAGGTGTCTATTTTATATATATATATATATATATATATATATATATAAAAAATAATTCCCCCCCCCCCCCCCCATTTTTTTTTTTCCCCACAGTGTTCCTCTGAACATTATTAAGTGGTTTGGGTTTGGGTTGAATTGTTTTGTTTTGTTTTCTGATAGGAAAGGAACAAAAGGATAATTCTGGACAACATAGATCTCTTCTACATAAATCACGTCTGTAACCTGCTGGTGTAGGATCTTGCAGTAATTATGAACTTGATTGAATAGGATAACTGAGCAAAAGACAAGATTTTTGCATAAAAGAAAGTTATCATAAGGTCTGAATAACAAAATCAGAGCAGTTCCTTTAAACATTTGCTCACATGGGACTCACTTTTGATATTTTTGCAACGGGTATTAACCTATTAAAAAGTAGCATTTTCAACTTTTAAAATTCTGAATTCAAAGTAAGCTTGAAAAAAAACATCCGTAATATCTTCCTCCCTTTTCTCATCAAACTTACAGATTAAAAGGCTGATATTCATTGAATGGTTTGGGTTGGAAGGGAGCTCAAAGATCGTCTAGTCCCAACTCCCCAGCTATGTCAGGAACACCTTCCACTAGATCAGGTTGCTCAAGGCTCCATCCAGCCTGGCTCTGAACACTTCCAGGGATGGAGCATTCACAGCCTCCTTGGGCAACCTGTTCCAGTGCCTTACCACTCTCACAGTAAAAAATTTCTTCCTTATATTTAATCTAAACCTCCTCTCCCTCAGATTCCACCCATTAGCCCTCGTCCTATTATTACAGTCCCTTGTAAAAAGTCCTTCCCCAGCCTTCTTGTAGGTGCCCTTCAGGTACTGGAAGGCCACTATGAGGTCTCCCTGGAGCCTTCTCTTTTCCAGGCTGAACAAGCCCAACTCTCTCAGCCTGTCCTCATAGGAGAGCTGTTCCAGCCCCCTGATCATCTTGGTAGCCCTCCTCTGGATTCGTTCTAACAGTTTTATATGCTTCTTGTATAGGGGGCTCCAGAGCTGGATACAGTACTCCAGGTGGGGTCTCACCTCCCTCGACCTACTGACCACACTTCTTTTGATGCAGCCCAGGATATAGTTGGCTTTTTGGGCTGCAAATGCACACTGTTGGCTCATGTTGATCTTATCATCCACTAATATGCCCAAGTCCTTCTCCCCAGAAATGTTCTCAATCTGTTCATTACACAGCCTGTATCTGTATTTAGGATTGTGCTGGCCCAGGTGCAGGTCCTTACACTTGGCCTTGTTAAACTTATAGAGATTGGCCTGCCCTCTCCAGCCTGTCCAGGTCCCTCTGGATGGCATCCCTTCTCTTCAGCATGTCAACCACACCACACAGCTTGGTGTCATCTGCAAACTTGCTGAGGGTGCACTCTATCCCACTACCCATATCACCAATGAAGATATTAAACTGTACTGGTCCCAGTACTGATCCTTGAGGGACACCACTTGTCACCGGTCTCCATTTGGACATTGAACCATTGACCGCAAACCTTTGAGTGCAGCCTTCCAACCAATTACTTATCCACTGAGTGGTCCATCCATCAAACCCATGTCTTTCCAACTTGGAGACAAGGATGTCATGTGAGACAGTGTCAAAGGCCTTGCACAAGTCCAGGTAAACAACATCAGTTGTTTTTCCCTTATCTATTAATGCTGTCACTGCATCATAAAAAGCCACCAGATTTGTCAGGCAGGATTTTCCCTTGGTGAAGCCATGTTGGTTGCCACCAATCACCTCCATATTATCCATGTGCCCTAGTAGAGCCTTCAGGAGAATCTGTTCCATGATCTTGCCAGGCATAGAGGTAAGACTGACTGGCCTGTAGTTACCTGAATCTTCCTTTTTCCCTTTTTAAAAATGGGAGCCATGTTTCCCCTTATCCAGTCAGTGGGCACTTCACCAGACTGCCATGACCTCTCAAATATGATGGAGAGTGACCTAACAGATTCATCTGCCAGCTCCTTCAGGATCCGTGGATGGATCGCATCAGGCCCCATAGACTTGTTCACCTTCATGTTCTTTAGATGTTTTTGAACCTGATCTTCACTGACAGTGGGCAGATTATCCTTCTCCCTCTCCTCCCCACCTTCAACTTCTACATCTACATCAAAGGCAGCATGGTTGAAGCCCTTGCCAGTAAAGACTGAGGCAAAGAAATCGTTGAGAACCTTATCCTTTTCCATATCCTTCTTGACCAGTTCTCCTGTTCCCTTCCAGAGAGGACCCACATCTTCCCTAGCCTTCCTTTTATCATTTAAATGCCTAAAAATGTTTTCTTATTCCCTTTGATGTCCCAGGCTAGAATTAATTCTATCTGGGCTTTTGTTTCCTAACCTGATTCCTAGCTGCTTGAACAGCTTCTTTATATTCTTCCCAATCAGCCTGTCCACCCTTCCACTTTCTGTAAATTTTCTTTTTATCTCTAAGCTTGTCCAGGAGCTTCTTGTCCATCAACACAGGCTTTACTAGGGAAGATATTGAGAGTTCTACCTTTGGGTTCAATGTATTATGATTTTACCCACAAGTTTTCTGTAGTCTTATTTCTCATAGTTATTTGCCTTTTGTTTCTCTTAAAAAACTTAAGAGACTGTCTTGAAAATAAGTCCCACCATGACAGTTTAGGATTCTGAATCCTTGAATATACAATAACAAAATCTTTCCTTTTAAACACAACATAATCAGCTAAAAATCTTACCAAGCACATTTCTGGGTCCTTGCATGTAACTCAGATTTACTTTCTCTGTATAGATCCCACACGTCTGGTTTGGCAGTGTGGTATTGTTGTCAGAACTCTGTGTGCACTCAAAGACAGCCAGATCTTTACCTGTAAAACACAGCACTGGGAGCTTTTACAATTTGAATTCATGGGAGCTTTAGTCAGCAACATAATGTCATATCTTAGTACTTGAGATAAAATGCAAAATTCAAGTATAAATATATATAGTACATCAACTGTTGAAACAGATGTCGTTGCTAGAGTAAATATGAATATAATGTTTAAATTGGAACAGAACTCAAAAGTGATCTTTTTTTAATTTTTAATATTAAAAAAAAATAGTGAAACTACTTGCACCTATGCACTTGCTACGTGCTGTTCCAAAACAAGTCTCAAGAGGGCACATCGTACAGGTTTAGGATAATAACAATGAACCACATCAAAGTGAAAGAAAACCAGTTACAGCAATATGACTGCTGAAAAATTGTTTCTGCTCCAATTTACATAGCTACACAGAATCCTGAAACATCTTAGATCAAATCTTCAACACATAATGACATAGAGAGACATCAGTATAACCTGTGACTGGAAAAATTTGCCTCTATATAAAAAAATCCCTATACTGCAGGTTTTGTGAGGTTTTAGATAGCTGTTTTATTTGTCAGTTAGTCAAACAGGCCTGGAAAATCCCAGTCCTCCAGAGTATCCTTAGAAGCAACTAGTAAAGCCAAACCCCTTATTGAGCTTATATTGGGATTCCCTCAGGTCTTTCAAAGCAATGAATGGAAGTGACCAGTTTAATACTCAGATGCCTGCTAGTGCAAAGCTCTGCGTGTTCCCTGCAGGAAACCTTATAAAGCAGTATGTCACTGGTTTTATGCGTACTATTTAATGATGATATGTACATTTCCATCAGATAAGGAATTATAACCAAAACCATCCTTTAATAAGTTAACGCTATAAAATAATTGATAATTCCTTTGATCTCTTGCTCCCTGTCTCTCCCCCATATAAAATTATCCAATATGGCTTAGCAATTTATCTCCATGTACAAAGAACCCAAGCTGCTTTTCAAGAATTATACCTTTCTTATACAGCTTAATTTACACATTATTGCAGTGTTTTAAGAGAAAACAGCAGGCTTTTAACTTGCAATCACTTTTCATAGCTACTTAAAATTTCAGATACCTTTAACTTTTGCTGACTTGCTCAGCAGGGGCTCCAGTGCTCATTTTGTTCCTGATCCATTAAGAATTGGGAGCTGCATTAGCCCTAAAGCCTAAGTAAAATGATGGCACACAGATGTAAAAGTTTTAAAGTCTTCTGTCCCTGGGGTATTAGAGCCACAAAATGGTAAAATCCTTGTTGGAAAAAACCCATAAGTGGTAACATCTTCGAACAGAATTTGAAAATAAAGCTTTTTTTTTAAAAAAAAAAAAAATAGGTATGACAAATCTTACAAACTTTTTTTATTTGCAATTTATTCACAGGTCATTAAATCCATTAAGTTGATTTTCTCTAGATTTGGTATTATGAATGATTGCTTGCCTCACAAAATGCCTTTTAAACTCATTAAACCCAATACGGTTGCTTTTATGCTTGTTTTAATAGTGTAGTGCACTTTGCACTTCATTTTGAAACATTTGCAAGTAAGAGTAATTAATTAAATATTCTAAAGTTTAATAAGGTGGTCATTTTTTCTAGGTACATACCTGTCAGTCAAAGGGAATTCAGCATTTCAATAAACGCATTTAGTAACTGAAGGCTTTTATAAATGCTCATTTATTAATTTACATCGTCGCAACGTTAGGTACCAGAGGCGCTTAGAGAGATGGGTTTTGCTGCTATGGAAATTCAATGGCAAAGCTCAGTGGCTTCCACTGAAAGAGATTAGCAGAAGTAAAAGCATTTTCCTTGTAATTTATAAAGCAATTTATCCTAAATTCTGAGTGAATAAGTCAATAATTGCTTAGCAAATTCATCTTCATGGTTTGTTTAGTAAATATTCATAATAGGTATTGGTCTGTCTTTTGAGAGGTCTTCATGGTTTTGTCATGATTTCCATGGCAGTTCTTTCTTCAAACAAGCTAGGCCTACATTTCTTCCGAACTAAGTAGATTTGCCACTGATGTGAGCAAAAGTTTCGTGAAGTCTCTAATAATTAGCTTAGACGCACATCTGTAAATGGGACAGGATTTGCACTTGTTCAGAAACTTACAATCCTCTTCTGCCTGGAACAGCTTTTTAACTGTTTCTTTAATGAATCTTACATGGACTAGTCTTTCATAAAGAATAAGGCTCATAAGGATTTCATGATTCAGTGAGCTCTTTCTCATGTCCTCACGTCATGTGATTTCTTCAGAACTATCATCTAACTCTGCCTCCAAAAACGTCCATTTCTTTCTCCCATACCTCCTGAAAGAAGTCTGAGTGTTTGTTGTGGTTTAAGCCCTGAGGGCAACTGAGAACCACACAGCCACCAGCTCACTCCTTCACCCTCAGGGCTGGAGAGGAGAAAATAAAACAAAAGGATCCCGGATCCAGACAAGGACAGATAGGGATTTATGGTCAAGGGCAAAAAGACACACTGATTGGAGAAGAAAAAGAACATCAGTTTAATTTGTACACCACCAACACTAATTTACCAATCAAGCAGAGTAGGACAGTGAGAAATACCACATCTTAAAAACACCTTCTCCCACCCCTCCTTTCTTCCCAGGCTCAGCCTAGCTCCCAATTTCTCTACCTCACCCGTGCAGCGGTGCAGGAGGCAGGGAATGTGGTGCAGTCAGTCCTGCTGCTCCTTCCTCCTCAGGGGAGGACTCCTCTCACCCTTCCCCTGCTCCAGTGTAGGGTCCTTCTCATGGGAAACGGCCCTCCATGAACTTCTCCAATGTGAGTCCTTCCCACAGGCTGCAGCTCTTCACGAATTGCTCCAGGGTGGGTCTCTCCTGCATGATGCAGTCCTCCCAGCAACAGACTGCTCCAGTGGGGGCTTCCCTCAGAGTTCTGGCCTTCTTTGGGCAAAGACACCTGCTCTGGCGTGGGTTCTGCCACGGGCTGCAGGTGGGCATCTGCTCCACCGGTGACCTCCATGGGCCGCAGGGGCACAGCCCGCCCTCTCACTGTGGGCTGCAGTGGGGGTCTCTGCTTCAGAGCACATCCCCACTCCTTTCTTCCACTGACCTCAGCGTTTGCGTAGTTATTTCCCTCTGTCCTCCTCCTCCTCTCCAGTTCCCCTTCTTAAATATGTTATCGCAGAGGTGCAGCCAGCATCGCTGATTGGCTTGGCTTTGACTTTGAAAAGCTTCTCACAGGAGTCACCTCCGTAGCCCTCTCCCCCACTACCAAAAACTCCACCACAAACAAACCCAACTTCTTTCCCACTTTCCTGACAATTTGGTCCTCTTGTCAATTTAGTGCCCAAAAGAGAGACACTGTGTTTTACTTACGAAAAAACCATGACTATACCAAGAATAAATATTTGGAGTTTATTGCTTAAAAAAAAAAAAAAATCTGTTTAGAAATAGGATACAGTTATTTAAGAAGGATAGAAATTAACAAACAGAATGACTGAGCTAAGATAGAGCACATTTTTCATTATTTATATTACTTTTGGACATAGAAAACTAAAGCTCACATAAAGCTTATAATTTTGATATACATAATGTCAAATGGAGTTGATTAAAGACATCAGATCAAGTTGTTATCTTCTAGCCCTCAAAAGAGCTAATGGCCAAATTTATCAGGAGTGTGTAGTACTTTATATATGATCTTATTTATTTGTATGTGCATAAACCATACACAAATATACTCTGGCACAACCAAAGAGGAGCAGCAAAGCTGGTGAAGGGTCTAGAGCACATGTTTTATGAGGAGCAGCTGAGGTAACAGGGGTTGTTTAGCCTGGAGGAAAGGAGGCTGAGGGGAGACCTTATCACTCTCTACAACTACGTGAAAGGATGTTACAATAAGGTGGGTGTTGATCTGGTCTTCTCTTACAGGTACAAGTGATAAGACAAGAGGAAATGGCCTCAATTTTTTTTTTTTTTTTTTTTTTTTTTTTCACCAGAGGAGGTTTAAATTGGATATTAGGAAAATATCTTGACTGAAAATGTTAAGCACTGGAACAGGCTGCCTAGGGAAGTAGTTGAGTCACCAACCCTAGAGGTATTTGAAAGACATGTAGAGCAGTGCTTAGGGACATGGCTTAGTGGTGGATTTAGTAGTGTTTATGGTTGTACTCGACTATAGTAAAGGTCTTTTTCCAAGTTAAATGGTTCTATGGTTCTATGATTCTATATTATAAGTGTATAAGTAACTGAATTCTAAAAATACCGATACTGTTTCCCATACAATATTCTGGGTGTATTTGTGTTGGAGGAGATGTGGTTGAGAGGGAAGAAGAAAGCATTAGATCTTAACTTATGAGCAATTAATATCTAATTGTACATTTTTACTGTATATACAGTATATTATATATACTGTGTATACATATTTATATATTTATTCTTTTTCATGTATAAAAATATTTGGAAAAGTAATTAAAACCAAACCTCTTTTGAACCTCAAAGGAGGGCTAATTGTCTTTAATGGTTCCACATAAAAAATACTCAAGTCAGGGGTTACTTACATTAAAGTTCATCAGCAGGGAATCTGGAATCAAAGGGTCATTACATTAGGAAAAATTAAGCAACATAACTCAAGTAACTAAGAATGTTACCTGAATGCAAAATTTCCAATCTGTAGTGCAGAGTGTATAGATGAATTTGATATGCAAACTAAAGCAATCCCCAGACAGTTGTTGTTTTAGGGCTGATATGTACAGAATTACTGCAAATGGTTTTTAAGGTTTGTTTTATGCTGGGGCACACCTAAGCTATTTCATAACTGCAAAAAAATCATTGTAAATACTGAAACAGTATAAACCGCATTCCTTTTTTTTATCAAGATAGAAGATGTAACATACCACAAAAAAAAAACCAAAACAAAACAAAACAAAAAAAACCCCAAATTGTTGTATTCTTTAATCTTGCTGTGGCAGAATGTAAAAATTTTGTCAGATCTTCACTGTGATTTGCCATTGGCATAAGAAAGAGGCCATGCCTCTTTACCAATTTAATTTTAATTTTACATTTACACTGAGTATTAACTCAAAGGAGTAGCACTTTTGAAACAAGATCAACACATACAGAAACACAAAGAGCAACTTTTCAAACAGTAACTGTCTGTCTATCTGTCAGGTATTTATGTAATTTTTTTTTTTTCCACTTCTAATTATTTGCCTATTTAAATTACTTTAAAGCATATATAAATACTTTGCCTTGTATTCCTGCTCCCAGAATCTCGTGATATAAAATATATCTGTTAACATTTTTCCCTATCAACAAAGGATAGATAACTTTGTTTTTTTCTGGATTGTCACTATCAATTATTTATCTGACAGCAATGTATGTTGGCCTCAGAGAATGCCATATACTTTTTGTTCAAGGCACAAAACCAAGAAGTCACATAGCTAATAACAGTCCAGAATAATCTAAATAGTTAAGACAGGAGTCAAACACATGCAAACTAGAACTAAAGGCATCAATCAATCTATGGAAATGAGAAAGCTTGTGTTGATCTTTTTAAAAGAGTTTGTAGGCTTGATTCTGCCACCATGTGGTTCTTGGAGTCCTGCACTGATGAAGTAGTCCAAAGCCTGCTAAAAGGCTTGGAATGTCCAAACAACCAAGCAACAGCAACCAAAATAGAACACTTTGAACCTTTGAACACTTTTTTTTTTTTTTTTTTTTTTTTTTTTTTTTGTAGTTGCACAGGTAACTTCTTGAAGATGTCTGGCACAAGAAAAGTTGGGGACAATGGAATCTTTCCTGCATACATCCACTGGCCTGCTCTCATACTGAAGTACTGGTTCTGTTGGTCTCAGCTGAACATAAACATCTGTTGGAGTCTAAGGAGATTCTGAAGTCAAGAACCAGAGGAACCCTAGTTTGTGTTCAGTTAAGATTAGAGAGAAAAAAACTTTTCAGAGGTCGTGAATTTCCACAAAAGTCTGAAGAACAGGGATTCTATCCAGTGTGGCAAAAAGTACCAACAAGCAAAATCATGGTCATGCAGACAAGCATTAAATATCTCCTACAAAAGAGGAGAAATAGGACTGTAGAGGAAGAAAGCAGGAGCAACATTCAGGACTGCAGTTTCGTCCAAATGACACACTGAGCAGAGGCAAGGGTTGCTTCACAGACATGTTAGAAATGAGAAGCCATCAATCAGGGTATTGTCCACTCCTTTCTCAGATGGTCAATCCTATCTGCTACAGTAGGCATTAAGATCACCAACTGCCTGTGAAGGTAATGTCCCCATACAGTGCATGCTCCTAAATAGGTACTACATGGCACTATATATATATAGTGCTCCTGTATATGTCTACTGATTGGACAACGTTATCTATGGAAGACATCAAAGATTCTCTGCTGGAGAAACCTTGGTAGTCAGCTTAGTGCTGCTACCAGGGTCAAGTTTTTCCTGGTTTCAGCTGAGATGAAGACAGCTTGTGAGTATCTCACATAACTCCTTCTTCATACACAAAATGGTCTGTAATTTCTGGCTGGACAATGGAAGTAATGGACAGCAGTAGTTTGAGGCTATGGCTTGAATGAAGAGTGACGTAGTGATACCAAAGGCCCTGAGCCGAGGTCTCATCTCCACAACTTGAAACTGAACTGCCTAGGTTTGTCAACAAAGGCAGGAAACTTGAGAAGCGGTGTTTAACTGAACTGGATTTAATTTAAAGAGAATATTAAACTGACAGATGAGTGATTCTGACTCACCTGTTAAAACTATTGATGGGACAATTTTCATGTGTAAGCTGCTTAGACCTGCACACATTTAGTTATTTCCAAATGGTGAACATTTCTGCTGTAATGCAACATAAAATTTGAAACAGAATCATCAGAATAAAAGCAAATATTTGCATTAGGCAATAAGATACCAAACAACTATTCTTCTCAGAATGACAAGTAGTAAAAATAGAACTCAGGATCTACATCCATTCGGTCTCTCAAGAAAAATTTAAGAAGCAAGCTACCCTGGCTCATAGGCCAGATGTCCTTGAAGTTTTAAGCTACTCATCTGCTGTCCAAGCTGTCATGCCAAGGTCTGACAAGTTGATACAGACTGTATGGCATCACTGTCCCACATGTACAGTCTAGAAGTTCTGGGGTGTCATGACCTTTTCTGTATCTAAGGCCAATTAGCAGCTGTTACAGTGTCCCCATGTGCTCTCCCATACTAAATGTGCTGCAGAAGCCTGAAGCTGACAGTGGTTACATAATGTTTGCCTGTTGCTCTTCTTTTTCTAATACCAAATGGATCTCATCAGTTAGAGTTGGGTAGGTCTAGTTAGTTGTGGGCTCACGTATCTGGGCAGTGATTTGGGGTAGCTCTCATCCCTTCACAGCCTGTGTTCACCATGGACTGTGTAGAGTGTTACCAGCCAGGTAAGACACAGGATACCCTGCAGTACTGCAGTACCCTGTGTATGTCTGTTTGTCTTTAGCAGTGTTCCAAAACAAAGATACTGTAATGAGTTATTTGCATTTCCATTACATTGGCATGCCTTTCAAAGGAGAACTCCAAACCAGGGAAACAACAGCTCACCAGGGACACAGCAGAATTATACTACCAGTATAATCAGAAAAACAAAAAAAGAATTTGTTGCTGTGTTTGGCAACTTTATGCTATTCAAGATTCACAAGCACAACCTAGCATTGTAAAAATTGATTACAGAGTCTTTGTTAGTATATCTGTTTGTGGTTTTGTAACTTAAATGCAAAATTATTTTATAGTAAATTCGCAAGACTTGGATGTTACAAAAGAACTTGAAGAAGTACAAGCTACTTTGTGCTGAGTAGTTAACAACACAGTAATACATTAGGCTATTCTATTTTAATCACTTTTTTAAACTAATCTTTTCACCCTTTTTTAATTCCAATTGACTTTAATAGGAATTCTGAATAAGAAAGGAAAAGACTAATTTCTGCTCTGTATAGAAGTAATAACTTTTTTCTAAAATTTAGCTTTTCAGTGCAGAAAAAAGTGCTATAATTAGGTTTTTGAGGTTACTGCACAACTTGCAAAATTTACATTTAATTCTACTTGAGTATTATAAGGGAATTCATATTTGTAATAAAATGCTGTTGCCTAAGTTTTACATGTATGTGTACATGTTTATAGAAATACATATGATACATAACTGCAAAAATGCACATAGAGATCTGGAATAGATGTCACTTGGCTTTCAGCAAATTACTAAGCATCTGTGCATTGTCCATTAAATGCTGTATTTCAGCTCTTAGAAATAAAACAGTTGTTAATATTGAAATTGTCAGCAAAAAGTAACAGCTGTGCATATTCATGGCAGCTATGGAAAAATGTATTAATCTGAAATAATTACTATTAACTAATATGGTGCCTTATCAATAAAATGTGTAACTGACCTGGTTAAGAACCAGCATGATTAGGAAATTTCATACAGTTTATAGTGACTCAGCAAAATTAAATTTTGGCTGTATTCTAAGAAATTAAATAATTAACCTACAAAAGATAGACTGTGATATTACCAAGTTCTATCTGATAAATCGGATGTGCAGTGCAGACCAACCCATGATCAACATGACTTTTTGTATTAAAAAACATTTCAACAAGACTCCCTCTGGGTGATTTCTCTCTAACTTATTAGGGTACTGAGTAACTGGATTTGTCTCTCATTTAGAAGAATCTGATAAGCTCCCACTCAAACTTTGTTGCTACTCATATTTCCAGATGCCAAGGCAACTTGCCAAAAGTGCCCGTTCTTGGCCAGTAGCTTTCATTTTCAGTTTCCCTCTCTTCCTTGGGAGTAGATTTCCATGTAAACCACCCTTCTTTGGTACAACACAAGGCATGTAGTACAATCCTTCAAAAATTATTTTATGTTTTCCACCTTTTCTCCATGGGTAGTAGATTTTTCATTCATACTTCTGTCTGCTCAGTTACCTTCTTTTCCTACTGTACAAATATTTGATAGAAAGTGGGGTTTTCTTGGTCCTGTCTGCAATGAGATGGATGTGGCTGATAAACTGAGACTGTGAAGGTGGTCAAAAGTCAACTTTGCATCTCCAGCATATTTGTCATCTGGGCATTGTAGAACAGTTTCTAATAGTGCTGCAAGGATCCACATATACATATCCATATACAATATACAATAAAGGAGATTAATAACACAAGTTTATTCCCTTTATTTAAGCATTCATCCTTTCTTTTTTGGTGTTCCAAACCTAAGCATCTTCTGAAAAGATCTATGTGTTCTCCCAAAATAATAGTTTTGTAGGCAGTTAAATAAAAATGCTCTAAAGGCAGTTAAGGTCCTTTGACACTTTCAATTACAAACTCTTGTTTTCAGATTATTACAACTATACAAAACATAAAGCACTTCAGCTGATGTTTTCCATTTCAGACATCTAAGATTGATTTTTTTCCTTTTTTTTAGACAACATATTAATTCTTTTCAAAACAAGATTAGA
This sequence comes from Athene noctua, assembly GCF_965140245.1. Classification (NCBI taxonomy): domain Eukaryota; kingdom Metazoa; phylum Chordata; class Aves; order Strigiformes; family Strigidae; genus Athene; species Athene noctua. The sequence goes on from NC_134037.1 coordinate 158,324,267, forward strand.
AGAAATGTATTGCTTTGTTCATATCAACCAATAAATAAATACATACACACACGATTGGAAATTGTCTTTGTCAATGATATTTGAATTTTGCAAGAAGTAGTCTTGTAGAGTGCTCCTAGGGGCTTGCTTTTTTCATTAATGCTAAAAGATGTCCAAATGTACACTCACACATGTCTAGACTTAACACTGATACATGTTACAGAAAGTTTCAAATTTCATTATAACATTAGACATTTATCAGAGTTTATTTTACAGCTGTACATCTGCCATCTTCACAAAGCCACTGAACACAAATGCAGGTGCTCCACAGGACTTTTACAGGTTTGTTCTGTCTGCCATTCCATGAAAGAATTGTATTTCTACACTTGAAGTGTAAATAACCTCATTCTGTAACTACACCAATATTGAGACTGCTAGTGAGAACCCAGTACATATCCCAGTCTGTGCAGGTTGGACACCAGCTTGCTCATGCCTGCAAGGATTATCCTTGTTTCCCATCTCAATGGCCCAGAATGAAGGGAGCCCTAATGAATATGGTCTGCTGTAGCTTGGGAGTCCTGTGGAAAATAAAGATTGTGAGAGTGTGATTGGAGTATGTGTCATTACATATATGCACAGCAGGGGTGAATTCTTGTATTTACAAATATTCATTTGCTTCACTTTGCAATCTTAATGTTCTTTAAGAATTATTGTTTTGTAATTGTCACCTGAAGCTGCAGTAAGGAAGACATGCATCAGATCATGCTTCTGTAAGGAGTATATCCAGAGATGGAAAATTGCCCTCCAAGAAAGAATGATCCTTGTACAATAGGATCTAGCAATCCATTGCTATAGAAAATGCAGTTTTGAAAGTTTATCAAAATAAAATAATTTGAACTTCTACATAAGTTTTGTCCATTGATTCTGATTTGAACATGTGATTTCATAATAAACTCTCAGGCCACCTCATTTTGGGGGTTTGTTGTCATACAGTATTACATATATATTTCAGACCATGAAAACATGCTAATGCATTGTATGTAGCTTCCTGTGCTCTGGCTGCCTGTGTTACAGTGCCTGAATTACAGGGACATGAAAAAGAGAAGTAAAGAGGAAACTTCATTTCCTAATACAGTGTGAATACTTCTCAAAATCAGGAAATGGCAGCTTCAGTACAGTGCCTTCTACAAATATAATGAGTAACTTATTTGCTTGCAATTTTACAGTGAAAAAAAAAAAAAAAAAAAAAAGGCAAAAGAAATTTGCAACTTTCCTAAGTCAGATTTTGAAGCTAGGAACATGGAAACACACTACTGAATTAGACAGTTATTACAGTTAATAGAACAACCATTCAGGAAGTTAAATGCAGTGTAAATAAATGGTTAAACAGTGCAAATTTCATTCTTCATTAGATGAAAAGTAGCTTTCTTCCAAACTTTTTGTACAGAAGTATAGTGTCATAAAATGTGCTTCCCCACTGCAAGTACAAACATTACAAGCATGTGCAATTAATGTATTTTTTTTAATAAGCAACAATATTTTTAGATCATTTTAGGTAGGACAATATCTCTGAATCTCAGAAATCCTTTGTATCTCTTACAATAAAACCTGTCAGTGTCCTAATGTTGGTTTGTTTTGGTTTATAGGTTTTGGTTTTGTTTTTTTTTTTTTTCATATAATATTTCAACTGTTCATATAAATTAAATCATGAATCTTCTGTTGAAGTGTATGTTTTCTACAGTTTTTCTAAAATAGATGCCTGTATTAGTTATCAATATGGGGCAGAATATAGTTTTCTTGTTTTTTTATAGAACATAGAATAAAGATCATTTATCTGAAATAACAAAACATTTTGTAAGTACTCCTTGAGGGAAAGTATTGTACTTAAATGACCATTTTGTTTTCACAAGACAATAATATTAATAATACTCAATAAATCATTCAAAGCTTCCTCTCTGAAATAAAACCTATTCTTCTAAAGCTATTAAAAACCAGTATTACGGTACCTAGTTTTCAGATTGAATTTCTACGATAATCAGTATTTTCTGCCTTTCTTGTCACATTTTTTTTTATTGGTGTATTAGTTTCAAAAGTACCAAATTATCATGTTCCTGAACTAGGTCTCAAGACAGCAAAATGTCAGCTATCAGTGCAAAACTATTTTTAGTATTATGAGAAAAGTGCATAATATTTTTGGGCAATCCAATTAAAAAAAAAATCCAGTTTTGTAGAAAATAATGCTAAAGATTGACTAAAATAAAACTGTGCTAAAAATTGGATTTTATTAATGACCATAACTCAAATTCAGCGTAGTAAATAAGCCACTTTTAGTAGACATTAAAAACCCCTTAATTCATAATACCTGAATATTTAAATTACATTGCAGGATTTATAGCAACTGTGTGGGGTTTGTAATATTAGTAGAAATTGCAGTCTTTATTCTGAGAATCTAAACAAATACAAGAATCTATGTGACATTTAGATAGCGTAGAATTAAAAAACATATTTGGATTTGGGGACATAGTGTGTACTAGAGTTAGCTTATAGAATTCTGCCATGTGTAGCACATTGCACCTGCAGATTTCAAATATAATCAGATATTTTTTCCCTTCAATTCTCTTTTGTGTTACTCTCAAAATGCAGATATTAGCCTTTTGATCTTACACAGCTATACAGAGAGAAAAGAACTATTTGTAACAGGACAATTTTTCATAGTTGGAATTTCTATGAAAGTTTATGGAAGTTTTGACACCCCCTCCTTTTTCTTTAAAACTTTACGTACTCTGAATTTCAATACATGTTCCATTACATTTCTTGGTAACAAAAAAATATCTATGTCTATAGAATTAACTTTTCCATATTATTTTAATTAACTTCAGACCCTGGCCTGCATTCAGAGATAACAAAAATTAAAAGGAACCAGAACCAACTGTATGCAGACTCTTATCCTAAATAACATAGTGGTTGTATGGTAGCATTCAGACACTGTTGGTGTCCTGGTTTCAGCCAGGATAGAGTTAACTTTCCTTGGGCTGAGAGGGATCACAGCTAGAGGGTTGGGTCCGGATTAATCATTGGAGTATTCCATATCATGTGACATCATGCTCAGTATATAGGTGGAAACGCTCTCTCATGCATCTGCCGTTTTCCGTTTGGGTCAGCGTGGCAGGATTATCTGGTGCGGTCGCATCACTGCTGTGGGGGGACGGGCTGCATACCTGTTGCCGTGCTCAGTAAGCCACTGCTGCATTTTTAACCATTTTGGACTTACTATTGTTACTGTTGTTTTTTGTTACTATTGCTAAATTTTTTTTAGTTCAACCTATGAATTTGTTCTTTTGTCCCTCCCCTATTTCACTGGTGAGGGGGGTGGGGGGAAGTAAACAACTGGCCACATGTCGATTGGCTACCAGCTGAGTTCAAGCCACAACAGTTGGATAATTGCATGTAGCTATCAACAAAACACATATGTGAAACATAATGACTTAACAAAACAAAAAACAATAAATAAATAAAAAAACCTTTCACATTTTGGGGTTGTTTTGGTTTGGTTTTGTTTTTATAGGAAAACAAGAGATTTTAGTCGTAATTGCTAACTTCTGATAATACTGTATTATTATAAGTCAAAACTAATTCAAGCAAAATTATTTATTCAGTTATCCATTTTTCTGCATGAACAGAATGACATTCTGTCCCATATAGAAGCTTAAGTTCTTACATTTTTTTTCAAATGTTCTGTTTCCTCTGACTATAAAAGAAGTACTACCATACTGAGGTGTTACTAAGCTAAATTATATTCTATTCAGCACATCCCCTTAATAGTGAATATTCACTGAATAATGACCTTTTATTTTGTTATCTGTGAAATGTAATCACTGGTACTTATGATGAATGTTGACAGTACAACTATCTTGTGGCCAAGAAGGAAAATAAATGCCCATTTAAAAAAAAAAAAAAAAAAATTCACTGATACCAGAGCTCAAGAAAAAAAGTGTGAGATGCCACTTATGAAAATATGAACTTCACCATTCCAGTTAAAAATAATGAATGAAATTCATTCATTCATTCAGAAAAAGTAAGAGATGTAAAACTTTATGTTCTCCAGATGTCATTGATTTAATCACAGAAACAACAGAAATTAAAGAGAACTAATGCTGTTCAAAGGAGGTATACTGTGACTGAAAAAGAGGAAGATAAAGATAACTCCCCAAAACTAAAATGAATATTTCTATGTTGTCTACTGAATGAGATATTGCCTTTCAAATATCAGTTTATATCATGGTCAAGTCATGGCAAACATAACTGTAGTTATTTATCACCACATGGTTACTTTTTTGACTAACAGAAGAGCTTAATGGGGAATATTGATTTACACTGAAAATTACAAGTCTTCAAAAAAGGATTGAAAATTATTTTTGAACTTTTTTTTTTTTTTTTTTTTTTTTTTTTGAAATTCTTCATGGAGGGGACAAACAAGGCAAAGATATGATCTGACAACTGAAAATATCCTTGAGTTGAGGCAGTGAGAGCAAATACTTTAGAAGTGTTTTCAAAGCCAGCATTCTGCATTCAGCAGAAACTGCATAAGGCAGAAATACTGCAGGCTATATATATCCTACTACTGAAAAGGATGGGATTTTCACAATTTTTCAGAATTGATTGATTAGATTTTCCTTTAAATTCCCCAAATTACAATCTGGATTTAAATAAAATCTATCAAATTTACAGTTCAGAAAAGTGTTTATAAAGTTCTGCTGACCTAAAAACATACACTGTGATGCTCAGTATATAGATGATGTACACAAAGTAATTATACATAACAATGTACGTACCTTTCCCTTCTGTGAGAGGCAGTTAATAAGAATCAAAGGATTGATTATTTTTGTAACAAGATCATGGCTATGCATTATGTTGCAGTCCTTTAAGTGCAGGGTGCTATTACATTGATTAATATAAGTGTACACTGTGCTACATGTGGATGTGATTAGTCTGAACTTTTAGCTTACCCAGAGCTTCTGTTTAGTTGGCTCGTAAAATAGGTATTGCACTTAACCTGATGTCAGAGCATTCAGAAAACATGTTACACTCATTTAGGCAGCCTGATGTCTATAGTACTTCTTTGTATAGACAAAGATAGATAAAGTTCAGAGATAGACACGATAGGGAGTAGCTCAAAAGATAGGAAGATACTACTTTAATTGTACAATAATGAGCCATAAGTATGGCAAGAAAGGACAAAGATAGGTATATAACCTGCAGACAGAAAAGATAGAAAGACTGCTTGGTTAAAATACTTTAGCTAAAACAATTAGGAAGAGGCTTGAATGCTGGGAAGATCTGTGAGCCTCCCCTTACACGTGCACCTTCCAGACACCTCAGTTGTGCCCAGACCAGGAATAGTCCGTGTGCAGAACGAGATGTCTGTCCACAAAAATGCAGCTTCTTGGTGCCAGGCCTGGTCCACTCAACTCCCCATCACACAGGCTACACATAAGCCATGCTGTTGTGTGGTCTCACCAGGTGGACAACCCTGGGATGATGTTACAGGGCCCACACAGGAAAAGGTAGAAGTTAAAGATGGTCATGGTCACTAAGTCTCCAGAAGATCAGAAGTTAATCAAAGCAATCTTAATGCTATCTAAAGCAATAAGAGTATTGGTCTGGAAAGGCACTCATAGCAATTTATTCTATTCACTCACAATCCCCAGAAATTAAAATTTCCTTTCTCATTTAAATGGTTTAACTATAAGTCACTGTAGATACCATGTACTGATACCTTATAGTGCCTATTGATGAATTCCCCCAAATTAATGATAAATAACAATAGGATAAGATACTCTGATGATGTAAATGGACAATACTCCTTTTATTTCAGTGTAGTTATTACAATTTATAGCAGTCAAAGATCTGTCTATGATAGATTTACATGGAGCCACTGGGATAACTATAACCAAATCTGTTCTTTTTTTTTTTTTTTCTTTTTCCTTTGCTTTAGACAGCTAAGGAACTTATTAAAAAGTATATCACTTCACTGAGAAACACCATATGATCAGTAAAAAAATGCCTAAGGCCACTTCCATCAGCTTCCATGCCTCATTGTCTTTGATTGACACCGAAGAAAAACTGACCTGAATGATAAGCAAATTGAAAGCGCCACAGTGCCACAGTGTTTACATTGACTTTTTCCCTATATCTGTAAGATGGAGGCTTCTAAAAGGTAGAAGAGAGCTTCAAACTCATTGAAGTTAAAAAAAAAAATTGGTAAAGTGTTTAGATTTTGGGGGTAGTTTTGCCCTATCCTAATCTCTTCAGAAAGTTTGAGTTGCAAGTAAAAGATACTTGACATTCTTCCTTTCAATAAGTTTATCTTGTGTCAGCTTTCCTAATTAATATTCAGAATTTCTTGTGATTTTACCTTTTTTTCAGAGACATGTTCATGTGAGTTCATCTGCTCATTTTTCAGCATAGACCCCCCAACAAACACCCCACACACATACTTTGGAACATCCCGTAATATAAATGGTCTAAGATTCTTATCAACTTCAGTGGTCTTCTGGGAAAAGCAGAAAGCAACAATGACTGAATGATCAATACTATTTGTTTTACTATTTGTGTATTTTTTCATGTTTGCTTTTTTTTTTTTTTTCCTTAGTCAGCCTATCACAAGTAGCTATAATATGATTGACGTGAACACTGAAGCCTGATACATCACACATAGAATATCTCTGTGATTGTGTGGGAAGTATGCTCATGTTGGATACAGAAAATGGAGATCCCAAAACGGATTCAGCCACCTAAATCTAGACATTTCAGTATGCAACTTTCCCCCAGGCTGTCATTTCAGCACACAAACTGTTCAGGAGCGAGACCAATTTAAATCACTCCCATTCCTCTCAAATATTCATTGCTGTCTATGCACTGCACATCACTACTGTGCCCGCACAGCACAGCTATTTGTATAGCTAAGCTATGAATCTGATTAGAGAAAAATGGCATATTAAAAAAAAAAAAATAGAAAAAGAAAAAAAAAGGAACAAAAAATAAGTCTATTTTGTAGCTGTTTAATTTTCTTCAGATCATTTCTCAAATGCCGTTGGCAATGTGTGACAGAACATGTGAAGAAATGGTAAGAGAAAGGGATGAGAATGAGCAGAGAAGACACGTGGAGGTAATGTTCCAAAATTAGTATTGTTGCAGAGCATTTCATATTATTAAACATGGCTTCAGTTTTCAACACTAAGGTTTCTAAGATGAAGTCTTAGTTAAGCATATAACCACACATAACCTCAGTCTTGAAAAGGCTAAGCTGTCCAACATATATCCAAAAATATTCATGTTGACATGCCTTTTCTTACCTCCTCTTTAATACACATTGTTAGGATATGACTACTAAACCAGGATTATCACAAAATGCAAGGTAGACTGTTGTTTTAATTGAGGGGTTTGTAAGGAAAAAGACCAACAACCTGAATGAACTCGTGGCAAGAATATAGATACATTATGTTCTGAAGTATGATTTTTAAAGAACGTAGAAGATAAGTAAAACAACTCAGAAGTACAGTGTACCATCAGTTATGGTCATTGCAACTGCCTTCTAAGAGTGGTGGGAAGGTTTGCTATGATGTCTCTTCCACAGAGCATCATGGAATTTAGACTAGTTCTGGCAGCAAGAACACCATGCCAGCACAGATCTTCCTGCCCGACAGAGCTTATTAGCATGTAGTAAGAAGAATGTGGTGTGCCATGCTGGTACGAATACTCTTCCACTGGCATCGGTGCTGCGTTGTGCTGTGTTGCTATGCCACCATATTCAGAAGCAGTCTAGAATTTCAATATGATGTTTGGTTGTGTAACATAGTCATGTCATTTTGCTCATTCCATACTTCATATCTGTAGCCCAACAGTACATTTAACCTTTTTTTTTTTTTTTTTTTCTTTCACACCAGTGCACAGAACAATTGCAGCATATCACAAAGTGATAGCAGGGAATCATGAACATTTCAGAAAAATGAACTCCTCTCTTTTCGGATAGCAATGTGACACAGTCTCTGTCTCTCTTCTAAACATATTCCCAACACAATTCCCAATACACCAGCCATGTTAGTGACAGTGTCATTGTAATAATGGTGATCTCTTGAAAACTTCTGCTTTAGAAAAGGTATTTCTAGCTAAAATAACAAGAAAAAATGTTTAAAGTTTGCATTTAAATGAAACATGCATCGTTCCTGGGTGCCATTTTCTGAAACTCTTGTACACCTTTGGCTGTCACCCACAGGCAAACTTACCAAATAGTAAACTCTTCATCATCTCTTAAACATTCCTTTGGCTAATATGAGGCAGGATAATAGTTAGCCACCAAGGAAAGGGAAAATGAACTTTGTTTTACTTTGTAACCTGAAATACATACTTGTATGAACTATTGACAAAATTTGAATTTTTCCTGATTATTATCAGTGTATCTTTTTTTTCCTTTTTTTTTTTTTTTTTTAATATATATATATATATATTCAATAAAGTCCAAATCAAATGCAGTGGGCATAGAAAAAAACCAGCTTTCGAATACTTAGATTGGTTTTATGACAGGAGACGATCTCTATCTTTTAACCATTTCCTGTAAATCAGGGTAAGTATGTCACAGTAAAAATTCTCAAGGAAAGAAATTCAGTCTTGTGCATGAGGCACTGTGGTGTACTTGTTGAGAAAGACTAATATATGCAAGTAGAGACACGAGCAAATTTCCATTTTGATAATTATTTGCTATGTGCCATTGAGGAAGTCAAGTTTACTATCTTTAAAATTGTATCTCTGTGTCAAAGACTTGGTGGAAATTGAAAAGAGCTGTCAATTCACTAATTCAAAGGCAGGAGACATCAGAATTAATTTATTTCATGAGAAGGTAAAGATTTATATAGGTAGTACAGAATTTCTTGGTTTGAATAAAGACCTGATTTCAGACAAAGGAAAAGGCAGAGTAAAAGCTATTGCTAGAGGAACACTGAAATCCCTTTTTGCAGCATGTATAGTATTAATCTAATGAGGACTCAGGAATGTATTAACTGGGAAGCCCACATCACAACCAGGAAACCTCTAAACTGATTTGTTTTGAAAGGTGATGATGCAGTGGAAGTTTATTCAAAGTCCTCAAAATAGGTTATAGTGTGGGTAGGAGAGTGGTGCAGCTGCTTATTGATGGAATAATGAAGATATGACAATGATACCTCTCTGGGCAGATGGTGGTCTTGATAGGAACATGTTTTCTGGGACTAAGTCTCAGTAAACCCAATTGTAAAGGAATAAATTTCAGACTCCATTTCTAAGCATGCCAGGGACAAACTGGCTAACTCATAGGTTATAATCTAGCTGATTTTCTCACTCTTCTTTCCATGAGAGAGTACAAATTCAGTGAGAAAACTCAAGTCCTTCACAAAGATCATGATATATAAATTAATAAAAAAAGGTAAAACTAAGGCAATGTTATCTCAAGAACTAGAAATAGATGTAGTAAATGGATACTTAAGATCCATCACAATTCAGTTTTGAATACTTTTATAAGAGTTTAAATCCAGTTATTTAAAGATTTACTCCTTTTAGCTACACACTGACAGAGTCTGGTAATCTTCTCCTAACAAATGCATGCATTAAGACCACAATGGCTCTTATACTTCATTAGAACAGTCTCTTTAACTCAAAATGTCCTCTGTTCCATAGAATAGCAGCAGGGGGTTTTGTCACTTTGTTACAGGATACCTTGTTTTATTATAGAAATTTTTCCTTAATGTTGGCACGACTTTAAAGAGTCAGTTTATAAAATATTACAAAGTTTGGCATATTTGTAAAGTCTTCCTCAGGAGATAGAGGTTCATTTTCTTCTAGTCTTTCAGAATTTTAGTCACTTCAGCAGACAGTTTACATGCCCCAGTTCCTCCCTCTGAAAGGGAGGAAATTTTTTCCATTTCTTTCTTTCCCTGTTTTGTTCTTGTCTAATAATAAATGTTACAGAGGAGCCACTGTCTTTCAGTTTTTGTAGACTGACCTGATCTGATGATTAGACCTGAAAACTGAATTGGAATTATTTTTATTAGCACACATTAGCAGTTATTATTAGCAACATATTAGCAATGTTGCATTTTCTTAAGTAAGCTTTCCATTTGCATCATATGTCATTGCTGTCATAGTGTTTAGATTTCTACTGCTGACCAAATCTACATAACTGAAGTAGACAAAAATTGTTCAGTTTCAGCTATACATCTCAATAATTCCAAGACTAACTTAAAGATTTAACTCTGCGTGTAGTATTAGAGAGTAATAAGATCCCATTTGCACTAAGAAAAAAGGTATTCTTAATAATCCTTTACTAACCAAGTTTTTGTTCTATGGTATCTGAAAGTATATCTATGTATATTTTTACTAACAGACTTGGAAATGCCCTTTTCAGGTTTGCCCTTTTTTTTTTTTTTTTTTTTTTTAAATTTGAACGAATATCAATTCAGTCTCCATCACATTAATTTTTTTATTGCTGGTATGTAAAATTATGTTTCATTAGGTACAAAGAAATGTCTAAGCAGAAAGTTAAGCAAAATGTTCCCCAAGCTTATTTCAAGCATAATTAATAACAATTCTTAAAATGTAAACTCTTGTGTTCATGAAGAATTGTGTATCATCCCAGATATTTGTTAGCAGAAATAGCTTACATCATCAGAGAGCTGCTGTTTTAAACCAGCTTGGGATCTGACCTCCAGAGTATCCATTAAAATGCATGATTTTTTGACAAGTATCCAGAACCTGGTAGCCACCAGAATAATTGGTCTGCAAAAGTAAAAATAGCATTTGGGAATTGCTGAAATGTCCTCTTTTTCCTGCTTTTTGTTTTCTTTTTGCTTCCTGCAAAGCTCTACCATACTCATTTGGGTTCCAGTACTGATAGCCAGCAGGTCTTTTGAGTGCTACCAATGCACATCACAGGCTTGTGTTCTGCCATATTTAATATTTCAGTTTGAAAAGATGGATTCCACCTGAATGTTTATTACATTGGTGATAATGATCTAATATTCCACAAGCAGGAGGTGTTTGATTATAGAAAGATATTCACGGCATACAACTAAGCTGGGGTATTCTACATTGCCCTTTCCAGCATGCTGCCCCATACTTGCAAAAAAAGGGATCACAATGCTCTCTCTCAGTTGTCTTGTGATTGAAGTTTTCTTACATTAAACCACAAAAGATTGTGGTTTACTTCCTGCTGGAATCCACTAACTGGCCCATAGTAGAAATGAACAGTTGCATTATCTCCCTAGCCATCTTCACTTTTTTTTTTTTTTTTTTTTTTTCCCCAGTCACTTTTGAAAGTAAAAAACTATAGCATCGACCCTTCACCCACAGAAAACCTGCTCAGAAGATCTGGGTGCCCTAATATACATCTCCAAGTACGGAGTTAAATTCCAGACATCTATATGGAGCTGGTGAATTCTACATTTTAGTCATCTCTCACCTTGAGAATTAGAAGACCAGACAGGCTCTGGTTAATTATAGATAGCAATACATGTAAATCATGTAAGGCAAAGAAAGCAATCTAACAGCAGGATATATTTATATAAATATTCTTAGGTGAGATTGCAGAGGTTATTGTTCTCCGGATATAGATTTCTGTAAATTTTGACTAGGATGCTGTACAACTATAACCTAATTTGCACAGAAAGAGTCTGAAGTAAAGAAACAAAAAATAGTATATCAGACAAAACAGGCAAGTATCTTACTTTACATTGAAGAAGATCTATATATTGAAGAAGATTTATATTTGTGTATTTGGCTGCTGTGCTGAAGATACATCGTTTTATTTGAAGCAATGATTGTGTTTGGGTTCATCCTATACTTAAGGCAGTAAATAGCCTCTTTTGTCCATACGGCCCCCCTTTTTAATATGGTTCTTTGTAGTACATTTGAAAAGTACCCAGCATCTGATTATCTACACAGTAATTACAGCATTATCTTCAAGACTGCTCCTAACTCCTTTCACAGCTCACTTTTCCACTGAAGCTAAATCCAGCTCTGTAAGACTAATCAATAAGGGGAAGATTTATGGCATTACTGTAGCTCATAACTGAGAACAACTTAAAGCCCTTTGTTACAATTCAGAATATACCTATCAGCTAGGATAAAGAAAACTAACATTCTTCTCACTTCAATAAAAGATAACCAAATATTTTTTAAAAGATATCACCAAATGCAACACAGATACCCACATCAGTAGCATGAGAAGGATTAGTAAATTGTTGACTAGGGTATATTGATCTTTACTGCTGACAAATTGGTCTCTGAAAAGACTATGAAGTACAAGAGAAGAAAGCACTTCAACTAATCTATTTTCTTAGACTATGCAAATAGCCTGTTTCGAGTTCCTTGGCATTTTTTCCTTGAATTAAATGACCTTAAATCTCGTTTTATATTTAGCATGGGCAATTCTCACTTTATGTTTAACATGGGCACAAGCCAGAGCAAACAAAAAACAATAAACTTGACAGATCTTCCTGTACTTTCAGGTTCAAGTTTATGTTAGATGCAAAACTGCTCAGAGAGAGAAAACTGAAGCGGTTAGCTTTAATGTGCACTTCAAATTGGAAAACAGCAAAAATAGCTATGAAATTTATATTACAGTTAAGCATATTTCTCATAACTTCATATAGACATGAAAAAATGTGTAGGAGGGAAAAACAAGTCACAAAGTTTTGTAAGAAGGTTTGCAGGTCTACTTTTGTTCTGAGGATTTTCTTTTCTTTGTTCTTGTTGGGTTTTTTCCCCTACAGAAAGAGAACTCTCCAAACCAGATTGTGTAGCCCTGACTCCTGATACCACAGATCATCACTTCATGTAATAACTTTCTTAAGTGATTCACCTGAAAGCTCCAGTTTAAAGTAGCTAAGTATTCCAGTCCTGTGCCACTTTTCACATACATTTCTTTGAACCCCTCACTGAAGTTACGATGCCCCAGTGCCTCAAGGCAAAGCTGTATGGCAGGGATATCAACAACCTGCATGTGCTGACATCATCAGTCATGAAATGACAGCATGAAGATTCAAGCCTAAACTCTCCTCAGAACTGGCAAATGAATCAAGCTGCTTGTCAGGACAGGACAGGATGAAACCAATGGTTTTCTATAGGAAGAAAAGAAAAGAATTGCAGAAATGCCACGTTAGATGGCCCCAGGATGAGCAAAATTGAATAGCTTCATTTACTGGGAGATAAGGACAATGACAGATCTAAGGAGGTCCTAAGGTGGATAGGGGTGAGGCCTGAAGTCCTGAACTATCTGAAGCAGATCCAGAGGGTTTAAAAATACTTTTTTTTTTTTTTTTTGGTGCAGAAATCAGACTTCTGAACACAAGCTTTTTTTCCTTGCTCCATATGAGAACATATATATTTCAAAATAGCTGATAAAATAAAGATCACTGGCCTTTGAAATTCAGTATTCTGAGTACTTTACTGCAAGATTATGTCAGAAGTTGATCAACATATGAATAAGTAGTTTTTTCCAAGTCAGTAAGGAGATAGCATAAATTCTTTATTGTTCATGCAACAGACTTGTAAAAGTATCTTTTCCAGGCTAATCAAGTTGAAGGCATGAGCCACCTGGCAGCCCATGAATACACAGTTCCACTCAATCGTGAAGCACACCAAGACTGTACCTGCTGAGGCATCAGGTGCAATAGAAAGGAGGGGGTGGCTTGTTATAAGTGACCGTCTCTGTACAGCATCTGTGAGAGAGAGGGAAAAGAGGACTCTTAACTGTGAAGTTGTTGCAGAATTTCTCTCACAGATTTCAACTCCAAAAGTATCAATAGCCAACCTATACCTATATGGTTTTATGTCTTTTGCCTTTTATGAGATGTAACCCATTTCTCTCTCTTGTGTTAATCCTTCAGTCACACAAGCTATGTCTTCCACATCTTCAGATTACTAGGTTTAACATGCAAAACTGCTCATAAAATTCTGTACAGCAAAAGTCCCTAAAGCATTTCCAAGCATTTTAAATCTGGCACAGGCTTCCAGGGGAACACTGTTCTGAAACACTGTTGGGTCTGGGTAGCCACAGTGGTGGTGTTTTGGGAAGCCAGCCAAGGTGTGCATTGGTTGTGCCTGCTGGCCAGCTCTGCTCTTAAATTATAGAGGCACCACAGCTACCTTTCAACAGGTAATGTCTTCTCTTCTTCTATATGTAATAGGCCTCTTCTGTTACTTTAAAAAAAAAAAAAAAAATCTGTTAAAGAGTTCATTGTTTCTACTGTACAGTACATGTTTTGAAGCAGATGGACTGTAACAATTGGATTGTTAAGACAGGCCCAAAATTTTAAATGTACATATTCAATGTCTCTTATGAATGAATAAGACAACACATTTGCAAGTAAAATTTAATAGTGTAGTCTGTATCATTTTCTATTTTACCTAAACTTTGCCATACATACTCACAGATAAATTATTTCCAGAATCACTGGGCTTATTTGCATTCTTATAAACCTGTGGAAATTAATGCATGAATTTCCTCATTTGGCATGCTTCTGTCTGAGGCTGGCAACTGGTCTAATCCATAGAAGTCACTATACATAGTACTGAACCTTCTTTGTTTCTCTCTTTTCTTAAATTGACACAAAAGCATGTCAGTTTTTAACAAGTAGCACTTGTGACATAATCTCCACTGTTCTCTGGAGCTGGCTCTTATTTCTTTGAAAGATTCAGATTGCTCATGTACACACCTATTAAATTTTTATGAGACTCCTAGATCATGTTTGCTGCAGAAAGTGTTTGCCTCCCCATCTCAGAGTTTGAAGACTTAAATTCCTTTTTAAATACTGCAGATATCAGATCAGAATCTCATCCTACATGCCTAGAAGTTAGATGTTTTAATATCTGATTATATATTGATGGTAGAGAAACTTCTTGTTTACCAGACACCTGGTCAGGAAGCAATACATTTCAAAAGTAGGAGCGACAACTGCTAAATGATGAGATCGATTTGAATAAAAATGCCATGTAAACCATTATAATACTTCTGAAATCAGAATTATCAAATATATTGCACAGGACCAGATTTACAATGCATCTAGAGAAAAAGAAAGTCTTTTCCTTTGATATTGGATGTCATGATCAGTTTTACAGTAGGTGATAAATAGAAGGATAGAATGAATATTATATAAAGCACAGAAAACTAATTGCCTTATGTCTCTTAAATAACTGCAGATTCTTCTAATTTATTAATTGTATAACTTAAAGCAGTGTTCTGACCAGTTCTACTTCTATAAACATCTTAGATAGCATGATTGGACCAGAGTTGGTCATTCCTGAATGATCTGCTATGCTCATTTGGAGAGAATATATTTTCCGGTATTTTGTGCATCCCTGAAAACTAAAAAATACCATTTTTAAAATTTAATGAGATGTATTGTAATGGGTTGGCCTGAGCAGTTGTGGCTGCCCCCTCCCTGGCAGTGTTCAAGGCCAGGTTGGACGGGGCTGTGAACAACCTGGTCTAGTGGTAGGTGTCCTGGCCCATGGCAGGGGGGTTGGAACTTTATGACCTTTAAGGTCCCTTACAACTCAAACCGATCTATGATTCTATGATAAGTTACAGGAAGAATTGTGTGGCTCACAGTTTAGAAAATTTGTTCCTCTGACCTTTCCCTTTCTACAAGCATTCATTTAAAGATGATGCAGATTTTGTCTCTTCAAAGTGATGCTTCTGAAGAGAAAGAAATCTGTCCAAATGCATCTTTTAAAGCTATCCTACATGGTTTTGATGTTAACCATATTCCATACGGGCAACTGTAACATACCAACACTTGGCCCTGTGCAGTATGCAAACCTGATTTACCTTCCACAGCTTTCTACATGGAACTTAATTTCTTGTAGCCCTCTATAGAAGTTTGTTTACTTATAAAGCAGTATTTTTTATTCTCACACACTTCATATACTGTTTTTGATACTTATTATGTAGCTGGATATCACTGTACTAGTTCATCGGTGCTTTTAGTAAAAATACACTAACCATTATTGAATGAACTAATTACCTGCTACAGTATTTGTAGCATATTATAACATATTCTCGTCATGATTTTGTCACAATTCAATGGAGTTTTGCAGTTCTTCTTATTTCTCCTATAGTACAGACTGGTTCTTTGCTACCATTTGCAGCAATTCCCAGTGTAAGGGAGTGTGTCAGCTGTTTTGTCTCGGCATTGCTGTTGCATCATTACCACCTCCTGAGCCACAGAGTGGTATAAGACTGTTGGACCACGTCAACTGCCTGTTTCGGCACTTCACCATTGCCTAAACTGGGCCTCAACATCCCATTGCTGTGAAGAAGTACGCCCTGAAGAGGACAAAAATATCCCAAAAAACCTCACAGTGTCTGCCCAGAGATGGGACAATTAACTCTTTTGTAACATCTACCAGGTTGTGTGTGCGTGCAGGGCCAGGACACGAGGAGGATGTGTGGAGGCTAAAGGCATCATTCGCTGACCCTCCCTCCAGTACAACCACTATGATCACCTGGGCATACGCACATGGAGGAACATGGGGCAGTGAAGATGATAATGATCTCTGTGGAAATGGGTGGATGGACTGTGGGGACTGGGATGATTAAAGGACTGTGTACTCTTCTCTCGGGGTGTTCCCCATTGCCTGCAGGGACCCCCCCATCACCTGCACCAAGACTGAAACAACAGGACTCCGCTGGATTCATGGTGGTGGTAACTAACCTTGCTGCATCTCTTTTCTTTGCTTGTTTAGGTATTCTGACTTTTGCTTTCTTCTCTCTGTCCTATCGCTATTATCAGTTGTTATGAGAAATATAGCTTACAAGGTTGTATGGCATCTGACCTCATTTTTATCTTAATTTCACTCCTGGGATCATTTAAGAACCCTCCCTGATACTGGATTGGGACACCTAGCATCCCTATCGTCATCTTCTATTGCTTTTTCCCACAGCAAGGATTAAACATTTTAGCCACTTTTCTGGGGTTTTTTGCCCAACATTCTAGGCATGTCTGGAAAACTTCACTATTACTGTGCAGATACTGTAAATGGACAGATGAATCCACCCATTCTGATATGCAAATGAGTTTATTCTTTCTCTCCAGGTCCCAGAATATAACATTTTCAGAAATATCTTTACTCATATCTAACAACAATTTACAGAAATTAAACAGAAAACTCCCCAAACACTTTCTTCAAAATAACAATATTTCCAGAGCAGCTGAACCATTTGTATATTTCTGAATATTTACTTAGCTCAAGCTGATGGACATCAAACCAAAATATCCATATGTCTACAGAATAATCAACATCCACTTGTCAGGTAAGTCACAGTGAATGAGTTTGCATGCATTCTTAGCTTATTCCTGTTAAGTAAACATTTTAGTTTAATCCATCTATGTTACTTCCTTTCTCCTAACCCGCAGTTTTAAACTAATTCCTGCACAGTCCATTTGAATCACAGGAGTTTCATTGTTTTAATCAGTATTCTCTTTCCTTAAAAACTGAAGAACTAAGACTGCTCTTCAGTTAGCTCTGCCTATAACACCTGGGCTTGAGAAATGAGAGAAGGACTGAGAATTGAACAGTGCAACAGATGGCTCAGCTTCTGCAGTGTCAGTGAGATCTGGCTGGACAAAGGAGCAGAATGTAACAGAAATTAAAGCTTCACTGGTAGAAATTCATCTTTCTAACATGGAAAATGTCTAGGCAACTACTGAAGATGAACAAACAATAGGCAAGAAATAACATCTTCCAGAAAGGGGGCATTACATAGTTCAAGAAGTGAGACACTGAAATCTGAAGATCTCAAAAATTCCCAAGCAAGACCTTAAAAAAAATAGGTGGGCAATACATCCCCAACAGTCTATAAATAATCAGAGCAAAAGATGTTTTTCTTAAAGGGAAAAAGTATTATATGGAAAAGCTGAGTTCTAGAACTGAGATTGACTTTAACTTTTGAAAGGGTAAAAAGAAAAATAAACTGCACTTAACTAGAAAGCCAGTTCATGACTTCAAACTATGAAGATCCTTGAAAACAAGATAAAGGTAATGGAGGCATAGTCCAAATTCCTCTAGAAGACAAAATGTCCTCCAGAAAACCACTCAACTATTACATAGCTTCTGTTTTCTCTGTTTTCTAAAGTAATTGTCGTATCTTCAGCCAATGAAAGACACCATTAGAATCCATACTGGTTTTGACTTTAGTTTCATTAATGTTGCATTATGAAATGAAAACTGGGTTAATAGTGTATATGCTACATACATATTATAGTGTGCATGAGTGTGTTCTTGCACACTTATTTACAGTTACTTTGTTCCTTTTTGTACAGTAGTAATACTATAGAGATAAATTGCTTTTAATGTAAAATATAAGACATTATAACAATGGTGGAAAAAGCCATACTATTGAAGGCCAACCTAGTGCATGATTCTTTAGCTTAATAATTATGGAGTAATCTTTTCAAGATCCTAAGCATCCATAATAACTGTATGAAGGCTTTCTTACTTCTAAGCTGGTTTACTAAGAGTAAAGGTTACTAGAAATAGAACATCTCTTATGAACTTTACCATGGCAGTTTGTAGAGTAAATTGAAAAGCACTTAAAGCCACTCTTAGCATGCTTTTAGTCACACTATATTTTTAACGTAATGTCTCTGATTTTAGCCTATTAAACTTGAAATTGATTTTTAGGTGAGAGTGCAAGTGTCACAAACTGTTCATAAACAAGAAACTGCTCATAAAGAGGACGTGTCAACTCAAGTGGGATGCCCTGTGGGGGAGAAGCGGAACAAGCTCGCTCGCTCTGTGGAAGTGGGGCAGTGGGCTGTTTCTCTCCCCCTCCCTCTTGCTGTTGCCCAGAGACAGAATTTTTCTAACTGTGCAGGTACAAGCCAGATAAAATGAGAACCTTCTGGAACAACCTATTGCACATGAGTAAGAAAGACTAAAGGTGACACCCCACATGTGTCAATGTTGACCCACCACCTATGGACCAAGTTCACTGCTCTGTGACAACGCAGGATCCAGGGGTGGTGATTCCCCCTTTTCCTATCCTCCCCTCCTCTCTTTTCGCTTTTCTCTTTTTGCTCTCTCTCATTTTCTTATATATATTCATGTATGTAAGTTTTGTATGAACTGAATTGAGATTAATTGACCATTGATTGGTTATTAGGAAGATAGTCTCATTGCCAAAAGTGCCATTATTCGTTCCTGGATGGTTATCAGTTGATTATTACCAAATTGTCTCCATTCATTCACTGAAGTGGTCAGTTAGTAAAGTCACCAGCACAATTGTTCCTCTAAGTCATTGTCATGACTCAACTCACCCTGTGGCTCTGCCAAGCAGAGACCAGCTCTTCCACGGGGCAGGAATTCAAAAGATTCACCTGCCTCATAACTCACTGCATGGGATGAGACAGCAAGTGTTATTTCAGAGAAGTTTATTTTCCTGTTGCTATTAATTTGTAGTTTTGGAAGGACACATAATTTTAAATCATGCAACCTTTGTAAAGAAAGATGAACATTCAAAGCTTATTACTATCATCGCCTTTGTATTTCGTAATTACATTGTCTGGTGTATGACATCATATACCTATGTACAGAGAGGTTTTTTTGAATCTACTCCTCCTGTAAATAATTTTATGAGGAAATGAGCATGTGTAAATCTGAGTTCTTTGAAAAAGAGTGTAGCAGGTTTATTGCCAAATCCAATTCCTTGTTATCTACAAGACTAATTCCACAGGTATCAGCTACTGTTTTATTTTCTCAACACTGTTATGCCTCTAAATATTTGCACATATGACATTAGAAAGAGATGCATTACAAAAAGAAGAGGTAAGATTTTCTGGTAAGATTATCCTTACTGCATTCTAGATAGACACTAGAATGGGGCAAGCATAATCTCATGAAAATTTCTTCTTCATTAGGAAGCTTGCATTTCACAAATGAGCCAGCTTTTCTGTCTCCAGTGAGACATCATATCCATCGCTATTCAACACCACAGCAGGCAGAACAGTTCCCAAGTGTGGACCAGCTGCAGCTCATGGTTTTATCCAGTCCTTAAGTGCAGTACTTGCAAGGTATAACAAAAAAACCTATTTCACATCTGTGAATATTCAGTCTATTTCTGTACATACAAGCTATGCTGGAAGCTGTTAAATGTGGTTCAGTTCCACTGAACTTAAAATAATAGTCAGTTCACAGACAGGTTTTATTCTTGCTTCTCTGCAGCACAGCCCTGATTTCAGGGTTTCTACTGTCACAGCTTGAGTTTTCACTCCTATGTACAACCCTCAAGAAGGTAAGTGACCAAACAGGGAAGATGGGGTGTTACAGAGGCTCTCAAATAAACAAACAAGCACCAAAAATTAAGATTTTTTTGTCAACATAATTAACCAGCCCTCCACAAACTACAGGTTCGAATGTCTGTGACAGGAGAACAGAACAACTTCCTAGGGTTTAACGACAACCCAAAACGCTTTATCACTTACCTGACAAATGAGGGCTCTCAACCTCGAGGACCTGCTCAGGGCAACATCCCAACCTGAGTCACCTCAAGGAGTTTCCTTGGGCAGCGTCCTGAGCCAAGGGGAGAGTCCTCGACTGCAGCTGCTGCTCCAGGGGACGAACTCAAAACAGCTCCCCCAGGGGACTCCATTGATACCCAGGCCGAGTCTGACCTGTGGTCAATAACGGGTCCCATGGGCCAAAGGCCCCAATTACTGCGAGGCCCTGAGAGCAAAGGCAGCCCCGAGCTGCTACACCTCAGCAGCCAAGAAGCCCTGCTCTCATTGGGCGGGTGCACCTGCCACATGGGGGAACAGCAAAAAGGCTCAGAAATAGCCATTTCTGATCTGATCTTAGCAGGTTGTTCCTGTTCCTCTTTGAAATATAATACTTGGTCTCAAACATGGAAAAGATGGCAAAAAGGAAACTAGGGGAGAAGTCTCATGCCCTCTTACCATGCATCTAGATCAGTTGTTAATTAAAGGGTAAAGTTTTCTGTACTTGCTGAGCCATTTATATGCCTCATTAGTTGGCAGGTATACTAAAGACACTGACGGGTACAGTGTTTTTTTCCCCAGGCATGTGGAGAATTCTGTAGAAATAACTACATTGATATGCAAATTGGTATATTTGCTATTCATAAATACTTATTCTCATTTTAAATGTTTCAACAAATTGGCAAGCATAAATAGGACCACATGATTTCAACACATCAAATACAAAAGAAATGAAGTAATAATGAATAAACAGAAAATCCACATGTAAAAGTAGGTTTGTTTCAAGCCATTGTGAACAGTAGTTACATTCATATGAATCAATTTGATCAGAAAGGAAAGTGGATGAAAATGGTCAAAAACTATTTCTTCAAAATAGCTTAGCTAGCTCTTGTTTGCTGAAAAGATTGTGGTAATATTTGTTAAAACTTTGATCCCATTAGCTGAAAAAGATTTCATATTACATTTGACTGCTTGACTCCTAAGAACTCCTACTACATCTGAGCTGTTTTACAAATTTTCCCCTATTATGATTAATTATGATAATACCTTAAAATCATGACTCTATCATACAACTATGAAAACAATTTGCAATCTATACTCCTGTTGAAGAGTCTATACATTTATTTTCTTTGTTTTCTTTAGCAGTTTGCAAAAAATCTTCACAACTATTTATTTGATTCGAATTGTATCATCAGTCCCCAGATATTAACTTTTCTGAAATATAGAATGCATGGGTTATTAATGATTCTTTAAAATAGTATCCTTTTTTGACATTTCTTTCATCATTTTACATCTTGTATAATTTTTCCTTTTTAATTTATAAACAGTAAACATTTTGAATACACACTGTAGTTTTTTAAATACATATGTAACCTTACATATCACTAAGTCAGTTTGTGAGGTCATCTTACTGATTAAGAACAAATTTTCAGTGGTAAATTAATTTGTAATTTGCCATGTTGCTCTATACAACTAACAACCATTTTCACAAATTGATCATTAAGAGATTTGTTTCTTTAAAGGCTCAAACAGATTTCATTCAATGGATGAGAACCTGCTCCTGGGCTGCCGCCTGAGTCCGTGCCCTGTGCCTTTTTTATGGCACTCTATGACGTAAATACACTAACATAAATCTGATAACTTTTCTGTGGGAATTACCTGTTATATGCATAGTAAAACCTGGAGTTAAAATGGTCACTGAAGTTCTTAACATAGTGTAAAAGCATTGAACAAGATGTTAGGAGGCCTAGAACATGTGCCTGGTGCGTGGAGGTTTAGAGCCCTGGGTTCGTATAATGCAGCAAAGATGTTGTTAAAGACTGATTTAAGGGTAGCCTACACCCACCTGAGAGGGGTCACAAGGATGATAGAACCAAATGTTTCTTCAGTGAAACCCCATATCAAGGTGAAATGACCACAAATAGAAATGGAAGAGGAGTAAAAGGGATTAGGCAAAGCTTCTTTGCCAGGATGGTGAAGTTGCAATGGAATAAGTTACATCAAGAGACTGAGGAATCTCCATCCTTGGTGTTTTCCACACTCGACTAAAGCTGTGACTCACCAAGTTCAGTGTTGGCAGCAGTCTTTCTTTGGACGGGAAGTTGGTTTAAATGGCCTCTAGAAAACCCTTCCAACCAACATTTCTATGACTATGATTTTCCAAGACCATTTGCCAAAGGGAGATGGACAGACTGCAACTTACATGGGCTAAACATTCTAATGAAACACGTTTCAATGTAGCTTCTATATTTCAAGGATGCTGGAGGATACAGATATGAGGGCTAGTTACAGCATATTGAGGAAGACTTCCTTACATAAAGTAAATGTATAACCGTAGAACCATGAGACTTTTCCTTAATACACAGCAAGACCAGAACAGTCTCCAGTGTATAGAATAAACTTCAGATACAAATTAGAGTAACATACTTTGAATGCACTTGTTTATGCAGAAGAATTGCAATTTATAAATTAAAATACTTAAACAGATAGAGTTATGGAATTTCAGTAATATTTCAAAGCCTACAGTAAAACTTGAGTTTATATATTACTTAACTTATATCTCTCAATTATTTCTTCTTCTCCTCAAACTAAGTATAAAAGAGGTCAGATGTTTTTATGAAATTTTACCAAATGAGTATTCATTCGTAGCCAAAGAACTGAAAAATTACATTGCTGTATTCTCTCATTTCAGTTCTAGTGTCTGATGCTGCACTGCAGTGAAGTTGTTTTTCTATGTCTGACTTTAACTTACATTTTTATATATAGCACTTACTATAAGTGAAATCCACCATGCATGTTTCTGTTTATATATTCTTAAAAGTGCTTGTTAGCTTGTGAAATCTCATTGTGATTGTCTGAAGGAAATGAATGTGATTTCTCTTTAAAATAGCATGGACCATATGGTATCTGAATCATCTGTCCTGAACTGCCAGGGATTTTTCCTTTTTTTCTTTTCTTTACAGAGTAAAGTTGCTCCAGAATGTCCCAAATCAACATAATGTTGAAGTACCTTGGCACATGAATCTACAAATATACAGACATGTCCCTACTGAGACACATCCCTAACAGTTTCACATGCGATGCATCTGCTAGCTATCAAGTTATTCTGACTAAAAATTGGAATATATCTTACCTTATTCTGACTAAAAGTTGGAATAGATTTTACCATCTACTGTGTCTGTCATTTAAATTAAGCATGTGGATGGAACAATCTAATTCAGTAAGAAAATGCACTCTCCTTTAAAGGAATCTATCAAGCTTAATGTGGCAGATGTGCAAAAAGGCATAAAACAATATCCATACAATGACATTTTTCAAAATTACGGAGATGTTCATAAGAAATACATAAATGTCTCTGAATGTTTAGGTGCTGTTGGTGTTTCATCTGCCAAAATAATTTCTTTCCACTGTGGACAAATATAATAATAATTTTTTAATAGCTGCGGACAGAGCTCTAGAAAGATCTCTTAGTGAAAATGTGTTTGAAGTCAAAATTAATACTTTACTCCTTAAGAAAAGAATCAGTCTCTACTGGTGCCTCATTCTGCCATACTTCACGGAACAGTGTAAGGATATTCCTTATCCCCAGTGTTGTAAACTGTAGAAGCTATAAAAAAATAATTTAAAAAAATCCTTTATTGTAAGAATCCTATGGAAAGTGAGATTCTGAAGGCAAAAGAACTTTTTCAGAGTGTTTCTGTGTAAGTTCCAAACATTTAAATTAATAATGCACACATGGCTGTTCAAAGTCACAGGGAGAAAATGAGAATAACTCAGAAAATAGAAAAACAGAGAAAGATCCATAAAGACGAACTAGAATAGTCTCGAACTGGTTCTTGAAACAACTGCTGAGATTTTGAGGAACAAGTTATTCTGAACAAACAAACAAAACCCCCAAAGTGAGCTACAGACAGCTGCAAGCCATTGAAGGGAGACATTAAAATAGTTTGAATAAATGTGTTGGGGCTACTTAAGTAAAAACACTAGACTGATTGTGCAATACAATATTTAGATTAACATACATATAAGAAAAAAATCTGAATTATATTTGATTGACATTTACTGGATGATAGGAACATTTTCCCTAATTAAGCCAAAAAATCAATGTAGTGTCAGCATACCAAGCTGCTGATGATCTTTTTTTCAATTTTAGACTTTAATGAAAAGTCTGGCCTTATTCTATCATTATGTCTACAAAGTGATAATTTGAAAAGAATCCTGATGTTACAGAAAATTCATAATCTGATATTCTGAC
Source organism: Athene noctua (assembly GCF_965140245.1). Classification (NCBI taxonomy): domain Eukaryota; kingdom Metazoa; phylum Chordata; class Aves; order Strigiformes; family Strigidae; genus Athene; species Athene noctua. Next base: position 158,349,026 of record NC_134037.1, read on the forward strand.
TCATGCATATCTGGGATTAACAATTCTGTAGTCGGTGTATATTGTAATTTATTCACTATACCTGTCCACTATCCACTTCCCATCTTTGAGAAGATCCACAGTCATTCTCCAGTGATAGGAACAGCTAGCTGTGGAGAGAAAAGGTTATCTTTTATTTAATATTATTTTTCATGTACACATAAGTAAATCACAAAAATATTAATGAAAATATAGAGCTCTTAAAATGCTTATAAAAATGTCAGTCATCTTAAAGTAGTGAAATACTCTGATACAACATACATATAAAGAAAAAGGGAAGTCTTACAACAGTTTCTTTTTCTTTGGGAGAAACCTGTTACTCCAGAGGGAGATGCTGGAAGTGTTTACATTCTGGGAGGCAGAAACTGTTTTCAACACAAGCCAGCAAAGGAAGTTTTGACAGAAGATTTTTGATGATTTAAATTGCAAACAGTAGAACTTATAAAAACCTTCTGCATTAGCCATTAATAAACTAATACTTAGGTAAGTGACAAAAAATAATTTCTTCAAGTCTGGTTTGCCTGTGATGGTAATAGGTAGGTGATCTTGTCTTTATCTCGACTTGTGAGTTATTAATCTTATTTTTTCCCCCATTCTGTTGAGAAGGAGCAGTGAGAGAGCGGCTGAGTGCGCATCTTGCAGCTGGCCAAGGTCAACCCACCACACTTTTTAAAGAAGGGACTGGACAAATACTTCTCAGGGATCAGTAGCTCTTAACATGAAGAACAAGGTAGAGATAATAATGAAAGATATTTTATATTATAAGGTGAGGTTCCAAACAATTATTCTTTCTCAAAGTAAAGGTTAAATGAAGTAAACTCAGCAGATGTCTTCAGAGAAAAATATATCAGGTACACTTCATATCATAATACACTTAGACAATTTAGATATTAAATCAAGACTGCTGAAACATCAGGCATATTAGCACATGTTATACCTTTAACAAGACTTGTTTAAATGTTCAAAAACTAAATTTAGAAACACTTTTAAGGTAAAATAAAGGTATGTAAACCAATAAATTACGTCATTGTCACTCTGTATTTCAGTTTTACTACCCACTTCCATGTAAGATGAGCGCTAATAAAAAATCTGAAGATGCTCAGAGTCCCTGGGTGATACAAACTGTATTCAACGTCCTCCATGCCATAGAGCAGAGGGTGTTCTATTTTTCAGAAATACACCCAGAAAGCAGCACTACAGGGAACTGCTTTTTTTGATAATATTCAATGGGCATTGCCTATCTGCAGTGGAGTTAAACACAGGGCTCATATAATTTGTTTGGCTGGTTTTTTTTTTCCTATTCTGTTCCTTTTAATACATGGATACATCACTGGATAACAGGAAACAACTCTACCTTAACAAAAAATATATCTAGATCACACAAAAGTTATTTTCCGTTCACTAGCTTTCTTATCAGAGGAAGACTGTAAATTTCATTAGTTTGACATTGTGTTGAGTTCTGATTGCACTTTTCTCTCTCCAGTTCATATTTCAGTCTAGTAGTAATTCTGCTCTGAAGAGCAGAACATATTTATAACATTAATGAAGATACCTTGAGTCTGCCTCTAACAGCAGTGTGGAGTTAAGGTCTGAGAAATGGGACAGCTTCCAGCTGTTGCACAAGCAGCTGTCTCAAAAATGTCTACAAATTAAACAGTGTCAGCACAATAGGTACAAAACAAGAGCTGCAGCTCGTCCTCTATCACTATAGTCAGGGCACTGTAACAATCGGGGAAACAGGTTACACTAATTCAAGCTACTTTTGTCATGTTATCTTTCTACCTTACATTTATTCTTATGTCATACTTAATTTTATGATGTTATTTTACTGGGTAAGATATGTTCACTCGTACTATAAGATTTCTTTCAACTAGTTCATTGAATGCCCATCTACTCCAGACTTAGATCTACTCCATAATGGGATGGTGGAACATCTCTTTCCATCCCCCACAAGAGCCTTGCATGCTGGTGTGGTTTGGACCTATGTCTCAGTTGGAGAAATGATTTAGTGCTCTCCTTTTCCTCCTCAGTAAAGCCTGGGGTGTTTCTACAGCCCAGAGGGATCCCTGATGATGTCAGGAAATGAAATACTAGTGTCATCACACTATAGGAGAGAGGATGAGGGGAGTCTTCAACATCTCAACCCTCTCAACTGAGTAAATCCTAGAGTAAATACAAGCTTATATTCAGTTCTCAATTGAAAGCTTCTTTTTTCTTCATTCAGCTTTTTTTGGCTTTTATGTTATATTAGCTTTTGTAGCTGTACTACTTATGAGTACCAAAGTGTAAAGGAACGTGTTTTGTGTGAAATATGGTATATGAAATTCTTATGACTGTCTAGCCAATACACAAAATTGCTATCCAACAGGTAAGAATTTGAATTCATTGATTACTGATTTAATATTTCACTATCAGAGCACATTTTACATCTCAAAAGACAGGATTACTTAAATTATAAAAGAAGCTTACTCGTATAATTTAAACACCTAGCAATAAGAAATAGGTCATGTGTTTTGAGCTTGTGCTACACATCGAATGTCTTAAGAGCGTGAAAATGTAACTAAAAGTCTCTCATTTAGCCATTCACTGGCACTAAGAGCGAGAAATAAGATTCATGCACTGAAGTAAAGTTCTATGCAGCCATCACCATAGAAAATCAAAATCCAGATGAGCAGCAGCATCACATAAGTGCAGCAACAGTATTTAGAATTGATCACAGTGAAAACTGTGATGAATCAGAGAAATGAGAAAAAAACAGATTGTAACTTGCAAAACAGACACAATTTATGAATACAACTCCAAGTCAGTCACTTATTTAATTTTTTCTTGAGGAAAAGAACTTGACCCTTTAAAAATACTTGTTTCCTTCAAGGGTCTGAAAAAGAAGGAAAGAGTTTAAAAGGACAGAAAGGAAACCATTTCTTCATTTTAGAGCAGAGAGAACTAGTAACAATGTTTCAAAACTGACTTCTATATTAAAGGAACTTATTGAAATCTTGTCTTTAATGGGCTTTTTGAATGCTTTCTGAAAAATTGAAAACCATTGAAATAAAATTGGTAAAACTGCAAGAGAAAAACAGGAACAACAATGTGTTAATACATTGATAGAGTCACAAAAGAGTAGCTGCTTAAAATCAGGAAATCCCAGTGATAAGGGAGCAGCAACATTAGCTCAGCAAAGACAATATTCCTCAGGTTTTCATATTTCAATTCTAGCAACCTGATTAGATGGAAGAAAGCAAAATAAACCTGACACAGGCATATAATACCGATATAGTCCTTAAATCACTATGAACTTGCTTTCAGAAATTACAAAAACCTAAGTATTCATTCCCGAAAGTTGCTTCCTAGAGGGAATGTATAAAGCACAAAAAGATTATATATAACCAGACTCTGGTATATTAGAAGGCATTTTACAACGAACTAGAACTGCATTTATGACCAACAATATGAATGTCAGAGAATACTCCTTACTGTTAGATGTCCTTGGAAATAGATGAACTCAATGTCTATCTTGCTTTCTTACTACTTGGTGAATTATAAGAAAAATAATCTCTATTTGTGTCCCCTTCTGCAGAAATTTGCACACTCTGAGGATTCCAATATGCATTCACATGACACAGATGGAAGGAAGATTTCCCCTTCCAATATTTTCTACTTGTTGACATGATCATAAAATCATAGAATCAGAGAACAGTTTGGGTTGGAAGGGACCTTCAAAGATCAACTAGTTCCACCCCTATGCAATAAGCAAGGACATCCTCAACTAGATCAGGTTGCCCAGTGACCCATCCAGCCTGACCTTGAATGTTTCCAGGGATGGGGCATCTACCACCTCTCTTGGCAACATGTTCTAGTATTTTACCACCCTTATTGTACAATTTTTTTTCCTTATATCTATTATAAATCTGTTTTAGTTTAAAACCATTACCCCTTGTCCTAGCAACAGGCACTGTTAAAGAGTTTGTCCCTATCTTTCTTATAAGCCCTCTTTAAGTACTTATCCAGGGTTTGAGTGGTGGGGTTTTTGGGTAGCAGGGGAGGGGGCTACAGCAGTGAACCCCCGTGAGAAGTTTCTTGAATCTTCCCCAACTCCAAGCTGGACTCACCTTTGCACCAAGGCTTGGCCAATTAGCTGTGCCTTTATGATAACGGATTTAAGAAGGGGAATCTGGGAGGAGGAGTTATAGTTGTGAGGAGGAGTTGTGAGGAGAACATCTGTGAACACTGAGGTCAGTGGAAGAAAGGAGGAGAAGGTGGGGGGAGGTGTGCCAGAGCAGAGACTCCCCTGCCTCATGTGGTGAGACAGCAGGGCTGCCCCCGCTGCCACCCGTGAAGGTCACTGGTGGAGCAGATGCCAATTTGCAGCCTGTGGGGGGCCCCATGCTGCCCCAGGTTACTGAGCCCAAAGAAGGCCAGGACCCTACGGGAAGAAGTCCCTGCTGTTGCATTTCAGCGCTGGGAGAATTGCAACACACAGGGGTGACTCACACTCTCATAGAACTGACTCATGTCAGAGAGAGTTTTGGAGGACGGTCTCCTGTGAAAGGGGACTGTACTGGAACAGGGGAGGAATGCCAGGAGTTCCACCCTCACCCCCAGGTGGGACAAGTGGCAGGACTGACTCCAGCCCCCATTCCCTGCCCCCGCGCCGCTGGGAGAAAGGAGGTAGAGATATTGGGAGCAAAGCTGAGCCCAGGAAGAAGGGATGGATGAGGGAAGGGATTTTCAAGATGTGATAATGCTTCTCATGGTCCTACTCCATCTGCTAAGTGCTGTTGTGGTTAGTGTCTATATTAAATTTATAGGTTTTTTCCTTCCCCAATGAGTCTTTTGCCTGTGACCATAATGGATGAATCCTTATCTTGATTCTTGACCCATTTTGCTTTGTTTTCCCCTTCTCAGTGTTGCAGGGGGGGAGGGAAGAATTGAGCACCTATGCGGTGCTCAGGTGTCCTCTGAGCTGAAACCATGACAGTACCGAAAGGCTGCAATAAGGTCTCCCAAGAGTCTTCTCTTCTCCAGGCTAAACAACCCCAACTCTCTCAGCCTGTCTTCAGAGGAAAAGTGCCCAGACCCATGATCATCTCTGTGGCCTCCTCTAGACTTGCTTGAGCAGGTCCATGTCCTTCCTATGTTGGGTGCCCCAGAGCTGAACACAGGATTCCAGGTGAGGTCTCACAAGAGTGAAATAGAGGGGAAGAAGCACCTCCCTCGACCTGCTAGCCACACTTCTTTTGATGCAGCTCAGGATACAGTTGGCTTTCTGGGCTGTGAGCACACATTGCCAGCTCATGTCCAAATTTACATCCACTATGACCTTTTCCTCTAATAACAAAGGAAACAAAAAGCTCCAGTTCCTTCTTTCTTGACATTACCATAGAAAAGTATACAACAATTTTACTTTTTTGTTTTGTTTTGTTTTCTCTCTCCTCTCTTCCTGTCCATTTGTCTTCCTGCATTCCCCCCATTCCTCCCTTTTTCTCATATGCACATCCTACACACAGTGGCTGGCTAGAGGCCATGGGGTAATGTAAAATGAAGAGTAATCAAGATTATCTTATGATAACCGATTTAAATATTTTATTTTTCATGAAAAGGGCATCAAGACTAGAAAAATTAGGACATTCTTAAAAGGTTTCTAAAATACCATAATTGTGAATGCTCTCTTTTCCCTTTCAGTTGACCATATTTTATGTTTTTATTGTTTCCTAGATTCCATAAACTCCAGTGTTCTCCTGAGGACTAACTCTGAGTTATGATATTTTCAACTTTTTATCACTTTCTTGAATTATTTTTTCTGAGTTTACTACTGCTTTTCTGTACTGCATCATTCCATCTGTTCATTCTCTTCCAGTATGAGACTGAAATGTTTTTGAAGTAAAAAGGGAAATTAAAAATATATTTTATATCTCATGTGGGCCAGGTGCAGATTGCAGAGTGAAGGGTTGAGGATTTTATGTGTGTGTGTCTGTGAACTCAGTGGCATGACTGGCCATTAGCTCTATACACAAGGAGGCAGGATGCAATCCTCGGGCAACAGAGGAGTTCACTTTTACTTGAAACTCTCATGTATGTACACACAAACACTGAAAAAAATGACAAGTGGTAAGAGCAATGAGCTATGTTTATTTTGCTGCTTTGCAAAGCCTTATTAGTGCCACTAACTTACTTATTTTTACTGAATATTATTGTGTTTTACTTCATGTTAAGCAAAACCACCGTATATTTTCTTTGCAATATTGTGCCATCCAAGCTGAGCCACTGCCTCATCTTGTGGATTCTTCCCCAGAGATTTGAGTTGCCTTAGCACCATGGTACACCAGGTTGCCATATCCTCATGGCCTAGATCATCAAAAGGAAACTCTTCAAGGTGTAGTTGTGAGTCCTGACACATACCCTCCTCACCTGTCATAGAAATTGATCTGGTAGAGAAAAATCTATGATCTTTCATCCAGGACTGTGCATGAGGATTAGGCATTCTGTTTTCCATCTTCAAACCTTCAAGTTCAAGCAGCAGATCCAGAGACCCAGCCTGCCAGCACTCCGTGAAACAAAAGTCTGTGTCTTACTCAAAAAACACTGTTTTATAAAGTGTTGTTATGCCTGTTATCTCACTTCCAAATCTAATGAACATTGCTAGAATATCCATTTTTCCTTTCTTGAGAATCCATCCTCATAGAATTTTTCTTCTTTGAAAATTCCTATCATGTGTTGTGTTCATAACACAAATACAACTTCTCCTGTTTTTTCCTGTTTGAATGGTTTGATAACAAGACACCAAACTTTATTTTTCATGGTAACACCATCTATCTCTTTTTCTGAAATGCTGAAGGTATGTCTACACTGCATTTCAAACTCAGATGCAGTTGAACATAGTGATGACAACTGTCCACACTTGAAGCCAGCTGGAAGCCAGCCACTTCCAAATCAGAAACAAAGTAGATACACTAGATAACGTCAAATCTGAGATAATAAACTGTGATGAGAAACAATGTGCATTAGCTAAGGTTCATTGTCTGACACACACAGCTTCCAGGCAGGTTAGCAAACTGGCAGAGCAAATTCACATCTGCCTGCAAAACACTGTATGGACATATCTTTCATTAGAGCAGAAAATGGAGGTCCCATTATGAGAGACTAAATTAGACACAAGATCCTATTCCCCACTGTGGCTGTCCCTTCACAGAGAGCCTGATCCAGTGGGAATTCAGCCAACACTGAATCATGTTGGCTTCAGCTGGTATTTTCTAGTTCATTAAGCTTGTCTCACTATTTTCCTCTCCTACAATACCATCGTGTTCAAAAAATTCATTGGGACGTGCCATTTAGTATTGGAATTTTTGTTCTACTTCGAAAACCAAATAAGAGGGGTTTTTTTATAAACTTTCTATTTTTGGAAACGTACTTCTGTAAAGAAGCATAATTTACTTGGCATTTGCTTAGAATATTAGAGCCACAGATATGTTAATCAATAGATTGAAGATTACATAGATGAAATGTCAGCTATTTTTTAGCATTATGAAATTAGGATTGCTGTTTCATAAAGCCTAGGTCAGGTTCATGCATTTGTAATACTTCCAACTTGTTTGAGCAGGTGTGCTCCTGTCTCTGTTGGGTAGTTTGGCAAACTACCTTGCATTTGTAAATTTGCAACAGATGTCCTAGCTTCAAAGCATATGTATTATATAGTTTATAGACTGCATAAAGTTAAATTATGAGGATATAGCAAATTTATGAACTCACTTGCTGAAATTTCAACTATTGCAAAATCCATTATGGTTGAATATTCTGCTGCATCCAGATTATAAGAGATGTATAAAACCATACCATGGCTATGTTGTTGCTTTTTTCCATAGATATAAGTAGGCATTTGCTAAAAACGGAAATATACCAGCAGACATTAGAACCCAAATTCATGTGAGCTAATTGGATGATTCTGGCAAAACAAAGGTACATCTTTCCTTCCTCCTTCTACTTGAAATTACTTGGAAATTATTCTGCCTTGGTAAACTGGAAAATGTTAGATTTTTTTTTTATTTTTTTTTTTCCATTTCATGTTTATTTATGTTGTAAATGTTTTATGTCTTGGTTCTGTCATCATCTGGCTAAGACTGGACACCAGGCATCAAAATGCCACAGACAGTTCTCACAGTATTTTCTGCCCAGATTTTTAGATCCAGAGGGTTTGAATACTCAAGCTGGATCCTGGAAGCTATTAAGATGTTCCTTTTTTTTTTTTTTTTTTTTTTTTAATTTAAACTGAATTGCCAAAGCTTTTGAGATTTACCAGTCACTAGTTTAATCCACATTTCGTGTTGTCTTGTATTGCGTGGACTGTGACTCTACAACCCATTTGAGCCCCAGATGGAATAATGAATTTTAAACATCCCATGAAAGTGTTTAGCAGTAAAGGCTACATAATGAGGTTCTGATATTTACCTTCATTTTAAAAGACTGGTGAACTATACAACTAACAGCTACATACGCAACCTTTTAGCATGAACAAAATATATATAATTTAAATAATATCTTGTTATATATAATATATGCTTTATTCCATACATATAATGCTTGAATTTCCTTTACATTCAAAATGTTAAATGTAATTTTCAATATAACTTTAGAATGCAACCTTAGTATACATTAATATCCTTCAAATCTAGTTCCTCACCTCTAACAGAAAATTAAATAAATATTTTTTGATAAATATTAAATGAAAATAAACTCTCTCATAGCTAATGCATTTCTCCCATCTCATTCAGCCAGTATATCAGATCTGGCTAAACCTCAATTTCATAAAATGTCAATTTTTCACTGTCAAAATTCAATTTACTGGTAAAAGCACAAAACATTTAGAAACAAGTTATTTTTATCTTTTCTTACAATAGTGCTCTCAACTTAATAATTGGATTTTATCATTGCTTATCACTGTGTGAGAAAAGAAAAACTACTATGAGAGAAAAAGAAAATAAAAACTAGTATATACTTCAAGCTAGAACATTATCACACATATTTTAACTTTCAACTAAGTTATCTGAATTACTGATTATTTAGCAAATGGTGAGACACTTTCAAATGCATTAAACCACTGAGAACACTGACACGCTCTATATATCTTACCAGTGAGCTTGTGGAAAAAATACAGAACTTACTGCCAGAGCTCCTCAAGTACAGAAAACCAGGAAAACATTTACTAGGCAATCACCTTCCCTATTGCAGATTTTCCTTGGGCTCCAGGGAGGTTGTTTTTGGCTGGCTGCCTGACCATTGCCCAGGACAGTTCAAGCAGAGCAAAGCATCTCTGCCATTCCCAGCCTGCATGCCAGGTGCATCTCTTGAGTCCAGCCAGCAAATCGCTTCCCACAGCTGATGTTGGTTTTGTTCATCAGAGCTGGGGATACACAACAAATTTCATCTCTCCAGCTTCTGAGAGATGACAGATGAAGCTGGCAATGTTCATATCACACAGCATCTGTTTTATGAAATGTTGAATTTCATATTTCTTAGCATTTAAGTGATGTCTGATTATGAGAGGAGACCTAGAAATCAGGACTAAATCACATTTTGTCAATTGACCATTGTTTTGCCCATAAACCCCATTTACAGCATACTAATTTTTATGTAAACTAAGTGTAGTCTGTGCTGAATAGGTGATATGGTATAGTATTTGTAGGTATCTGTTTTGCTGATTAGGGATACCAATTAAACTCAGAGACCAGAGTGAAAAGAGTAGGTGTATTTTACTGGAAATAACTAATAATATAACAAAATAATACAGAAACATACAGTAAGAAAAGACAGAATAGTGCACTTAAACAGGAAAATACAGGGTAAAGCATCAAATCATTACTACCTGAGAAAGAGAATAGTAACTAGGAAAGATCCATCACCACTTGCATATGTCACCATCATGCAGACCCGCAGTGGCTGGGGAGCCCCGGTTACAGCGAGGGTTTGCAGAGCCTGTCCCAGCAAGTGGGAAATCCTATGCGGTGAGTCCACCTATAGGTGAGGCTTCCAAAGTCTCTGTGAGTGGGCCCAGCCTTATATCCCCAAAAATCAGCAGGACAGAATAGCTGGCACCTTTGTTTTGTGCGGAACATCTAGTTTCAGTCTCTCATTAGATTCCCCCAGAGCCTGGCCAGGGCTCAAGAGAGAAGCTAAGGGAGTTTCCCTCCTTATCTCGTTTATTTATGTTCTTTTTAAAACAAGGCCATACGTCTGTCCCAAGGCCGGACAGCTGGCTTCACGGCTTTGTTAACTTACCCCTACACAGAGAAGAAGAAAGATACATTCAGGATAGACATGTTTTCATTACATCCATCACCAGTAATGAGTATATGGTATCTAAGCTACATCTTTCATTAATGAGCATACATATTTCATTGATGACTACATACTAAGTTAGCAGCTTTGGCTCAGGCTTCAACACTTCCACCTTTTACATCAGAATAGGTGGTTTGTTATAACTTAGTATAATACCTATTGGCACAACGGTTATCAGTTATAAAATATACAGGATTCATCTATAAGTCAACTCTGCTTGGGATTATTGTCCAAGCCTTAGCACTTCAGTATCTTAAAAATTAAAAGATTTCTGCTTTTTTTGAACAAGTCATTGACACCTTTCACATTATGGAAAGAGATAGAGATGAACTTCAGTTGAGAAGTGAGGAATAATAGTATATCTCATACCTAAAAGATTAAGCCAGCTCCATTTGAGATCACCAGTGACAGAGAAACTAATTATTCTTTTTTCAAAAATGATTTGAACATGACTTTCACATTGCAGCACTTTTTTTTTTTTTTTCCCTGCAAATATGATTTAATTGAATGCATCTGCTTTACCTTGAATGAAAGTTAGGTCTAAGGTATGTTCCAGAAACAATGTCAGTGTTGGAAAAAATCTTTTCACTAACCAAACAAAATACTCCCCTGGAATTTTGTAATAATAACAATTGTAAAAGACTATCAAACTATATTAACCCCTGCTAGGCCATGAGTATATGTTCAATGATATTATTTGATGCATAAAAATTTGCTTTTACTCTAAAATGGTATTATTAAGCATGCAATTCAAAGACCAGAATAAAGCACTTGAATTTAAAAGTAACTTCAAGCCTACAAAAGTACTACTTGTGTACTTCCTGTAAGGTTGGAGATATTTGGACTATTATGGTCATTATTGATGTCTTTGAAGAATTAAGTAGATGTGAATTTCAATTTACTGACACATAAAAATACCCCATGAAATTTGAATTCCAAAGTGGTTTTATATATACATATATTTAAAATAAAAGTGTTTCTAGGTACAGAGGAACTGTAAAATGTTTCTTTGGGAATTCAGGAGGAATTAAAAAAATGTAGCTGAGCACAACTGAGCTCCCGAGAAAGATTCCTGTTGATCTGAATAAGATTTGGGATCACCTCAACAGATAACCTTGTACAAAGCACCTCTCAACTACAAAGCTATAGACTACTGTGACACAGTCTATAGTTTCACAGTTTTCTCTACAGTTTTACAGTAGAGAAATAGGTTTTGTCTACAGATAACACTAAGATCTCTGCAAAGCAACCATGTAGCGCTCTCTGCTCTGCAGTTTCACTGCTCATGTAAAGGAAGAAAGCAGTGACATATGCCAAACCACATCACCTGCTGGGGACCAGTATGTGTGGCCACTGTGTGTGTGCACACTGGAAGCAGATGGGGATTCCTGCTAAATGAGTGGCAAAACTCCTGTTGAATTCAACATTGCAGGTTCAGAACCATACAGCATAAATTAAATAACTGCCCAATTCTTTGTCTACAAGTTGTCAGTGAAACATCTGAAACAGAAGACAGCCTTCTTCCTTGCTCAGACATTTAGGGTGCCACAAGGGACCTGCCAAATGAGTTCACTCAAGGTCAGCTGGTAATCATCTATGCTTAGCAATGACATCAGTGATTTCCTGCTAGTTGAACAAAGCCACTGAAAGGAATGTGTTTTGGCACAGTCCCTGTGATGCTGCGGTGGCAAATTAGCAAATAAAACTTGTGCTTTATTGTAGACTTTCAGAGCAACAAACAACTCAAGAAATGAAATGGGTTTGGAAATAGATATCTTAAAAGATGAAGCCTTGTGTTAGGTCATATATTCCCACATTTTGGAACCCGCCTGTCCTAAACTGGCTGCTGTAGCAACACAGATTTCAAAAAAAACCAACCACAAAGGAATTTCAAATGGGAGTTGTTGAAACCTGATTTGACTGGAATTAACTGAAGAAAATAATTAGCAAGGTGTTATTAGTATAGAATTGGATATCTCCAATTTAATAGTGGTGAACAGAAAGTCAGATCATCATAATAGTAAAGAATCTATCGACAGACAATCCCCAAATCATGAAGCTCACTGATACAGCAAAACCATTGACAACGTTACTGAAGCTCGTCTTTCAAAATCTTTCAATACAATAGCAATTTCTTTTATTATAAAACAATATTTTCCAGGTGAGAACCAAATATGTTTTTTCCCCTTCAAAACAGCATTTTAAAGAACACTGTTACAAAGACTGCAAGGTTTTGAGAGCAAGACTTACAAGTACAAACTGAAGTTTTCTATTTATTCTCTAATTCTACTTATTACCCTTTCTGAGATCTACATAATATGAAGACAAATATTCTGCTTCCAGCAACCATCACATAATTAATTGGTGTACTTCAAAAGGTAAATACAAAAGAACACAGATATTGAATGAAGAACAAATTAACAGGGACCTAAAAAACTATCCCAAACAAACTTAAAAGACCATAGGAAGCTCTATAAAGTACAGTGTGGAGTTCCTCATTTATCCATTCCCAGTGCACAGCCTAAAAAGCTCAAGTTCATGGGTTTTTAGTACCTAAGATGGTATGGTTGTCTATGAGACAAATTATGCTCTTAATGTATTTTGTCAACACTCCAAATCACAATCTAGGTTGGAAAGACCTTGAAGATCATTCAGTCCAACCGTTAACCTAACACTGACAGTTCCCAACTACACCATATCCCTCAGCGCTATGTCGACCCAACTCTTAAACACTATTTAAGAACATTTCTTTAAAGCAATGGTGTTTCAGAGACGTGAACTGAAATTAAATAAACCATGTTACTGATGCAAGAAAAAAGAAGTATTAATTAATTATTATCACCATTTTTATTATTAAAAAAAGGGGTGAGTACTTGAACACTCCTTTCAGTGAACTGGATTGTGGATGAGAGTCTTATATGTCCAGATTTTGTAGATAATCATAGTAAAACATCCTTTATTCTAAGACTCATAAAAGCTAAATTTAAAATGGGAGTTGAAAAACACATACAGGATCTCAGGGAAACAAAAACTGTTGATGAACATAATAGGCTCAGAAACAACCAACTAGTTTATCAAGAAATAAATTCATCATGACAAAGAAGGAATTTTAGGAAGAATATTCACAAAACCTTACATATAATTCCATTATCTATCACATACCTGGGAAAGCTGAAAATCTAGCAAGTGAATAATACCCACTGTTATGGGATGATTAGGTGGTTTCTATTGTTACAGATCTTAAAACTGTTCTTTAACAAAGAGCTTAAAATAATATAAAGTTTGCATTTGTTATAGGCTAAGAGCTACAAAATGAACAGCTACTGAAACTGTGTTGGTTTGTTGAACTTAACTCATAACTAGACACATTGTTAGAGGACAGTCTGTAAAATGCTTCGAAAATGAATATAAATACAGTATGTTCGGTAAACTAAAAGTAAGAAACAAACCGAAGTTAATATAGTCAAAGTGACATGGTAGGAACACCAACGGTCACAACATGAATGGTATAACAGCATGTGTCAGTGCCTGCAGAGCATTCTTTTGAAACCTTAGACAGTTTTGATAGTAGATATTCAGCAGCTACCACTGTTAACATCAGTGATTCTAACTTCTCCAAATTGCAGTGTATTTCATTGTCTTCTGTAACAATGTGACTATTTTTTACAGGTAAATAAACTCTGCACAGTTCATCTTTGAAAGTATTAAACTTATTTCCCTTTCCTATAAAGTTACACAAAACCTCAGCAGTTCAGGAAAAAAAAAAAAAAAGTAATTTAAATTAAGTCTGGGATATTAAACAGGCCCTCATTTCCCCGCAGCTTACAGGAAAAAAATAAGTTTTCCTGAGATTTCTAGTGAAATGGTCAAATTTCTAATATGCAAGTGAAAAAATGCACTAAAATTCTAATTTAAAAATCACATTTTCAGATGAACACTTGGATGAGTTAACTACACAAACATAATTATCATTCCACAGCAAAGACACCTAAAGACAGAGTTAATATTTGTTTCCCAAAATAGAATTAGTGGCAAACATTAAGGAAGAGCAAACATCAGGACTGCACCACAAAATACATTTTACTTATGAAAATGTTGAGGATGACAAAATATTTTTGCTTGTTTTGAACATCTAACTTGAAAGATCAGACTGCTATATCACTGGACATGAACCAGTTGAGCACGTTTTCTTTCAATAGCTTTATTCAAAACATAAGATAGTAATCTTTTTCTTGACATTTTGTTGAAGAATCATTGTTCATGTTTTAGAGATTGAGGAAATCTTTATGAGGACTCTCATATAAAGGCAAACATACAAATAAACTCCAAATATTGGATTAGACATATTTTTCAATGTCACTCAGAAATTACTCCTGCAAATGAATGTGAGACCTGTGTTTCTGGGTGCTAACACAGGCATGATTCCCACTATTGATATGGTACTGCGCATTAGCTGCTGGTGTGTCTAATTCTCTGGCAGAAACAACTTAATACTTTATGTCTCTGTTAAGTCATTTAGCTTTATATTAAGCACTGAAAATTAAGAGTATCTCACAATAGATATAAAATAATCTGTCAATAACAGCATAATAACAATTTTGTGTCAATTACATTCTTAAAGGCAATGCTTTTCCCTTATAATACTTCCATTACTTTAGTCAAGCATACTGTTCTATTTGTAAAGTGACCATTTACTACTTTAAAGTATGAAGAAAACTGTGTTTTAGACATATCTTTTAACAACCTATTGATGTAAAATTTGAAAACAAATAGAAACCACTTCTCCTAGTCATGAAACATTGATAACATAGTCTCAGCGAAAAATGTCTGTGCCTTTGAAGCATTGCTATGCAATTCCATGACAAGTTAGGACAGTATGGCAGATAAAACATTTTATTTAATTGACAAACCAGTATTAACAGATATTTCTGAAACAATACTATCTCCTATTTAAAGATACTGGTTTTCTGTCAAGGCTGCTGTTGCCATTAGTTACCAATGTCTGCTGAATTTGGTACCAATGGGTTTTTGAAAAGCAAAGAACCAAATGTGTACATTGTGGCAGAAGCACTGAATTTCTCACAATTTCTTACAATTTTCTAAGATATTTTTGCTAATACAGAAGATCTCAAAGCTTTGTTCGGTTAGTGACATGGTAAGAATGACACGCTTAGAGAATTATTAAAGCAACAAGTAAAACGTAATCTCTCATAATCTCCAGAGATAAACTAGGATCTATGTACAAGTAATGTATCAGAAGGAAAGGATGTAAATTAACGTTATTTATCAAACTCAGTTTATGTCATTTGGTTTAAACTCTTATATGTATGTATGTATGAAGAAGAAACATTTGCAGAACAGAAAAAAAACCAAACCAAACCAAACCAAACCCCATGAAAAACAAGCACCTAGTTTACAGATGTATAGTATGCAAAATATCTTTCCTTTACAAAAGCATATATGACCCATACATGCATTTTATACCATAACACTACAACACTTCATTGATTCAGTCTTGCTGAGACAACATCATCTTTCTAATGGATGCACTTCCAGTGCAATACATATTATGGTCAGAAAAGTTTTGGTACTGTCTTGCAAGTAGATGGCACTAACTGACTTACATGTATCCATCTACCAGGTACCAAAGTTTTGTTCCCAAAGAGTTGCCCTTTGTAGCTTTTACTGCCTTGAGGTTGAAATTTGATTGCAGCAGCAGGAACAACAGCAGATCTTCAAACTGTAATCATATTTTTCAGCGGTGTGCATCACTTATTAACTTTTATTTGATTTCCCTCTGGCACCCACAGCTCCAACAAATGTTATCTTCTTGTTCAGTTTTGTCAAGATCACAAACCTGGTAATAAGTGCTGTAGCTGAGAATCTCACCAAATAAACAAACACTTGAACCGTGCTGTAGCTGCTCATGTGCAGTGAGTGTCCTGGCCTGCATTAGAATGCCAAGCTCAGTAACAGGAATGACTGAAAGAAACTGTCCTGTTGATTGTGAGCCACTCGAGGGAGAAAGAAAATCCTCATTTGTGAATCATAACAGAATCTGCATTTATACCACTGTCCTGGTTTCAGCTGGGATAGAGCTTTTTTATCCTTCCTTCTTAGTAGCTAGAATAATGCTGTGCTTTGGATTCAGCATGGAATTTGATATGAGAGGAATGTTGATAATGTGCTGATGTTTTCAGTTATTGCTAAGAAAACAAGGACTTTTCCACTTCTCCATGTCCTGCTAGTGTGCAGGCACACAGGAAGCTGGGGGGGAGCATAGCCAAAACAATAGACCCAAACTGGCCAATGGAATATTCCATATCATATAATGTCATGCTCAGTATATAGATAAGGGTTTATTGGGAAGCTCCACTCTGGTTTTCAGGATGGTGGTTTTAGGATTCTTTCTTCTCTGAGATCACTAACTGGAAATGGGCTGGGCATCAGTCAGTGGATGGCGAGCAATCACATTGGGCATCACTCATTTATATTTTCTATTATTACTATAATTATTATAATTATTATTTGAATTTTATTTTATTTCAGTATTAAATTATTTTAATCTCAACCTATGAGCATCAGTACCCTTACCCCTCCAACACTCTCCCCCATTCCCTGGGGAGGGGAGGGTGAGTGAGAATCTGTGTGGTGTTGGGCTGCCAGCCAGGTTTAAACAAGGACAACCACATCTTTTTCTGCATGTTACAAAAGAGAAAGCTTTCCTTTCTCCAAGGATGACAAGGGGGTTTATTTGATAACTTTTAGTTGAGGGTGGGAGTTTGCTCACTTTTGAATAAGAAACATATGAGCCTATATTAAAGCAATTGTATTGTCTTGGAAATATTTCATTTCTTCTTGATAGTGTCCAACATGTACTAATTACCTGGCTTTTCTTTTTCTCATTAGTGTACAGGAATGAAAGATAGATTGATAACCTAGAGAGACAGATAATATTTGCAAATGCAACTAATATTTCATTAACTAAGTTTCTGGACAGATGATATAAAAAGAAAATGAACATGACTTTCAGGGGATGAAAGTTTTTCAGACTGAATCACCTAAAAATCAGATCATTCTTAGAAACCTTGGCCTTCCACATGAACTGAATACACTGAAAAATACTTTATTGAATTAATTTGGCTTGTTTTTCTACCAAGAGAATGTCTTAGAAAAGGTTTCTCTTTCATTGAAGTATCTTTATTAGTTAAATTTATTACAGGTTTTCTGCTAGCTTTTTTGAATCTATGGATGTACTTAGGAGCAGTTCAATATTAATATTCATTATTCAATATATTTTAATTTAAAATATTGAATAATTTGATATAAATTATTTGAAAAAAATGGAATGCTTTATTTTCACTGACAAGATGGATCTTCTATGCAGGTACTGGTCCATAAAAAGGTTTTTAATTTAGGCTTGTCTGAGGAAAAGTACTAGAGAAGTACCAAGACTGTCATATCCTTTCCTCTTTAAGCGATGCAGGAGCTAGCTGACACCTAGCTTATAAGAATGAAATGAATACTGTGAATTTGAGAAGACTGGGGTTGAAAAACATGTAAAAATAACGTCCTGAATAACTGACACCTTTCCTAAATATCTTAAAGGACCCATGTGAAATCTGCTTTTTTAAAGCGATTCTTTAACTGGTTCAGAGCCTTAAGCATTCTCAAGTATTTTTTCTATAAATAAAGTTTAGAAGCAACTGGGTTTCTTTCCCATGCAAATTATAGATTTGTTGAATTCCTATGCATTATTTCCTCCCTTTCCCCTCCTCCACCCCCTCCAAGAAAATAGTGGAATATGCTTTAATGTATGAAAAGTGGGGTTCAGGTTCCGCTTGCTACCATGAGTAAAACTTCAGAAATAACACAAAAATCCCAGTGTTATACTAGAACTATATAATCTTTTCCTGAAGAATTCTTCGCATACTTTCTACATACAATAGAAAGAAAACCACCCAAAACCTCATTGATTCAAATGTACTCAAAGACAGCCCTCTGTCTTGAACCTGAGATTCAGATACACTTAAGCAGAGATTCCCATTGCATAGTTTTTGTTATTTATCAATTTTTTGTTTTCTTCCAGTGGGAAAACAAAAGATGACAAAATATAAATAATAGCATGATCAATAAATTGCAGCTGAAATATTCTCACTGAAAGCTGAATATTTAGATTAAAGAAGATCTTTGTGAATGCATGTCAAATCCTTTATATTAGCTTTAAAACTATTTTTTGTACTATTACATTGCAACATCATGTATTCCAACACTGAAGACTGCAGTGTTGGCTGAAAAACATGATACAGATGTTATCAAAACTCCAATCAATATGTAATATCTATAATAGGAGTAGCATCTTACCTAAAGTAGTTGTAGGGCACTTACTGTAATGTTATCTGAATGTTCTCACGTTCAGTGTATTTGAATTTATGACGCTTCGTAGGGAAGCAAGTAATTGTCTGTAATTATTAATGAGAAATGTTTTCCAAACCTGCCCCAAGGAGAACATATCAAGCACCTTAATAAATAAATAAAACTGTAACTAGGAAGTGATTAATGTTTTTTTAAGTTCCAAACAAGAAGTGTCTGAGCATGGAATAAGAAGACCGAAGACTATCTTTTAAGACAAAGTCCCCTGTGGCTACATAAATAACAAAAGGTTTAACTCCAACAAGGGTCAGTCTAGTTTTTCAGTCAGAGAGTTCATGTATACATTTTCCAATTTCTGTTAAGGAATGTACACAAAGCATCACATCTTCTTAGCACTTATAAGGCAATTAAGAAATCAATTATTGTATCAGAAAGTCTTCTGCTATGGAGTTAGCTTTACAGTTGCACCAAACTTTCAAAAGGTATTCAAAGCAACCACACATAAGGGGGCCTTTGTCTAAGTCCTCTCTGTTCTTAAAAATAGATCTGAGGTACTATGATTTCCATGTCCCAGTATTGGGTCCAAGAGAAAAGCAGATAGAGCCTTAGTAATATCAGACTCCTCTATGTCTCTCTTTCTCTGTCTCCTCTTTTTTATCTTTAACTGTTAGAGGAGTGAAGAAGGAAAATCATAAGAGCAAGAAAAGTGTTCTTACATACGTTTTGAAAAATATATCTTTTAAAGTCCAGTGATGAATATATGAGTTCTAACCACAATTATCAAAGAGTCTTATTCTTAACATATTTTTTCACCCCTTTTATTTAGTTGGGACTGATTATAAAACTACAATTGTAGGACAAATTTTAAATTAGGTATGTCTATAAGATTAGTTCATATTTAAATTAAGTAAAGAGTTTGCTGCATATCCAGTAAAGTTTTAAAAATCAGCTGATTTACCTGATCTTCCACAACTCCAAAACAAAGCACACCTCCAAATCTATAACTACTGTATTAATTCAGAGTCTTACTACAGAATAGAAAGGACCTTCTCTTAAACAGGTTGAGCTGTTTTCAGTAGCAAAAGAAATTGTGGCTAATAGCCATACCCCATTCAAGAGATTCAGAGGACTCTGGTGTCTGAGATTGCAAGACCGATCTATCTTCAATGCAGTTATTGCCTTTTATGGCAAAGAAAAAGCGAAGTCAGGAGATAAATAAAAAAATTACCTTTTTATATTTCTTAGACAAAAATTGCCAACTCTCTCTTGATTAATCAGAGAAAGCAATAAAATAATATAATAAAGTTCAGCACCTGTTGTCTCTGATGGTATTTCCTAAATATTTTCCTGAGGTAAGATAATTTGTTCTGCTTATGGTGCTGTTCTACCTATAATTAAAATGTACCATAAATAGAGCAAACTCTACTTGAAGAGAAAACTCACTCTAGAGCAAAGGATACATAAAAGGCACAGCCTGTGTCAGTGGGGTGGCTCTGGTTTATACCTGAATCCTGACTCTTCAGTGCTCAGTACTGTGAGCATGCTGAACCCATAACATGTACCCATCCAGGGTTGGACAACCCAGAGGAAAACTCACCATGTAGGGGTGGCAGAGAGGGGAGAGTGACTTCCTTGAACGTATATGACTTCTGCAAGCACCTGATAAGAGGGATAGATTCTCATGCTCATAATTCAAGGCGGTGATCTCACCCTCATTACTTCAATTTAAAAGCAGACCTGAGTGAGGTCAACCATTCAGGGTGAGGCATGAGTGTTCACAGGTTAGGAATAAAACTGTATGCAATAGGGGAGACAAGGGGTCAAGCACAGCATGCTCCTCAAGTGAAGCATGGATTCAATTAAAGCAAATAAAAGAGCTAGAGCAGATACTTCATTTGAATATATAAATGTTTCAGGCCCACAATGAGGTACAGATGGCAAAGATAGCTTAGTTGTCTCTCTATGCTGAAGAGGTCAGAACAGACACCTATAAAATGTACCTCTGTGACCGATCTGGAATTGCTTAGGCTGTTTTTCACATACAGAAAATGGAATGACAACCTACATTCTTGGTTTGAACTCCCTTGCAGAAGAGGGAGTTTCTCTACTTTTCCACTAGTAAGGAAAGTAAATATCTACAGAAAAACTCTTTGTTCAACATGTTTTTATTTCAGCTGAAAATACTTGGTTCCTTAGCATCTGGAAAGGAGACTTGCCCATATAATTTGTTACTCTGCATTTTGAGGAATCACTCTGTGTGAACACTGTATTTCATCTCTTCCAGACAAATACCATTCTGCCAGTACTTTCTAATTTCATCTTTACTGTTACTACTTTGTGTTTTGATGGTACAAACATTGCTCCTTTCTTTCTTTGAGTTAAATGATTTTTGTAGCAGCACGTGTTTCCTAGACACAGGCATCGAGGAGAAACAACTGATTATTTCTAATCCTTGACTATTTCTATATTGTCAACACAAAGGCAGTATGACCTTACTTTCTAAATGCTTCCTTTTCCTCTGCAGTTAAGGTAGTAACTTCTAAACAACGCAGCTACATTTTTCTGCATCAATAAAGCTCTCTATGTGCTGATATACACATTGTTCATGGCAAAAACATTGAGTGAGAGTTTCCTTTACACCTGTCACAGGAAGAATAATAAATCTTACTTTTTAGTAAAAAAAAAAAAAAAAAAACCAAAAAAAAAGACAGCAGGTTTCATCCTGAAACCTAACACCAGTTCTTTTCCAGATTATATGGAATATATTTGTCATTTCACTTTACAAATGTTCTATAAGATCACTTTGGGCTACTGCTAGGTAGAATGACACCTACTGAAGCAGGACAGATGATAATCATTCTTATATTGGAAATCTGAAATGCCACCCTATATTTTCCTGTATTACCAGCAAACTGACAATCTGACTGGTTCTTTGGAGATCCAGTATCTAGTCAGACAGTACTGGTAGTTCTGCTTTTATTTACTTGAGCAACTGACGAAAGCC
Source organism: Athene noctua (assembly GCF_965140245.1). Lineage (NCBI taxonomy): Eukaryota > Metazoa > Chordata > Aves > Strigiformes > Strigidae > Athene > Athene noctua. The sequence continues at coordinate 158,370,750 of NC_134037.1, forward strand.
CCTAATCCAGGTTTACAGAATTGTCATTTTTCTTGAAATACAGAATCACAGAATCGTCTAGGTTGGAAAAGACCTGGAAGATCATCTAGTCCAACCATTAACCTAACACTGACAGTTCCCAACTACACCATATCCCTCAGTGCTAAGTTGACCGGACTCTTAAACGCCTCCAGGGATGGGAACTCCACCACCTCCCTGGGCAACCTTCCAACACCTAACAACCCCTTCTGGAAAGAAATGCTTCCTCATATCCAGTCTAAACCTTCCCTGGCGCAACTTGAGGCCATTCCCTCTTGTCCTGTAGCTTATTACTTGGTTAAAGAGACTCATCCCCAGCTCTCTGCAGCCTCCTTTCAGGTAGCTGTAGAGGGCGATGAGGTCTCCCCTCAGCCTCCTCTTCTCCAGACTAAACACCCCCAGTTTCCTCAGCCACTCCCCGGACGACCTGTGCTCCAGACTCTGCACCAGCTCCGTTGCCCTTCTCTGGACACGCTCGAGTCATTCAATGTCCTTTTTGGAGTGAGGGGCCCAAAACTGAACACAGGAATCGAGGTGCGGCCTCACCAGTGCCGAGTCCAGGGGTCAGATCCCTTCCCTGTCCCTGCTGGCCACGCTATTGCTGACACAAGCCAGGATGCCATTGGCCTTCTTGGCCCCCTGGGCACACTGCTGGCTCCTGTTCAGCCGGCTGTCAATCAACACCCCCTTACAGCTTGGTTTTTCACAAGGAAAGAGATCTTGACAAAACTTTTGGTCAGTAAGCCATTCACTACATGTGCTTATAGTAAACTATTCCTCACAAACATTTTCTCTTTGTCATATCCAGTTTCTCAATTTATTAACAGAAGTCTCTTCTCACTACCCTCAAAGGGAATGGCTGGGGTCCACTTTACTATGGTAAAGTTTCCTGGTTCTACACGAAGGTGGATGATACCTTATTTTTCACAGCTACTAAGGCTCTTACATGCCACAGTTTATGTATTACTTAGAAGCTTAGCTAAGTAAAATATCCTCTATATCTGTCTTCAAAGTATTTTGCTTTACCTGGAATTCTTGAAAATAGAACGGATAAAATTTTTACAGATTTAGCCTTAAAAAAAAGTAGAAAGGGTTCCTGCTCCTTCAAGACCTTTTTACATATTTTATAATAATCTTCATATGAAACTTTCCCCAGATAAAACACACAGTAGTCTTCTGAACATGTACCAGAAACTACAGTGACACTTTATCTTCTGATTGCCTTAACTCATGTTTGAGAGAGTTCTCTGCCTGTAAATCCCAGTGAAGTCTCATCCCAGTGAATCCCTAGGTATTTGCTGTCACATAAAACAGTGTTGGTTTAGAAACTGTGTGGGCCTACATCTGTCTAGTCTTTACTCCAGTGACTACGGAGTCCTCCTAAGAGACAAGAGGGATTTACTGAGATTTACCATACTGCTGGAGAGGGCTACACACAGTGTGGTATTGCTTAGGATGGGACTTTACTGTGTCTTACAATAAAGTCTGATTGTTCTGCAGTTTTCCAGAAAAAAAGACGAAGATTCTGAACCCTGTAAGGTTCAGACCTCTGCATACCAAAGAGGCTTTGCTCTGTATTTGTGGTGTCTAGCAATGAAAAGGGCTTAGGGTACACCTGTGTCCTCAGCATTTCTGTGATATTTTAGATGGAACTATACTGCACATACAGGCACTTAACCACAGCAGTTTACTTGAGGAATGTGATGGACAGATATGCACAGTACATGACAGGGATGCAAGTCAACAAACAGAGGAATTATTGTGGAAATCCTGTTTTCTGTGTCTAGTTGATGCTGAATTTATCCTTCATACTGGCAGAGTGACACATTCACGTATTCCTATCCCTATTAAGCCTAAATTCAACTGTAACCAATGCCAAGAGTTTCTAACTATACTTCAGATATGAATTAAATTCTACATACTAATTTTAAAAATATTTAATAGTTTCCGTAAAATGTTACTTCAGGGATTAATGTTACCTTTATGCCTAATAGAATGACAGACACACTGCTCTATGAGTATTACATCTTTGCATTCTCTTAGCCACTGGAAATCTTGGCTTTTATTAAAAACATGGTTAAGGCCAATGCCAGAATTAACCCACAAGTATACTATATATATGGAGTCACATATATAACCTCCAGATCAAGAAGTAGTGTATGTGTGTGCCAGGACTAACAGCTCCTTTTCTGTATTCAGACACTGTTTCCTGATTCATCTGTTTTTTCCATGAAAAATAATTAATAAACTCATTCACTTTCTTTAGGTCATTCATCAGTGTATCGTGAGCAATCCGATTGGTCAATACCAAGGAAAGTAAACTCCATTCCGGCCGAAAGCAGGACATCTTAGTCTAATTTTCTACCTTTAATTTAACAGCAAGCACAAGGATCTAGAAATAAAATTTTATGGTATTATGAAAGTATGTCTAACTTACAATATAAAATGAAACATTCGATGAGCAAAAAAGTGGTAAATGTTCAAATGATATTGAATGGTTTTGAACCTGATTAGGAGAATTGCACTTCTTAACATTCTATACACCTTTGTCTTAGGAGTACAACAGGCTGTGCTGTGACATAATACTAATTTTTATACAGGATTTTAAATTCTTTCTATCGATTAACTTATTCTAGAGATGAACCTAGTGTTTTTTGCTAAGTATGCAAAGAAATCTAAGAATATTTTCAGCAACGGGATTACACTTTCAGAAAACCCTAGTGTTCTGTGTGATATATTTATGGGTTTTTTTCACATTTTCAGAAATAATTATTTTTGTATACAGGCATTGAAGACCTCTTCTTTAATTACAACTGGTATACTTTTTCTTCTCATCTAATCAGTTCCATGTTTCCAGTGGAACACAAAAAACTACCCTGTCCAGTATAGAAGTAGTTTAATAAGGGGCTGATCAATTTATGGCTAATTATTGAATAATGAATTAAAGGAAAAAAATAAAATAGGTTATGAAATCATACATAATAATTTTATGGTAGGGTTCCAAACAAAATAGAATTTAATAAACTACTACTTAAACTCTTATAAGTCATGGTATCTTTGCAGCTAATAGTAAACACTTGTATATTTTCCACTAACTTTGATTTTGCTCCTGCCATTAGATTAACGATTGTTCCTTCAATTAATCCAATTCATTATCTCCATTAGCACTTGAAGTCATCAGAGCCATTAAGAATGTACCTAAAGTTCAAAATGTGTTATTTCCAACAAGGCATTTTAGGAAACTGATAAATAACACTTGAACAAAGCCTTTGTGTTGCTCTGTGAGTGCTAATACACAAATTTTCCTCTTGTCCCACTGTTCTCATTTGTGGGATTTTGATCTAAATATCACTTTGAAGAAATGTGAGCTTTTCCTTGAGATACCTTGCACTGGTATCACTGCACTCACTGCAAGTGATTTTCATTGTAAATATAATGTCCTAAGTGAGAGAGAACAACAAACACGTGATTTTTTAAAAATTGTGTCTCAGACCCCACAACCAATAAATATTCTTTGAAAATGGAATAAAGTATTTCAAAGATAGCTCTATTCAAAGGGAGATAAAAGGAAGATTCTTTTTCTCCATTCAGGAAAACAAAGTAAAGTGAACTACAGCTCCAGTAAGATCATTTTGACCTGAAGTTAAAAAGTACCAGTCTTCTACATGAACAACGTTTCAAGTTGCCATTTTTCTTTGATTATTAAAGAAGAATCGAATTACAGATGTTTTTCAGTTTATCATGTGAAGTTTAGATGGATGATATTTGAAAAACTCCCTCCCTTTTACCCCTAAAAGCCATAGAAGAGGAAGAGCTTTCAACTAACTACAACACAAGTTGGTTTTTAACACTGATATTCATTCAATAATAATTTTTTAAGTCTGCAATTTCTGTAGAGAAGGCTTTCTGAAAGTTAATATATTCACTATAAGGTCAACTTCAGGCAGAACACACACCTATTCATTAATTCATGCTTTTTGTAGATAAAGAGCATGCTTTGGTATGATTAAGTCATCCCTGAGACAGAAATATTGTGCTGGTAGTTTAATGCATGCACCTGTCCATCTTGGAAAGACAATCACAAAGGGTATCTGTAGTGTCAGAAAAAAAAAAAAAAAAAAGTGTAATAACTTGAATGTGAAACTTACATAAGCTTCTTAATTTTTTAAGCTGTGAAGGGGATTTCAAGAAATCAAATTAGACAAAGAAAAAACTAAAATCTGATAAGAAGGTACAACAATATTATCCAAAGCTATGTTTTGGTGTAAAGAGGAAATTAATTTTTAATATTAAAAGTTCTGCTATATTCTGAAAGAAAAAAAACAGGAAATAATATTTGTGAATAAGTACATTACATACTTTATACAGATAAGTATAATTTAATCTGAAAATATATTAATGAAAGATATTAACCAGAAGATTAGTAAAACCGAGAAGAAAAAAAAGAAAAATTATTAATGTTGTAACAATTGGGTTAAAAAGACTATCTTTCACTTCCTTTCTCTGTACTGTAAACAAACAGCTGAAATTGCAGCCTTTCTTCATATCTCCTGTATGATTTGAAGTTAAGTGCAAAAATTATTATTCTTTATTTCTATATATAGACTAAAATTTTATAGGGTCTGGAATTATTTAAATCTTTCAAATATACTAAAAAAGAAAAAATCAAAGGGTTGTTTTGTTTTGGTTTTTTTTGTCTTGAAAAGAAAGTACGCATCTTGGCTCCATTAAATCAAGAGAAATTTTCCAGCTTTTTATTGGATAATGCTCTTCTGTTCTTATCCAACAATCTCTGATCTCTGTGTGCATTCCATCAACATTACCAATAAAATGCTTTGATACTCCATGAGTATTTACCTGAACTGCTAGCTTTGCACATTGCCCATTGATCCTTATGTTCTTAAATGGACATTACTGTAAACAGAGTATTACATCTCTTGCTGTCTGCTCACAAGGTTTTCACAGTCAGGAATGCTCTGCAAACCCTGAAATTTTCTTAGATGTGAGGTTTGAAGATGAATATATAAAATAACATAAGAAATAACAGTACAATGTACAGTAACTCATTTGAAAACTGTAATATGTCCAGAGAAAAACTGAAGTATGAAACAGATTCTGCATGACAAAATTTTGAGTAACCAAAGGTCCTCAGTTTAGAAAGAAAATATTTAGATGGATATAAGTAAGTTCTACAAAATCAGAAAGAGCTAAGATAAACCACTGTTTACTCCCTCTTCTAATAGAAAAAAAAAAAAAAAAAAAAAAGACCTGAAAAAAAGATAATATGTTTCTAAACAAAAGGATAGTTTTTTTTCACAGAATGTATCATAGATACAACCTGTAGATGCAGATACTTGATCTGTTTTCAGACTTTTCTAAGTTTCTGCTGATGGCCACAGCTGGAAGCAGAACACTGAGCTAGATGGAATCTCATTTTAACCAGTGTGGCTGTTCTTGGGTTCAGTTTGAGGAAACAAGACTGATAAATAACAGTCAATCTGAGGATACAACAAATCATGTTTACGCCTAACTGTACTCCAGTCCAGAAAAGTATTTCTGAAATGCTTAATCTGAGCATTACTTCAAAATTACCATAACAATCTAGGTGTCAGGAGAACAAAACTGAATATCTAGATTGACCACTTAGGTAATAGAGCACCAAACATTTCATACGAGACTTCATTCATTCATGGCAACGTGTTCAAATCAGACATGAATATGACAGTTAGTCTTGACTTAAGAAATATAAATGCTGCTTTAACACTCTATCTAAAGATGGAATACTACATTTCTTCACATTGTATTATTAGACATGATAGTACTCTCTTCAGCTCTAAGCACCATGATGTAGTCACATTATACTGCTCTTACCGTTTCTCAGTGAACACATTTATGCTAATCAGAAATGCATCTCATTGAAAAGTAAGCATACAGTGGTTTTTGATATGGGCATACAGTGTTTTTGATGTTAACAAGAAATGTGTTAACAGCTCAGCCAAGTCTGCAGCCCATGCTGCCTTCCGTTCTATTGTGGCTACACTGGACACTGGTACATGATCTAACTGCTCTGAAACATTTTTCCAACTCTTCACCTGTCTGATTAAAATATGGTTGAAAAGGCACTGAAGTTGGGTCCAGTTACTGTGCTTGTCTTTTAAATCTTCCATACCCAAGCTTGTGTCCATTCTTCCCTTCTTTTTTTCTCCTAATTTCCTCAGTATTCATTAACACTTTATTTATTTAAATAATCGTATCTTCTGTCTTCTGTTCACCTTTACATTTAGTTCTTCTGAAAACACACTTTTTTTCAATATTCCTGGTGCTCATTTTTAAAACATGAACTGGGGTGTTACAATATAAATAACATGTCCAGAGGAGGGCAACCAAGGTTAAAGGTCTTGAGGGCAAGACTCATGTGAAGAGGCTGCAACCACTTGGCTTGTTCAGCTTGGAGAAGAGAAGCCTGAGGGGTGATCTCATAGCAGTCCACAACTTCATCATGGGGAGCAGTGGAGGGGGAGGTGCTGATCTCCTCTCTCTGATGACAAGAAATGGAATGAACCTGCACCAGAGAAAGTTCAGGTTGGACAGTGGGAAAAAGGTGAAAGGGTGGTTGGTCACTGGAACTTCACAGGGAAGCAGTCACAGCACCAAGCCTGACAGAGTTCAAGGAGTGCCTGAAGAACACTCTTAGGTATATGATTTAGTTTTAGGTAGTCCTGCAAGAAGCAGGAAGTTGAACTTGATGATCCTTATGGGTTCCTTCCAAGTCGAGATATTCTATGATTCTGTGATAACTGTGCTAAGACAAATACTCAGACAAAAAAACTCAGAAATAAGAAAAATGCATGAATACAATTTTGATAGTCTTGTAATTATTCTTTGGTAGGATTTGAACTTTTAAAATGTAACTTGAGAAATAAGTAACTTGTAGTACCTAACAATTAGTGTCAGGTTTTAGCTACACAGTTTAAACCACCTGTCCAAATAGAAGTAAAGCTATTATTCATTATATGTTTCTGAGCTGACAAAATTCTGCAGACTAAGATGTATCTTGACTGTGCTGCAGATGTTTGCTGTCAGTAGGCATATTGTGGTGGTTTGACCTTGGCTAAATGTCAGGTACCCACCAAGTTGCTCAATCACTTCCCCGCCCTTCCCCCTTCCCCCTTGTTTTCTCAACGGGGCAAAGAGGGGAAAGAAAATAAGATAGACCAACCCTTGTGGGTAAAACAAAAGCAATTTTAATATAATCAAAGCAAAGCAAAGGTCCATGAGCAGAAGCAAAAAAAGAAAACAGATTTATTCTCTCCTTCCCACGAACAGGAGCTGTCAGGCCTTCTCAGGAATCAGGGCTCCAATACACGTAGTGGCTGCCTCGGAGGACCAAGGGTGACACCCCCCCCCCCCCCCCCCTTCCTCCTTTCTCCCAGCTTTATACTGAGCAGCCATCATATGGTCTGGAATATCCCTTTGGTCAGTTTAGGTCAGCTGTCCTGGTTGTGTCCCCTCACAAGGTCTTGCCCACCCCGTCCCACTGAGGGGGGGAATGTGGGAAAGATCCTTGGTGCTGTGTAAGCACTGCTCAGCAGCAGCCACAACACCAGGGTGCCATCAACACCCTGCCAGCTCCCAGCATAAAACACAGCACCGTGAGGGCTGCTGTAGGGGAAAACCAGTTCTGGCTGAGCCAGACCCAGTACACATATAGCAATTAGTTTTCTTTGGGTAGGTTTGTTTGTTGCAGTTTGGGGGTTGGTTTGTCCTTTCCTTTCCTTTCCTTTCCTTTCCTTTCCTTTCCTTTCCTTTCCTTTCCTTTCCTTTCCTTTCCTTTCCTTTCCTTTCCTTTCCTTTCCTTTCCTTTCCTTTCCTTTCCTTTCCTTTCCTTTCCTTTCCTTTCCTTTCCTTTCCTTTCCTTTCCTTTCCTTTCCTTTCCTCTCCTTTCCTCTCCTTTCCTCTCCTTTCCTCTCCTTTCCTCTCCTTTTCCTCTCCTTTCCTCTCCTTTCCTCTCCTTTCCTCTCCTTTCCTCTCCTTTCCTCTCCTTTCCTCTCCTTTCCTCTCCTTTCCTCTCCTTTCCTCTCCTTTCCTCTCCTTTCCTCTCCTTTCCTCTCCTTTCCTCTCCTTTCCTCTCCTTTCCTCTCCTTTCCTCTCCTTTCCTCTCCTTTCCTCTCCTTTCCTCTCCTTTCCTCTCCTTTCCTCTCCTTTCCTCTCCTTTCCTCTCCTTTCCTTTCCTTTCCTTTCCTTTCCTTTCCTTTCCTTTCCTTTCCTTTCCTTTCCTTTCCTTTCCTTTCCTTTCCTTTCCTTTCCTTTCCTTTCCTTTCCTTTCCTTTCCTTTCCTTTCCTTTCCTTTCCTTTCCTTTCCTTTCCTTTCCTTTCCTTTCCTTTCCTTTCCTTTCCTTTCCTTTCCTTTCCTTTCCTTTCCTTTCCTTTCCTTTCCTTTCCTTTCCTTTCCTTTCCTTTCCTTCTGGAGACAACTGGTCTGTATCTCCCTTTAGGCTGACCTTCTCCCACTCTTATTCCACCTGATCACCTCCTTCCTGGTTATTCCTCCCAGGATCCACTCTTACTTTTTTTTTTTTTATTTTTTTTTTTCTGGCACTAATAATTTCCTGTCCCAATCGTCATGGCTCTTTAACCCCTTTCAGTCTATCTGTTACTACCTATCATAACTTCCATAGACGCCATGTCCAGCCATTGAAAGTAATACCCTTCAAAAAACTTAATTTGGCAGAGAAAAGCTAGTAAAAAATCATCTGTCCACCTTCCAATAAAATTACAAGTCCCAGCTTCAAAACACCGAGGTTAAAAATTCTCAATGAAATAGATACAAGAGTTTTCAATAGGAGGAAACAGCATACGATTCTCTAATCTGATTCTTGGAAAGAGTTGGGGGTTTTCTTTTTTTTTTTAATAAATCTTTTAAAGAATTGAAGCTAGAGAAAATGCCAAGTGCGAAATTAAATTAAATTAAAAACCTGAAAAAATCAACTAAGGTGTTATGATTTGACTAACTGTAAAAACTGGAAAACAGTCATATAATAGAAAATGATGAGTGGTCTTTGTTATTGGAAAAATATGGTTTCTCCCTGTATCAGGAACAGTATTTAGTTCTGAAGGTAATTTAATACTATGGTCATTTTCATTCCAAATACATGAAACTCATTAGGTTAAGACATTTGAGTCACCATCCCTGGAGGTACTTAAAATGCATGTACATGTGGCACTTACGGTGATAGTTTAGTGGTGGCTTTGACAGTGTTAGGTTTAAAGTTGGACTCAATGATCTTAATGATCTTTTCCAACCTAAATTATTCTATGGTTTTATGATTCTAAGAAAAGTTTCTCATGCCTATACATAAAGTTATGCTGAAAACATTTAGAACAAAAATAGAGTTTGGCAAAAATTGTAAAATATCTTTTTAACCATTTTAATGTGAGCAACATTGTAATATCCTTCTTCTTAGGTTGCTTAGTAATTTATTCAATAAGCTGTTCCATTTGAAATTAAGATTTTCAGTAGCAGATAATAATCAATGTGAATAAAGTATAAGAACATAGCCCTTCATCAGAGAATGAAGACATTGAAAAAATTCATCAAGCCAGACAGTGAAATGCATTTTCGTTTCATAATGTTATGACATGATAAGAACTTATGTAGTAATTACTATTTAATATCTCTCAGGAGAATTTATTGCTAAAGTAAGTTTAAAAGAAATTATAAGTGAAAAGAGTTTGCTTATTTCAATTGAAATTATTGGTAGCTGACATGGATATCACTGTCTTTAACATCTAGTAGAAAATACTAAATTTCAGGTTTCATTAATTCATGAAATTGTTAGATGCTGTCAGTTTAAGCTGTCAATTAATAAATCCCAAGTTTCTTGAAGGCCAAGCGGTACTAGCCAGTAAGAGATAACAACAAAAGGATATGAATTGTCCTCACAATTTCAAATGTTCCCATATTTCATAATAAGAATTTGTTTGGTATTGTTGTTTAGACAGATGGCTTTTTTTGAATTATGTGATTTAACCGAAACAGCTGAAACCTGAACAATCCAATATTTTATATATCTAAAAATATATTATTGAAAAATATGTGAAAGTTTTTATTTAAAAATTTTAAGTAATTTAAAAATAAATCTTACATTTATAAATTCTAATGTTTTATTTTATCATTTCCCTTAACAAAATAAATTTAAAAAAAATAGAGGCTACTAATATTAGATGCAAGAATACTTTCTTCTTAAGTTGTTTTATTAAGGTGATACTATTTTCCTCTCCTACACAACACACAACATTGTATACTAGTTAGTTATTGAACAAAATGGGTAGTGCTTATGGATATATTTTAGAGAAGAGTGAAAGAAATAAATTCTAAAAATTGGAAATATTTTTGCCACCATGATTTCTTTTATATCTCTAGATGCGGTGAAGAACTGAGCAGAAGTTATATTAAAAAAATAAGTAAAATATTCTCTAGATAACCTAGACTTTCAGTTGTATTGGAAACCAGACAAAATCTGGATAAGACATTGCTGAAAACTTCATTAAATCAGATCTTCATCGTCCCACCTTTCCCAGTTACTAGATGAGTAATTTGTGTATATTAAATAATAAATTGAAAATGAAGCTTAATTTAAACAAGAAAATAACAGTAAAATCTCCTCTGCGTGCAGACCTTCCAAGGTTGGTTTCTACATACATATATACATACATACATACATATCTAACTACTACTCCATCTCCTTTCCTGAGCTTGGTCCCTATTCTTTCCCCTGGATATATCTGACCTTTTATATGATTAGCAAAATATATTTCTTTTCTTATAAAACACAAATGCAAGTAATGTCTAGGTCTCCTAAAGAGCTAAGATTTTTTACTTTGAGTCACATGTATGTTTTGGCATGAAGTTCTGTAAGTAGTAGCAAACCATGAAATTTTCCAGGGGGACATGAGCCCATGACTGTGAAGACTCATATCTGCAGGACATCCTGCTGAAGCTGCAGTCGTGTGTGCCCTTGTCCCTCACACCAGCTGCCAAGCAATGTGCTCTGCAGCCAGGCACTAGCTATTTGGACCTAGGTGTTTCAGGCGTGTAATTCCAAGCTAAAGAAAGGAAGAATCATGTGTGGTAATATTTCTGCAGAGCCAGAGACTTGTCTAAGCAGTACTTACTCCTCATGCTGATGTAGAAACATGTTAATTTTCTAATATGAATCAAGATCCATACGATTCTTCAAGGTCTAGCTGGTGCAGCCTACATTAGAGAGAAATTTGAGAAGGCTCCATCCAGGTCCCAAAATGCCTTTGAAATATAAAGTCAGTTTTATTGGACAATCATCTTTGAACCAAACATTTAAATCAACTTTTTTTTTTTTTTTTTTTTAATAGAAGATTTTTACAATATAAAAGACATTGTAAAGAAATATATCCCTACCCTCTGTGTACTCACAAATAGATCTTTTCTTTCAGGCTTTCAAATGATCAACTTAGTTTCTTTCCAGGTTTCTGAAAATTTTTCACAGTCCCTGGTTCCTGAGCTGCCATTATATTTGTTCCTTTTGCTTTTCAGCAGTGTCTCTGTTCATTTATGTGATACATCAAGCCAATAAAAGTAGGGCTTCATTAGTAGAAGTGAGGTGGATCTCAAACGGATGTAATAGAAAGTAGAATTATGATAATACAGCTGAACATGACATTCTAAACTATATAGAGCGCTTTAATATGAAGTGGCTGATGTAATAACAACATACAATAATTCTTGGAAAACAGTTTCTGTTCCAGAAGATGAGAAGGTTCCAAATATTACCTCTTTTTTTAAGAACATTTTCGAAAATTTAGACAGCTAGATGCCCCATGTGTTCCTAGCAAGTTACTTAACATATTTTCTCTAACCAGACGAAAATAAAGTGAAAAGAATGAAAAAACTTAACTTGGAAAAGTAAGGTATGTTGAGCCTGCTCAGTATTGTACTGTACGGAAAAACTATTGCTAATCTTTTACAAAACTCTGAATGTACTGAGAAAAGGTAGATAAAGCAGAAGTTGTTAATTTAATTTATGATGTACAAGATGTTATTGAAAACAAAGTGTTGTAATCATTTAAAACTGTCTAGAAAACAAAGCTGACTTCATATTGACACTCAAAATCTTATTGTTCAGAAGTCCAACCTCATGACATTTGTTTTCAGAATCATATGATTATGTTTGCTGAATGTTGCTCCTTTCTGTGAATTGATTTCACTATAGCGATAGCTGCAATTTATCTTGTCTTTCAAGATCCTTCTTCTTAATCTTAAAAAGCCAAAAAATAATTAATAAATTACCCTGTGAGGAATGTCAGAGGAACTACTGTAATGTGTTCTTCATTACAAAGCAAAAGCACCACTGCATTACTTGAGATAATATCTGATAAATATTCATTACAGAATTAAATGCAGAAAGCTGTCATCAGATCTTCAGTAACATTGATTTTTATACGTTTAATGTATAGAATCTGAGTTGGCATATTGTGTTACACTTGATTATGTGATATAAAAATTCAGTAAGATAAAAATGCGAAAACCATTTTCATCTCTCCGCATAGTATATGGGTAGAGGAGAAGAAAGGACTCCTGTTGCTACCATGTCATCCTAAACGGAGAAAAATATTATTGCTGATGCTTGGAAGAGCAGAATCCACACACTGATTTTCCTTCTCTGGAAGTGAAAAAATTAGTCTAGCCTCATTGCTATGTAAAAGGAAATGAAATGTGACTGCACACACAGGCAATTCACGCAGTGTCCTATGTTACCATTAGTCTTCATGCTTCAGACTTGTTTAGCACTAGTCAGAGTGGAACCCCTGTATACACACTCACAGTCTTCTCTACAAAGTCCTATCATCTTATCCTCATGCCTGAATATGTGATATTCAAACAGGCCACTTTTCAATGAGTGCAAGCTGGTATTTGCACTCAGTCAGAAATACCTAAATTATTGTGTTCTACTTACTTCATCGGAAGTCCAGTGTTGAAATCATGTCTAAATTACTGAGCAATGGAAACAGGAATTCAAAGCTCAACTACTGATGTCTTTGCAAAGTCACTTCCAAAATCCATGCATAATGTACAGCAGACACAGAGGTATTTATCACTTCATCTTGAACTTTAGTTAAGTAAATTACAGCAAGAGACAAAAAAGCAAATCTCATTGAACTGAAAAGAAGGAAACAAATTTGGCAGGCAAATAGGGAAATTCTGCTCCATTTCAATTACTTAAAGACTATTTGTACTTGTATTTTTGTTTCATGTTATTATGCATATGTCCTTGCCTTGTTTTTTCTTCCCTACCTCAGCACACTATTCCTTCTTTTTTACCCTAGCAGAATACAAGGAAATCTCTCAGGGGTTTAGAAGGCCAATAAAGGAACTAGTCAATGCTGTTCAGCCTTTAAAACTCTTTAATCCCTGTAAGAAATTTTCTTGAGAAAGATTTACAAGATAAATTCAGCAGAAATTAACCTCAAAACTGTTCCCTTTTCCAAGTGGACCACATAGAGTTTATCCTGCTGAAATTGATTAGGTGCACCTTATTCGAAAATCTTTGAGTTTCAAGACTTCTGTGTTTAGGCCATAAATTGTTCTGAGGAAAGTTTTTTGTTTGTTTGTTTGTTTGTTTGTTTGTGGTTTGGTTTGTTTTTTGTTTGTTTGTTGGGTTTTTTTGTAAAGAATCAGGAAGAAATTTCCTATTATGAAAGAAAAAAATCTATTTTCTGTTTGGACATTTTCCCAAATTACAGCTGTTTGTTGCTGCTGAGAGATTTTAAATGTCTCAGTAAATCTTGACATTAGTGATCTTCAGATGATGTTAGCCAAAAAGAATATGTTGTTTTATAATCCTTTTCTCTATTTTATGAGGTAGGTATTTGTAATGCGCATATACTGTAATATGAATAGCCTTGCAAGAATTTGAGACTGAAAAAATACACACAGGAACAAGACTGAAAATAAAAACTTTCCAGATGTTCAGACACTTGCAATAAATTGGAAGTTGCATGCATTTAATAGCTTCTAGTTATGCTTATATCAGAAAGAATGCTTAGGTAGGAACTGAATCTAAAAAAGTCTCACCCACTGGGATTCCCATTGAGATCAGACACACGCAATCACAAAAACGCCTAAGCATTTCTAGGTAAATTACACATGAGTTTGAATAAGCAATTAACAGCTTGATTTGATTTGCTCAATTTAGGGATCAAAAATGTCAGAGTACAACCCCTTATGACACAGAAACTTATGACACTTCTGTTTCTGGTGAGAGAGAGAGAAAGAAAAGCCAGAGAAGATGCAGAAAGATACAACTCCCTAAAACCGATTCTACTGAGATGCTTTTTCAAAGTCATTATCCAACACAGGAAAAACATTTTTTTTTTAAGATCGAAGATAGATAGCCCAGAAATTAAATGCTGATTTCTGCAGGGCATTTAAAAGAGGACTTTAAACAAGAACGTGCAAACCAGTTCTTCTGATGACTTCTCTCATACATGTTCTTCAGCCGAGTCAGACATTTCAGGATAGAGAATTGATATTTCTTCATTTCATCTTCATATTCCTGCTATACACACAAGCCTTTGAACATCAAGATTACCACATTTATTCCTGGGCCAATTTAGAGCTCTCTAGGTTACAGAATGAAACTTTTAAAAAGACCTTTTCTTTAAAAAGAACTACAGAACTCACAACTAAACTATTAAGATAAATGACAAATCTTCTGCCCTAGTTTTAGCAGACAACTTCAGCTAATCTTTACCCTTTGGGATACTGCTGACAGAGAGAAAATCTTGAATTTTTTTCATGTGACACTGACTATGAAGTGGCTTACCAAAGCATCCAAATGTCTAGTATTTTCTCACAAGTAATACACAAGTGTTAATGACCAGCAAATTAGCAATTAGGACAGACAAATACCTTATCACTCTCTTCTTCAATGCAGAGCCACACTGAACTGTGGGGCACAATGTTTTAAAAGACTTTTTAAAAAATTTATTTTCTCACACAACTTCATTAACCTCAGCGATGAAGCATTTCCAAGACCTGTTCCATTCTATAGTGCAGGGTTAAAAAAAAAAAAAAATCACAGATGAACAGATTTACATAACTCTCCTTATACCATATTCTTAACATCTCATTCAATTCCTTGCATGTTGTAAAATGTTGGTAACCTACCTAGTTGGGTATTTAGAGAAAAGAGAAGATGAAGACAGTCCAATAACTATTTTATATGTAAAGTTAAGCTCAAAGATGACATAATGAAAGATATTTCATCATTACATGGAGCTTGGGTTATCAAGCACGGGAAGAAGATGCAGAGGGAAGTGGTTGGCTCACCATCCCTGAAGTCATTTAAAAGATGTGTGGGTGTAGCACAGAGGGACAAGGTTTAGTGGTGGACTTGGCAGTGTTAGCTTTATGGTTGGAATTGATCTTAAAGTTCTTTTCCAACCTAAATGATTCTATGATTCCTTTCAGGAGATTGCCATTTTCAGTGGGGTAAGAAGTAAGTCAGTTATCTAAACCTTTCTTCTTAACAAACATATCTACTTTTCCTTCTTTTTTAATGCAATATCCATCCTTATTCTTTTTGATCATCTGTGAAGTAGGTAGAACATAAAAAATGTTTTGGCTTTATTTTAATAGCTGAGAGATTCGTAAACTAGGGAATCTCCAAAAATGCTGATATTTAAAGCATCATTAGCCTGATCCAATTCTGCATTTGATAAAGTTTCTTTTGGGAATGACAGGGCAGAAAAAGGAATTTTTTATATCCCCAACAGTTTACTCCATGAGAAAACCCCACTCTTCTGAAGGGTGGTCTCATTAAATTTTCCTCACATACATTGGATTTCGTTCATCCTTCTCTCCTCAGTCTCACCAAATAATATTCTGCAGAGAGAACAAGAGCTCACTTCCATTCATGATCTCAGTTTATTCCTGTGTCTCCTAGATAAAAGATGTGACCTTACATCAGATGTGTGCTTTCCTTGGGTGCTCTCTGACTCTTGCTCTGCACAATATGAATCCCGTTTTTCTGCATTACTAATCACACAGATGAATCATGTATTTATTCTCCAGTTTGAACCCCTGACCTTTGTGCTATTAAAATCACGCTCCTACCACTAGTTATAGCTATTTGTACATTAAAATGTCCTGTTCACTTGTGCATTATTCTATGTTTGCAGTTCAATTACTTTGATGATGGATTAATCATTCAACTCAGTTTCCTGTAGATGACACCAAAGCATTTTCTGTTGACTGCTTGAGTTTGTAGACTTTTTGCAAGCCTTACAGCATGTTATCCAGCAGGATTGCCTTACACAGATGGGAAGAAAATGCCTGGTGTAATGTTGTTCTTCATATGAAATATCTGTTCCAAGTTCCATTACACTGTCCAGAGCTGATGAACCTGGAAAGAAATCACTCTCATGATATCATTGTAAACCTTGCAAATTAAAAGAGAAGAAACTCTAGCTAGTAGCTGAATTGTGTAGTAATTGGGATTTCCTTATGTAAGGAACTATTAGTTCAGTTTAATCCTATAGAAATTTATGAAGAATGGATTTTTTCAGAGGAAAGTATTTTGGGTCTCTTTAGGTTTTTATTTTGGCAGTCATATTATGGACTGCATTACTAAACAAGAAAGTTGTTTTGAAAACAATATTAAATATGTTTCTAGACATTTCCTTTAGAACATAGAAAAATAAGATTTTACAAAACTTGTATATTCACATTACAGGTTTTGCTTCTTCCAAATCAGTATATTCAGATCAAAAACTGTGTCCGAGAAAATGGATTAATTTTCAGTGTTAGCTGTTTTTCCTTCCATGTATCACTACCTGTAATATATTTTTTTTTATTATTTAGAAAGAAATATTGAAAACATCTGTATAGAACTTACATTCTGCAGTTAAACATTCTTGGTGCATTAACTACATACTGTAAGACGGAAATGTAACAAAGCTGTTATAGCTTCCCAGACTTTTTTAACAGAATAAACGTCACAGCAGTCACAATTTAACTTTTAATATTCATATAATTTTTAATAATCTACTAAGAATGTAATATTACAGTTGCAGCAAAAGTTTTTTTAATTTACATTTTTCTCAATTAATGTTAACCCAAAACCCAAGAGAGATCCCAGTAAAGCATCAAGAGGAGTTGACGTTAACCCATGCATTCTGGAAAAATTCTGAAGTAGAATTGGAGAACTTCTAGCCACTGCAACTGTATCTCACACAGTCACAGTGCCAGAGCTCTGCTAGGCTGATTTCATAACACCTGTCTATACAAGGGGAACTCTATAGGATACCAGGATACATTATAGGATCTCTATAGAGTAAAATCCCATAGAGTATCATGGGAACTGCAGGCTTGTTAATCTGACTTCCATCTCTTGTAGGATGGAAGGGTTTGTAACCAGGAATATGATCACTGAGACTGTGGAGGAAATCTGTTGGGAAATGGACAGTCTGGATTTTGTAATGGAAATCCTGGCTCACCAGCATGCTGGCATCATAGGAATTATCCATAACACACAGAGAAGGAGAATCAGGTAGACACAATGCATTTGGATTTTCAAAAAATCTTGACAAAATTCTAGACAAAAAATCATCAGGAAACTGAGTTACCAGGGATTGGAGAAAAGATTCTTGTTTTGTAGGAAATGTATTTATTTTTCAAAAATAGAAAATTCCTTAAAGAATAAGAAGAAAAGTCTTAAAGATCAAAATTATAATAGGGACAAGTAGAGGCTGGGTCACCAGTGGATCTGTTGTTTTGGGCCTGGTTTTATTCAGTATCTTTATAAAAAGGCCTGGACAAGGCAGTACACAATGTAATCACCATGTCTACAGATGATTAAGCTTTTCCAGGTAGTTAAATTTAAAAATGTCAGAAGGATCTCACAGAATGGAACATGGGAGCAAAAAGTTGGCAAATGAGCTACAGTGTAGATGAATGTAAGGTAACACATATAACAAAAATAATCTAAACCATGTCTGTGTGAACTGAACTCAGAACTGGCAGTCTCAGTTCTGGAAAGTGATCTGTCAGTTTTCTGAAATAATCTGCTTGGTGTTCAGTGGCAGCCAAAAGAGCCGACAAAATGTTGAGTATCATCAGGGAGGATATTGAGAACAAGACAGATGGTGTCATTTTGCTGCTATATAAAGCCTTGGTACACTGACTTCTTGAATACTGCATACAGTTCTGGTCCTGTTACTCGAAGTCTTGTAATTGGCAAAAGGGAGCATGCTATGTATACGGAGCCAAGAATCCACTGTTTGTTCAAGTATTGTTTTAACAAGTCCAAATTATCTAATTAATGCAGGAAAGCCTCATTAGTAGTATGGTTAAAAGTGCTAGACAAAAATACCTTCCTACAATCAACCCCTTTGCTCTGATGTTATGCTTACTCTTCCAATGCACTTTGGTGCTAATTTCAAGAGTTTGGGTCATTTTAGAAAAATGGGATGGGAGAAGTCTACAAGTCATCAGCTTCCTGAGTTGTTCACTGAGGGGCATGTGATGTTCCTAGGTGGGGTTTCTTTCTCCTCTGGCTTGGGTCTCCTTGGGGTTATGTGAATGCACAACAACTCCCTTCTCACTGTGGATCTGGCCATGTGCCTGATAATGACCAAAAGGGCAGCCCAGAAGGCCATCTTTATTAATGCACCCATGTGAAACACATTTGTTTCCACAGGATGCTTGGAAGTAGTCTGGTTTGCTTTTTTATACTTTCATTCAATATGCTGAAGATACTGTTCAGGTTCCAATTACTTTAAGTAGGATTATATCTAAAATGTTCTAATCCTTGTTCTAGCAGGAGGAGCAAAGCAGTGATTGCTTTCAAAGATTTAATTTGTCATTTTAGAATTGCATTAAGGGGATGATTTCTTAATTTAAATTTATTAAATCCCAGATAAACACCATCCTTAATTTAAAACCCAACATATCTTCAGCTGGGGACATGCAAGACATGCGTTGATCTGATTGCAAATTCATTTTTTACTGTCCTTTGGATTGATTTTTTTTTTTGTTTTTTCCCTTTTATTGGACCAGTGAATTTGGGATTGTTTCATTTTCACTGCATAAAGTAGCAGTGAATCCAAAAGTTGGACATTTTTCCTCTTAGCTCTTAAAAATAAATGGAGATGCCTGGAAATTGAGGGCAATGTGGCACATCAAATTCCAGTAGAGTCCAACATAACAGCACAGAAATGCCCCAAACTACAACCTTAATGCCTAGGTAACCAGTATTACCTGTTTTTATTAATAAAAGAAAGGAAGTTTAAATAATTTCTCAAACATGTTTATAAAATAACATTATAAACATATTTAACATGATGATTCCAGTTTCATATACCCTCTGCACCCAGATTCATCACTTTTCTTTACACTCAATCCTGTATGCATTGTTGGGCTTTTATAGAGTATTCCAAGTATGCATAAGTAGTGTCTTCACTGTATGAGTGTCGCAGTCCCTATATGTTTTAAGTATACTGTGCACAACATTATAAAGTTGGGCAGCTCAAAGAAGTTTAGAAAATGGCCTTGATCCTGCAACTTGCAGGCTCAATCTGGAAGAATCAAGATCAATAGCACCTTGTTACAGTGCAATTTTACCAGCCTCAGCTCGGCTATCAAACATCTGTTTCTTTTCAGCTCATTTTTTAGGGACACACTCCACTGTGTCCATTCGTGTTCACCTTTCTAAGGGGGGAGGGGGAACCAGCTGGGATTGGCGATCTTTCTTCAGTACTTCATGCTGTATTTCACTAACTTGTTCTCTAAAACACAGAATGAAACTTGTTCATTAGTAATTGAGAAGGATCAAACAGCAAGGGCAACAAATTGATCCATCTAGGAATCTGATTCATCACTTCACTAATGTAGAGATTACAATGTGCACTTACTTTTCCAGCCAGCCTGTGAGAAGATAAAACTGTCATGGGAAAACCTTGGTGCTGGACAAACAGCAAGCAACCTAGTTTCCTATCCAATCTTGTGTCAATGTCTTTCCTTCATTTTTTTTTAAAGATATGGCAAGCATTATGTTAGAAACAAGTGCTGCATATAAAATTCTCAGATGGGTAGATTGGTTAAATTTGAAATGGAATGTTATCCCAGCTCAACATTATATTATCAATGTTTATTTAGGAATAAAAGGACCTCAATTTTTCAAAGACTTCAGGATGATCTCAACTTTATGTATGTGAGAAGTTTCAACTCTAACACTTTAATGAGCATATAAAATTAAGAAGCTGTGGGAACATTTCTATGAGTAGGGTTCTGTTATGAGAAAAATCCAGCCAGCACTGTGATAAGGAGATTTAAGCAGTGTAAATCTTTAAAGGTAAAATGACAGAAACCGGATAATGATGATAAATAATTAAAATTGTGATAGTTCTAACAGTGTCATCATACTGTTTATGGTCTGTCTTAAAATCGTTTACTTAAATCCTGTATTTAAAATCCTTTAATGTTGTATGTTTAGGAACATACACATACCCAAAAAAAAACCTCATTAAAAGACTGAAGATACAAGCAAACTTTATTAGAGCTCTTTTGCAAGCCAAGCAGTTTCACAAGCACCAGAACTAATGAAGCCTGGTTTCCTATAGATTTGTGTCTCAGGGTTGATTTGTGAATCCTGACTGATGAGATCCTTGCAGCAGGAAGACTTTAAAAACTCTGCTGGTGTGTATTCTTTCTAGTCTCATAAAGAGTGAAATTCTGCCACAGTCTTTCTCTTAGCTAGACAAATATGTGACAACATACAAGATCACCTCTCTTGGGCCACTTGCACACCCCAAACTTTTTGAAGCTTTATGTCAACGAGACCTCTACACATTTCTGACAGCTTTTTTGAAATAAATTATGGACTTTAAGAGTGGTGTACTGTGGAGGGATAAAGACAAATGCTTTTCCATACCTGCACACAAATATTTCCTAATAAAAACAAGCAAAACCACACAAATCGCTTTCATTATTTTTCTTTAAATATATCTATTCCAGATAAATCAATTAATCCTATACAGCATGCTCTAAGACTAATGAGCTCTTCTTTTTCCAGTTAGGCATAAGCAGTGTATTGTTGGCAGTTCCTGTTGTGTAATCACATGGGACAATTTGAGTTCCATTCTATGACATTATTGTGGTTTGAACTTGAAGGGTAGCAAATCACTATGTGGCCAATCATTTAATCCCCCCTCCCCCCCTTCTCACTCCCCAGTGAAATAGGGGAGGGACAAAACAAAAAAAAAAAATTGTAGGTTGAATTAAAAAAAATTAGTAATAGTAAGAAAACAACATTAAGAATAGTAAGTCTAAATAGGTAAAATACAGCAGTGGCTTACTGACTGGCGACTGATACACAGCCCGCCCCCCCAGCAGAGATCCCAACCACACCAGAAATCCCATTGTGCTGACGGAGAAATCAAAACTGAAACGGGGCATGAGAGACAACATGTCCGCCTATATACTGAGCGTGATGTCACATGATATGGAATGTTGCAATGACAGATCCAGGCCTGGCCCGGCTCCTTCTCAGCTCAGGAAAGTTTACTCTATCCTGGCCAAAACCAGGACAGATATATTTCTCTAAAAATTTAAAATATATGGTTTTACTCATATGAAATTAAGACTGTGAATTGTTTTATCAAGTGAGTTAGGCAAAATACAGAAAAATCAATGGGCTGTCTGGCACTTACCAATTCTGGTTTTGAAAAATCACCTCTTCAGTGGACTGTGTTAACCTACAGTAGAAAAGTGTAGTGGGGAAAAAATGAGAATGTTGCAAAACTTTTACATACTTGTGGAGGCACAAAATTTTAGCATATGGCAAGTTTCTGTTCATTATTTATTACCCATATGTGCTGAAATACAAAAGAAAAATAATATAATTTGATTTTTTTCTTTACTGTTCAGATGGGAAAAAGAGTTTTAGTGGAGAGGGAGATGTTTATTCTTAGCTTAGAAATTAATTCATAAACCAAAACAAAAATCCACCTGGAAAATCAATGTCCAGAAATCTTGATACCAGAAATGCTATTTTCCCATTTTTCCCTAAAATTATACACTGTTATCTCCTGAGATAATTCTGTATGTAAGCACATCTGCCTATCCCCCACCCGCAATCTACATGCTTTTGTAACTGATTTTGGTTTGACACTTGTTCAGGCATTTATTCCTGAGCTGCACAGACTTCCAGCCACATTTGCAGCTAACAATACCTTGGTGAAAAGCTGACTAGCCACTCGAAGAATTCACAAAATTTATTTAATTGGGTCTTTCATACATTTGTCAAAAATGAGACTGCATTCTATTTAGGTTCTCATTCTTTTGTAGAGATGATGGTGATTTTTCCATACTGTATAAAGTGTAACACTGTTAATTTGCTGCGGGACAGACAGTTGGGAATCTCATAAACAAAAGTCATATAAAAAAAAAAGAAATTTCTAAAAATAGTAGTTATTTCTGATCTGTTACCCCATTTCAGGAATGAGAAAACATCACCCCCTCATCCATTTCAGCAATGGCATTGTGTATCTCTGCCAATAAAGAAGAACGATACAAAATACCACTTACAGAAAAGCAATATATCTTTGATTTCATGGGGGAAAACAGTGATTTTTAAAGGCCCTCCTTACATCTGAAATATTTTTTTCTAACCTAATGAGCAGGTCAAAGGAATATAGATGTAAGTAGATGTGAGAGTCAAGTGAAATTGTTTTGTTTTGGTTTGTTTTTTTCCTCAGTGATAACTGACTATTGAATAACAATTTGTGACATATTTTCTTTTTTTTCTCTGTGTTTGATTAACTTATTTTATTCCAGTGTAAGAGTTTTTAGGAATAATTACATGTGAACCATAGGTGGTGTTTAAAATTTTCATGCTCTGGTCTTGTATAATGTTTTCCATATGATTTATTCCAATTGAATCAGAAGCCATAAATCTACTCTTCAAAGATATCACAGTCTTTGCAGATTTATAATTATAACTCTTGTCTGTCAGATTTACCTTAAGGTCTAAATGGTACAATAAAAATGCAAACCAAATTATTTTGGAAGAAGCTTAGTCTTCATGCTCATAAGACTGGAATGCTCAAAACCTTCGCTTCATCTCAGTGAAGCAGTAGAGTTAGAAAAAGAAGCCAGGTTTTTAAACACTGTAAACTCCATTTTTTATCCAAGAGATAACTGCTCCCAATACAAACCCCTAAGTGTCACACAGAAGACAAAGTGAACTGTTACATTTTACATTAGCTTTAACTTCAAGATGGTTTGGGGTGGATTTTATTGTACTGGTTTACCAGTGCACTAACCCACTCTTATACCTTGAGTCCTAACAATGAAGATAATTTTGGGGTTTTTTTTGAGAAATTCAGTTATTGCAGACTGATTGTTTTACATAGTTTGATATTCAACAAACCTACTCCTATCCAGGCTTTGCTTCCATCCATACTATTTTTTTTGGAAGGCATTTTTCCCCTATTCAATCAAGAAGAGGCATCAGAGGTGAGCATCAGTGAACTCAAGTAACCTCTGGAATACTTCCCCTGACCTGTGGAAATCCTGACTGAGTCTGGATCGATAATTAGATGAATTGTTCAGTTTTTTGCCTTAGGCTGTTAAACCCTCAATGTGTAAATTGCTATTTGAGTGCTCTGTAGCCCTCAGAGAAATTGCTTACTGGAATTATCAGAATATGTTTGTGGGAAGATGGTGGTGTTAATTACAGCATTTTTATCTTATATGAATATACTTTCAATTTCTTCAGTTTACAGAATTTATAAATTTTATTATTTGGATTTCTTTAGTTTTTTTTCATTTTATTAAACCTGTGTATTACCTTTTCAAGTTTAAAATAGGGGAGCTATAATGCCATAAAAACCTAGAACAGCTTCAGCTTTTCTCAGACACTCAGGATATTAAGCAAATGCACATGCACAGTATTACTGCATTAAGCTGGGTTTTTTTCTTCCTTTCTAAATTTTTGTGAATGAGATTGCTCATGCAAATCTACATATAGAGGTGTTCAGAGGCAATAATAAAGCTAATGCACATATTCTACAAGAGATGCTTCCTTTTGCCAGAATTTCTGAGTGCTTGTTTACACTAAGCAGTGGATTGCAGTGCAGACACTCTGAGTTGTCCTCTCAGAAATTACCAGATTGCTGGACTGAGCATTCACAGAGTCACACAATTCTAGCACTAGCTCAAAGGATGTTAGCTCAGAAGTTACTGCTTTGGGGCTGAAGGAAACACCGTTTGGATGGGAGAGAGGAAGAGGCTACACATCTTCATAACTTTTGCATCACACAATCAGGAACACAAGCTGACCTTGGCAATGCTAACAGAGGGAAAGAAGGATGTTTCCACTAGTCCCCTAAGGACCAGAGGAAATCTGTGCCTAGTGCTCAGATGGTAGATGGAACTCTGCCCTTTATGTTATTACCCTTTTCACTTTACCAGAACACAAACCCTAATAATGCTGAGAAGGATAACGCCTGTTAATCTCATCTACTTTACATCAGGAGATATTGCTACTGTCAGGTAAAGGAAATGAAAATTAAGTGAGGAAAAATCAAAACAGCACAGAACAAAACAAATATCACACTTAAGACCATAAATCAAACAGTAGGTGTGATGTTCCTTCCATGCCTTGTATCAGAGAAAGAACTTAAGCCGCTTGTTGAATAACATAACAATTGTGATAGACTCACTACTTTTGAAAATTACCATGAAGCACATTGTTAATACAGCAGAACCATGACCATGAGCAACTATTATTGGGAAATATTTCTAGGAAAACAACAAAACAGGGTACATCCCTGAAATGTCTGTATGCTCACGGATGCAACACAGGGAATACACAGGAGAAATCAGAAGTCTGTGTGCAGTTACAGGGCTACAATCCCATGGGCTTTACAGAGACACAGCAGGAAAATTCACACAATTAGGGTGCTACCATAGATGGATACAGGTTGTTTAGGAAGAACAGGCCAGAAAGGTGGAGATAGCAAGTTGCTTGCTATGTGAGAGGACAGCAAGATTGCACAGAGTTCTGCTTTGGGATGGGTGATGAGACATCTGAGAGCAGATGAGTCCATCTTAGAGAGCAGATCAATATGGGTGACACTGGTGGGTGTTTGCTAGAGATTGCCTGTTCAGGAGGAAGAAGATGAGGTTTTCTTCAGACAACTGGAAGGAGTCACATATCTGCAGGCTTTTCACTTCATGGATGACTTGAATCACCCTGACATCTGCTGGAGGGGCAACACAGAAGGGCATAAGGAATCCACGAGGTTTTGGGAGCATATTGTTGACAGCTTCCCAACACAGGTGACAGAGGACCTAACAAGGAAAGGTGCTTTGCTGGGTCTCATACCTACAAACAAGGAACAGCTTCTTGGGGATGTGAAGGTTGAAGGCAACCTTGGCTGCAGTGACCATGAGATGGATGAATTCAAGATCCTGAAAGTAAGGAGAAAGGCAAAAAGCAAGATCACATTCCTGCATGTCAAGAGAGACAGCTTCAGCCTCTTCCAGGATCTACTTGGAAGAGTCACGTCAAATAAGGCCCTGGAGGGAAGAGGAGCACAAGAAAGCTGCTTTATATTCAAGCTTTTCTAAGCTCAAGAATCCTTCAATGCCAACAAGCAGGCAAAAAGCCAGGAGGCCTGCATGGATAGACAAAGATCTCCTGGTAAAACTCAGGCATAAAAAGGAAGCATACAGTGGGTGGAAGCATGGACAGGTAACCTGGGAGGAATACAGATATACTGTCCAAGCACAAAGAGATGCAGTAAAGAAAACCAAAGCCCACCTGCGATTGAATCTGGCAAGGGAAGTCAAAGGCAAAGGAAAGGCTTATACATGTACATAGGTGGCAAAAGGAAGACTAGGGAAAAGATGGGCCCACTGATGAATGAGACAGGGCAGCTGGTGACACAAAGCATGGAAAAGGCTGAGGTATCTAATGCCTTCTTCACAACAGACTTTACTAACAAGATCAGCCTTCAGGAATCACAGGCCTCAGAGACCAGGAGGAAAGTCTGAAGCAAGGAAGATGTATCATTCATGAAAGACAATCAGACCAGGCAATATTTAAGCACACTGGATGTACATAAGTTCAAGGGGCCTGATGGGATGCACCCACAAATGCTGAGGGAGTTGGCTGATGTCACTGTGACACCATTCTTGATAAACCTTTGAACAGTCATGAAGACTGGGAGAGCTGCCTGAGGACTGGTGGAAAGTAAATATTACTTCTATTTTCAAAAAGGGCAAAAAGAGGGCCCAGTAAAGTACAGGCCAGTCAGCCTCACCTCAATCCCTGAGAAGGTGATATAGAGCAACTACTCCTGGGAACCATTTCCACGCACATGAAGGACAAAGTGATTGGGAGTGGTCAGCATGGGTTCACAAAGGGAACCAACCTGATAACCCTCCATGATGAAATGATTGGGTTTGTAGGTGAGGGGAGAACTCTGGATATTGTTTAGCTTGATTTCAGTAAGATATTGACACTCATAAAGAAGCTGGATGAGCAGACAGTGGAGGTGGATTGAAAATTGGCTGAATAGCCAGGGCCAAAGATTGGTGATCAGTGGCATGAAGTCAAGTCAGAGGCCAGTATCTAGCAATGTAACTCAAGGATCAATACCAGGTCTGATCTTGTTTAACATATTCATTAATGATCTGCATGAGAGTGTATCTTCAGCAAATTTGCTGATGACACAAAACTGGGAGAAGTGGCTGATACACCAGAAGGTTATACTGCCATCCAGAGGGACCTTGACAGGCTGGAGAAGTGGGCTGACACAAACCTCATGAAGTTCAACAAGGGGAAGTACAAAGTCCTGTATGTGGGAAGGAACAACCCTATGCACCAATATATGCTGGGTGTCACCCAGCAGGAAAGTAGATCTGCTGAAAAGGTCTTGGGGGTGCTGGTGTACACCAGATTGAACATGAGCCAACAATGTTCCCTTGTAGCAAAGAAGCGTAATGATATCCTGAGATGCATTAGAAGAGTTGCCAGCAGGTCAAAGAAAGTGATCCCTCCAGTCTCTTCAGCACTGGTGAGACTACACTTGGAGTACTGTGTCCAGTTCTAGGCTCTCCAGTACAAGAAAGACATGGACATACTAGAGTGAGGCAAGTGAAGGGCCACTAAGATGACCAAGGGACCAAAGCATCTCTTCTCTTAAGAAAAATTGAGAGAGCTGCAAGACCCCAGGGTGGCATCTTATCAATGTATTTAAATACCTAAAGAGATGTTTTAGAAGTAACCAGGCTCTTTTCACTGGTGTCCAGTAACTGGACAAGAGGTAAGGGATACAAACTGAAACAAGGAAGGGTCCACTTTAATGTAGGGAAACACTTTTTTCTGTGAGAATGACTGAACAATGGAGCAGATTGCTCAGAGAGGTTGTGAACTGTGCTTGGAGACATTTAAATGCCATGGTCCTGTGCAACATGCTCTAGGTGACCTGCTTGAACAAGAAGTTGGACCAAAAGACCTCCTGAGGTCCCTTCCAACCCAAACCATTCTGTGATTCTGTAACCTTCAAAATCTCTGTGATGCCTGATGGAGACATCTGAAGATGTCTGATCTGAAAAAGCATCTGAAGGTTGACAAGATTATGTCTAGGAATGATATTTTATTTACTATTTTCTTTCTAAGTTATTGAAGAAAACTCAAGGTTTCTTTGATCTTTGAAAAATATAACAGAAACATCATTGTGAAGAACCATGTTTGCAAAGAGCTATCAAGTTTCTGGGGAGGAGGAAAACCCACAGGAGAATAAACATAATGAAGACAAAGTTAAATAAGCATTGTCTTTATTGTTATTATTATTACTACAAGCTTTTCTAACACATAAATTGTTAAGCTATTAATTTTTTTTAATGTTATATAAAATTGGTACTAAAACTTACCCTGATCTATTTATTCATGTGTCATAAATATACGAGGACTGAAATCACAGAAGTATTCATATGCATGCATATATTTTTGTGCAGAAATATATATACGTGTATATGTATGTGCATATATATATGTGTATGTACATCTATACATATACATGTGTGGGTACAAATATATGTGTAAATATATATATGTATTCTCCATATCTCTTAAAGGAGTAAGTGTGGTTACCTATTTAAAGCACCATCACTTCTGACACTCAAGATGTCCCACTGTGTTCTATGCTTCCAAGTACAATTTAACTACAGGAGAACCCAAAGTCTTGTAGTACTATGCAAAAATTTAGAGGGTTTCTGGTCGCAATCATAGAAGAAAAATTGAAATAAGGGATGGCGCTGAGGTGTGTTTCAGCTTAAAAAAATAGTCTATTGCAGGACACAAAATGAGTAGGTAAAAACAGACCAGTAGAAAGACATAAGCAAATTAACCCCTTTTCTACACTGGTTGTGAAAGGCAAGTATTGTAGAAGACAAAGGGGATAAGGGGGAAAAATATTATTCCATTTGCCAGAATCTGGGGGAACAGCAGGACAATTTCCTTGGAGGAAGTTATATCCTGAGGGCTACTTGAAGAGAGGTAGAAACCTTTTCAGGTGCAGCAATAGATTAAGATTCAATCTATCAGTTAATTTCCTGATTTTTTGAGGCAAGTAAAAGATATTTCTGAAGTTTCTTTTGAATTCATCACAATTTCATTGCAGAGATATTGCAATTTTTTTTTGTTTTCCTTTATTTTCATTCTGTTTAGGAATGTAAACATTTAAAAAATGAACATTTTTTGAGGTTTACTAAAAGCTTTAAAATAATTGCCTAATGACAAGAAAGGTATTTGGTGATCTCTTTGTCAGTGCTACAGTTCTTCCTATTGCATATAATTATACTAATATTGATTGTAACTGAATTCTGTATTCTTCCTTACGTATCATGTATACCAATTTCCTCTCCTAATTCTGCAGTATTTTTAAAAAAGCTCTTTGCCTACTGTTTTTAATGGTGTTCCTATAAAACCTGGGTTTTGCTTAGGGATAAATGTACTGTTACGATGTATGTTATGTTATGTTATGTTATGTTATGCTATGCTATGCTATGCTATGCTATGCTATGCTATGCTATGTTATGTTATGTTATGTTATGTTATGTTATGTTATGTTATGTTATGTTATCACAGAATCATCTGGGTTGGAAAGGACCCTGGAGATCATCTAGTCCAACCGTTCGCCTAGCACAGCTCCCACCTACAGCATATCCTTAAACTCTAAATCGACCCGACTCCTGAACACCTCCAGGGGTGGGGACTCCACCACCTCCCTGGGCAGCCCATTCCAAAACCTAACAACCCCTTCTGGAAAGAAATACTTCCTAATATCTAGTCTAAACTTTCCCTGGCACAACTTGAGGCCATTCCCTCTTGTCTTGTTGCTTTCTACTAGGCAAAAGAGGCTCATCCCCAGCTCTCTGCAACCTTCTTGCAGGTAGCTGTAGAGGGCGATGAGGTCTCCCCTCAGCCTCCTCTTCTTCAGACTAAACACCCCCAGTTCCCTCAGCCGCTCCCCTTATGACATGTGCTCCAGACCCTGCACCAGCTTTGTGGCCCTTCTCTGGACATGCTCGAGTCATTCAGTGTCCTTTTTGGAGTGAGGGGCCCAAAACTGAACACAGGAATCGAGGTGCGGCCTCACCAGTGCCGAGTCCAGGGGTCAGATCCCTTCCCTGTCCCTGCTGGCCACGCTATTGCTGACACAAGCCAGGATGCCATTGGCCTTCTTGGCCACCTGGGCACACTGCTGGCTCCTGTTCAGCCAGCTGTCAATCAACACCCCCAGATCCCTCTCTGACTGGCAGCTCTCCAGCCACTCCTCCCCAAGCCTGTAGCGCTGCTGGGGGTTGTTGTGGCCCAAGGGCAGCCCCCGGCATTTGGCCTTATGGAAACTCCTCCAGCTGGCCTCAGCCCATGGCTCCAGCCTGTCCAGGTCTCTCTGCAGAGCCTCCCCACCCTCGAGCAGATCAACACTCCCACCCAACTGGGTGTCATCTGCAAACTGACTGAGGGTGCACTCCATCCCCTCGTCTAGATCATCAATGAAGATGTTAAACAGGAGTGGCCCCAAAACCCAGCCCTGGGGGACACCACTAGTGACCGGCCGCCAGCTGGATTTAACTCCGTTCACCACAACTCTTTGGGCCCGGTTGTCCAGCCAGTTTTTTACCCATCAAAGTGTGCGATTGTCCAAACCTTGAGCAGCCATTTTTGCCAGGAGAATGCTGTGGGAAATGGTGTCAAAAGTCTTGCTAAAGTTATGTTATGTTATGTTATGTTATGTTATGTTATGTTATGTTATGTTATGTTATGCTATATATGAACATCTTGGCAAGGAAGTAAAATTGCCTCTGGATGCTCTTTATATCTGAGCATAATTGCAAACACTTCCTGTAAATCAATGTCTTTGTATGAAATTTTGAAAAAGAGTAATTTGCACGGGAGTGCAATCGACTTTTTTAATGACCATGGTGCATGAACCTTGAAAACTGACTGAAATCTAAAGAAGCATAGGAATACAAGAGAAACAAAGTAATAACAAGAAAGTCACTCCCATTAGGGCTTCTCCCAGATTTAGTGTTAGAAACATCCTTTATATTATTTTTTATCTACTTGTTCACCAATGATAATTTGTTGAAGAAAGAGAACTATTTTAGTGTCTAATAATATTTTGCCTTCAAGAAGGTTTGAATACTCAGCATCTTCATGTTACTTATATTCTTTTTTCTTTTCTTTTTTTCTTTTGTCAGAAATAGAGGCACTACTGTGGCCATAAAGTTAATGATGATATTTGAACTGTTATTTATGCAAGAATTATAGAGAAAAGGTTTTTGAACATTTTTGGCAGACAACTGGAGCCACCTGAAAAAAGATGTATAGATAATTTCACTGTAATTCCTACTGCTCTTGATGTTGATAAAGATAGTTGTATATAGATTGTTATAATGGCAAGAAGAAAAACCGCTGTCTTCCACAAGTATTCATCTGACTGATATCAATCAAAGCTTACACAGAAGAACAAGAGAAGTACTGAAGAAGCAGTATCAGACTGTGTGTGTTGAGAGGCACAGGCTCAATTCACTTTTCCTTCTGTTAGCAGAAGCCCCACTGCAATCCTCTGAACGCTCAGAGTGGGCTCAAACCAAAAGGTTCAAAGGCCACAGCTGCCTTAACATGTCATTCGTTGTGAGGACAACTACTGGCCATGACTAAGCTCACCCACCCTGACTTTTCTCAGGTCCCTGGCCTAAGGTTCCCAGAGACAAGCAGAGGCATTACAGTGGGGCACTTCTTACCTGTGTGCAAATACTACTGTTTTCCAAAGGCGTATGAAAGTTTACTTTGCTTATGGGAGGGAGCAATTGGTTCCTATTCAGTTCACTTTACAGAGCTGAACTTGCTTCTTATACACTTTCAGACAAGGCTATTGGCAACAAGGATCATCAGACTTCAGTGAAAGTTGTATATGTCTCTGTCAGAGATAGAATAACTTACCCAATGAGGAGAAGAGCCCTGATACATTAAAGTATTGGGAAAAAAAAAATGTAGCCTTAAGCAATAAAATAAGCATAGATCAACCAAGGTAAACATACTACCTAGAGATAATTGTGGTAAGAAAAAACATTTCTCTTAAAAAACAAGAGTTCAAAATTCTGCCAATTTTTAAAAAGATCTGTCAATCTGATTAAATGAGCTAAAACAACAACAACAAAAAAATGCTCACAACCAATGAGTCTTAGAGATATATAGCTCTAATTTTGTTTGTCCAAGAGCATGTAGAACAAAGATATTAAGTCATAAGGTGTTTGTTATCCTTTAAAATATTTTCCCCATAGCATACTTTTCAGTTAAAAGATACAAGAAAATCTTCAGATGATAAAAATAATTTGTCTAACTGACTAATAATTTTACAGTTTTAATGAGGTGGTTGTATGGACAAAAATAAATTATTATATTTAAACCATATGAAACTGATTGGGCTTAACGACACGATACTGAAGGTCTGTGCAGGTGGG
The DNA here is from genome assembly GCF_965140245.1 of Athene noctua. Lineage (NCBI taxonomy): Eukaryota > Metazoa > Chordata > Aves > Strigiformes > Strigidae > Athene > Athene noctua. Next base: position 158,402,851 of record NC_134037.1, read on the forward strand.
AGCTGAGATTGCTCAGCACCTAAATGATACTAGCATTTTAGTCAAAAGAAGTTGTAATTTTATGAGATGGATTTATAAATAAAAGATATAAATGTCCAGCATACCTGACTACCTGATAGAGATCATTTCACAGTCAAAACTTATATTTTGAAAGCCAACACACTCTTGGGAAGCAGGATCTACCCTCTTTCAGTTTAAAACTGTTACCCCTTGTCCTGTCACTACATTCCCTGTTAAAGACTCCCTCCCCATCTTTCCTATAGGCCTCCTTTAAGTACTGGAAGGCCACTATAATGTCTCCCCTGGAGCCTTCCCTTCTCCAGGCCTAACAATGCCAACTCTGTCTCAGCCTGCTCAAGCAGGTCCATGTATTTCTTATGCCGGGGCCTCAGAATTGGACACAGTACTATAGATGAAGTCTCATGAGAGCAGAGGGGGAGAATCCCCTCCCTTGACCTGCTGGCCACACTTCTCTTGATGCAGCCCAGGATATTGTTTGCTTTCTGGGATTCAAGTGCACATTGCTGGATCATAGGCAGTTGTTCATCCACCAATATGCCCAAGTCATTCTCCACAGGGCTGCTCTCAATACACTCTTTTCCCAGCCTGTATTAGTGCTTGGGATTGCCCTGACCCATGTGCAGGGCCTTGCACTTGGTCCTGTTGAACTCCATGAGGTTTACATGGGCCCACCTCTCAAGGCTGTCAAGGTCGCTCTTGACAGCATCCCTTCCCTCCAGCATGTCGACCGCACCACACAGCTTGGTGTCGTCAGCAAACTTGCTGAGGGTGAACTCAATCTTGCTGTTCCTGTTACTAAAAAGATGTTAAACAGCACTGGTTCCCATACAGACCCCTGAAGGATGCCACTTGTCACTTCTCTCCACTTGGACATCAAGCCGTTGACTGCAACTCTTTCAGTGCAACCCTCATGACACAAAAGGAAATATACTTTTTCAGGAAAGGTCATACATGCAGTGGTTTCTTTTCTTCCCTACTCAGGGAACCATATGAGCGTAAGAATCACATACCTGAAGTGTACAGACATTTCCTTCTCTTTCTCCCATCCAGCCTCCACTCCAGGCCTAAGGAGTTAACATGTTAGTCATCATCCTTTCAGAGGTCCTTGATGTGATGTGGCTGGTTAAGTCTTGGGTTGCCAAGTGACAAAATTTACCTTGCAAATATGTTATTTTGTGTGCTTCCTTTCAAAATACAGCTTGAAGAAAGTTAATGATAGTGGTGATTTACTCTCCTGGCATTTAACAGTTTAGCATTTAGCTAGTGGGAAGCAGAAGTTGTAGGCTTAATGCACTTATAATACAAGCTTCCTATTAAGTGACCAGTTAAAGATTACTGTAAAGCCAGACAAGATCAAATTCTTCTTGATGAAGAGCCTGGAATGTCTTCCAGAGCATGTTGAGGCACTGAACCACAGGAGTGGGGGGGGCCTGGAGTGGCAGGGAGAACTTGCCCAATTTTCAGGAACAATTTGGATGAAAAGATATTCAGTATCCAGCTAAGTAATGCTGACGGGAACCAGCCTTGACAGTAGTGAAAAATAGCATTTGCTACACTTGATAAACTGTGTGCTGTCTCCTGTCTTGGCACCCTCAGAGGAGAACAGCAGAGGCATAACCCATGCAATCTTAACTTGGTCTGAAGATCTGAGTCAGCTATTCACCTAGGGATTTTCTTCTCTTAAAGGCCATGTATAAATTCCTTTGAGTTTAGTAGTGCTTAAGCAGGTTCTGAATTACTTTTCTACATTAAGACTTTAGGTGAATTGTATGAAAAAAAAAATATTAAAATGTTCACAGCCCATTGATACTGATGCTCCCACCCTGAATGGGGCTGCATTTTAGAAAAGACAAGATCATCTTAAGAGTTCAGAGTCATAAATGCTGTTTATAAAAATTGTCCTTTCTATAAAACCAAGAAAAATGTTCTAAGGATCTTAATTCTCTGCTATCTTCTTATTTTCTTATAATAATCATTAAGAGGAACAGATGGAGGTTTATTTCCAGTTCTTTATACCAGAAAGAAAGCATACAGACATTTAATTTGCAGACCAATCTTCTTCTTAACAGGTTTACTGATACAAATTGTCAAGCTTTACTTCTTTCTCCTCCTCCTTCACCCACATAAAGTGCTTTGAGCATGGATGTTACAAAAGTAGATGTTCAAGGGATATTGTACTGTGGGAAAGATAACTTATTCTCTGTAACAGCTTTTGTATCTGGTATGAGATAATCTATATGCAAATAGTGCGACTGTTAACTACTGTCACCTCTGTTAGAAGAAACACTAGAACAGAAATTCTACTTCTATTCAAATAAATTTTAGAAGGAAACTTGTACCAAAACTGGTAACACCACCTAAATCTCCAGGAATTGCCATTTATTAATTATAATATATTAGTATATGGAATTGTTATAATCAGACAAAGCCAATTTTTATAAAAATATATAGTTTTATTTGGGTTCAATCGATTTAGGGTGGGAAGAAATAGGCAAAGCAACGCTGGGTGCATGGAGAGCCGCAACTCTGCCACACGCACAGCGAGTTCCAAATCCAGCGTTTTTTATACTCTTGTGCCATCGTCTCTAACCAATCTTCTCCCATCAGATAGTTGTCCTGCTCTTTTCCATTGGGTCATTTGAGTTGCTGGGGTGCATGTCTTCCTCCTATTTGGTCTTTCAAAAGTCTCGAAGCCTTGGTCTCTTGGCGCGCTTTTCTCCTAATGGATCTTTTAAAAGCCTCATGATCTCATCTTTTTGGTGAGCTTTACTTCAAACAGCAGTTACATGTCAGCTCTAGGTGGGGTTTCTGAGACAGGGTTACATTGTTCCAATCTGAATGGCACACTTTACATTTAATTGTTTAACATTTACAGAACATTCAAGTGTATCATACCCGCCTTGCCCAACCTAGCAAATTAGTTACAATAGATTATTACGGAATGAAAGTTCATTTGATTTCTGAGAAAATTACCAATATTTTATCCATGAAGTAGACAGCCTTTGTATTATAATCTTCTGATTCATAATGGATTAAATATTTGCAACAACAAAGTAGAAAGCTTGATGCTGAATGAAAAATTAAATAACCAGTGTTGACTGGCAGGACTTAACCTCACATGAAAATGTGCAGAGTAACTTAAAAGTATTACAGGTCAAAAAAAAAGAGAGAAGTGCCAAAATGAATTTACATCAGGGGAAGTATGACTTGTAGCAGCAAGTGATATTTTTGACGTGGATGAAAGGAAATATTGCAGATCCAGTGAAGTTTAAAATGCAGAAGAGTACTCACTGAGATAATGAAGTCAGGGTTAAAAGAACAAAAATGAGAAGACAGCAAATGAGCGCATTCAAATGGGACAAAATTTTTAAAGGTAGCATCAAGCTTCCAGTATTTCACCTGAAGGTGAATGATTTTGAGAATATGTTATGATTTATACTTAACTTGGAGAAAGAGTTATCATTTAACCTCATAAAATAGTCCCAGTAATTCAAATTTTTGGTACATAAGAATCCAAATTAAGATATAAATCCCTAAGACATTGCCAATGTTTGCACGAAACCCAGGACCTGGTAAAGTCAGTTGTAAGGGACTTCAATGGGGCAACCACTATTCATTTTATATGCTATATGTTCATGTGTAAGGAACCGAAGAAATGCCTCAAACATTTATCGACACAGAAAGCCTTAAGGACAAGCTCTGGCCTTTGTGATTAGTCTAAGGAATGTCACCCAAGGAAGCAGAATTGTATCGAAGGATGCACCCCCCACTCCTTTGCAGTTTGTTGCTCCTTAGACAAGCCTCAAAGGGGGAAAAAGGGGTCTGGGTGAAACCAGAAGTTTCCAATCAAGCACGAGGATTTGTTAATCACTAGTGCCATTGTGTAAACCCGATACTATGTGGCTCTATTGTGTAAACCAGACCCCATGCATGCCTTGCTAATGACTTCATGCCTTCGCTATTGAAGAGGTGACAAGAACTGATAAGAGGTGATCATTTCTGCCCCAGGAGGTGACTGTTTAAGAAGCATGAAGTCAGCAAAATTCTGGGAACTGAGAAAAAACCAAAATATGCTAATCAGCAGATGAAGTTAAAAGAGATGCACGGAAATAAACTCTACAAGTTGGGGAGAGTTATAAAGTAGTTATGTTTATTCTGGCGATGGTGTGCAAGGTTGATTTCTCCACAAAGCTTGCACACCACCAACACATTTTACCAGAAATTTATAGAGTGTAGATATACATATTCATAGAGTCACACAATACATATGTATTAATAAAGGTGGAGTTAGTTCAAAAGGCTTGCATCAGCAGTTTATGTTATCTTTATTCCTGGTGGTCGTCCTTGGGGGTCTTCCGGAGGAATGCTCACAGTCTTCCTCATGTTGTACTTTTCACACCGTTCCTCAGAGCATGCAGATTCTCCTAAGTAATTTATTGAACAACGAGAGTGGTCCCAGCCGGATTACTCCCTCTATCTTACCTAAAGGCACTAGCACACTAGTTTCTACTGTCCATACATGGCTATCTATACTCTGCAAAGACTCAGCTTGTTAGAACACATCTGCTTCCCAAGGATGTGTCTCTTGGTTTTGATGAACACAGCAGTTCTTTTTAAGTTTCCACAGAAAACTGCTTTGTTTTGACGAGCACAGTAGTCCTCGGTAAGTTTCCACAGAGAAGTCAAGGCAAGCAGGATTATTAAGCAATATACAGAAATCATTATAAATTGCTAAATTACTATAAATTGCACAGCAGGTGATAATTTCCCTGTATCAAAAGGCTACAGATACTTTGCTGTGTGTGCACCCACCACCCAAGATTACCAGACCTGAGACAACACTGGATCCAGGGGTGGTGATCTGGATTTCTTTGACTTTCTTTTTTTCCTTTATTTTTCTTTCTTTGCCATTCTTTTCTTTCTGATAGATTTATAAGAGACCACATTGCTTATTATCTTTTTCCAACTTTAAATTGCTTTCTACCACAAGTAAAACATTTTAACCAGTTCCTTGGTATCATTTCACCTTAATTTAACCCAAGGTGATCACAGAACCATTGCGACTCTGGGTTTCCAATCCATCTCGTGACAGCATGCTGATCTAGATGTAGAGAAAATTATTCGACCAAAACATCTTTCCTAATCAGCAAATTAGTTTTCATGAAATTCATACTACATCTGAAAACTTTAACAGTAAAGTTGGTGGGTTGGTTGTTTTTTTTCTTCAAATGAGATTTTGAAAAAAAAAATATGGTTTGGAAATCAAAAAAGTATTTGTTGGCTGTTCTAAGTAGCAGACCTGAGTTCAGCTTGTTGCTCCAGATCAACCCTGTATCTCAGTTCCATTAAAGGTATCCTAACAGCAAGACTAGCAAGACATTATAAAGAAATAATTTCCTACACATTGGGCCACAGAAAGCATAAAAAAGTGCATAGGTCTGTAACCAAGTAGTTACACTCCCCTGAATGATCATAAACCTGGATCAAAAAGCAGATTTTATCCAGTGACTTCTTGGTGTAAAGTACATAAGCAATCATTACAAACTGTGTCTTAGTTTCCATCTAGAAAATGAAGATTACTGGTACTTCCTTATGTTATGGTGTTGTTTTGAAAATAAATTATAAATACTTGTCTAAATTCATACAGTTTCTTTATATAAAGCTACATTTACACTCAAAATTGTCCAGCAACATTTTCTGTCTGTTGAATAAACTATGTACTTTATTGACTACTTTAAAACATATATGCTATTACATTTTCACTACTCCCAAATATTGTAGGAAGGGCAGGGTAAATAAATAAATATTAAATATCTAAAAAGAACTGCAGAGATTTTCATAATTCTAGATGCCTTAGAATGATAGATGTAGTTTCCCAGATTATCTGGAAAGGCACATTCAGACCATAATCTTAATTCTCTTGTGATAAAGCTGTTCACAAACCTTTCATAGTGATGGATGTAAGAACTATCAGAAGTTCCTTTCTTCACAACAGCAAGAAACATTGTCAAATTTATCATACATACAGTATTTTGTTTTAACTATGAAAAGGTTATAGTAGTTTGCCTTTTTTTTTTTTAGGATTTTGCACAACATTTTGTAGACAAATGTATGGCACAGTGACAAAGGAAAGGCAATAACCATTTAAAAATAGACTCAACATACGGATATGTAATTAACGTGAGTTATAGCAGAGTTGTTCACCAACTCAGTGAGGCTAAGCTACTTAGCAGCATGAAAAACTTCGAATATATCATTCTGTCATGATGTAGCAGTGGTGGGCAGAACTTTACATACACAGTGCAATCTTAACTCTGATGAGGCCAGAATTTCTCTTCTCCAGTGTAAAGCAGCCTACGGTCAGGCTTCTTTTACCTCACTTTCACCATGCAGAAGAGAACATGCTCCAGCTAACCATTTCAGATATATTAGGTTTGCAGACACCACAGCTGTTCTCACACCAACTCATTTCCTCTGTATATCTCTGATGGAATATTGTGGCTGTGTGCCACAGTGCCTTAGAAATCACCTGAACAACAGTTCATGTCACCTGTCACTATGAGAGCACTTCCTCCTCTCCTCTCCTTTTAAGAGGCAAATCCCAAGCATTTAGGATACAAGAAGTGTACAAGAAGATATCTTGTGATACAAGAAGATACGAGAGACAAGTATGCTATAAGAAATCCAGAAAATTGTGAAAAGTAGAGAAAGCACATGAAAATATTAAGACAGATTACCATCTCACCACTGCAAGGGAATGTGGCTTGCACAACAGAGCCCCCTAACAAGGGTTGAACTGTAGGCACCTGAGAAAAAAAAAGTCCATTGAATAAAATAGAAACACAGAAGACAGTGTTCTACTTTTCAAAAAGATATGTATCATCTACAATCTACATCAAAGAAGCCTTGACTCCACCATCCTCTGGTACGGCTAAGTCTTACTTTAATCTGGATAAATTCATAAGAGAAACAAGATAGGAAGACCAATCCATTTTACAATTTCTCCAGACATCACAGTGTGCCCTCAGCTGCAAGAGGGAGTGTTTACTGCCATCAGCATGTCTTAATATCTCTACAGATATCAACTGTTAGCTACTACAGCAAGGCAAATGGGCAGGACACTTTCTAACCTGCAAAGGCAGGTGACTTCATCCTACCTCCACCTTGTGTGGGTTCCTGACCACCACCAGGTTGATGAATAAATGAACTATTGCCTTATTTTTCACAGTTAAAAAAACCCAAACCAAAAAAAAAAAAAAACAAAAAAAAACCGCAACGCCGAAACTCCCGAATGAAAAAAGAGCTGGGAGGGAAATAGCCACTCTTCTAATTCCAGTACTCCTTATATTTGAGAGAAGACAACCAAGTATATCCCTCTAATGTTTCCAGTGTTGCAATATACTTGAAAAATAACATATTTGGAGAGCTATGTTTATATTTCCCTTTAAATTAATTGTTTTCTAGACTGAGAGCAAAATTGTTACTATCTGTTCCGAATGTCTGTAAATACCGCAGTTATTTTGTTAATAGCAAATTGTTATCTAACATCTGGAAATAAAAAAGTGTGAGAGAAAACAATTACTTCTTTCTTTATTTTTCTTTCATGTAGCTGCAATATTAACAAGCCAGTTAGAAAAATGAGAGCATGAATGGAAGTAGAAAAGTGACCAAAAACATAGAAGGCACTCAGTAACACCATAATGTGGCTAGAAACATACTGTTCTAGCATGTAAATTAATACAGTATTTGCCTTTTGTTAATCCCTTAAAATACCTTTTTCCTCCAGTTCACCCTTGGAAGATAACATTACAAAAAATTCAACCAGATACTGTAAAAAATCTATAAAAATATTTCGCTGATATGAAGAGTAAGGAAGCAAAACTCTAGTGTGGATTCAAAATCTTTATTGTCAGGATCTACTGAGAAATATATGCATATGCTCTATTTTTTTTTAGGAATAAAACTTAGATTAAAATTTGTTTGACCCTAGATAAAACTCTTGGAGAAAAATCCCGTATCATTAATAAAATATACTTATATTTGCAACTGTTGTTTATAAAATGCTTAAACTCCCCTTATTTGTATAGCATGTGCATGTCCCAGGAGATGTAATTAATAATAAATCCATCTTTCACCATTTGGATGCTTCAGGTTTGTACCTTTCCCCTCTTCTTATCATCTTCCTTAAACATACTTTGAAGGAAATAAATGGAGGTCAACCTGTAATTTCTGAGTAAAAATTTAAATGAGCTTGTGAAGCTGCAACACTATATGAATATGTAAATTACTATTCCAGCTTTCTCTCAACAGAAATGTAAAAATAGATATTCAATATTTGCCATTAATCAAAAGCTTTATATATTTTCAAATGTTTGGATTAATTAAAATAATTTATAACAAGCTAAACACATACTGTTGATAACTGTAAATATTTTAACTTTAGTAATTCCACAGGTCAAAGATATCGCTAAGTCTAATTAGGTTAAGTCATATCAGCTTTGATAGTTGTGGCCCAGTAAATATTATATTTACCACTGCTGGGAGCAGGTGTTTGGCTTTGTTGCATTCCAGGCATGTCTTGCCTGCCCTTGGCCTGAGCAGGGCTGAGCTGGGTTTACCAGGTGCCCCGTGGGCAAGTGCCCATTGCCCAGCCTGTCTGAGCCCCAGCTCAGTGAGTGCCCCCAGGGAAGGGGCTGACCGCCCCAGGCAGTCCATGACAGACAAACGGTGCCCAGGGGTATTGGGAGGCTGCAAGGGGCAGCTTTCAAGGGGCAGAGTTAGGGGAAAGGGAGCAAGCAGGGATGCATGAAATGAAAGAAAATGTATGAAAAGAAAGCCAAAACTACCCCAGGACTGGGGAAGAAGGGACTCCACTGCTAGCATCATGCTCCTGGTGAGAGCTCAGGGTGGTGGCCATGTGAATGATGTGCCCATCCCTTCCAGGTCTTTCTATAGGAGACAGAATCATCAGTCTTCAGCCTCAGGCCATGGAGATGTCAGACCACAGCATTGGAGACAAGCTATAGGTACTGGGAAAATTTGCTGGGGCTTGATAGTGATTTTAAGTGTATTGTTACTAAAGCTTTTCTTAACGGAATAAGAATGACCGTTAAAGACAGCTGAAACATTACTTGAACTAATAGTGAATTTTTGGCTCCATGCATATGGAGTGTTTCCTGTGGCCTGCCAGAACATGAGTGTGACCTGTTCACTAGTACACAAGGAAACAACGTTGTCATCAGGTTCAGTTAGCTGAGCTTAAGGTACCAGATCTCAATTTAGATGTGATAAAGTAGGACTAGTCTCTAAGAATGATGTACAGCAAAACTAGAATTTATGTTTCTGAACCTATAAGATTTGTAATCTCATTTATTCAGAATATTTTTTCAGAATATTTTTGTTATGGTGATTAGTGAAAGTGTTAACTAATCCCTGTTATGCCATGCTTTTAAAGTGCTTTGTTCTACTGCTTTTACAAAACACATGAAACATAAATAAATTCACACTTAATCTGTACTAACAGTAATATTACTTCACTGAAAAATCCTCATGATATTCTCTGTCTTTGACACCACCTATCCTTCGTATCAGTTATGTTAGGTAATGATTCCAAATTACGCTGTCTAAACTAGTCTACTGTGAAATAGTTTTTAATTAATTTCTTTCTCATTGTTACATTTATTTATTTATGGCTCTTGATTTTCTTGAAACAATGTAACCCAAGTCTGATAATTTTGACTTTATTTATAAAACAAACTAAATTCCCACATTCTCACAGTTTTGTCACTGTAGTTTTTTTCCCCAAAACTCATGCTATTATGTATGAATGTCATAAGTTGAAGTGACACTGAGACCTCTGAAGTATACACAAATGCGAAGCTTATTTTGTCAGCAGAAAAAAGTCACTATGATCCATGAAAATACTTCAGGGGAACCAGCATCCTACATGTCACATAAAATTATATTTGTATATTAAAACTATCACATTAATTATCTAGCAGTCCTCATTATGAGATCTCTGTGAAAAGTTGTAAAGTTATTTCAACTTTTAAAAATTTTAAAGGCATTCATTTGTAAGAAATAGCATATAAGAACTACTTAACCAATTATCCTCTTATGCTGTTAATCATATCCATAACTGGCCTTATTCAATGAGATGTATTAAAGCAAAATTCCTGATGATTCTGTGCAAGAATAAACTCAGTGAGTTATGTCAGTAAAAAGTTATAATCTGAATTAATACAAGAAATAAATTCAAACTGACTTTTTTGCACCAATCAACATATCTGCTGACACATAATTTATCAGATATCACATCTTTTCCTAACATTTCTCCTAATAAAATAGCTAAGCTCATCTCATTGTTATAAATCTAACTCCTGTGTATTTTCTTTTTTATACTGTTTGCACCACTACCACTTGTTATGAAGGTAAGATGAAACCCTGCAAGACTTCATGTTAAAATAGGTGCAACAATGAGTGAGAGGGACAGAGAATAGACAAGAATTTGTGAAATCATGCAACAACTTTTCTAATTTTAATGTATTGCTTATGCTCTTGCAGACCTACACAGACAGACACACAGACTCATATCTTTCTCCTGCAACTCAGCTTTGCGGGATTCTTCGGCACTGCTGCACTGTGGAAACCTCCTCCTAGGAGACATCTTTAGCACATTAGTCAAATACACCATCTTGCAATCAGTTATAGATATAAAAATGGTTTCTGCCCAGAATACTTTAGAAAAGCTCTCATGAGGTGACTTTTTGAGCAGCAGGTGCTGGTCTCCAGTTTCTTCTGTAATTTGGTGTCCTCCTTTTCACTATCATAATACCCACCAGAAGACTTTTCTGGACAAGTGACCTGTTCTCCCCAGAGAACAGTTAAGATGCCCAGGAAATAGATACTGTTTCAGTGAAAGGAAAAGCAGTGTTAAGGAATTGGATTGGGATAGATGTGTTGGTTTAGGCCCTGCTGGGACCGGAGACCATGTTGCCATTGTCCCTCCCCCATCCTCAGACCGAGTAGGGCACAAACTCTGGGGTTAAAATAAGGAGAAATTTAATACAACAGCGTAATAAATAACAATCTGAACAACAACAATAATAACAACAATAGACAGTAATAACAATAAACAAAAGATAGACAGAGAAATGCCGCAGTGAACACATCCAGCCCCTGTGCGTGCTTCCCACGACCAAAGCCACAAAGGAAAGCTTCCTGTGCTGCCATGCCAGACCTAATGTCATCATGATATGAATAACCAGGCTGGAGATCCCTTCCCCCAACAAGAGAAACTTAACCCTATTCTAGCTGAACCAGGACAATAGGGCAGTGTGCTTTACAGTGAAGAGAAGACAAAAATTAAGTATTACTAATTTTCTCAGGTAAGAAACTATTCCATTTAACTCTTCTGTAAAGAGCAAACCAAGAAGCCTCTTCTCCTTAACATTCATAAAATCATAGAACGATTTGAGTTGGAAGGGATCCTCAATGATCATTTAATTCTAGCCTCCTTGCCATGGGGAGGGAATTCTTTCACTAGACCAGGTTGCTTAAAGCTCCATCCAGCCTGACCTTGAATACTTCCAGGGATAGGACATCCACAAGTTCTTGGGGCAACCTGTTCCCAGTGTCTCAACACCCCAATCATAAAAAATTTCTTCCTAATGTCCAATCTAAATCTACGCTCTTATAGTTTAAAACCATTGCACCTTGGTCTTGTCACTACAGGCCCTGGTAAAATGTTTCTCTCCATCTTTCTTACAACCCACCTTTAAGTATTGAAAGGTCACAATAAGGTTTCCCTGGAACCTTCTCTTCTCCAGACTGAACAACTGTCTCAGCCTTTCTTCACAGGACACGTGTTCCAGACCTCTGACCATTTTTGTGGGCATCTTCTGGACCTGCTCTAACAGGTCCATGTCCTTCTTGTGCTGGAGACTCCAGAGCTGGACTCCAGATGGGGTCTCACAAGAGCAAACTAGAGGGAGAATTACCTCCCTTGACCTGCTGGCCACACTTCTCTTGATGCAGCGGATATGACTGGCTTTCATGACTGTGAGTGCACATTGCCAGCTCAGAGTTTCGCAGGGCTACTCTCAATCCATTCATGCTTCAGTCTGTATTAATACCAGGAATTGCCCTGACCCAGGTGCAGGAGTATGAACTTGGCTTTGTTGAACTTAATGATGTTTGCATGGGTCCACCCCTCAAACCTGTCAAGGTCCTTCTAGATGTCAATCCTTCCTTTATACAAATCAACTACACCACTGAGCTTGGTGTCATCCACACACTTGTTGAGAGAGAAGTCAATCCCACTCTGTCACTGCTGAAGATATTAAATAGTATTAGTCCCATTATGTATCCTTGAGGGATATCATCTGTTGCTGGTTTCCACTTACTTAGACATTGAGCCATTGACTACTACTCTTTGGATGTACCATTCAGCCAGTTCCTTATCCATCTAACAGTTCATCCACCAAGACCATATCTCTCCAATTTAGCAGCAAGAATGGTGTTTGGGACTGTGTCAAAGGCCTTACAGAAATCAAGATAGATGACATTTACAGCTCTTCCCTTGTCCACTCCGTTTCAGAAGGCCACTAGATTAGTCAGGCATGATTTGCCCTTGGTGAAGACGTGTTGGCTGTGTTTAATCACCTCCTTGTCTTCTGTATGTTTGAAGACATTTCCCAGGATGTTCCATGATCTTAAGGGCATGTAGGTGAGGATGACTTGTCACTAATCCATACCTTAAGATTAATACCAATACCTGGAATCCCTTTAATTTAAACAGAGAGATCTTTATGAGAATGTCATGAAGAGCTGAAGTGAAGGATCTCCTCTCAGTTACTGCAGGTCACCTGGGCATGAGATGCAGTCATTTCAGAGGTAAAACCCATCCCAGTAAGCTACATAACGGACAGCAGAGACTTTGCAAGATCAACTATTCTTTGTATGTCTGTGCTATCCAGTTTGCCAACAATATGTATTTTTGATACCATAAAGTCCTCTTGTAAGTTTACTGCTGTTTGCACTTGTTCCAATCAGTCACTAATGCCTTTATCATTTGGTGGAAGGATTTCAATACGTCTCTCATCCGAACTCCAGGATCATTCTGGGAGAAGGGGACTGACAAATAGTTCTTCACTTCTATTTTTACATCTTAGAATGATGTCTTGTTGTTTATATTATCCTATTTTCCTACTTTTCTGTTGGCTTAATAAAGCATGGGAAAGGCAGTTGTTTTCAATGAGAAAATTATTCAAAATCCTCTGCTGTCCACCTTGTAGACCCTACATTATACTGAAAAATAAATGGTGGCACATACAAGATATTTAAAACACACCTTGAAGTGAAATAAAACCTCACAAAAGCAATCATTAAGAGCTGTATTAATTTTAATGCCTAGGAGGTTAGGTAATTTCAATAAAATAAGATAATTGACCCAGTCTTAAAAGGTGCTTCTGAGGTATTTTACTCCTAGGGCCTTTAGTAAGACTGCTGGTTGACAATATCTCATATTCTCTGGTTCTAAAAGAACGGTAATAAGTAAATGAATTAGGGTTTTCTTTTTTGTTAGAGACAGGTAATGTATTAGTACAACTTGGCTAGATGTTTAAGGACCAGACAGTCCACCTTAACTTAGACAATTTTAAAGAAAAAAAAAAAAAACAAAAAACAAAAAACAAAACAAAACAAAAAAACCCCAAACCACACAACAAACCAAAAAAACACCCCAAACCTGAATTTGCTGTTATAGCAGCAAATAAAACATTTTAACTTGAACTATTTCAGTAATCAATATCTAATCTGCACTCACAGCATTTTTATTTTAGTTAAAAAGCAAAAGGGCAAAAAGGTGGAGTGTTTTGTAGCCAACGAAGGAGCTTTAGCTTTGTTATTTTGTGTCTGTTTTGCCACAGAAAGTTCCGGTTTCATGTTTCTAATATTGATAAAATAAGGCAATTCATCTTTTCTACTGAGTTATATCTTGCTCTCTAAACATCAGCCTTATTTTATCATGCAGTTTTTAAAAGTTTCAACTGACCCCATTGACAATGCCCTAGAGTATTATCCTTCTTTCAGTTACTATGTTGACATTGTAAGTGCATCTCAGATATTCGGAAGCATTTGCACCTCACCACCACACTTTGTTCTCTGTATGACAATGAAAACTCATAACCTGACAAATGAAACTGGAAGACATATCCATATTGCTGCATTAAGGCACAGCAAATTGCAGATAAACAACACTCTTGTTAAAATGATATTTCATAAAGGCTATAGTTAGTCTGGAGATAGAATGCTTTCCACTGAGCACATTTTTTGTTGTTGCTTTTAGAGATCTGAATTAGGTGAAAGGAAAGAGGTATTCTGTTACTAGCAAAATGATTACAAACTGAACCTCATAATTATAAATGTGTATTCAGGGTTTACTTATCTACTGCTCGTTCACTATATCAGTATTTGAGACAGTATTTCAGCTCATATCAGTATATGAGACAGTATTTCAGAGTGTGCATACACAAGCTGATACCCTATAAAAAACTCATCTTTAAAGGTCTGGGAATCATTATTTTTATTTATTTATATATTTATGTATTTTTGCCAGAATAAAAATAATTGGCCTTTGTTTTGCATGACCAGGAAACTTCTATTAGTATACTGTTTAAATAACATAAACATGTATACTCAATAGAACTTTTGTTTACAAACAAATATCCTAGAAAACCTTTTTCTCATGTCCAGACTGCACAGCACATTTATAAATAAGGAACTGAAGTTAATAGCTACTTACAGCAGTAAATGTGTATAAGGAAGGTGAAAAAAGCACAATATGCATTACTCTCATCTATTTATAATTTAAGCTTTTGTCTGTTAACTTATCTGAGGCCTATTAGTGCAATTTAAATCTATCATTCAAGTACTGCGTACTTGGGACTGACTATGAGAAAAGTTTCTAATGTAAAAATGCTGAAAAAAGAATTGAATCTTGATGTGAGATCCTACAAAATCAAGGGAAGAATTCACAGTGTAATATAAAGATGTATAATATTAATAGAGTACATATATAATTCTTGCTATAGAATAGTAATGTCAACCCATAGCAATACCGACATTTAGTAAGTTACTTTATACAACAGAAGAGAAAATTTTTGGCGGGAATGTTTAGATCGTAAGTTTTCCATATGGCTTTTGAAATATTCCTAAAATGCGTTTTTATGGATAAAGATTGTTGCTGGCACAGTTAATTTGTTTTGAATATTGGTTAGACACTATACAATTTTTAACTAGGCAAAACATGCTTCTTGTTAATATCATTGTAGATTGTAAGGACACAGAATTACTTTGCCTTCATGTACAGGTCTACTTAAACAGTTTTACAATAACAGAGATTACCTCTGATTGATAACCATCTTTATATAGCATTTGGCAAACACTTCATTTTTTGGGTTATTTCTTTAAAAAGGATTTTTAAATTTTAAATATCAGTATTAGGAATATTGAATTTCACATATAAAAGAAACAGTCTATGGAACATTCAGGCATGTATTAAGCCATACAGATTTATAAGAGATAATAGCTGGTTTTAGAATATTTCCCTGGGGTTTTATTTTTTGATATTGTGATTTGCCATTCCTTTTTTTTTTTTTTTTTAATTTGCATATAGACCCTGTTGTGTAGTTTTCTGGAACAGAGCTGATTGATTGATTACATTTTTGACAACAGTCTTATGGTTATATGTAATGAATACAGAGATTACTGTAAAATCAGAATCACAGTTGCAACCTTAAGAAGACTTATTTAACCAGTAATAGACAACAAGATATTAAAATATCTTGTTGATATTATTATCAATAATCAAAATACCTTAGGATTAGTTCATATCTGAGCATTTTGTACATTTGCAATTATCAAGCTATGAAAAAGAATTTCCAGCAGAAAAGAAACTCAATTTAGTAACTTTCATAGAGTAGAAACAGTATATAGCTCAAATTCGTCTAAACTACAGTCTTATTATATAGTCACTGAACATGTAATTACACCATCTATTATTATAATTGCTTTGTCCTCTGAAGACAACTGAAAATAATTAATAAAACTGAGGGAATTATACTTTAAAAACTCTTGTGTGGTACATCAGGAGGAAGAAATCCTTCCTTTTATAACCTTATATAGTAATACTGCCTTCTCTCTTTTAATAAAGGGGAAGTTACAATCTTGTGAGCAGTGTACTGAAAAATATTTCTAACAAACAAAGCCATTTTTAACTATTTCTAAATAAAACAATTTATCTGTTGCAAATTGTATAAAATTTTCTGGGTTTGATAAAGAACTGTCAAACTCAACAATGGAAATCACAATGAACTTTTATTGACTCCGTATTAAAAAGGATTTGAGATATTTTAGTTTCACTCTTCATCCTGGCTGTGATACTTTAATTCTTATTTTCAAGTATCTGTTCCTACTGCAAATGAAACCTAGAAGATTCAATTTGGATCAATAGTAGCAATAATCTACTTTTTTTTCCTCAAACTTTTCACTGTTCATTGTTCTTCTTTTATGGCACTTATGCTCTCTCCCCATGACCTGTGAAATCTTTCTGTAACTTTGTGAGGTCAGTGTTTTCCTACAACTATATGTGATATCCTTATATTGAATCTCATTCTTACAGCCAGCTCTTCAAACATGCACACCTATTGACTATTGAACACATTTTAGATGTTTTCAGGAAACAAGGTGAAAACTTCAATATTGCTTTTACCAACAAATCTTCATTTTTAACTTTTTTTTTTTTTTTTCCTAGATGACATTTGCATTTCAGTAGAAAGTCTCACAAACTTTTACTTCCAACAAGTTCTATTAAGAGGTAGCCTACATACTAGTCTTAATATTTTCAATTTTTAATTATCATTGGTACAGATTAAGGGATAACAAATTCCTATTCTTTCAAATACATCTTACCTCCCTCATTGAATTAAGAGCAGAGAATGTGCTCAGGGGTTACAATATACAAAAGCACAGAACACATGAAATAATACTAAAGGAATCCTGCCAGATATTTCTGTGGTAACTGGCACTGAAATGCCATAGAGTTCTATTGACCCTTATCATCTTCTACTCATTGTGTTACATTGTGCAATAGCGCTATCATTAACCAAGATGTGAACTAGTTTGTGCACAATTTATGTTCCAATACTTGTAATAAAAAGGCACATTTTTTTGATCCAATGTACTTATATCTCATACATGTGCCAAATAATTCTAATAATATATATTAGTGATGGTCTTCACATAAATATCAATTCAGCTACAACTTTGCTATATCATTAGCCATAAAAACTTCTAGAACACTGAGGCACTATGAGCTACCAATGGGCAAGAAATACAGGAGTGTACCTTCAGGGGATAATTTCAGCAAATTATTATCAGCTGTACTTTCATTAACTCAGTCAAGCAAAGATCAACAATCATCTTGGTCTCGCTTTACTGAGAACCATTATAATCCACAATAAAAGAACTTACTTAGTTCTTAAACAATTCGTACAATGTGTACGGTAGAATGACTGTGACCTTATGAAGCTCCTTCCTAGCATAGCAATGTCACGATTTACACTTGCAGCAGTTTTTCCCTTAGAAATTCACGATTAATCTCTTAAATAATTATCTACATGACCTGCAAGTTGTGCTGTTATTATGAGCTCATTTTGATCTTATTGCCACCTTTATATACCCTGTTATTAGTATGCAATAAGGAAATGTGTGAATAGATATTTACTATCCATAAAACACCATCCATCAAAGGGAGAAACAAATACACACTGTAAAAGACAATGGAGACTTTACTCAAACTGGCATATTATGTTTTCCTGATAAAGTATTCTAGTGGCATTATTCAGGTATGTCCATTTGTGAGATGGACTTTGCCAATAGCCCAAGGAACTTTACTATCTCATTTGTTTTGGCATGTGTCAGAGCAGTTATATAATAGCAGTGTACCATAACAAGACCATTGCAACTTTATTTATGCTAAAATATTTCATTATAATTCTGGCCAGCTGTCTTGTATTCATGTTAAGCACAATCAGCTTTCAGACCAGACAATGTAAACAATATTACTTTTGGTATACAGTTGTGTCAGATTTTTCTG
The DNA here is from genome assembly GCF_965140245.1 of Athene noctua. Classification (NCBI taxonomy): domain Eukaryota; kingdom Metazoa; phylum Chordata; class Aves; order Strigiformes; family Strigidae; genus Athene; species Athene noctua. Next base: position 158,421,029 of record NC_134037.1, read on the forward strand.
TAATTTCTTGACTAGGAACTTTATTCTGTGTAGGCTGTTCAGTAACATCAATCTGCTGATAGCTGGTACCTGATTAGGGATTTATTAATTTGGAACTGATTCAAGTGAGAGTGGAGACAGGAAAACAAGATCCAATTTAGCAGTCTGGCAAGAAAAAGAGTGGACAAAGTACACAGCAGAGAAAAACAAAAAATAAAGTAGATAATATTGTGCTTGAATTACGCTAAGTAATCCTGCTCTGATTTTTGCAGATTGAAAATCTCTAACTTGCTCATATTGTATCAAGACTAAAATTTAGTCAATTCTTGATGGTGGTCATTAGATGTCTGGTTTTTTTTTTTCTTCCTAGGTGGGCGTTAATTTAATGCAAAAGCGACAACTGCAGTACAGTATCACTCCATTAAGTCAAATTGCTGTCACTTAGACCTTGTTTATCCTCCGTGCCTGTTCATTAATGAAATATAAGACACACTCCTTTAATACTTAGAAAAATGTCAGTATAACTGTCAAGATGCTGTAGTGCTTTCAAATATGTATCTTATGATTTATAAGTAGGAAAAATAATTTACTTTCAGAATGAACCTTTAAATGTGATATGTTAGTTTGGAGCAAAGGCAATGAGCTGATGATACCAGCATCTTGCAGCTTCAGGATTGCCACTGTGCCACCATGAGACAGTTCTTTCTGCTGGAGGTCACAGAGTTTGGGAAATTGTCAGGCCTTTACCACCACAGGCCCTCCAGCTTAGTCAGACATCTATGACCTCGATGATGTGCAGGAATACGGGGCTACATGACCCCTGAGGTCACTTTCTGTCCTATTTGTGTACGATTTTCAAAATGTGAACTGATAGATGTTACTTGAGCATTTTTCTGCAATATGCTTTTGACTGTAGACTTCTCAAATGTAAGTAGAGTTTGAACAAATTTCTATGCTTTTCAGTATCTCAGAAAAAGCAACTGAATTAGAAAATTACACTGCTGGACAGATGATTGCTAACGTAACACCAGCCTGCCGTGACTGCTAACTCACTGTCAGACTTCAAACACTGGGCAAATGTCTCATTCATCCTGGTCAGGTCCTCATCCAATTCTGTTTAACACTTAGGCCTATCTTTCTTACGTGGTGAAACTGCCTTTCTCCTCATGGAGATTTTATTTTAACAGCATATAATTATATATATATATATATATATATATATATGTGCTGGTTTCCAATGTATTTATCATGTTACTGTTTACAGGTGCCCGGGTCTGTCGCGGGCTGCCGCGGGGCGGGTGTGCGGGGAGGCCGGGGCTGCCCCGTGCCGGACACAGCCGGTTCCAGCCGGCTCCGACCGACCCACCGCAGGGCACGGCTGAGCCCCGCAAGGGATGAAGAAATCAAGTTGAGCCTGAGAGAAGGGAGGAAGAAGGAAGGTGTTAATTTAATATGTCTTTGTTTCTTACTGCCTAAATCTATTTTAATTGTCAATAAATTGAGTTATTAACAAATAATTTTTCCCCAAGTCGAGTCTGTTTTGCCTATAGAGGTAACTGGCAAGTGATCTCTTTATCTTGGCCCATGGACTTTTCTTTTTTTTTTTTTTTTTTTCCCTCTCCTCTATCCTGTTGAGGAAGGGTAGTGCAAGAGCAGATGAGCGGGTATCTGGCAGCCAGCCAAGGACTGTGGCTGTATAATTTACAACAGAAATTGGTAAAGGTGGAGAATAATCAGTAACTAAAAAAGTCTATCCAATCTTTACATCAGTCTATTGATACCTTTTTGGAAACAGTGTATCTTGAACAGAAAGTTTTATTAACTACCTTGTTAATAAGTATAGATTTCTGGATAATTAATTAGTAATGATAATGGGTTAAAACATTTTGAACCATTGTATTAGATCATAGGATGGATTTTGAGGCTAAGGGATTGAATAAGATTATCTCTAAGAATCCAGTAACTTTTTTTTAATAAAAATATAAACTTTGTAAACAGTATTAACAAAAGATGGGTAGGGAACAATACAAGACAAAATTAGCACTCAGAATGGAATTGACTTGATAGTCACTCATTACACTTAACAGTCACTTGTAGCTGTGACCAGTCATATTAGGAACATAGCCATAGCAATGTTTTTTCTAGTTGGCCTTGACTGGTAATTGTTGAGGAAGCATAATGTTCTGCAAAGATAGCAGTAGACCAAGTCCACAATCCAAAAACCCAAGACTGAGAAGATTAACAACTCAGTTGTTCCCTTCATAATGAATGTTATAAACCTCTCTGGAGGTGGAATCTCAGATGATGAATGAGTGAATATGGACATTACACACACTGTGGGGCGTGCTAGGGAGCACAGTCCAGAGTACAGAATAGTAAGTCTCAATTAGAGGGCCAACATCTGCCATTTATCAGCATCTTGGTACCTGTCTTGCTGGATGCAGCCTGGCTCCTGCAGTGTCACATCAATGTTCACAACTCAGGCTCCCTGGTGCTTCCTTCTAAGAGTGTCTCATTGCTGGGACATGCCACAACAAGTATCCAGTCTGATGGACACAGTGTGGAGACAACTCAACACCAGTGCCCAAAATGTGCCTTCGGAGGTGAAAGCCCGAGAAAATGTAGGACAGACACAAGCTGCCTGGAGGCAGCTGAGGGCTGGGAACATCACTTCTAAGTGCAGCTGGAATAGCATTGCTGACGGGTCCTTGAAAGAGAAATGCATTCACTCACTGACAGGTCTGAGCTAACAAATCCTGCAGGATTAGAGCTGTTTCAGAGTAAAGGCTGACTTCAGGTCATCATGGATAAATGATCCAGATACGAGTGAAAGCTCTTCAGAAATATTCTATGACTTTAATTTCTTTTTATTTAAATGTGAATCTTATCATCCTGTAATGAATAGACACTTACTCTCCAAAGTGGAGTGTGGACGCTATAGTCTCTCTACCTAATAGTAAATACTGGCTCAGGATTACTCCAGATATGCTGGAGACAACAGGTAGAGACAACAAATGCTGCGTGAAATTCAGACATGGAGTGAGACAGACACAGTGCCTGAGTGAGGAGGGATGAAAATGTAGGTGGGAATGAAATAAAAGGTGGGAAGAGAGTAAAATGAAAAAGAAAACGTGTCATGTCAAGTTCATGAAAAGCATGTATTTGAATAAGAATGGTCTTTTTCTGAATCAGAGGCAGCAGCTGATTTTTAGCTACTTTTCTCCTCCAGACAAACTATTTATGCAGTGGTTATCTGTGTGTTTAGAGACAGTTGTCCTGCTTAATTTAAAAAACAATAAGGCTTTGATACTCTGTATTCAAACATCAATGAAGAGTTTTACTTCAGGTGAATGCCAGAATGTATAAGGTTAAGAAAAGAAGACTAAGAGTTTGCAAGTGTTTTTAATAGGAGGTATGGATTTAACGATCAGTTGACTTTTATGGGCCTTGGAAACTTTCTAAGTTTCTTATAAATCTAAATAGCTAACAATATGGATAGATTTGTAGCTGATCTAAATCATTAGAGCGCCATGGCTGCAAATTGAAAATATAGCCATATGTAGTGGACAAAAGTTTTAAAGGCATCACTTTTGTTAACACCAGTAAGTAAAATATTGTAGACTGAAGACAGTATTAATTGTACTGACAGTACAGAGCTCAAGAACCTGCATATACTATATTGTTTTCTGCTTTTCAGCACATTTCAAATGCAACCTTGTCTTTTGGCTGTTCAGAGTAAATTAATTTAGAGGCTAAAAATAACCTAGAAGAACACAAATCTACACATGGTTGACAAAATAACTCCTCATTCCAATGAACAATATTTCTCTAGTTTATAAATAAAACAATTTTGCTTTTTAACATTCTCTGATTGAAGTAGCTCAGAAACTACTCCAGCATTTGACATTTTGATTTTAAGCTGAAGTGCAGAAAAATAGACCATGTGTGGTCACTGAAAATTCACCTAAGAGATTAAGCATTACAAACTGTTTAGCAACATCTCAGATATTCATTTATTTATGAAAAGGCATCATATATTTTATAATAAGGTTTTAAAACATGTTTTGAATAAAACTAGCAAGGGACCTAAGCAGGATATAAACTACAAGCTAAAGTATAAACCAGGTAGATTATAGGTACAAAGACATTACGATCACCATTTTTAGAAATAGATAAGTTAAATACCAATGTTTGTACTTTTTTCTTTGTTTGTTTAATCAGTAGTTGGTCAATTTTCCTTGTGAAGAGGTCATCTAAATTTTTGATGGCATGTAACTGTCTTCCTCAAGAACAACACTGGATATTTATATTTTTTAAATAAGAGAAAATGGTAGCTTCTATTACACAATTACAGTGATTAAAATCACAACGTATCACAGAACACATAAAGAGCTTCAGTTTTCAGTTGCCTGTTTCCTTATGTGCAATTGCGTAGGATCACTTCCATAATTACAATACCCATATATGATGTCCTAAAACTGTGTACTTTGGGTTTCTCTGGTAAGATCAGGCACACAGAGAATAAGTGAAAATCAACATATGTTCCTTCTGACACATCATTAAAAGAGGGTGGAATTCCACCATAGGTATGGCCAAGGTGTCAGAAATGTCTTCAAAGGAACCTTAATGTGACCCATTTCTTATTCTAAAGGAGTGGCTTGAGGATGCAGTATTTTGGAAGACTCTGCAGCATCAGAATGAACATCATGAAGAGACGAGAAGTAGAATAACTCATCCTTCTTTATAAATCGTAAATTCTCTTGAATATCTCAAGATCCTTGGGATTTATGCTTGACTCTTAAGATACGTGTATATTTGTCAGGTCCTAGTGCCAGGCTAGCAGCAGAGGTTTTTCTTTTTAACAAGTCCCATTGCAATACAGCAAATAAAAATAATTTAAATAAAAATTATAGTGGGGAAGCTTAGATCTAGAACCTGAATAGATTTCTTCAAGCTAGACTATTGATATCACAAAATTTTAATAAACAATAAAGGAAAGAAAATAACTAAACTCTGAAGAACTATATTTTCTCCTATCTCAGAAATCTGTGAACAGGAAGAAGACAGATCTCTTTCTTAATTTTAATAACCTGAAAGTTTGATGACTACAGTTAATATTGCAAAAGGCAAATTCAGATTAAAAATTTACCCAGCTAGCATGAGCACTTAAAGTGGAATGATTTTGTGTTCTTGTGTAATAACCACAGAAGTAACCTGATCAACCAGCTTCACCTGAAATATCCCAGGGAAAATTAATGTTATCAATAAAAAAGATGTGCTTCAGTTTATGTTACAGTAACTACAATGAGTTACTTTTTTTCATTATGTTAGGATGCATGTGAAAAATACACACATCATTTCATGTCAATGTAACACGGACTTTTTTAAAAAAAAATTTCTTGTTCACAAGTGAAGTGCTAAGGCTTGGACAATAGGCCCAAGGCAGAGTTGACCTATAGATGAATCCTGTATATTTCATAACTGGTAACCATTATGCCAACAGGTATTATACTAAGCTATAACAAAGCACCTATCCCAAAGTAAAAGGTGGAAGTGTTGAAGCCTGAGCAATAGGCCCTGAACCAAAACTGTTAACCCGGAATGTAATCCTTAATGAAATATGCCATGGAGGATGTAGCTACCTTGAATGTATCCTTCCCTTCCTTTGAATGTGAATAGAATAACAGAGTCATGGAGGCTGGTGTCTGCCTATGTGACCTGATGTGACGTAGCTACTTTGAATGTATCTTTCCCCTCTTTTGTATGCGAATAGAATAACAGAATCATGGAAGCAGGTGTCTGTCCCCAACACTTGATGTGAGACCTTGCACATAATTCCATCAGATAAACCAAGAAACTCCTTTGACTTCTTCCTTGAGCCCTGGCCAGGCTCTGGGGGGAACCTAATGTGAGATTGAAACCAGGAATTTCCTCTTAATATAAGACTGGGCCTGCTCACAGCTACTTTGGAATCCTCACCTATGGGTGGACGCACCGCATAGGATTTCCCACTTGCCAGGACAGGCTCTGCAAACCCTCGCTGTAACCGGAGCTCCCCAGCCACTGCGGGTCTGGGTGATGGTAACGTATGCAAGTGGTGATGGATCTTTCTTAATCACTATTCTCTTTCTCAGGTAGTAATGATTTGATGCATTACACGGTGTTTTCCTATTTGTTTAAGCGCACTGTTCTGTCTTTTCTTACTGCATGTTTTCTGAATTATTCTGTTATATTTTTAAGTTATTTCTAGTAAAATATGCCTACTCTTCTCACTCTGATGTCTGAGTTTAATTGGTATCCCTAATCAGCAAAACAACAAAGTGAAGTGCCGTGGTCATTTAAAAACTGAATAATGGAAGTTCCTTCTACCTTTCTGAATTTCTCTGCAATTTCTTTGAAAGATTTCTCTGTAGCATGCCATCTATACATTTTGTGACTATTGATTTGGCTGAAAATATCCTTGAAATTGAATTCTGTAGGTTTCCTCCCCCTGTCCTGATACCTGTCTGTGTGCTGGAGAGACAGGATACAGCATCTTATATAAACAAGAAGTCTAAGATTCCAAAGAACCTGCTCTTTTTTGTTCTTTTTTTTGTTTTTTTCTTTTGTTTAAACAGTGAGACTTTTGTTGAAAATCTACAAGATGGAAATATTTCACAAAACAAAACCAGTAACTTTATAGGTCATTGCTAGTTGGTTTTACTGAAAGAAAAAAAAATTAAAAGCCCAAACCAACAAACAACACTCCACCCAAAGCCCAAACCCAACTAAGCAAAAAACCGACACCCAGAATATTTGTTATTGGATGACTGAATTGTAGAAAACAGGTTGGTTATTGATCGACTGTGGCAGGTGTACCCACCCAGTGAAAGCAGGGCTTCTTGGCTGCTGAGGTGTAGCAGCTCCTGATTGTCTTTGCTCTCAGGGCTTCACAGTAGTTGGGGTCTTTGGTCAATGGGTACTGCAGTTGACTACGGGTCAGATTTGGCCTGGGTATAAATGGAGTCCCCTGGGGGAGCCATTTTGAGCCTGTGTCCTGGGAGCAGCATGGTGCGGTCGAGGACTCTCCCCTTGGGTTGGAATGCTGCCCTGAGAAGTTCCTCGAGGTTGAAAGTTGTTAGGTGAGTGATAGAGTGATTTAGCATTTTAGTTATGTCTAGAAATATATAGAGAAAATAGATTTTCCTTATGTATTTATAGTTCCTTTAGAATCAGAAATTCTTGAAAGATGAATGGAGGTCTCCCTTTAGAAGGGGAGTGATGCTGTGAGGCAGTAAATTCCAAGTGGTCCTTTGTTGATGCTAAGAGGAGCTCTCTAAATACTCCATAATAGAAAGCTACACCAGAACCCTCCTGGATGTGGACATAAGACACAGGTGTTTTGGAAGCAACAGGTTTATTGTTCCTCCAAATTGCAGAGATCAAGGACCAACAGGGATCAGCTTCAATCCCACATTTTGCTGCCCCTTATATTCCTACTCCTTCCTCTTCAGATCTTGAACTTAACCATCTCATGATCATGGACAATGTTTCCTATTTCTGCCATTTCTTATGTTGCTGTCTTGCTGATGTATTATTCAGGGTTGGCCAGATGCTGCATATGCATTACTCCTCTTTGCTTTTTGTAATGCCGTGGAAGTTTTTCCATTGTGACCTTGCTAATGTAGCTCCTGGTCAAGCCATGGCCCTCTGCACTCATTTCGTCCTCACAGATAGTATGAGAAGGAGCTCTGCCACCCCACCTCTCTGCCACAGAACCTTCACGCATCTCCTATTCTATGTGTGTCCTGTATACTTGCTGCCCTCATAAGGGTGAGAGGTTGACTATATTGGCCATTACCCATGGAAGCTGTGAATATCTGCAAAGTGATTTCTTTCCCTCTCTGGCATCATTGTGACTCTTTAAAGGCAGTACAGCATACCCACAACAAAATTAGATCAGTAACACCTCTGTCAGGTATATAGTGCTTGTAGAAAATCCAGGCTTTTTTGGCCTTGATATTAAAAAAAAACCAAAAACAAAAACCCAACAAAAAACAAACAAACAACAACAAAAAAAACCAAAACCAAAACCACCCACAACAATTTTAGCATATTGCTACCTTTTTTTGTAAGACATTTACTATTCTCTCCTATCCAAATTCACAGAATTTAACTGCACATTATTTTAACAATTATTTGCTCTGAAGAGAACTTAACAGAAATTAAAGCCTAGGGCCTCATTGTGCTACGTCCTGCACACATGTTGGATGAAAAGATTGCCTCTTCATGGTAGAGCTTATAATTTAAATTACTAGCAAGTATGTGCTGTTACAGAGATGATTCGAGCTGTTTGATCAAAAAGCTAGGCATTTCAAGGCAGATATGAAATTCCTGTCTGTGCTCAACAACATAACGTATTAATTAATTAAAATTCTTGCATTACTCTAATTTCATCACTTATATAAACCAGTCATACAATCATTCTAGACAAACTAAAAATTACACTCTTGAACAATTAATAAGTATTAAAGAAAACTTTCAAAGAACCATTTTTATTCAACCAGTCTTCTGACTATAAATTCTAAATGTTAATCTAAAACCGAAAAACAGTTTTTTACTTCTGCAAGACATATTGCATGAGAGGACAAAACCCCATAACTAAGGACCCTTTCAAAACACTTTGACCTTTGGAATAATTTTCCTGACCTCATAGAAATCCATAGGAAGTCTGGAATTAGCTCAATCCTGGAACTGAGTTTAAATTTTATTTACAACTACTGTGACTACGACAGTTTCTAACATGATTCCTGCTAAAATAGAATTTGGAATAGCTTTTGGGTTGCATGCATCCAGACAGCAGATGACATATGACTGCTATTACTGAGAAGTGCCATGAGATCAGCACCAAATCTGTGCTTGCATACCCAAATCTCCATCTGTGGAATTAAATGATTCGGTGAAAGCTCACTATAGCAGATTGTGCTGACAATCAGTTTTATGACTAACCTAGTCCTACTCTGAGTGGGAGAAGTGGAATCTCTGAGCTTTATGTGTTACCTCTCTGGGTAGTCTGCCCTCTACATATCTTCTCTCCAAGGTGTGTGACATATTACTCTGCTACATGTAGTTTTGGCATGTAGGATTGGGGTGCTGGCACACTTGCACTATGTGTCCTTCATGGAGTATTATTACAATATACAGTCCCTTCACATTGCTGAGATATTATATAGATGCCTTCAACCATGGATACAGCACTAGCAGCATTCAGTCTGAAGTTCAACAGAGTCAAGGCAAATAATTTGCTCTAAATGTGTCTTGAATTCAGCTCAGTTCTGTAATCTGAACTTGCTATCTCTAAACTTCAGACTTGATTCTAAAAAGACACGTATACAACAAGATTTGAACTAGTCAGTAAAATTAAAAATATGTATTGTTTGTCTTATCTGGGGTTGTGTACAAAACATGTTTTAGAAGTGTTGTTAAAATGCATAATAAAAATGCAGTTGTTGGTCCAGTTTAGACATCCATACTTAACATAAAGAAACAGTTACCTGATCAATTATTTAGGCAAGCATTCACATTTTAATGTCACATCTTCAATATACTTTAGAAGTCCCAAGTTACAAAAGCTTAAATTCATCTCAGTATTGATTTTCAGCTGATAAGCTTCTTTCGATCTTCAGTAAATTAAAACTGTAAATTGTGGCTGCACGGTTACATCCTATATTTTTCTTTCTGGAATACTCTACAGGACTTTTCTACTCTAAAATAAGTCATGTAAAAGGGAAAAAATAAAAAGTCCTTCCCAACAAATTCTATTAAGAATGTTTCATTCTAAAGGACTTTTTTCTTTTTTGCATGAAAACAATATCCACATTTTTATTGATTGAATGGATTTTTAATTTGTTTTTCAAATTTGCAATCCCCAATTGTCTTTTCTGTTGCATTCCTCTCCATTTCCTAAATATCATTAACAATAAAAATATATTCTGTATATGAGTAGATAACTGTCATTTGACTCTAAAGTATTATTACATCTGCCAAACGGAAGAATTTTAGTGTCTGTAGAACAAAAACATCCTGTAAACCACAACATACAGAAACAAGCCATACAGGGTTTTGAAGGCAACTGGAGTCTCACCTGACAAACTTTACTACACTGTCTCCCTATAATAAAAGTAGATTTGTTTAGCATGTAGGTCCTTGAATGTCAAAATAAAAGATCAAAAATGACATTAATAACCACAAAATTTCAAGAGTTAAAGTGTGAAAAAAAGTAAAAAATATTAGTGAGAAAAGGATATGGTAAAATAAAGTGGTTGTAGGACTGAGGCACTTCTGGAGACCAAGACCCACTTTTCTGCAATGGAAGTTTTTACAGCTCACAACACAGAGATAAGTATCCCTGCTCAACAACAGTCTGAAGACAGAGGAAGATGCTCAGATGTGAATATTTTATCAGACACATAGGCCCATATTACACAGTTCATAAAACATGAGATGTAATGAAGAATTGAGACTGAAGGTCGTCTCCTCTTCCCAGTTGCAGAGCAGGAGCAATATCACTGTGCAAGTCTAAACTAACCTCCAGTGCTTCACTGCCCCAGCGGGGTGACAGTGCTGGTGTGGGGGTCCCACAGCCACACATGGTGGTGGTTGTTAGTGGATTGCAACTCCAACAGCTGCAACAGGAGAGTGAAGGTGTCTGGCTTTGAGACGGATAGGTGGCACCTCAGGAGGCCCAGTCGCTGTCCCAGTGTGATAATGATATGCCAGCAGCTTAACATCTGGTCATGCTGTGGTCTAAAGCGTGGTTGAAGCCTATGTAGACAAGCTGGAGCTAGCTGTTAGAGGCTATGCTGAAGCCCATGCTGCCCTGTCAGTGCTGTTTGTAGTGCCCAGACTGGAAAGCTGAAGACATCTCCACACTTCATTACACCAACAGAGGGGGTTGATGGGTGGGCATAGCTTTTTGCTTTGTGCATAAACTGTCTTCCTTTCCAGCCAGAAAGGTTATGTAGGTAGTAGCAAAACAGACCTGAATGGAATAAATATTTTCCATGTCTAGATAAGGTAGAGTATCTAATTAATTATACCTAAAGATGAGGAAGCCGATGGTTTAACAGATGAGAAACTGGCCTTATGACTATTACAATGACCTTGAAAGATTTTGAAAAATATGATTTTGTGGAGGTTGCTACAATAAAAAGATCAATGGGAAATGAGGGTTTCTCAAAGCGGTCTTAATGAGACTATGATATCTAAAGTCTTGGCTTTGTCTATACAACAGTGAAGAATCTACACACTTTAGGTCTTCATTCATCCTAAAAATAAATAATAATTTTATAATTGAGTAATATATCTTGGACCGAAGAGTGTTATAACCTATAAAGCTCAAACATGAATTGGCATGAAAACTTAAATTACACTGTTTATTACATTATCTAGACATGTACATTTGCTTCAACAATCATTTAGCAGTTAATCATATTGCCATGATTTTAATCTGTTCTTTTTTACTGGCTGAGATAATTTATAAATGGATTTTCCCCCTTGCTATTGTATTAATATATCTGTTTCCTTTGAAATTAAAATTAAATGTACCTGGTAGAAATATGCAAAAGTATTATTATGAAAATAAAACAGAAGTTATAACATATCTGAACATTGTACCTGTATTGCAGTCAACACTTGACTGTCTTGATTTCCTCAGTCTGTGTTTGATGAAGCTCTTTGTTTAATTGTGAAAAATTAATAACTAAAAAGATTAATGTCATGAAATAGGACATCAGGATATAAATGTCTTTCAGATTAACTTGATTTTTTTCTGGACTTCTTACTGTGATATAAATTGTTACTCATCTTCTATAAATCTCTTAGAAGCACGCTGAATTTATTCTAGGATACACTCTGACTAATTTAGAAATAATCATGGGATTAGTAGTGTGAAATAAAAAGTGTGAGGGGAAGACAGCGGAAAACATCAGAACAGGTAGAAAAACACCAGTGACTAGAAAATAAAAGATTTTACAGAAAATTAACTACTCTGCATAGGCTGAAAAACATAGGAATATATGCTTTCCTTAAAAAAAAAAAAAAAAAAAAAAAAAAAAAAAAAGATAAGAGAAATTTAAGACCAAAAAAAAGGCTTTATGAGAGGAAATAAGTTAATCTATCTTCAGATAAGGAACATGAAACAAAATAAATGAAGATTTTGGGAATAGCCCTTATTTTTATTTGAATATCATCACAGAATTTAGCTCTGACCTGATTTTGGAGATGACTGGCAAACCATATTTCTGAATTTTGTTATTGCTTGCAATTTATTATTCTATTCTAGCAATACTCCTTGGTATGTGTTTTGTCTTAAACAACTCAGTAGAACTACCATAATTATTATGATCAAATCTCTGCAATGGAAATTCTTCTATGCAGCTTGTGTTAAACATTCTTTTATAGAAATAGTGAGGAATTTATCACAGAAGTCATTAAATATATTCAAAGTCTTTACTATACCAGTTTATATTTTGCTCTGGTGCCCTTGTAATAATGCTTCATAAACTACATTTACAATGAGTCATTTTATGTTTTCAAAATTCTCTAGCTGTTCTCTTTCTGATGTTTCATGCAGTCCCTCAGCCAACTTCTTCTGTCTATTCCAGTTAACTTAAAAAATGTCTATTAAAAATAAATATTTTGCAACCAGTTTTTCTAAAGTTGGTCAAACTTTAAATGAATTTAATGTCCTGTAGGATTTTAATTTAAAGCTTGGTCTTTGACCAAGAGTCATCCCTAGCTTGCATGCAGTCAGTCAAGGGTTACCACCTTATACTTTTTTAGACAAATAAAATCACAAACATTGCCCAAGTAGTTCAAAATCTGCTGTAACAAATTTAGATGTGTTATACTGGTTATCTGCTTAACTCAACATCTTTAAATGTTTACGTACTGTTCCTCTGCTTGTTCTTTCTAAAGTCAAGAAATCCACGAAACTGCCCTTGACAGCTGCCTGTGCATTACCCCTGGTTTAGTCCCATCATGCAGAAGGGACAAGGCTAATACTTCTCTGTTATCAGACTAGCAATGTTTGGGGGGTTAACCAATATTGTAGCTGATAAAATCCTTCCCTTATAAAACAGGGCTTAAACATGTCTGTTGACTCTTGGTGGACTCAATGTGCATGAAAAAAGGAAAACATGCAGAACAGAGTGAGACCTTCTCCTGTACACATGCAGCTGCAGAAAATGCAGACATCTGAATTTTGAGTGAGAAAAGATGAGAAACAACAGCACTGCTAGAAATATTCACAGTGGAGTTTGTGTGGAGATACTACAAACGTTTTTCCTCTTCAGTGTTTGCTTGGAAATAAAAGTCCTGCCCTGGAGGTCGATCTTGAAAATTTTCATTTTTCTTAAGAAATTGAGTTGTATTTATGCTTTTCAGCTTTATATGGGAAACAGTGTATTTTCTTCAGCTTAAGGATGTACTTTATCTGTCTTTTGCCATGAATTCAAACTTTTACCCTCACTAATTTATCCTCCTCAAAGTGAAAAGGACTCCAAAGAAGTCAGATGCTCCAAAAATTCCACTGGGGAATTTGCTGTTGATTTAACTAGGAGTTAACTAGGCTTAGAAACTGGGACAGATGACAGAAATTTGATAGATAGATGGATGAATGAATGAATGAATTAATGAAAGGATAGACAGAATCCTACAATAGTCTTAATTTCTTTAGCTTCCAAAAAGCTACAATCTGTTTATACAAACGGGGTATTTTTGTTTTGATTTGTGGTCTTTTTTCTGAATTCTATTCTAGTATGTTTTTACTTGAGCAGATTGAGCCCTGACCACGTACAGATGCAGAAATGATCGTGATTTCAGCAGAAGAAATGAAACAAGGGTTACACTTCCCACTGATGGCATTGCAGGCATCTTGACTGAGAGCTGACATTGGGGCAGATACCCAACTGCTATCGCAGGAAATGTACTGTGAGCAATTTAAAACATTTTTGTACTATTTTTGACATGTATCTCCTCAATAGTGTCATTAGCTTTAAGGCTTCAGCTTCTGCTCTCAGCAGTGGTATCATTTACAGCTGCTGCTTCTGCTATTGACTGATGAAATTAAAATGCACTTAAAAGCATTACAGAGAACAGATCTGCAGACTGTTGATTGTGCATTGACATTACCATGAGAAACAGTATTGATTTGTCATATAAATTTAAGGGGTTATTTTCATGACAAATTTATACTGTTATTCGAAGGAGGTGAGAAGGAAAAGCCCCAACTATGATTCACTCCTCAGGTGGGTCCAGGAAGCACTGGATTTTTTTCTTTTTTCTTTTTTTTTTTATGCCTGAACACAGCTGGGAAAACCTGCTACCCTATCTAGAATTGTGAGCCTCAAATTTACACAGGGGAAGCTCATTCTGAAAATAAATGAGGGTAAGAGAACAACTATTTCTTAACCTTTCAGGACATGTGCAGAGTGGACATTCATACCCTTTACTTTCACCTGTCTCTGCTTTGTGCTGGAGACCCTCCTTCTACATTCCCGCACGACTTCCTCATCTAGTATGTAGAATAGCAAATGGACCTAAATGAGCTTGCAGAACAAACTCACTGTTGTCATTAGTTTAAACTCTATTAATTTTCAAGATAGAATGTTCATCATGAAATTACTCAAAATGGGCCGTCAAAAATTTCATTTTCAAAAACTAATTTTTGCATAATTCTGTCATAGTATTATTATTGCTATTATTACACATGCGAATAAATACAACTTAAAGTCTGTTTAGAAGTTGGTATTAAAGGTTATTTTTTAATAGCATGGTGACACTGGAAACCATATGTACATGTTTATAAATAGCAACCATTACCTCACTTGTAATGCAGACATTATTACCATGATGTTAAATAGGATCTTTATTAGTTCAGTCTCATTATCTTAATTTCAGAGAGAACAAGAATATTGATGAGACAAGATAAGCCTTCTTGTCCCTTAAATCTGAAATAGCGAAGACTTTCGTTTCAGCAGTAAAATGGTGTTCCTAACTATCTCATGTTATGAGGAACATTATTGGGTAACTGTTAAAAGGAAACATATTCTACAGTGATCATTGCAGGTAAAAAGTTATTTTGCAACTGAATTGCACAGTGTAGATGTAAACTAAAGATTATTCTTGAACTTAAGCTGATCTCATTTGTTAAAGTCATGGCTCCAAACATTCCTAAACAAAACAACTTAAGTCTTACATCACATTTCTACAAATTACCATGCAGATGAGATGAATAACATAAAAAATTTAAGTATATTTTTCAAGAAAATGAGACATCTCTTTTCAGCAAGAAAAGAGGCATAGAATTTCTTTATCAAATATGCTATTGTACATCAATGCGAAATTGAAAAATTTATGTAAATAACAGTTTAGCAGCTTTTATACAATATTGTCTTTGGAAGTGTGGATGTTTCAGGAAATATATAATTGATATCAGTTAGTACTACAATACAGCATTCAGAATTACATCTTTTCATAGAAAGTTCACAGATTATTTGAAAAAATATTTTAAAATGTCAATGTTAATGTTATCAGTGTATTTTATGTATCTAAACCTTTCCCTTTGTATAACAGGCTTTGGCAAGACAACATATGTTTCTAGTGAAGACCGCCTGGATTTGGCTTGTTGCTTGGCTTGTCTGGCCACTGTATCTTCTTCACACTTCTTCCTATGCTCTAGTGAACAAAATCATCTGAGCTTGTCTTGCCAATAGTTAGAAAGTTCAAAAAAACTTCGAGAGCGTGCGTAGCGATATTAGCTTTATTTTTTCACATCATCAGTACTGTTGATCATTCAAGTAGCAAAAGAAAGCTGCACTGAGAATGTAACTTACAAAGTCCATGAAATTCAGTTTATATTTCTGAATGATCTTTCTTCTCCTTTTATGGTTTAAGATGTAGCTCCTAAGCTTTTAAAATGTTGTAAATAGCTGATGTATGAAAGACACTTTTGAAATATTGATAAATACAGGATAGACTGGGAATAGATAAACTGCAAAATTTTATTTTAAAAAGTTGAATCTTTCTATGTTATGAAGATTTTTTTAATGTTATCTTAAGACACTAGAAGCATTTCGAAGACTTCTTGCAAAAAACTTAAATATATCTTATGTCTTTACAGACTTTTGTATTTGACCATATCTTTTAGCACCACTTTGGATAAACACAATACCTACAGAAGTTTTTCAGTGAGCAGATAGATATTTTGGAAGTATATTGAATTAATACATTGTGAATGGGTATTGTTGCATCTATTTTGATAAGAGGATTAAATTCACATGCCCTAAACTAAAGAAAAAGATGTGTCAGAAAAATCTTGATCACATAGCTAGGTTTTCTGGTTCAGACAACAAATTAAAGAAGGTAGAAAGAGAAAAAAAACCCACAACAATACATTCAATAATGCATGAATAATAAACAAACAAAAGAATTCATGTAGCCAACGGTCATTTCCTAAATTTGTATTCATAACTCTTAAAAACTATTAAAATGTTACTTCTGCTTTTCTTTACTCATCTCAGCATTACAGAACAGTTGGATAAAAAGAGGTTAAGTAAAAGACAGACTGTATTTCAGTAAGTGTTTATTCTTTAATAGCTGTGTCATGCCTGGTATTGTTTTAGAAGTAGTACATGATCACATTAGGACTGTGGTTTTGTAGAGACCAAGGCTGGCATGGAAGAGACAGAATTAGATAGTGAACTGCCACATATCTTCTTTTGCAGGTTAACCTTAAGTTATTCTCATAACTTATGTTTATACACCAATGGTTATTTTGTATTTGTGAAACATACACAAACATTTATAAACATATGCAACTACATATACACATAACCTCATTATTTCTTGTGATAATTTTATTATAGCAGGTTTCTATATATTGGCATCATGTAGCAATGTTGATAGAAACATTGTGTGTTGCCTCCAGATAGGTTTCATTTATTTTAATTGGGACAGATATGCAATGAATTAATTTTTGTTTTTCTGGATTTTGTTTGGTTACCTGTCTAAAAATAATCAAGGTAAAATGTTCCTTACTTTAATAAACATTGTGGGGAGGGCCATGTAGTGTCTCAGTAATTTTTTCCAAACTTTATATAATTATACTAAAAAATATTATCTATGGTTCTATAATTTTAAATGACATCTTTAGCTTTGTTGATTGTGGTTTAGTTTTGAGTAAGGGATGCGACATCGTAGTTTGCCTTTATTTTGAAGGGGGAACTCTATTTACAAGTATGCCTTACTTTCATAGTACTTGTATGCCATGTGTACTAATCTAACTGGAGAACTGATGATATACATATCTGTCAGCTATGAAGTATTGCTGGCATACAATTCACAGTATTTAACAGCAAGAAGCAAGCAAGCAAGCAAACAAATTATTTAGCTATACAAACATGTAATAGCCAGAAAAGCAAATCAGCAAAGGCAAATTGGTAGCAAATATACTGAATTTCTGCAGTGTGAATCTAGAGAACAGAACTTCCTCAGATGAGTGGAATTTCTCAAATTTGACTAAGAACACATATTTATGTGACACTTTTAGAGGCATTAAGGGGGTTTCGGTGTAGGATTTTTGAGGTGGAAAAGGACAATTTCTCATATGGATAATAATTTTGTGGGGTTCCTAGCTTAAAAAGACTATTCATAGGGAAGCTGAGATGCTGAAATTACTCGTCAAAAAGCTGAAGTGACATAGCAGTAGGGCATGTCATTATTTGAACTGTCTGTTTTTTCACAGTGTTACGTACCCTACTAGGGCAGAAATAGAATGACACCATAGACCACAAAGTTAGAGAACTTCAAAGTGGCAGGAAGACAGACCTCTATGTCTTGTTTTCAAATGCGATTTAATTCTTTCTACAGAGTAGAAAACCCTTTCCTCAGCTAAGTGACAAAGGCCAGGTGGATCAGGTAGATGCTAGGGATGTGAGAAAATGGCAGTGTACAGATTTAGGTGCACACCTACCTACCACATCTTCATTGAGCTTTTTACCATTCTGTAAGAAAGAAGCCCAGTCAACTGATCACTGTCTCTCTTTGCTCTCACTAAATTTGCCAAGATACAAAAAGCTTCTATAAACAACAAAATTAAAGAACAACTTTCTGTTTCACCCCAGTGCACCAGAATGGAGGATAAGTTAAAATATTGAGACATGGATTGGAAAAATTGTTTCTTATCTATTATACTAAGATCTACACTTCTTCCAGCTGCAGTAGATAAGGCAAGTTCCCTTAATAAGGGATTGTGGAGGTTTGAACTCAGTCGGCAGCCAGATGCCATGCGGGTGGCTGTTCACCTCCCCTTCCCACCTCTGGTAAATTAGGGGGAGGACAAAAGAAGAGAATTTGTGGGTTGAAGCAAAAGAAAGAATTTACTAAATATAACAAGAGAACAAGAGTAACAATAGTGAGTTCAAAAGAAAATGGGTAATACGTGTGTTGGTTTAAGCCCTGCTGAGACCGGAGAGCACATTGCTGTTGCCCCTCCCCCACCCTCAGCCGGTCGGGCTGGCAGTGAGGCACAAACCCCGGGTTAAAATAAGAAGAAATTTAATACAACTGTGTGATAAAACAATCTGAACAACAGCAGTGGCAATGATAACAACAATAATCAGCAATAACAGTGAACAAGACAAAAGATATACAGAGAAATACCGCAAATGGTCAGGCAACAGACCCGACACGTGGGGTCCCGCCACCAAAAAGCCAAAGAGAAAGTAAAATCAAAGTTTCCCGCCCCTGGACCTGACGCCAGCATGGTATGAATAACCCGGCTGGAGATCCCTTCCCCCTCTCTCTCTGCTGGGGAAACTTAACCCTATCCCAGCTGAAACAGGACATAAGCAAACAGGACATGGCTTACCGAGTGTAGTGACCGTCCCCCACCCCCACCCCACCCCCAGCAACAACATGGCCCGACCAGCAGAGGGGTGCAGCAAGCAGAGTGAGCCCCCAGAGCTAGCCCCACCCCACCTGGGTATGACATCACATGATATTAAATACTACAATGAAAATTAACTCCATCCTGGTCCAAACCAGGACAGGGATAAAACAACCAAGTAAGATATTACATAGTGGCAGGTAATTTCAAAAGCTATTTTCATTGGAACAAGCAAAGAACTTTAAATACTATTTCAAAAGAACTGCAATTATGATGAGTACTTTATTCTTTTGTCACAAATACAAGACAAATTTTATGTCAGTCTGTTGTCCTTTCTCTATGTATGTTGGCTGAGCTGATTGGTATAATTTTTTAAAAATATTACTTAGATCTTGACAACTTTTTCTGCTGAATATAGCAACAATCTCTGCCCTTCTGCTTGGAGTTCCACTGCTCTTCTCACTCACAGATGTATTTTTTGACCCAGCTCTGAACCCTGAAGAGTTTATGTAACATGGCATGTGAGTTTTACAGATGCAGACACTGGTACTGCAGAAAATCATTAAGCTGTGAACCATTTCTGGAAGTCCTTCACCTGTCCTCTCTGTGTCTTTGTGACAACTGTAGGTCAAAGTTACAATAAGGATTTAGGATCAGATGATCTCAAATAAGGACTTACCTGCAAATCAGCTTGTAAGAATTGTATACTCTTTTCTTGCACAGATGAGTAAAAAAAGCTGTCCTTTGCCTTCATCTGTCTATTCTGTCATCTCATATTTATTGCTGGGGGCATGCACGTAGACAAAAATTTCCTTCTCAAATAAAGAATTGGGTTGAGTGAGACTTTTAAAATCAATGTACATTAAAAAATGTGTACAAAAAAACCCCAAAACCTGTTAAAAGAAGTTCAGGAAAAATTGCAGCTTTCATGAAACATTTTTTAAAATATTGAAAAACACAAGTCTTGCTGGACAATATTGTCCCAGTTATAACGTTTCATAAATTAAAACTCCCATTTCCTCTTCTGTTAAATAACTGACAACTTAAACAAACTAACATCTCACTATGTGAAACTGAGACCAATTCCACAGCACAGTTCCCATCTCAAGTTAGTGGACTTAAGTTACATGAAAGTGTCAAAGTCCTTGGCAGACTAATCATTCAGTTGAATTTCACCCAGAAAAAGAACTGGCATTCTCTAAAATTAGATTTCTGTACTTTGGCATTCTCTGAAATTAAACAAGAATATTTTTTCAGAAGGTGCTAAGAGATTTCAAAGGATAAGTTATTAATTCAAAGGAAGCAACAGCCTTGGAATTTATATCTCCTGAACACCTACTACACACACAACACTTCTAAACAAAAGAATCGCATCAATAGGGTTTCACCAGCATAAAGCCTGATCAATGAACTGGTAAATCAGTCTTCCTAATCTCATAACTGTGTTTATGCACTGATTATAAATATGGTACTAGACTACCTAACCAGGCAAATCTAGTTTAATGGGCAACTTTGTAGTGGAATATAGCACTCAGAAAAAAAAAAAAATAAAAAAAAAAATTAATGGAAGTCTTAATTCTTTTATCAGGAAACAGTTTAGTTTCAACAATAACAAAATCCAAATGCAGATTTTGTAAATTTCTGTTCATTCATTTTGAGAAGTAAATTAATTGAAAACACATTCACGTAAGATGAACTCTTAAAAGTACAATAATATAACTGTAGATAACAAATTTTGAAAAGGTGATGTTCCATATCTTATAACTGATTCAAATCAGAAATACACTTTTTAATCAGAAATATGTCACAGAACAGAGGTATTCAACTCAGAAAATGTTAGTCGTGGGAAAAAAATCTTAAAATTATCATATATTAATGTTTTTAATATTAAAAAAATAATCATTGCAAATTTTTAAATTCAAGTTTAATTTCAAAAAGTCATAAAGTGGAAGGGGAAAAAGAATAACCATTTTTTCAGTTTTAAATGTAAAAGAAAATTTAATGGAAGGAAACATCAGTAGGACATGGTACTACTCGTTTCAATGTATTCCAGATTGAGGTTTCTGTGAGTGAGATGAGCAGGCATGGAACTTTAAAATGGTTACTTAAACATACTCTAGCTGCTTTGAGCAAGACAATATTACAGCAAGAGGGTTAATGTCCATGGTAAAGTATCACTTCATGAAGAATGTTAACTTTTTGGAGGATTCTGACAAATATCTTCCCCATAAGATTTTGTGTGATTTTCCGATTCTTCTCCATATTATAAAAACCTTCAAAAGTGACTCAGCAATTTCCTTCTACATCTTTCTCTTACCCTGAAAAAGATCCTTTTGTGGCTGGTGGCAGAAATAGTCTTTGGAATGTCTGATGCTTTACTATGGGTAGCCACAACAATGAGTGATTTTGCCATTGTTAACCAACAGTTGCATTCTTGTATTGAACTAAGGGTGCTCTGAGCTTCCTCAACATACTTGAGTCAATCTGCATAACAAGGATGCTTCAGCAGAATCACACAAAAAGATATACTCTTCTCAATGATAAGGGCAAAACATGGAGGATTAATAATTAATGGACTTTACCCAACTTCCAAAGTGTACTTTGGTTTTAGACATGAGCAAAAGAGTAAGTTGGAAAATATCTTAGCAAAGCAGCTAACTCAGGTCTACAAAGCAGTAAGGCTACTTGTTCATCTATTATGAAATAGTTATTGGTAGATGTCAGAAACAAAATTTTGTCTGAGGGTGCCAATTCCTAATGTTTAAAAGCATACTTTCACTCAAGAGTGGTCATCCTAGGAAGAATGAGACTTAAATCTCTGACATTTTGAACTAAATAGATACATGGTGAGCTAAATGTGTGAGTGTTGAACCATAAAAGCATAGCTGTGCCATAAAGGACAAACCACAAAACCCCATAGAAACTACAAATCTGATGTTCAAAAAGCTCATCACAAGTCTATATTATGAAGTCATGACATCGACATGAAAGTTTTTTACTTAAGCACTTACATGATATCGATCTACCATTCTGTACTTGCATAAGAATGGTAATTTCCATTGTGTGAACTTTGTTCAAAATTTTTTAGAATTATGTTTTGTCAAAGGAAAAATTTATGTGAAAACGGTTCCGTTATTTATTAAGGAGAGTGGGAGGCCTTTCAACTTCTCAAGTTGTCTAAATGAAGCTTTTAATTCTTCTGTTCAAAGTGACTTTTTGTTTAGATAATCTACTTACCTTATGAAAAATCAATACAAAATAAGAAACTAGAAGGCTGGGTTTTAAATACTAAAGTCAAATATTTTTATGGAATAAAATAGTTTCCGTGGCTGATAGATACTTGTCCAGGAACATTAGTTCACTCATGTGAAGGGATAAATTTTTCATCTGAGCAGTACCTAAAATCAATCTTAAACTTTTTTTTTTTTAATAGAAAATCTTCTGTTTCCAATAAAACATATAAATAAAAGTTAAAAAAATACATAAACATACATTTTCCACTGGATAGTCTTTCTTTTTTCCCCTTATATACTATTTTTCTGGCTTAAAATGTTATCTACTACATCTTGTGTTTCACTGCTAAATGATTTTGAAAAGATTTTTATAAAATACTATTTGCTTGACAAGTGAGAGAGTTTCTTCATATTTTTTTTCCTGGATTCTTTTTGTACAAGATGGATTAAATAAATAAATAAATTAGAGAAAAATGTTGCTACTGAGTTTTTACGAATGAGACACTGTAGCTCTCTCTGAACAGAGCAACAAGTAAAATATTTTTGAACCTGACATTAAACCTTATCATAATTGTCAAGAAAGTACTCTTTTCCCAACTTAAGATTTGTTCAAAACTAAAGTTATTTTCCTTCCAATTTCATTTGCTGTTGGGATTATAGAGGGCTTTCTGCGAGAGAATGGCCATGTGAGCAATCCTGTGTGAGAACAAGACTGATAAGAGCCTCAGCCGAGCAAGAACGCGATAAGGATGTGACCCTGAATGAGGGGGGAGAAACTCGACGAGACAAACAACCCCCGGAAGGGGTTGGGACGGAAGAGAAAGTTCCCCAAGGCAGGAAGCCTGGCAAGGCTGATGTGGTACTTTTTATCCAGCCATAAGAAGGTTTAAAGCGCGGGCTAAATTAACTGCCCAGTCTTGAGGACTTGCACTGCATGTTACTCACGTGTGCAGGAGAACATTATAAAAGGGCTTTCTTAGCTGTAATAAACGGGCATTGCTTGATCACATTGGTTGTGTGCGTGCTCAGCTCTCCCACAATTTGCAAGCAAAGCTAAGTCTGTATAAGAATGATAGTACTATTATTAGTTACCACAGGTACTTTTAATAATCAAAATATTACTGTAAGGTATGTTTGTTCATTTTCTCAACATGAGGCACAGGAAACTTCTTCATATTTAATATTAAACTGATTAAAAAGACTACCCAGTTTGTATCAACTGACATGTGGGATTTTTAGTTGATTAAAAGTAGTGTGTATTTGCTAAAGTCAATGGAACTGAATTTCAATAGTTAATAATCTGATGTATTATTTCTAAAAGTGCAAATTGGAGGCTGTAAGCTTGAGGAAGGCCTAAAAGTTTAACTAAACCTGTTCATCTAGCCCATTTAATTTAGCATGTAAGAAGTCTTCCTGTATATAATGCTAAGCTCCTAATCCTTCATAGAACTAAAGTTACAAATTAAAAATACGGATACTGATATTTGGTTCACATTACCTAGGACCAGAATCAACAATATTTGCAAATTTAAACCCTCTTAAACCTAAGTTTTTAACTGCTAAATAGTTGACAAAGTCTTGGTGGGATGATAAGAAGAAATAGGACTACGTTAGCCTGATGGTCAGGGCACTCACCCAAAATACAAGACATCCAAACACTCTTCCTTTCCCAATCAGATATTTTGCATATCAAGAATAGGATACACCTTTCTGCCTGGAAAGAAAACATTAAAAATTTCTGTGCCAGAAGGAAAGCAAGAAAATTAATGTGTCTGTATGTACTACTGGATAAAGTCCTCAAGTGGTAGGGTGGTTTTTTACTTTCCAAAGTTTATTGCAAGAAATGTATGCATTTTGCTTCATGACGATTAGAATTTTCTGAAGTAAGAAGACATTTTAGCTTCTTGTAAGAGGATCCCAGAATAAAAATTCCTACTGATGTTGGAATGCCTTAACCATCAGGGTAGAGCTGCTTGCATCTCCTTGCTTTTCATCCTGGAGCAGTTAAAATAAAAGCTTGGTATCAGGGTGACTTATGGTTAAATTTGCCCATGGATATGCACTGTTCAATAGGATAAAACAGTCAGCTGCCTTACAGACTCTACTGTGCATACGAGGCATGTTCAACTTTCACCTAATGGATAAAGCATTCGAAGAATGCCGACCCATTTCTTTGTAAATCCTGGATCCCAGTGTGGCTTGAAAAGTATTAAATTCTTTGCTGCTTACATGAGGAGATTTTTGATGTGAAAAGAAGCAGAATGCACTCGGATACTGAGGTTTAGGTGCCTCCAGGCATACACAGTTGTTGATCAGCCTCTGTCAATCCTCCTTTTGGACATGTTTGTCTATGCTCACCTAGGCCTTTTTTTTTTTTTTTTTAAGATATTTTTTGACCGGTTTTAGAAGTTTCTTTACACTAAAAATGTTTTTTGTTCTTGTCTGAATCAGAGAATATTAACTAATATTTTGGTTGCCCTCATCATGAATAATTTTTGAGAAAAAAATAAAGAGCTGTCATTTTTGCATTATCAAGATGCACTTAAAATTAAAAATTAACAACTAAAAATCCAGAGGAAGATGCATATTCATTTTAGTCTTCACTTCTTGAGGGTTCACATCATTAGAGTACAATACGCAGCAGTTTAAACAGTGAGTGAAGACTGCCATCTTCTGACTGCCACAGTACGTCGTGACTGAATATACGGCGTAGTTTGCCCTACTCCTGTTTATCACAGTGTTTCAAACTGGAAAAACCCTCGGCCACATCTTGATCCTGTTGTCTAAAATACTGTAGCCTAGGCAGGGCCCTGCATCCACAGTATACTGCTCCAGTTCTGAAAAAGAAACATTTAGCTGTGACAAATAAAACTCGTTCACTCTTCTATTTTCTTCAAAACTACCTGTTTCATAAATTTGTCATCTCATCCACACTTACAAAGGAATATTTTCTATCACCATTAGTTAATTGATAAGTTGTCTATTTTCTTAGTAACTTTAAGACAAAATGGTTAATGCTATGACAACATAGAGCACATCTGTACAATAGAGGTCTACCTGACATTACAAGTCAATAGTATCCTAGCAACTAATACTGGAATTCCCACCTTAAAATTTCAGCTATCTGGCATGTGAACCTAAAAGTAAGTATCAGACATTTAATCAAATGCTTCGGGCTGTTCACTAAATTCAACTGATATTAAACAATGAAGCAGATGTATGTATATACATTCTGTCCAATTGTCACACTTGTATTTGTGACTCAGACTGATATAAAATAAAAAGTCTCTTATAGCAGAAGCAAAGCAGCATCTAACCACTGTTGTTTACCACACCTTTTGTTCAGATTTAAGCTCCTGAAATTGACAGAAAGCACATACATATGACAAACTCAAGGTGTGGAAGCTCCATCTCTAAAGCCTTTCATGTCCCAGATATCACACATCAAAATGCAACTTCTCATAGCAACATTTTGGTGGACCTACCACTGGCACAGAAGATCAGATGATATATACTCATCAAGAAAGCACAATCTCTGCTGCCAAAGACACTGATAATTTACCGTATTTCCCTGCTGAGAAGGAAACCTTTTGGCTACCACAGTTCATCTAATGTTTAGATCACTTTCTGTCTGACCTACAGCATCTGTACCTATGGATTCTCAATATGAATACTGCCGTACAGCACAACTAATGCAGCAGATTCAGAATCCTACAGACAGATTAAATTCAGTTCTCCACAGTTTGATCAGGAGTTTTGAAGAGTAAAAGAGTGGAATATAAACTGTCATCTGGGTGAAGAAAGCAGACACCTGTATTTGCAACTGCTGTATTACTTCCATCCTTACGTTAAGGAAAATCTTTCTTCATATTCTCTTTCATGACTCTCAGAGTGTTTTTCTCTCTTAAATAATCCAGCAATTTCAACTTTTTCTCAAGGGAAAAACTACTACTAAGAAATGCTTTATGTCATGTTATCCAAGCTCACCTTTTGCATTAATTCAATGTCTTCAAGTGTTAATCCAAGCTTTAATCGAATGTAGAAGTGTGTGCATGTGAATGTTTCTGTGTGTTTATGGAAGACCAGATAAATTCCCTTCATGCAAAGTGTTCAGCCATCCATAAACATCCCACAGATTAGTCATTACAAGTAGGATTCCCCCCTCTCCCCTCTTCCTTCCCCAGCTTTTTGATGTCCCGGGCTCAGCCATCAGGTATCCATTTAGTCATTTGGAGGAAAACAAAAGAATAGATGGGTCTTTGAGATGCCTGTTGTGGTCTAACTATGTCCAGTTCTTGGTTGCTCAATACAAGAGAGGCAGAGAGGCACTGGAGTCCAGTGAAGGGCCACTAAGACGATGAAGGGACTGGAGCATTTATCAAGTAAGGAAAAGCTGAGAGAGCTGGGACTATTCAGCCTGGAGCAGAGGGCACTCAGGGGAGCCTTATCAATTTGTGTAAGTAACCAAGCAGGGGACTAAAAAGGAGGAAGCCAGGACCTTCTCAGTAATGCCAGTGACAGGTTGAGAAGCAATGGGTACAAACTGCCTGAAATACAAATTGAAATACAGAAAATTGTGTTTAAATATAAGGAAACATTTTTAGCTCATTATCTGAATGCGTACCGGTTTTACATTGCTTTAGGGGGATATGTGCAACTAACTGTGGAAATATGTCATTCTACAAGATGGACTGTAAAAATTTTTTTTTTCAGTTCAGCCATCAAACTAAAAAATAGGCAAACAAAAATTGATTTATATGCCTATCCAATATCAGGGAAGGTTTGGATATGATCCCAAGAGAGAGATTAAGACACAAATGAGGTCAAATGCCACATACCGAAAACAGTTTTTTATTATTAAAAAAGTGAAGAGGGGTAGCGATAGGACAGAATGGAAGGAAAAGACAGAAAAAAAGCAAGGATGCGGGATAGGGCTGCAAGAATATTCACCACCATGGATCCAGCGGTGTCCTGTTGGTCCTCAGTCTTCAGTTCTTCAGTGGTGAATGCACACAGATATGGCTTCAATGGTGGATGCACAATGAGCAAAATTTTCTGCTGCCTTTTAAAGTTCATTGTACCCTCTGCTTAGCGTATCTGCCCACCTTTATGTTTTTTTTTTTCTCTGGTCCAACAGGTTTTGTTGCATCTAGTTTCAGGGCAGGAACTTTTGCCTCCTGTCAGCTCATTAGCAATGCACACATGGGGTCTGGCCCACACAACAGAGCCACAATCTGCTGCAGGATAGGCCCAGCTCAGCACACCTCTGCCCCTTTGAGGCTTAACTAAAGAGTCGGGACAATGCAGCCACAAGGGCGTAGGGGGTGCATCCTTCAACACACTCCTGCTTCTCTGGGCAGCATCCCCCAGACCAATTCACAGGCTGCAGCAGCTTCTCTTGGAGGTTTGCACAGACACAAGTGAGCTTTGAGACAGCCATAGGACATTTCAGTCTCTCGCAAGTTACAACAAGCCAAGTGCCGCTTCAGAAAATCCTGTAAAAAAGAAAAAAAAAAAAAAAAAAGAAAAAAAAGAAGCAAAATATTTATCTGGAGGTTGTAGTATAGCCTGTACTGGTCCAAACTCTACCGTCTTGTTTTTTTCATAAATAATTAAATAAATTTCTATCCAGCAAGGCCTTTAAAGTTTCCCACTATGACATTGATGATTTTGTAGAAAGTTATTCAGAATTAAAATGATTATGAATGAGGAAGCTTAGGGTCCTGATACCATTTCAGAGAATGCTTAATGATTAGCACAAGGTAAAATAAATTCAGCAGTGCACCCAGAGTGCTCTACAGAGTATGTAAATTCACCTTCATATGGCACCAGGCAGAAAAGAACTGTCACTTTGTTTCCATTTCTAAGAGTAAAACATTGTCCTACATTTAAAGATAATAAAGTGTGATCTCTTAATAAGATAACTGGACAAAAATAAGCTGTTTCTTTATTATGACCCACTGAGAGATGGGCCAGTACCAACTTTAGCCTTTCTAAACATAAACTGTTCATCTAATAAATTTCAGTTCAACAAAACTTGATAACCCAGATCTATTTTCAGACATCATTTCACACTACATACATGCTACTTCAGTCCGACAATAGAATTATAAAATTAGATTTTGTTTGTTTGTTTTATTTTTTGTTTGTTGTGGGTTTTTTGTTTGTTTGTTTGTTTTTAACCAAAGTATCCATTTTGATCTCTACTGTTATCTATCTTTCACTGAAGTATCTTGGCTTGATTGGCTTCCACTTCTTTCTTAGAAGACAGAGAGGAGAATGACAAACATCCAGTCCTCCTGACCATGGCACCTGACTACTAGAGTATAAACAGGTGCTAAATAATGTAAAATCCAAATTTCTTCTGATCTAAGATTTCTGGTAGCAAAGATAACACATTCACATGTCTCATACTCTGCACAAAAAATGAACTTGGGTTTAAAGGATTATGCAGAAAATCTTGGACAATTTCACTCTTTAAGAATGAATAAAGCAAGGTGTATCATTATATTATTATTCTATGAATTTCTGTTTAAGTGGTTCAGGGTCCAGGAGATGTCTTAACAGCTATAAATATTTAATAAATTAATTTCCTTCTTAAAGCATTACTTTTCTGTTTAAAAGAATGTATTTTTGATAATCAGCACAACTACTACCTTGAGTATAAGGATGATTGGAATTAAATGAGAACCAAAACCACACACTATCTATCCAGAAAATAATGAGATCCTGAAGTCCCACATTACAGTTGCTTATGTGGGTATCTTAACATGACATCATTCAGTTACATGCACCTAATGGACTCTGATTTCACTTTGAATGATCACTTGCATACTAACAAATATTATGAAACAAACAAATAAAGTGATAGTAAATTGCTACAGACATTAGGCTGCAGCAACATGAAGTACATTTAAAATCTTTGAGAATTCAAACCATGTGATTTTCCAGTGCTTGCACAAGGAACTTGGGAGTCTTACCACTCCTTTGCCCAAGGTGAATGCTGATACTCTCCAGAAAATTAGTATTAACATAGAAACCACCAGTTAAAAGGTATAAAAGTTACTTTACAGTTTGTTTAACAACCTGGACACATTCTTTTTTTCTTTCTTTCTTTTTTTTTTCTTTTTTTTTTTTTTAATATAATTGAGAATAAGATCTTGCTGTGTTGAAAAACATATTTTTGAATATTAAGAAAAAAAAAGGATAAAAATTATCATCTTTTTTCATATTCACATAATAGTCACATATTCACCATATTTTTCACTGTCTTTTCAATTTTGCCACAGTCATACTCACAATTTGTCTAGCTAGTATCCTGAATTGATTAACTAATATCCGTAAGAAAGCCTCTGGGAATGAAAAGATGAGCTAGAGCAAATCTAAACAGAGAGTTTGGTTTTATTCAGTTACCTTATTAATGGATTACCATTTTTAAAATTTTTTTAATTTTTTTTTTTAAGTATCTTTAAATGTCAGCAATAAGATTGGAAACTCCAATAAGCAATTTGAATCCTCTGCAATGCTCAGATCTTTAATGAATGCAGTTAACTACCAAGTGTCTTACTGTGAACTGTGTTTGATACAACTGTCTTCAACTACCTAATGGGTAATGATAAGAAAGACCAAGTCAAACTCCTTTCAGAGACAAACAGTAGAAGGATGAGACTGAAGCAAAGGAAATCCCAACGTGATCTAAGGAAAAAATTAATAAAGAGTGGCCACACACTGGCATAGGGTCCTGGGAAGGTTTTGGTGTCTTCATCCTTGCAGATTTTCAGAACTGAACTGGAGAAGGCTGTGAGCAACCTTGATCATGACAGCAGCCTAGACTGGGGCAGGGAGGGAGTACCAGAGGACTTTCAGCAGTGCCTTCCAGACTACTTCATTCTATTACTCCATATCATACACTGTGTAAAAATTTTATTTTGTCCTTTCACAGCCCTGTTTCCCAGATAGACCAACAGCCTGCTACAGTAGAAGAGGTCTTACTCTCATATGAGAAACTCTTTAAACATTTTGTTCCAAACTGATTGAAAACAGCATAGTGAAACTGGTTTAATCAGTCTACAAAATACCACTTGCCCTCTCCTTTGCAAATGTCACCATGATTAATAACTTTGGGCATATCTGTCTCTCTATAAGCCTGATGAGGATCCATGTGGGTATATATGTCTTTGTACTCTTCTAGGGCCACCTGAGCTTTTCCAGAATTCCACTCAGCTAGATAGTTGGCAACATTCAAATCAGGTTTTTTTAATTTAAATTTTAATTATATGGAGTTTTGTAAAAAGGACACTATAAAGAAAAGAATAAAAGAGTAGGAAAACACAAAAATTATATGAAACACAGAAAAATCTTTAGCTTTTATCTTCAGTTTCTAATAACCTTGTAGATAAGCTCTGGAAATTTCCATACCAGAAGTATGTTTTTTATTTCATTCTTTTTCCTTCTTTCCTTGATTCTTTCTTTTCTTCTTTCTCTTTCCTTGATTCATAAAACTGTGATTGTTTTCAGTATAATAGGTTCAGGAAATTATTCTCATATTATTGTAAGAGCTATCTGAAAATAAACATTGTTTTTATTCTTTCATCTCTTTTTTAAGAATGTCCTCAAAGAGGGAAAATGGCACACACTAAAATATTCAAGTCCTCAAATGTTAAGGCATTCGCATCATGTATTATATTTGATTGCAAACCTTGTTAATACTAAGAGATACTGTAGTTTCAAAGATCACAACTTCAGTGTAAATCATGTAGATTACTCTGTTAGAAAAAATGCCTTCTTAGAATTCATTCTATATAATTTATGTATATGAAGCAATACACAACGCATACAAAGAAAAAGGTTCTTCCTTGAATTCAGCTCATTTTGCATGGATTATTATGCACCTAGATTCAACACAACTATAATTGAATTTAACTAAATTGAAATGGAGTTGTCCTAAATAGAGACACATAATCTGAGGATTCCTTTTCATCTCATGTGCAGGGCCTGAATGCAATGCTTGTGGAGTTTGCTTTTATTAAAAGCTTAATGTACGTTTACTAATATAGGTTTAAACATGGCCTAATTCTTAATCAAATATATATTTCAGCAGCAGGAGGGCCAACATTCAAATAATGATTAATTGAAAACTTAATTAAATACTTCAAAATACACATGAAAGTGTTCTGATAAAGTTTCAGGTCATCTGAATCTGAGTAATGAAAATGGAGGACTTGATCCAAAAACCTTTATAGTCAGTAACTGAAATTACCCCAAATCCGCTGAAGAACATCTAGCTTTTAATATTTGCAATGAAGTTTTCTGGGGTAGTTCTGTATTAAATGGAACATATAAATAAAGAGTTGGCTTCACCTGCCTCTTCTAAATTCCTGAGCTTCTGTTTCCTGTGCTGTGAAACTCCACTTTACTAAGCTTTATCTGAAACTGCCAGAAAAATATTTACCCAGTCTAATTGGAACTGAGACTAAAAGATGTAAAGATTGTTGGCTTTAAGTAAGTAAAATGTTATGGTTTATGTACTTTATTCTGCATGGTTAGTCACAGCATACTGATGGGGAGCAACTCACACACTTACTAAAAACTTCCAGATTGTAAAACCATTCTAATCCATTCACAATGGAAAACATTTGTTTAGTTATTCTCAGTTTATGCCACATTTTTCCCCACCCACAGGTGATTCATTTCATGTGATATAACTTTGATTTAGTACTGTTTATAGCCATTCTGGTGAAGAATCTTGCTGATGGCTCACTGACTCATTTTAAAATCTGTTAGAGAAGGATGCATTAACATTGAGAGTCCTGTATACAATTATGATGATGTGTAACCTTCACTATATAAAATTCTCAGGACAAGGGTTCCTTTAAGATGTAGAAAATACTCCAGAGGCAGGTAAAGCAAAAAGGGAAGATACAGCAAGAACACTTTACCAAAAGTCTTGTCAGCAACTAAAACAAATAAATAAGTCCATACTCCTTTGCAAATTTTAGTGTAGCCTTAACTAGCAACTGGAGATACACTTGTGTTTTTAATGGACATAAGCTAGGGTGGGGTGTGGAGGTGGGGGTGCATGTGTGTGTTTGCACACATGCTCATATGTGTCCTAGAAAGAGAGGAACTGAACTTGCAGGTCTACAGAGAGACAAATCAATAGTTATTATTTATCTGTAAAAGGTTATGATTTTTAACAGCTGAGAATAATATTTAGGTCTGAAAATAAAGAGGGTGGATTGTAAACTGCTTCTGCCTGCTTCAGGAAATAAAACTGATAAGAAATGATACCCTTACACATGGGTCTGGAAGAGTAAATGAACCATAGATCAGTGACACAGTTCAGAGACTACAATACAGCTGCATGAGGGGAATACCACCTCTGGGCTAGCCACTGGTCTTGTGAAGAGCCATAAAGAAGTTATACCATTATTAGACTCCACAGTTAGCTTACTAGAAGACACTGCAGGGACCTCTGCATGGAGCTATTTTGTGTACTGCAAATATAATCTTGAATTCTTTACTGCTAGCAGCATGGCTTCAGCAGCAAAGATAAGGAGACTCTTCCTTATACCCAGATGGGCAAAACCAACTATCATCATGGAAATCTAAAGATTAAAATGACTTAACAAGTATTAATTAAAGGAGGTCATGCCTCTTGTCTCAACTGACTTTTTTTTTTTTTTATGGAAGAGTAACAAAAATGCATCTTTAATTCCTCCTATTTGATCAGTTCAGCATTGCTGGGTTCTGCATTGTCATTTAGAGCAGTGGAAAGGAAATCTAAAATGCTTGATAGGGTCAGGTATCAAGTTGTGCTCACTTTGTGTTAACACAAATTGCACAGGCCAGTAATGAAACAGCTACCACGACACATTTTTCCCCGTAAGAATTTGTGTTAGTTGAGAAAAAAGCAGTGTAAATAGAACTGTGATACCTCAGAGAGCAACAGCTCAAAATAGATGAAAAATAAATTTCATCTACTTTATAGAAAACTGATAGGGAAAACCTATTCATTTCTACCTGTTGAAGGCAGTGTAGGAATGCTGGCTACACAAACGCGTGGTGTGGGGCAGAGCCAGCATACCCATGCCTATGTGTTGCCTGTGGCTACCTGCCCATCACACCCTGCCTGGCTTGGAAACAAACACACCTGCTGGTAGATTTGGTGGTCTGAGCACTTGTCTGCCTGTTAGCATCAGGGACGACCTCTTCTGGCCCAGAAGAATGAGACAGCTAGTCCAC
Organism: Athene noctua; assembly: GCF_965140245.1. Classification (NCBI taxonomy): domain Eukaryota; kingdom Metazoa; phylum Chordata; class Aves; order Strigiformes; family Strigidae; genus Athene; species Athene noctua. The sequence continues at coordinate 158,454,413 of NC_134037.1, forward strand.
AACCAGTAACCTGTGAGAAATAAAAGTCAGCCAGATAGACCTCATGTCACAGCTGAACTTCAGTTCCTGAATGTTGATTTAAGGGGCAACAGAATTTAGGTTGGAGCTGGGAGAGGACTGTGAGAAAGAGTAAATTTCACATGATATTTACATTGACACAGTAATTATTCTTTTATTAAGAGTGTGTATGAGCCACTGTCATTTTTCATGTCATAACATCGTGAAATTATACAAAAAAAAAATCCCCTGCCAAACTCTTTTTTTGGTGTTCCTTTTGAAGTTATATTTAATCAAAACAAATACAGATATAAAAATTTATCTTTGCTGTCACTGATTAGTCCCTGTCAGCCATACAGAGAATCTGACTCCTAGGACAGGCTTCTTAGATGCATTCCCCTTCCACAGCCCAGCTCCCTTCTCTTTCCTAAAGTAATACTATGACCCACTTGTTATATGTCATATTTGTTAGCACACATCAATCAATCAGCCCTGGCAGTACAAAACAATACATGACACAGTGTTCAAAAAACATGCTTTACCAGAGTGCCAGAGTTGCATGTGGTCTATGCCCCAATGGGCTTACAGTCAATGTGCATATGAAGATGTCATATGTCTCCTTGGCAGCCATTATTAAGGTCAATTTCTTAAACATGTATGGATTTTATTTTTCTAACTCCACTCAGTATTTCATTAAATTGTCTGATCGATTTCCCACTTCTGTCTGGTTCTTGTTCCTGAATTCCTTGCTGTCTTTCTCTGAAGTATAGAAAGGAAATTACATGGTTAAGTAAGGAAAAGAGGAATACCATAGCTTAATTTCCACTGCCAGCAGAAGCAGTAGCATGTTACAGAGCTACATATATCTGAATCATATTTATGAAAACAGAGAAATTCATACTAATACAGAGCAAAGCTCTTCAACTATATAATCCGTCTTTCAAGAGAGATACATCACATTCTGGTTACTATCAAGAAAAGCAAAAATGAGTGAGTAGTCTGTAAATAAATTTCTGAGGTAAAGTTTACAAGAAGACAGTAGCCATCAGCCATATACAAGAGTGCCTTAATATCTAAGACAATGAATCTTACCTTGCTTTTTATATCCTTAGCTATACTAAAGCTCTAATTTAGTCTTCCCTATTTTAGTGATAACAAAACCAATCACAGTGCCAATTTAAGAAGAAACAAAAGCCTAGAAAATCTGGAGATTGTTATTATCAACTTTGTCTATTCATTGAAACATTTTTTTTTTTTGCTTTCATTCTTACTATTTTTAGGAGTCATCACCAACACATTACTTCTTTATATTACTGGACTCATAATGGAGCATTTATCTCCCTGAATTTAATGTTTCCCTAACCCTGCTTCAGTCACAGTCTGTATCCTTACAAGTTCAGACTGTATAGAATGACCTTCAGCTATAAAGCTGATAAAAAAGCAGCCTCATATTAGATTGGGCTCTGCCTGGAGACAGTCCCATTCCAACAATCCCACTGCTTTTTAAAAGAACAGGTTTAGAAAACCGGAGTGACATCACCTTGACAACCATCCAAACCATCCCCCGTGGAGCTGTTCGTCAGTTATTTCCTCTCTGAAGCGTTGAGTTGCTCAGATTTCTGCAGCAGATGTTCTAATAGGCTGTGCCTACGCTCGTTCCTCACTTTATCTGAGATAAACATAGCATTTATAATGCATAAGTGATTGTTATGATGGATTAGGAAATGATAATTTGGTATAAAACAGATTTCATCCAGATTTTATATCCTCTCCTTTTGCATCCTCTCCCATAAACCCATGAAAATATGGAAAAAGGGGGCGTAAAAAGCATCCATTTGTGTCTGTTCCCAAGCTTAAATTCTGGCTGCCCTAACAGTGTCTATCTGTGGCAGGCCATCCTCCTGTTTGCTTCTTTGTTAAGCCAGTAGCAGAGAGCAAATATCACCCTGTGATCCTCCCATAAGTAGTCCCATAAAGGGTCTTGACCACTCCACTTTGTTGTTTTGACTCTTTCACTCTGAATGACAGTAGGAGCAGTCACACTGTGAGTGCACATCTTGGCATTTTGCTCTGTATGGGATTGGCATCATTACAGTCAGCCTGCTGCCCTGCAACCATGATCCCCTTCAGCTTAATCAGCGTGCACAGATGTTCAGTGTCTATGTACCTACCAGAGGTTGCTGGAAGTTTGATCACACGAGGACTCTCAAACATCAAATAACTCTGATCATTGATTTTCCTGACTCCTCAGGGAGCTTCAAGAAACGTTTGCCTTACATGTACTTGTCAGGTACATCATCTCACGTGAGTTTTACTCTGAACTTTCTTCCATCTCCTTTAGTCTGTCTTACTGTCTGTCAGTACATGTAAGTGCAGAAAACAAAAGGACATTTGATTTTTCTTAAACCATTTTCCCTTGTCTTAGTGACACATTTGTACACAATATTCAGTGCAGAGCAGAGGAAGTCAGATTCAGTTTGTTTTCTTTTTTAAGGTTTTCCTTTTGTTTCTGTTCATAATAAGCTGATCTTTGGCTCACAAACTTTATTTCATTAAATTCTGGGATGATATACAAAAGACGGGAAACACTGCATAGGTAACAAAACTGTCAAACATGAAGGAAGCCTGTATATTTCTACTATTGCTTCACTCCCTTTCTTAACCCCCTCCCTAACATCTACCTGATCTTGTGCCTCTTCTGGACTACAAACAATTCGTGCACTCAATCTCTTTTAGAAAATCCTTTGCCCTAATCCATAAGTACCTGATTCAGTATCTTCATCTCTAAAATTGAGTTACTTTATTGGCTTTATTCTTTACAGAGTGGCTTCCATCTTCTCCAGAGAATCTAAATGACTTCAGAAAGAAAAAAAAAAAAAAAAAAAAAAAAAAGAAAAAGAGATAATTCTGTGCTCTAGCTCTTCCATTTAACATTTTGTAACCACTTTACTCATGTCTTGTTTAGTTTGTCACTGGAGATCTGGACAGTGTTGTATACTTCAGTTTCTTCTGTTTCTTTTTACCTCATCCTCTGCTGTAATTCTAATTAACATGTCTTTAGGCTACATACCTGGCTACTACAAATAGCTGTCTTCCAAACAATTTTAAAACTTTAATTATTTTCCCTTTCTGTGCACTATGAAATCTCACAGCACTTACACCCTTGCTTCTTTATTTTCCCTGTTCCACCCACTCCACTATCTTCAGTCTTTGACTGTCAGCTTTGACCTGAAAGCTTTAGCTGTCAGGACAGGGAAATTAAAATAGATTCTCTTGCATAGGGAGGTAAAGCAGAAAGAGAAGAACAAGGCTGTATTTCCACTGAGAGCAGTATTCACAGCCAAGCAGGTTATTAAGTTTTATATTTAATGACTTCTCTTATTTTTCATATGCCAAGTTTTCAAATTCTCCTTTACCTTCCGTTTTTCATCTTTGACCTTTCTCAAGCATAGAGTAAGAGTTTAGGAGTTTTCACTGTGTGTTTTATTTGGATCCAATTAAAAAATTAATATAATCAATTTTAGGATATTCAGAGCAGTCCTACCACTGACCTCAGGTTTCATTGACAGAATGATAGTCTCTTGTAAACTGGGTTTCAATACTTTTTGTGTGTGTGTGTGTGTGTAAAATAAATGTCATCAGGCCTGGAACAACTTCATTTTCTCATTCTTTCAATCTCTAGGGTACAGAGCAAATCTGGCAGCTTCCCAGTCAGTGTAGCTGCTACAGTATTCTCTTTGCAATTTGCAAGAGCCAAACATGCCACTAAATGAAAGTTTTTTTAGTGCTTATAAATTGATATGTAAGTAGTAGGAGTTATTTTCACTTGTGGGCAACAGTTTAACTCTCCAATCAAGGCAGATCTGACCTTTTAAATTCAGATCAGAGCACTTTTCCTGTGTTCTGGAATATTAATGCTTATTTCTGTGTTGATTTTTTTTCTGGTGGAAGGTGTCTATTCTTGCTATGTTGTTAATATTGAAGAAAAATAAAAGAAACAGAAGAAATGTGATACAGTGGGTGAGGTAAAGGTAATGAGGTTATAGTTTTATTTTTCATTTTACAGAAAAGACTTTGAGTCATTGCAAGGTGGACCTATACAGACAGTGTGTGAATATACCGCAGTGTACCGACTGTTAGAGACAACCTAGCTGAAAAATATGAGGGTCAAGATAAGCCACAATTACGACCTCAGAGTCATTAGGGGAATTGTGTTTTAGACGCACTTAAGTAGCTAGTCACAAAAAAATGTGCTATGGAGCTAGGGACTGATCTTTGCAGTCATACAGTGGACTCTAAGGACTCACTATTTTTCCTCCGAAAATTAACCCTTCACATGCATGTTCTAGGAAATGTCAAAACTAACAGAACCTCATAACAAAGTAAAAAAAACCAGATCACTTAAAAATAAATACACTTGTATGAAGGCAAACTCTGTTATCATTTTGTAAAGTGGGGTTATTCATTACTGTATAGTGAAATATCTAGTTCATCATATTTCCGTCCTTATAATCAATTAGTCCTTCTGAGCATTGCCAAAAATATAAAGATAGAACAAAAATCTAAATAATTACTGTATTTTTCTCCATGACTAAATTTACCATTGTAAATTTATAATTGATTTTAACATTTAAGCAACAGGATACCACTACTATGGCAAAGATAAATTTGTGTTCATGTCTACTGTAAAAACACATTTTTAAGAACAGACGCACTGACCTTCTTAAATTTTTTCTCAGTAATTTTCTATGTAGAACTTCTCAAGAGAAACTAATGAAATGTTGTAAAATTTTCTTTCCATTTTAAGCTTCATGAATTTCTCCTGCAATGCATTTATTCAGATCACTAGGTTTTGGGGTTTTTTTTTCATACCATCATATTTTGTGGAAAAAGCAAGCCCATCTCAGTCCATTCAAATTGACTTGTCTTTGCCCTTCTTTCTAATTTGGAGGTACATCCCGATTTCTTTGCTGGTAATATTAGTTGTAAAGAAAATACTAACTTCTTGAATTTTGTGAACTTATTTTGTTTTGTTTTGGTTTGTTTTTTTTTTAATGCAGAATAGATGGCCCCAAATTTTGCATGAATTCTTTACAAGATGCTGGATGCCACTTTACAAAGTACACATTTCTTTTACAGTGCTTAACAGTTAGTCTCAGATGGATTTCCCTGTAGTGGTCAAGAGATTAAAGGGCAAAGCAGTTTCTGCTGGAGTGGTTAATTTATCTTAGCTTAACCATTTGTGTTGTATTATACATAACTTCCTTTCTACTCCCTTTTAATGTTTTAATATAATTTTTTTTTTTCAAAGAATAACATAGAGTTCGGTTTTTTCCCCCCCCTAGTGCTACGTACTTATTTACTCATCTTAAATAGATTCCAAATGGAACTAATCTAGAATAACTAAACTCAGAACAATTTGGAATTCTTTTAGTGTGAACATTAATCAGTTTTCCCCACTTAATATGCTGCATATGTAAAAAGAAAAAAGGAAATAACTCTCACCTCTGACTCATTTACACAAGCCTTTTATTAGTATTTATAATTTAAGATGGCTTTAACAACTCAGAGAACTCAAATGCTAAATTTGATGGAATGCTCAATCATCAGAGAACTCAAATGCTAAATTTGATGGATAAATTCTTATTTGTCAGTAATTCCTACAGTATTCAGAAGAAAAAATGTGGATAAGGGTTACAGACACTTGCTTGTTTATATAATGAATCTGCATCTACATTATGATTAATTTTGCAGTGAAATATGAATGGGCAATCACTGGTTCATGCTGAGGAAATGACCACTAATGGAGCTCATACCAAGATATTCCTGGCAGCCCTTAGTATTAAAGTTATGGTAAAGAATGAGAAATTCCATTTTAAGCACTTTGACCAGTGCAGTGTGGAAATATGCATACTTACATATACACATTATATTTTTTTATTATAGATAGAATTATTTAATGTACATTTAATTTTAATTAATCCCTCACATCTACAAACAGATAGCATTACATGCTCTTGCATCTCACTATTATATTTAAGTTATATTAAAAATAAAAATCAGAGATAAAGCTAAGCCACCAGTTTTCCCCAAATGTGGCTATGTTCAGACATCCTGTCTTATTTTATATACACCATTAAATACATATATGAATTTCATAGTCAAAATAGAGTGTATATTACAGGTTACATGGAGATCTGTAATACAACAACTTATCCTCATACACATGTAAATTGATCTTAGCAATTTGACTTTGTGAGTTCAAAGTCAAACTTTCCTGTTTTGGTTATTTTACTTTGGGAGAGATTTTACTTTGGGCACCAGATTTATCTGCACCAACAGGGCTATTTCTTGGAAAAATAGCATGTGCATACACAATACTGAGAAAGTGTGTTTTTTTCTGGGCATGAAAGAAAAGGAGAATGACACTAGACATTTTTTAAATGTGAAAGATAGACAAATGCTAAGATGGAACAACTATATTAAATAAATATAAAGATAGGAAGATGACTAGTTAAAATATGAATGCAATGTTTCAAAGCTAAGTTAAAGGCGGTCACTGCAGAAGACAGCCCTTTTTCAGCTTTTCTGACCACAGAAGGAATTTTCACAGGATCTAAAGATCATTGTTTTTTTTTCCAGATGCAAGACAGACTTCTTTAACCTGACTTCTATAGTGAAGGAAAACAAACAAACAAGCAAACAGACTTGTCGACCCCCTACAATGACATGTACATAGTTTATTCCTCAGAGAGAGAGAATGCAAACAACTCAGGACTATGTTAAGCACAATGGTTAATGTATGTCTGGAAGACCCTGTGATGTAAAGTGTTAAAGGAGGTATAAGAACTCACATCAAAAGTAATTTCTTGTTCATTAACATTTGGTCCATTCTTGTATAATTTTATTGATAATAATTTTTACTACTTTATAGCATTGTCCTATAAGAAGTTTCACAACACTTTTCATTAAAGTATACCTTACCTGCCATCTGTAGTACACTGTATGAAGCTGAATTCAGTCATCTGAGGTTTCTTAGAGCTCCAGAGCCATTGCACAGACACATTGGATAAAACCCTGGATTTCTTCAACCATTACAAAATCCTTTACCCATAAAGTGAGTGTGGAGAACATGTTGTTGCCTTCATCTCATTGACCTGCACATCCTACATCCTCATTACAGGTAGCACTTTAGTTTTTTATACAGAATCATGACTTTTAGTAAAAACTATTAGCCTGTTGCTTTTCACTGTGTTTTCCCAATTAATATTTTACTTGTCATTTAATTGAAATAATTTAATAATTATGTTCCTTATACAGTATTCATTTTCTGTAAGAGAAAATACATTGGTGCATCTCATTCTCAGTTTCTTGCTTGCTGTTGCATCTTTATTCAGTGTCTCAATAGTACAACAAATTTAGAGATTGTTTAGTACATTTTTCTATTTCAAGTTTGGAAAAAACCTGGTTTGAAATTTGCATTTTAGAACTGATGGACCCAACAAATCTATCAGTCTTTTGCATGAAAAATTCCTATTACAAGGAACACCTGACCTAATGAAGTTGTGAGAATGTTAGTATTGAGTCTAAAGTTGGAAGAATTCAACAGTGAAAGGTGTTTCATGAAGGACTTGAAAGATTAGTCTAAATTCTTTCTACTTTATCAGTAATATAAACTTGATTTTTTTTTATTGTAAGACTTCCTGAATAGCATGGGAGATACATCTGTGAATTATAAAATCTAGCTATTATGAAGTAATTAATTTTAATCCCCCCTAGAAAGGAGTGATTACTCTAAAGTTCAATCACTGAGCCGAGCTTTTGGTTTGGTAAAATTAAATCTCCAGTAAATATCTCTCTTGTGGTTTAACCTTACTTTAAGTAAATTTAATTCAGACTGATTATATTCTGAAAATAAGTGATACACATGAACTGGGGCAGGACAGGAAGTACAAACAAACCTCACTGGTGTGAAGATGGCATATATAGCCCTATATGTCCAGCTTCCTATTATTCACAAGCACTAGAAAATGTATAAAAAAATGCAAAACAAAAACAAAAGAGCAAGTGAAGCAGCTAGGACTTCTGCCATTCATGTGCAGATGAGAGACATATTTTCTCTCATGAAATATAAACATCTGGTTTTTCTGACTGAAGAAGAGACAAAATGACAAAAGCTAAATTCAGTGGGGAGGCTTGTGGAGTCATGAAGCCAGCCCCTCTTTGTGCTGCTCAAAACCCAGTGAACATGGATAAAGGCTCCTTTTCCTACTATTGTAGTGAGGTAAGGCAGCCAGACCTTCTGTTTCTAAATAGATTTTAGTACAGAATGCACATCACAACCTGTGTAGGGTTATAAATACTTAAAAAAGAAAGGGTCCAGAGGTGCGGGATGGGCAGGAGAATTTGTGGACAGTTCTGTTTACCACAGCAAGACAGATCAGCTCCACAGCTGCAACAGCAGGACGCAGTGCATTACCTGTTGTTCGTGCAGTGCAAGACCCTCAGCCAGACCCCAGGCTTAGTCCAACAGCTTCATAACCCTATCCCATGTCAAAAGGTTGAGGCAGTGGCAGAACAAGTCCAGGCTTCTATGTCTTGGGTTAAAATTCCTCTGCAGTACTCATCAAAGGTTTTGATCATTGCTTCAGATCATCTACTTGTCTTAGATTCTCACCTTCAGCATCTCAGTTCTGTACCTACTGCTTAGCTCACTGCTCTGCAGTCAGGAATAACCACTCAGTAACCCCATATTTATTCCTTAACCCTGGGAAAGACGGCAACCATTTCTATCTTCTTTCATTGAGTAATTCAGGAAAGCAGTTTATCTGCCTTGTTCCTAATGTTTTGGAAAACTGACAGAGACTGGAAAGTCTTTTTGGTCTTTAGGAAGGAAAGAAAAAGGGACAAGAGGGAGTCAGACCTACTTTCTCCTGTTTCTTCTAATATCAAAATACAACATTACATTCAGGCTATTTTTACACATTTTTCTTCTCAACAATGCTCCAGTCAATTGACTTGTTTCCTCCTCAGCAGCCCCTCCCTGCCCTGTATTTTATTATTCTTTCAGAATGAGTTTATGACAATAAACTTATAAAAAGTTATAAATGAAGGTATTGTAGATGACACCCAGTTGGGTGGGAGTGTTGATCTGCTCGAGGGTAGGGAGGCTCTGCAGAGAGACCTGGACAGGCTGGAGCCATGGGCTGAGGCCAACTGGAGGAGTTTCCATAAGGCCAAATGCCGGGGGCTGCCCTTGGGCCACAACAACCCCCAGCAGCGCTACAGGCTTGGGGAGGAGTGGCTGGAGAGCTGCCAGTCAGAGAGGGACCTGGGGGTGTTGACTGACAGCCGGCTGAACAGGAGCCAGCAGTGTGCCCAGGGGGCCAAGAAGGCCAATGGCATCCTGGCTTGTGTCAGCAATAGCGTGGCCAGCAGGGACAGGGAAGGGATCTGACCCCTGGACTCGGCACTGGTGAGGCCGCACCTCGATTCCTGTGTTCAGTTTTGGGCCCCTCACTCCAAAAAAGAGATTGAATGACTCGAGCGTGTCCAGAGAAGGGCAACGAAGCTGGTGCAGGGTCTGGAGCACAGGTCCTACGGGGAGCGGCTGAGGGAACTGGGGGTGTTTAGTCTGGAGAAGAGGAGGCTGAGGGGAGACCTCATCGCCCTCTACAGCTCCCTGAAAGGAGGGTGCAGAGAGCTGGGGATGAGCCTCTTTAACCAAGTAATAAGTGACAGGATAAGAGGAAATGGACTCACGTTGCGCCAGGGAAGGTTTAGACTGGATATGAGGAAGCATTTCTTTCCAGAAGGGGTTGTTAGGCTTTGGAATGGGCTGCCCAGGGAGGTGGTGGAGTCCCCATCCCTGGAGGTGTTTAAGAGTCTGGTCAACATAGTGCTGGAGGGATGTGGTGTAGTTGGGAACTGTCAGTGTTAGGTGAATGGTTGGACTGGATGATCTTCAAGGTCCTTTCCAACCTAGATGATTCTGTGATTCTGTGATTTTGTGATTGTTTCTTGTTGGTTTCCCAAATCGTAAAATCATAGAACCATAGAATAGTCCAGGGTGGAATAGACATCGAAAGGTCATGTGGTCCAACCTACTGTGGGAAAGAGAGCCTAGATGAGGTTGTGCAGCACCCTGATCAGTTGCATCTTGGAAGCCTCCAGTGATGGGGACTCTAACACATCCTTGGGGAGGTTGTTCCAGTGAATCATTATTTTCACTGCAAAAACTTTCTTTCTTATATCATGATGAAACCTCTCCTGGTATAACACTTACACATTGCCCCCTGTCTTCTCCATGTGGTTCCTTGTGAAGAAAGAACCTCCATCCTCTGTGTAGCCTCTCTTTTCTCTTTAAGTACTGGAAAACTATGATTGAGGTTCCTCCAAGCCTTCTCCAGGTTTAAAAGACCTAACACCTTCAGTCTTTCCTCATGAGGCAGGTTCTCCAGCCCTTCCTGGCCCTCCTTTGGATCCCCTTCAGTCTGTCCATGTCAGTTTTGAATTGTAGGAATCAGAAATGGACACAGTACTCCAGGTGTGGCTTGCCAAGTGTTGAATAGAACGTGATGATCACATCTTTATCTCTGCTATCAACAGGCCTGCAGATGCAGCCTGGGATCCCATTTACCTTTATCACTGCAACAGTGCACTGCTGACTCATGTTCATCCTGTTGTTCAAAAGGCCCCCCAGGCCTATTTCAACAAAGTCATATAGCAGCACATTACAAAAAGCTACCACGGTACTTGAAAAGATGAAATAAAGTTAGTTCTTTTTAAAAAATAAAAAATAAAAATTAATTGATAATCTTAACAAGAAACTCCATCTTAACCTATCTGGTAAGGTCCAAAGGAATGTGAATTTACTAATGTTCTTATGTAGTACAACCTTTTTATTTCAAACATTATCTGAAGTTTAATTGCAGATTAAGGAATGTTGACAGTTTTTCTAAATATAAGCAAGATTCCAGTTTTTCTAGATTCACACATGGTGTAAGTTATTTTATTAATTTAGAACATTCATTCAAAGTTTTGTGTTAATTTTCTAAATTATTATCTGTACATATACTGATATTCACTGAAGCCTTACCAGAAGAAAACTTATAAAATTGTTCTGTTACTAAGTCTTTGTCAAGAACTGAACATCTGTGTTGTCAGTGTGAGAAATCTTGAAAACTGTAGTTAGATGGTTTTGAAGCCAGTAGGAAAACAATTCCACAGAACCTTGTGGGGGTGCAACCCCCCTGCCTCTCAGGCCACTGGGTGTTTAGTGCAATTTCTCCCCCCTAGATCACATGCTGACCCAAGATCAATAGGGAAAGCTAGTGAACCAGAGCATAAAGACACTCCTTTAATGCTCACAACTCCTATCTTCCCTGTATCTTGGAAACTGACTACATGTCAGGTCAAATGGATTGGGAAAGGCAGTAGACCAGAGCCTTAAGGCAACCACTTAACCCACCTGGTTTCTGCCCCCTCTTCTCCAACCGTTTGAGAATAAGAAAGGCAGTGGACCAGCATGTTAAGGTACTCCCTTTGCTCATTTGGTTTCTGCCTCCTTCTCTTATTGCTAAAGAACAATAATAACAATCAATGTCTCCTGACAACTTAGTACGCCCATACTTGGGCTGTGGCCCCAATGTTCTGTGAAACCAGAACTCCAAGATCTAGCAAGTTCTGGGCTTGTGCAACTGATAGAAAGTACCAGAGTATTCCATCAGCCGAGTTGAGTTGAAATGGAGAAGTACCTGGTGAAAGTCAATTATCTCGTATACCTATTCTAAGAAAGATCCTTTGAGCTCTTCTGGATTGCAGCAGGTTGTGACCATCATCTCCCCTGAGCTGGGATGCCTCCCAGGCTCAGAATTCACAAAGTCTGAAGACTGTCTTCCCCACAAAGCTGATGGAAGGCCATGGTGAAGTCAGTCTTCTTCTAGACTTTCAATTATCACCCCATGAGAACTAACAATGCATTGTGAGTATTTGTTCCAGACTTGAGAAGAGGGAAATTAAAACTACAGGCTAGTCTCTTGCATCCATCTCTTTGCCTATCTATGTGTTTAACTACACACATTTGCTGTCACGACTGTGGATGTCTATGTATTTCACTAAATATCCAATATTTCCGTATTGTGTGAGCATGCGTTTTGCGTTTATACATGTATACATATATATATATATATATAGATATAAAATATCTTGTAGTAAGTTAGTGTGAACCTTGTCATTCTCAAATCTGTAAAGTCACTATTTTAATCATATTTTATTAAATTACTTTTTTAATATTTAAAACAATCAACCACTAAGTGCAGCTAATATTTAACCTTTGATCCATCTCACACCATTAATAAATCTTAAATTGCCATTAAATCACAAGTATGTGAAATACTTTCATCTGTGACAAGCCTGAGCATGAGCTGAGTGGCTGCCTATTTAACAGTTTTTATAAACACCAGCCATAATGCATAACATTTTTATTTATCTCTATTTTGGAACTGAATGCTATTCTAACTCGACTTCTGAAATATCACTATATTACAGTTTTCACATAGAATTAAAAAAGTTATTTTAGTCAATAAAGACAAATGCAAATTTTACCTCTCAACTACAAGTTATTTGCTTCTTACCCTATTTACAGCCATGTGTCCAGAAAGCCTACACTGAAAAATACTATAAGCGATTCACACAAAATACTCTCCAGCTATATCATACATAAGAATTTCTCAACACTTGACACTTAATGTGTTCCAGAATCCACATTCACATATTTTGATTTTGATATAAAGCATTTAATGTTCCTAGCAGGTAAAAAAAAAAATTTAAAACGTCCCAAATTGTTATACTCTCTTTAATTTTTTTCTTCCTTGATATATTTGCACAGTTTTAACTGAGATGGAACAACTGTTTGGTGATTAGATGGCAGCAACCTGATAGCGGCCTTACCTTGGAAATATTAGGAGTAATACACAAAAATTATTTTCACAAGGATGAAGTGTTCTTAACCAATTTTGACAATGCATTAGGCTCAGGCCAGTCTTTCTTTAATATCAGGCATGGTTTTTGCCTCTATTTCTCTGCAGAAGAGACACAAATTCCTATTTCAGTTAGAGAACTCAGGTATTGCTTTATTGAAAGAAGAAAAGTTAAAATAGCTTAGGGAAAAGGTGAATTACAGCTGCAGTATTCAAAGACAGAAAGGCAGTCTGAAATTAAAGAATTGTAATTGCCCAGTTGAGTTGTTTTAGGCACAAAAATGTTGCGGGGGTTTGTTTGTTTGTGGGGTTTTATACCTTATGCAACTTTTCCATTAAATACATTCATAGCCTTGCACTGACCAAAATAGAAAGTTTAGAATTTGAAACATATTATTTGTTTTAGAGTAATTGCCTATAAAAAGCTTTTCAGTAGTAGCTCATTTTTTCAGACATTTAAACTGCAATCTGTACAAATCCATGCTGTCCTAGTGACACCATCACTAGGGAATATGTTCTGGTACCATCTGAAGACAATTCAGAAGTATTTTTCCTAAATTCTGTGTGGCAGTAGTATCTTTAAAACAATTGTCAGTGAAACCAAAATGTGCTGGTGTAAAGAGGTATCTTTTCTATTAACTGCAGCAATTTTAATCTGCACGATACCTTTTACTTTTATATATTACATAGCATTCACCATGGTTCACTGAGGTTATCAGATGATTGTTTCAATTATCATGTTACAAGTGCATTTAAGGGTCCAGACAAAGATCTGAGTATAGGTACTGAACACACACAAAGAAATACAGATTCTGCACTAAGGAACTTATAGACTGTAAAGCAAAGAGAGAAAAAAGCAAGGGAGAGGCAATAATGGAACAAAAAGGGAACAAATTCTCCTATCAGGGCAAATCCAAAAATAACACCAGGTTCCTAATATCAAACTGCTAATTTTGCTCTTGTCAAAAAAGTAACTGTGAACTGTAACCTATAAAACCACAACCAACCTGCCAATACATAGAAGCATATACATTTAAGAAACAGAATACTATATGCACACTTATTTATATTTGCAGTAGTGATATCTCTTTATTACCCATATTTATACCTAATGTAGCTTTCTTCTTTTTATCACACATTGTCCTTGACTTTCTGAAAGAGATATGGTGATAGGAACATGAGATCTCTTTGACTCCAAATGATCTGTTCTCTGTACCTTAAAAAAATCCACTTACATCAGAAATGTCAAGGTTCCTCAAAAGACTGGTTGATGATAATATGACATACATCAACTGCACTCCAATCAAGCTACTCTTTGAAAGACCCCTGCAGCAAATAGTCCTTTCAGTTACCATAAAAATAAAAATCTGACTATTTCTCTCATCCAACATTCCACTGCAAGCAGAGATAAGGAAAATAAGACTTTCCATCTTTAGAAAATTCTGGTATTTTGAATAATGTTTCATAGAAGAAAAAAATCTAACTAGTATTTCAGACATAATGGGTAAAACACTTCAGCAAAATAACATATTTCAAAGGTAAACTCTGTCAAATCACTTTCAGGAACCTAAGCTATGGGTTGTTTTGTTGTTTGTTGGGGTTTTTTTGGTTTTTTTTTTGTTTTTTTTTCCCGAGAAAATAAACATTTAGAACATATTATCCAATGTTTTGGATCTTTAAGGACATACACATTGCATAGAGGTTTATGTCAAGCACTAAAGGTTTATTCCTTTTCCCCTGGTGTAATTATGTCATATACATAGCAATCGTTTTGTTGTATTTTAGAACACTTAGAATACTTTTTTAGCTTTGAAAAAATCGCCATAGATTTATAGGTGCTAACTGTGACAGCACAGGTCAGGTTTATCTTCATCAGTTTCATAAACTGATAGGTTTATTTTACTCATAAAATAAGTTTCCACATTGGCACAGAGAAGACAGCAAATTCAGTATTCTTGAAAACATTTTCTCATTTCGAGATGATGCTGGCAATCTTGCCATTTCATTTCCAGACATACCTCTCAGTAATGTAGCTGTTAAGTAACCCCCGTTATACAACCTTCCCAAGTACAATAGCTCTGAAATAAGTTATTGGAAACAAACTCTGTTCTGCTTTGCGATAGCTAACCCAACCCAGAGATCCATTAATTATTTTCTTCTTCCTTCTTGGAGATGCTTATTGACATTGTCTACATCTGCTTTGTAATTCACAGGTGTCCTAGCGGCAGGGTTTGAGACCAAAGTTACTGTATCACTTCCCAGAGATTTCAGGGACAACTGAGGAAATCTCTTCTGGAGCAGGAAACTTCACCTGGCATATGGGAACCCACCCCAGGCTCTATGAGTCTTGGCAGTCACCTTCATGCAGTGTGAGTAAAAATATGCTAGTGAGACATACTGGAGGGACATGTGTCCATCCTACTGCCTGGCAGGTGAGATCTGTGGGGCAAGCTTATGTGAGCTGTGCTGTGTGGACCTCATAATCGTGGGCATCAATCTTGGAAATGCTCCCTAGAAAATCATTTCAGTGAGAAATGGCATAGACAGTGATATTAATAAAATTATTTCTTCATAAACCACATTGAAAGAATGTTCAGTTCTGAAGCAAAATAATTGTTCAGAAAATCAAATAATTTTTAGGAATGCATATCTTTTAAGTGAGTGATAGTTTAAAATTTCTTATATTGTCCCATATGACAATTATCTTCTCATTGTTTGCAACCTACCTTTGAAACAGGTATAATTGTAGACAGGTGACATATAAAATAAATTTCTGCACAAAAACTAATCTGTTCCTTACAAATGCAATCCAAGAACACTTGATTTAGTTTAACGTATAGTATTGTGTTGTTTTAGGCCCTGCTGGGAAGGAGACCATGTTGCCGTTGCCCCTCCCCCACCCTCAGCCGGTCGGGCTGGCAGTGAGGCACAAACCCCGGGTTAAAACAAGAAGAAATTTAATACAACAGTGTGATAAACAATCTGAACAACAGTAGCAATGATAGCAACAATAAACAGCAATAACGGTAAACAAGACAAAAGATATACAGAGAAATACCACAAATGGTTACAGAACAAGCCTGCCGTGAGCTCCCTGCCTCCAAAGCCACCCAGGAAAAAGTTCCTGCGCTCCCGTGCCCGGACCTGACATCAGCATGGTATGAATAACCCGGCTGGAGATCCCTTCCCCCTCTCTGCTGGGGAAAATTAACCCTATCCTAGCTGAACCAGGACAAGTATTTACTCAGAAAATTGAAATGTCATGATCTTCCTGGATACAGATGCAAATTCTTACGGGTTTGGAGATTTCATTCTAATTTTTTTCATGTTTTCATATATTTTAAACCGATCAAGAAAGAAATGAGAAATTTTAGACCTATTAAATACTATGAATATTCCCAGTGGATTTCCACTATGTTACTTAGCACAGATGTTTCTATAATTGTAATATATCAAGAGAATTTTGTGTTAAATTGGCCTCAAAATATCTCTTTTTTTACTTGTGGAGAGGTAGATACAAACTGGCCCAAGAGGGAAGGCATTTGGGAAACTATTCAATCTGTTTTGAATGCTGATGTTTCCCTACACAGTCATCTAGCTCCTCAGCTACCTTAAACTATCAGGATAGGGATTTTTGTACTGGTAATTACATATATGAATCACATATACCTACTTACATAAACAGACAGATGATTTCCAGCACAGAAGCAATCAACCAAAATATCCTTGATTTTAATGACTCTGACACTTTAGATCAGAAGTATTCATCGTCAGGCTGCCTGAGGCTTTAAAGGAGGCTACAGTAACAGCACACAGAAATCTGGTTGTAGTTCTGTTGGAAAAACAAATACCTTGTATGATAAATAGTGTAATAATACAAGTACGGTTGGGACTTTCCCAAAATGCAAGGAATATATGACAAGTCACCTACTTTTACACTTAATTTGTAGAGATAATAGGAATTAGTTTAGTCATGCTAAAATACATTTTTGGACAAACTTGCAAACTCTGTCACACTTGATCCTTCACTTCTTACCCACGGTCCTCCCTCTCCTCATTTCCTACCAACTCAGTGACACTTCTCCACATAATTCAGAAGCTCAGGACCTTTATCTTGCTGGTCTTTCAAGTTCTGGGTCTCTTAACTGTAGTCCAGGAAAGAAGCTAAACCAGTTTCACAAAAAGAGACAACAAGCATGTCTTCTCAGTAGCCCCTCACCTGAAACTAAATCAGAACTCTGAGCCTCTCACTGACTTCACACATATTTCCTTAAAAAATTGATAGGGGAACCTTCAACATTACATTTTTCTCTATGAGCCGAATGCCTGTATATGTAGAGCACTATCTAAGCAGGAGTCAGATTCTGAAACATTTAAAGTAACAAGAGGTTCTCACACCTTATTGGGTTATTACATCAAAAATCACAAACTGGTTCTGTAGCAATCAATAACATTTTATTATTACTATCCCTATTGCTAGTACCACACACCAAACTTCTGAAACTATCAGCTGTTCGTTGTGGTACCCAATCCAGTTTAAGACCAGTGCCAACACATAGATGTTTTGGAAAAAATACTCAGCAATTTCTTCAGGAAAAAAAATATTTTAGGGCAATAATTTCATATCAGTGGGACTAATTAATATTTGCCAAGTAGTACTTAAGTATTGTGTATTATTCCATTTTTATTTACCAAAATAATTATCCTGCTCATCCATTCCAGGTACTAAGTAGGATTATTTTACACTTTATAGACTGAATTGTAAAGTTTTATTTGACAGACCCTGTAAAGCTTCATTTAAAAAATAGTATTATTTAGGTCTTATTGTAGTTAAATAACAATCATTACCTTTATGTATTCAACAAGTAGTGGAAATATTATCAGCAACTAGTTCATATGATGCTCCACTGTCTTAAAGGGTTTAAGAAAATATACAAGAAAGTATTTGTATTAGTCTTCAAAAACAACAAAAAACAAACTATGGTTAAAAAAAGAAAAAAAAAAAGAATGACCACGGGGTTGCAGACTGATATTGACTTTATTAATGACCACTTCTCCTGAAGTTGGTTTATATTTAAAATTTCTTAGCTAAATGGGA
This sequence comes from Athene noctua, assembly GCF_965140245.1. Classification (NCBI taxonomy): domain Eukaryota; kingdom Metazoa; phylum Chordata; class Aves; order Strigiformes; family Strigidae; genus Athene; species Athene noctua. The sequence goes on from NC_134037.1 coordinate 158,472,488, forward strand.
TAAATTTTATAAATTATTTGTAGTTTAAAACTTCTGAATTATTGTAGCAACGCAATAAAACTTAAAATATTGCTGTCATTCTGTTTACTAGACTGATATTTACAGGTAACTGCAGTATGAACACTGAGGGACTACTGTATGCTCATAATACTGAGTAAACTATATTCATCTCAGTTTTAATATAGACTCTGTAAAGAAGATTATATTGAAAGTATAGGAAAAATCTTCATCTTAAATTCTGTTCATGTTTACAATATGTTTGGTACAGAACAAATATAAGAATAGCATAATCCATGTGTATTATTGTATAAAAAAGAAAAACAAAACATACATGAAAAAAACAGACACGGATAGAGTGGATTCGGCAGCAAGTGTACTTTTAGAAAAGCTTTTCCAGCTCTTGGTGCTTCTGTGACACTGCTGGGTGAATGATGATGTATCCCGGTGGTGAAATGGGGCCTCACTGTGGCAGGATCTCTGTTCCTGCTGTGCTGGTGTGAGTGCAGTGCTTTGTAAGAGGCATTTCTGAATGACGATGAGGGGTGCAGGACTCTTATTCCTCTTGTGCCCACCTTAGCCACACTTCCAGCTCTTGGAGCCGCTGCTCTGTTTTGGCTCATGACTGAGCCTCGTGCTGGTGATGCTGCCAGAGCAGCTAGAGTCCTGGGCTGCACTCATGTCTCCTGTGCAGAGGAAGCCTCACTTGCAGAATGTTATACACTTCCTTGGGATTGCCACAGGGTGATGCAGTTAGGTGTCCAGGACTTGGTTTGCCTTCAGCTCCTCAGGCACCTGTTTCAGGCTCCCCACAGCACAAGAAGCAGTGGGCAGCCATGTACAGCCACAGTCACTGGATGTGATCAGACAAAAATCTGCCCAGATCCCAAGATCCCATGTGTCATCAGTCACAGAATCACAGAATCATCTAGGTTGGAAAAGACCTTGAAGATCATCTAGTCCAACCAGTCATCTTCTACTTCCTCCTTTGTTGTGCATAATATATCCCCTCCATGTCTCCTACACTTAATTATGTTGTCAAGCAGGTGAGTATGACTGCAATTAAACCATTTATTCCTTCTTCCAATAATAATGCATAAACTAACAGTAAAAAATTTATATATCTAACAGCAAATCTTTCCCTTCCTTTTGAAACACTGAGGAAGTGCAAGGAGGCAGGAAACAACGTGCACATCCAAGAAAGTGTCATCAGCCCTGTGCAACTTCAAAGACGGAAAATTTCTGAGACATAGATAATATGTGGCAGCTATGCTGAAGACACCGAAGGGCCCACCACCATTTGATTACCTTGCCTCTCTTCTGAATATAGCAAATGTTAGGCGCTGGAAAATATCTGATCCACACTCATTAAAGACATCACCACAAATTTGTGTGAATTAACAGGAATTTTGCAATAACCTGTAACAGAAACAGGATTTCAAAAAACATCTGTGCTCAGCAGTAATACAAAAGTTAAGAAAAATGTCACACAAGTACAGATAGAAGACCTAAGAGAACTTTGATTACAGCTAATTTGACAAAGGAGTTGTGACAGAATATGGATTGCTTGAGAAGGAGTCTGGTTTTTGCTCCTTGTGAAATTGGTATGTTATAAATTGCCTTGCCTGGCTATTATCAAATTTTTCTTTCCGTTTATTAACTTGACAGAACTTTTCAGGAACTAATGGAGATGCCTAAAACAAACAAATAACACAGGCAGGACTCCAGCCTCTATTCTGCCACAGGTCAGAGGGACCAAATTGAAGTGTCTCCTTGCCAGATGTCATTGAAGATCCACAGTTCTGAGAAACTCAGCTCCTCAGTGGGGGTTTGGGAAACACCTTTTGTACACTCTTCTTGGAGACATGCTACTGACAGCAGAATAACCAGTGGAGAGGATTATTGCAGAGGAGAATCCTACAGGAAATTCAAGTCAGTTGAAGCACTTACCACAAAATATTGGCAATTACTGCAAGGTGACTAACAAGTAGACCTTAAAAGAAGGAAAGCAGTCAAGAGGAAAAGAGTTTTAAAAGAAGAAATGTTAGATAGTACATTTCCCATATGAGTTACTCACCTTTCTGCCGTTTGCTTTTTAGGTAATTTTCACCAGTCTGCATAACATACAGTAGTTAGGAAATGAGAGGTTCGTTGCCAGAGTCTTTAAAAAGTCTGTGCCAAGTAATCCAGAGCAGTAAACTGCTTCTTTCCCACTCTCTCACTGCCGTCTCTCTCCCACTGGAGAGCAGAGTTTTCATATATCTTCTCTCATTCTATCCTATAGATTTTTTCCTACCAAAAATGTTCTATAGCACTATCACTATTTATCCTGACCAAGTGACCAAAAAGACGGTAATGACTGGAAATTGCCAAGCAGTCACAGCAGTTCTTTCTGTCCCTCCCACCTCATCATCCCATGTATGCTGCTTCCATACATGTAGTTCTCCATACGGTTTCCTACAACAGCAGTAGTACTCTGTTCCTTGTCCCTGCCACAGCATGCAGTCTCCTAGCTTTTCTTTGCTGCATATATTTTAGGTCAGATGTCAAATCTAAACACCTTTTTGCTCTTCCACTATCTGGCTACACTTTTATGTTTTTCCCCTTCTTTTTCTGTGTTTGCAGAGATTGCAACAGTAGACATCTACACAAAAGGAAAAGAGAGTAATTAAAGCTTCCCAGACAGAGAACACAAATTATAAGAAAAATTTAAAAATAAAACCACAAAGAGGAGAAGATAAAATGTTACTAAGATTCTTTCTCCTAGTTTCCTGTAGAAGTTCAAAGATGATTTGCAATACAACCCTCAAATAAAGATTGTATTTCTTGGTGATTGTCCAGGGAAAACAATTGCATTCTGAGTACAAAAACCTGAGTATCAGGTCTTCAGAGATGTTTTGATTTGAATCCATAGCATTACTAAAAGAGGACAAAAAATACACTCAGGAAGTTAATAGTATGAAGACTATACTCAGATTTATTTGCAAGCTAAGAAACAATGAAATAAAATTGATGTTCAGCTTTATGCTGTTTGGAAAATCAGAACTGATTATAGTTCCAACTGCTGTTTAAGCTCCAGGAAACATTTTTCCAGTAAAAAATAGTCAGAACAGATAGATACATATTGTTAAAAATCCTCAAAGGAACAGAATATGGGTGAATTTATTACAGACCTTTAGGGAGAAAATAACTCCAAACTCAAACCCTAGAAACCCTCCAAACAACACATTCCTTTTCAATAAACAAAATCATTCTCTTAATATAAACTTCAAATACCATATAGGCAGGAAAAATTTAATTAAAATTAAGTAATAAATATCGTTTATTAAACAAAACAAACTACTCAAACACATGCGTTTATTTTTTGGCTCTAAACATTTCTGTTTGAATGCAACTTGGACCAAGATCAAGAAACTTCTGTAGACAGTAGGCAAAAAATATGCAACTAAGCATTTGTCCAGTTTTGATCTAACACCATTTAACTTACTTATTTTGGAAGGAAGACAAAAAGAGGTGAGAATATGATCGTAATGAAGTGCCGGATTGAGTTTAAAGTCCGGAAAAATAAGAACTGATCCAGAGCAATGGAAGATTATGACAGGGTGCTGCTTGCTACTCATGACACAGCTTTGGCCCAGAGACAACATTCAAAGAAGTCAGATTTAATATTCATATCAATCCAATGATATCCTTTTAGACACTGGCAGGAAAAATACAAGTTAGGGTACATGCTGCCAGTAGCTGTCTTTAAGAAGTGGAATGAAAACTCTTAACTCATATGTTTCCTATTCAGGGTCAAGTTCAGGCCCTAATCTTGGACCAAACAGGTCTTCCTAAGTCATTTGTTTCAGGATCTTATGTACATAATGAGGCTGAATACTTTCTAAATACATTCTTTAAAAATAAATTAATAAATTTTTTTTCACTGTATGTTATTAATAATGTTAAAATGTAAAAAGCTACACAAATATGAACACATAAAGCATAAAATATTTCAAAAGATACTAAAAATTATGCTACGTTTTTAAAATTGCCTTTGATACTAAGAATCTCCTCAATGGCCCAGTGTATGAGTTTCATATATTAACAGGGCATATATATAAAACCAGACAGTGCATATCTCAAAGATTCTGCCGTATTAATTCTGTGGGATATATCTGTTCAAGACATAAATTTTACATAAATGGGTCTGCCTGTGTGACTGACATGCTAACACATGGAATCTGTGGAATTATTTTAAAATAGTTTGGAAAACTTTTTTTCTTTCTTCCCCAAGCAGAAAATTAATCTAATGTTTGCACACAGAATTGGAAAAAAAACTTCAGCCACATCAGTCAACTGCATAGTTTTGGAAAGGTCATATTTTAATGGACTGCAGTCTTTCGAAATGGATTGGACTAATACCAAAGGAATGGGTGACAGCACTTATAAAGTCCACTGTCTCGGGTGAAATCCAGACTGTTCTGCCAGCTTGTTTCACAATGACAACCTTGCTTTCAGGGCACTGATAAAAAGTTTTATCTACTGTGATATGAAGCTTTTCTTATATTGGAATGTATTTCCTTTTTATCTTACAATAAAAGTTAGAGTATTTCAGTTTCCTTATATTTTAGGTATAATTGTATATCTGAATTGCTGTTCCATTTAGCTGACATATTATTACATAGATTATATGGGTTGATAACATTTCAGTGAAAATTTGAACAAATGTAAACAGTCTATATTCCTAATCAGTATTTCATTTGTTTATCTATTTAGAAATGAAAGAAGGTTGGTTGATTTAGAGGAATCAGAACTGAAAAATCACAAAATTAGTCAAAATGAACAATAATTAGCACAAGATATACAATAAAGAGATTCGTTTCCATTTCCTAGTTTAGATATTTGACTACTAAACTGCTGGTTTGTTTCTGGGAAAAGAATAATCTGACAATATCCAAACACTTTTATTAAAAATTTAAAGTAGCTGTCACTTAGACCAGATTCAGTGTTTACTCCTGAACTTCTATGGGAAGACCCCATAGAAGGGCTTAAATTATTACAGCACTTGCACAAAACTGAAAATGAAGCATTATTCCTCATATGCATTCTTCTAAACACAAAGTCAAAGGCTTAAAAAACCTGAGCATCTCAACACATGTCTATTGCAATCCCTGATTGGAACCAGAAGGCAGACCTCCAAAAGACTCAGTCTTTTTGTATTTCAGGCCATGACTAGCCCACAGAAACAAAATCAAGGCTAATTCTCCTACTGAAGGGGAGAATAGTAATTATGTTATCAAGACAGAAATGTTTCATTCAGACATTTCTGGTTTAAAGAATCATTGCCAAATGCAATGCGGTTTTCTGATTAAGACTGTCAGCCAGATCTCCTCTCCCAGGTGACAAAAACTTCAGGATTCAAAAATCATACTGAAACCAGATGACCCCTCCTGGCTTAGTGAAAGCTGTACTCTTTGTGTCTTAGTTGTATTATTTTGAGAGGGTGTATAGAAAAATGTCTTCAATCTATTACTTCAGTATTGCTCGAGGAGGTCTCAATGTGAAGTGCCTCTTTCTTCCTTACTATTGTATAAAAGGCCAGACAATTACACCTTCTCCATGATATATATTAGGGATTTCGGTTCCTTGCTCTCCTCCCCAGTGAAACTGCTCACACCTCTTTCTTAGAAGCATGTTTGTAGATATTTAATTCTAGAGAGACCCCTGCCATCTCCACCTTGTAAATCAGACAGGCAGAATGGTCACCCCAAGCCCTGAACACCCAGTGTGACTATCCAGCTAACACCAAGTTACATGCACTCTGCTAAAGGGCAGGCTCCTGATTAGTGTGCAATCTCACCTGATTGCCCCCAATGTCCTCCTACAAAAATACAAGGAAAGACCAAATATCTTACCAAATAGCCATGGTACTGTAACTAGCCTCAAGTTTCTCTCTATCATGTTCCTGTAACTGGAGTGGTAGACCTTCTCAAATGACTCTGGTCATTTCTGAATACTATCTTCTACCTGCCACCCCTTTCTTCTTTCTTCGTATGTTCTGAAGGGCAGAAGTTAATAAAAAAGAGCCTTCAGACTACAGAGTGGGTCTTTCAATCTACAAATCCCCTTTAAGAACAAGTGAATTTATCAGAATTGTGTCTCACCTCTGGAAACTGGTAAGTTACAATGAACCACAATTTTTCTTAATACTAAGCTTTCAAAACCTGCTGCTTGTCCAAGCTCTGCAGTGATTATATCTACCAAAAAATGTACATGATCAGGTAATTTGGATTTGGTGAATATGCTTTGATTATTAATGCAGATGTATTGAATACAAAATGCTTTTTAAGAATTAATGCTTTCAAAGGGTAAATTTAAATGAGGAATTCAGTGAACCAGTTTGACACAGAAAATTGGCCGAGTAAAAATTTCTTCTTTCACCCCGAAGACCTTAATTTACACCTGAAACACATTAAACATGTCTTCATGGACAAGTGTGAATACACAGCATTTTACTATAGCTATAATTCTGCCAAATGCAAGTTATTTTTGTTCTGGAAACTACACAGGCCAGTTCTGCATGCAGACAAGTAAAAGGAACCAAGGAAAAAGATACTTAAACTTTATTCAACACTGACAGTGATATCTATGGTCAGCTCAGGACACCAGCAGGGTGAATGGACATTTGTACACATCTGTTTGTACAGGCAGACAAGGGTAGTGAAATGAAGGGAAAAGGACAGCTGTGGTAGAAAGACTGAAGGAACAATAGCTAAAAAACATTCCTGACAAAGAATTTTAAGAAATGGAAAGAGGAATTCTGGTGTGTATGTCAGGAAAGTTATTACTAACATGGTCTGTAACCTCAGCTGTTCAAAACAAGTACATGTCAAATAGATAGAAATATGACTTCTGCTAACAGGCAGCTGCAAAACTGGAGAGTTTTTAATTTAGCTAAGCTAACTACACTTCCAGTCAAAAAGAGAAATCTCCACATCTCATCTGGAAGTATTTAGCAAGGTCATATCAAGGTCATATGATATTCTAACATATCCTGATTTATAACAGAGAACAAAACTATTGTATCAGTGCATTATGGAATGAAGAAATATAAGATATGGAAACACCTTTGAATACAGTAGGAGCATGCAAATATCATATGCTGTTACAGCACATAAAATTTAGCATACCAAGCAGACTAAAAATTTTTTATTTAATACTTACCACTCCAGAGAAAAAATAAATAAGAAAAATTAAATAAAGAAATAAATAAGTGTGTGCATCCCTGCTACTTCCCTTTAATTCTTGTTCTTAGATGCCATTTAAAGAAGTGCTTAAGTCCTCAGAATAACAGGTTGGTCTGGGATTCAAAATGTAGTATTAAAATACACAGGACTTAAACATCTTTGTTCACATCACTTTGTCATCATGTTCACATACTTTGTGTACCTCTCTATCTTTTTACTTTTCTTCCACATTAGGCCTGTCTTTTCTGTTTATGTTATAATCTCTTCATGACAGATGAATGTTTGTTCACGTTCGGGATCTGGCACAATGGGACTGTAATCTCTACTGCATTACACATAATACGAATAATAATTTCAACCGTTATCTTTTCTATTTACTTTTTCCTGTATAATCACACTTGATTGAAATCCTGATAGCAAAAACACTGACTCAGACAAATAATGTCTTCATTTTGTCACTCGCTCTTGTTCTCTCACTTTCTGTGGCCATCTGAGTGACATTTAAACAAAAACCACAACCACCCCATACACACAACTGTAAGCAGATGCCTTTCCACTTCGATATCTTTTGTTTTCTTTTTCTTTCTTCCCTTGCCAACAGTCGACACTACTTTGATATATGATAATGTGAGGTAATTCATTCCCTCACTTCATTCTGAAGACTCCACTAATTTTGTATTTCTTCATATTCCTTCCCTGAAAGCAGTCAGTGCCATCTCTCATTATCCTGCCCACTTACTTGCAGGCTGCCCTAGAACTTTCAAGGCTTCAGTCAATGTTACTCTGTAGTCTGTTCCAGGACTCTGGCTTTCCAGTTGTCCAGCTATTTGACTCTCTACACTTTTCTGTGATGAAATATGTCATATGTACTTGTTCTTTTTTCCTTCTGGAACCATGTTTTTTTCTGCTGGTTTGTTTTTGTTTGTTTGTTTGTGTTTGTTTGTTTGTTTTTATTTAATTCATTTGTGCTTCCATTTTATAATAAATTTGTTTTGACAGAGAGACAGATTAAGTGAATGATACTATCCTTCTACTCTGAAGTGAAATATAGAGCTTAGTGCAATGCACAAATTAGTGATCAGAAAAAAAGGTAAAATAAATTCCAGAAATGCACTTGTAGTCGTAATAATCCTCATTCAGACTTCATTTTTTTCCTGTCCTCTGCTTGTCTCTGCTGATCATCACCTCAGGTTATTGGTTATCCTACAGTCTTGGTGTTACAAAATCTGCCATAACAACTCAGTATAGGAAAGACATGGACCTGTTGGAGTGGGTCTAGAGGAGGGCCACAAAAATTATCAGAGGAGTAGAACACTTCTCCTATGAGCACAGGCTGAGAAATTTGGGGTTGTTCAGTCTGGAGTAGACTCTGGGGAGACTTTATTGTGGCCTTTCAGTACTCAAAGTGGGCTATTGAAAAGAGACAGGGACAATTTTTTTAGTAGGGACTGTTGAAATAGGACAAGGGATAACGGTTTTAAACTAAAAGAGGGTAGATTAAGGAAGAAAATTTTTAGAGTGAGGGTGGTGAAGCTCTGGAAGTTTTCCCAGAGAGGTGGTGGCTGCCCCATCCGTGGAAACAGTCACAGTCAGGTTACACACTGCTCTGAGCAACCTGATCTAGCTGAAGATGTCCCTGCTCATTGCAGGGCGGTTGGACCAGATAACATTTAAAGGTCCCTACCAACAATCAAGCACTTCCATGTTGATTATGGTAAGCGGAACAGGCTGTTCCACAATTCTGGGGACCAGGTATTTCAAGATCTAAAAAATATATTCAGGAAACCTATGGTAAATAAAATGGGGGAAATTGCCTTTTTTCTCATGCTGGTGATTTATTCATAAACAACAGAATGGTCTCATAAAACTTAAGGTAATATTTTCTCTGAATTTTTTCAGAGTTATCTTCTTCTCTCCAGATACTTAGTGGGTTTTGGGAGGTAGGGTGAGGTAAATAACATTTTTATTTCAAAAAGGGTTCAAATTACCAAGCTATTTGAAGAAAGCTTACCTGTGGATGTTTTCCTTTTTCCTTCATCATCCAAATACTTGCCTGCTTCAAAGACTGTATTAGTATGTGCAAAAACAAACAGGTTGACACTGAACATGCTACCTCAAATCAGGCATTTTCTAAGCTTGAAAAAGCTTTTTCTTCCCTAACATACTTTTAATATTTTTGCATTAAACTCAAAGCAAGATATTTAAAAATTAAAAATTTTCAAGTCTAGAAATATTCCTGACACCTGGAAAATAAACACATTTTTATTTGGAAAATAAACACATACACTTAGCATTTTAAAATATAGAAATTAATTATCTCATTAAAAGTTTGATTCTTTACAATATTGAATTGTCTTAAGAAACAACAGCAAGCATTAAGCTTCCATAAACTATCAGCAGAGGGAAATTATCTCATGGAAAATAAATAAAGGAAATTTATTTTAAAATTTGAATATCAGTGGAGAAAATATGTGAGGTTGACTTTGTTTTAGACTTTCTGAGAGTGCAATATTATTTGATGAGGAAGAGATATACTGTATTTAGTTCTTGGGAAATCAGAGAGAAGAAATATCTAACAGAAATGATTGAAAACCTGACATTTTTATTTAGAAGTTTAAAATAAACAATGAAGTTATATGAAAGAAATGTATCATTGGCATGACCACAAGGCTATAATTATTTTTAACAGATATGCATTGTCAATTGCTATGAAGAGTATTTTTTAAAATATGCTTTCCTTCTTGCTGGATTTGAGAGAGTGAACTTCGAATTGGATCTTCCATAAACTATTGTTCTTGATAAACTCAGATACATAAATGCTTCTAAAATGCAGTTAAATAGAAGCACAAGCATGTCTCAAGAAAATTAATTGAAGAATTGACATGAAAATTAAATTAATTCTTACTACTGGTGAAAAATGGTCAAAGTCGAGTTCCCAGACTTTTATATTCAATCTCATTGCACCATTTTAATGCTTTTCATTACATGTAAAATCCAGCCATGTCATGAAAAAAATAGAAAAATTGCTGAGCTGTACAATGTTACTATATAATTGATAGTTACTCTTCATATTGTAATGGTAAACTCTTTTGTCTGAATTAATTTTTCATTTCTACAATCTACTGACACAAAGGAAAACATGAGGGAGAGTAATTGTCAGCTTTTTGAAGTGAGCTCACCCCTCCACCCAGCTTCACAAAACAAACCATAGTATAGTAAGTGGGGAAAAAGGAAGATTTGCTTCAGAAATGCACTGCTGATCTAAATTGATAAACAAATGTAGGTGCCTTCAGAAACAGCTTCCTTAAGAGAAGGGGACTGCAAAGATTTCACTACGATGTGGGAACCTGTTCAGTTAAATGAAATCAAAACAAGAAACAAAGACTTGCCGTCAAGGGCAGACAGAACTTGAGGAATGCTGTATATAAACCCACATCTTTTTTATTCATGTCAGACCTTGTCACTGAGTTTTAGAAAGCTTAATTATTCTAATAGATTTTAAAAGGCTTTTAGCCTTTTTTGAGGAGTTTTCTATGGGATAGATCTAAGCAAACACACCTTGTATCTCTGGCTGTTTGGGCACACCATTCCATTTGCACCGGCAGCTGTTATTGGTGTCAGACAGAGGCAGGCAGCTGAAAGTTTGAATACTTAAAATGCCTGGTTGCAATACCTATTATTGTGCAAACCAACTAAATTCACCAAGTCTGCATATTTCATGTTTATAATTTGATGTGAAGAACTTTTCCGCATTTTCATTTCTGTAAACTCAAGGGCATAATTTTATATACGTACAGTTTGAGTATCCAGAAATAGACACAGGGGGAAATTTTTTATAAAGCAGAACACTCCACCCCACATATGCAAAGACCACATAGTGGGATAGAGTATTCCAATAAATTTTTAAAATGTCCTCCTTCTCCCTCATTTTTATCACTTATAATAACACAGAAAGTATTGCAAATAGCAAGAAAATAGTGGTGTTAGAAGTTGCCTCTATTAGTGTAGCTTGCCAGAAATGAAGTAGAAGGAAGAGATCTGATACCACAGTATGTGTTATGCTGGCTTCCTTTGGGATGACTACAATCAGTTCTTACAGCCTATGCCTGTACAAACTGTCCAGGCAGAGCAAATCCCTTTACTAGCCAGACTATGAAAGAAGCAAGCAATGTACTGTAAAGGTTAGTAAGATCGACTTTGTCTTTGACAGCCCTTCACTGTTGGTGTTATAGTGTAAGATCTAAATTGAGTGTACATGCTGGCTGCACACAGTGGGCTGAAAATGGCTAGTGGGAATGTACAGCTAAATATAACTCTGTCCTGATATTCTCCCATCCTTTATATACTTTCTTCTACCCACAATAAAAGACTTTCCTTTCACAGACATTGTTTCAACAATGATGGACTCATAGTCCTTTGTTCTGTCTATAAGGAAGGTGTCATGTCCCTTGTGACCAGGAAACTGAGTGTCTCAAAATCTACACAGGACAAACACAGTTCATCATATTCCAACACAGAGAAAAGTAACACTACTACTACTGACATGACTTCAAAATAGGGGGAAAAAAAAAAAAACAAAAAAAAACAACCAACAAAAAAACCAAAGACAAAGCTAAATATTTTTCCCTCGCTGTGGTTTCTTCAGGGGCCTCAGATGAGGGACTGTCAGACTGAAATGTCATATGACTGTCTCAAACCTTGCTTGTATCTGTGCTAACCTCAAGGACAAGATGCTGTGGCCTTTGGATTAGTCTAAGGAACGTCACCCGAGGAAGCAGGAGTGTATTGAAGGATGCACCCCCTACTCCCTTGCAGTTACATTGTCAGACTCCTTCGATAAACCTCAAAGGGACAGACACAAACTGAGTGAAACCAAATGTTTGTCAGTGTCTCCATGGTGTAGCCGTTTGTGGCTCTGTTGTGTGCACCAGACCCCATGTGTGCATTGCTAATGAACTGATGAGAGGTGAGTGTTTCTGCCCCAGAAAACAGATGATTGTTCAAGAAACGTGAAGTCAGTAAAAACCTGTTGGACTAGAGGAAAAACTAAACATGGGCAGATATTCTAATCAGCTGATTCGATGAACTTAAAAGGCAACAGAAGCTTTTGCTGTGTGTGTACCCACCATTGAAGGCAGATCCCTGTGCACCCACCATTGAAGGACTGAAGACTGAGGATCAACAGGACGCCGCTGGATCCACAGTGGTGACTATTCTTGCAACTCTATTCTGGATGCTTTCTTGATTTCTGTTTTTTCCTTCCATTCTGTCCTATCAATACCGCTCTTAACTTTTAATCATGAAAACTGTTTGGGGTGTACAGCCTTTGACCTCATTTGCTTCTTAATCTTGCTCTTGGGATCACATAGAAACTTTCCCTGACATTGGATTGGGACAGGGAGTAGGCTTACAGCTGATGTCACTGCTTTTTAATTTGAATGCAACCATCTCCACAGGCATTTCACTCACAGGTTGGAAATTTATTATTTTAATACTTGTTTGAAGTTTCTTTACCCTAGTATTTGCTGCTTATTTGTTTAAACCCTTTTTATGTAGCTTTGTCCATTTTTCTCAAAAGCAAGAATGTCAACATCTGTATTCAAAAACCAGTTAAGAATCAAAAAGCCTATTTTATGTGGGAATAAAGGGGGAAAAAATGCATGATAATCTATAGCAAGGCTTTACATTTTCTCATCTCAATATATAAGGGAACCCAGAAAGGAGAAGAAAGCATACATATATTTTTGTTTTGAAATTGTTAAAATACAATTAGGTTCTGTGCTTTAGATATTAATTATTCATTTGAAAAGTATATGCTTGAAGAGATCAAAACCAAATACAGAAAAAATCGGTTGCTATGGACACACACCCCAAAAGTCACTATGAAAAAAACAGCTATCTTGGGGTTGGAAGGAAAAATATGAGCTATCAGTACTATACCTGTGCAGAAACAGAACATACAGTGGCAAAACATTTATAAAAAATTAAAATCAGTGACAGTCACTTTTAAATATGTCTCCTTGAAATGAACTAAAGGAGTGATACAATACGTCATCAATAGAGTTAAACAAAATTTAGAAACTTCAATTTCTTCAGATGAAGAAAATGACAATACATAGCTGCATTAAAAAAAAATGCACAAGAATAAAAATAATCAAAAAATGTGCACATATCTTTTATAGTAACAAAAATGCTTCTTGTAGCTGTGGAAAATACCATAACCCTTATTACAACACAAACATATGAAAGTTTAAAAACAGGCAGTAACTGAATCTTGAGAAATAAACAGATCATTCTAGATAATATCTCAGACTACAGTATCATTGAAAAGAGAAGCTATATTAGATAGTCTCCTTATATATAATTTCTTCAGACTGAAATTCCCCACTCCATTCTTCAACATTTTTCTCATGAATTTTGCATAGTACTGACTTCTCAATCAAATAGCCACGTATTTATGTATGTGCTAATCTTTAACCATATGGAAACAGTCCAAGATTCAGTTTTTATTGTTCTCCCTTGGTTCTTATTTTTTGGACTTTTTGAAATATTTTGTTGACTGGTGACATCATCTTCTCCATCATCTTCTCTTTATAAAGTAACTCTGAACTGCAAATAATAGAATATTCATATGTGTTGCAAAATAGGTCAAAGCATTTTTTCTGCTTCTGCTTCAATATGATTGTCTCATACTAAAGTTGTGCACAGCCTATAAGAAAAAAGTGTCTGTTTATTAAGTGTTGTCTCCACAATCAGAAACTATAAATGTGAAAAGCTTATAATGTTACATCTTTAATTTATCTCATCAGGATTATCTCTTTCTCCAAATGTTTAGAAATTGAATCTCCAGGACGGGAAAAAATCTAGGATGTCTCTTCATCCAGTTTATATCTACAAGATCTCTTTTCATAATATTTATGGATAACACATTTAGTTACTGTATGGCCTGTCAACAGTCTTTGAATGGTTCTCTGAACCCAGAAAAGCCACCCTTTTTACATGATGGAAAAAAAGTAAGAAATTCTGAGTTCAGATTTTTTTGCTTTATGAGATGAAGTTTCTACACTACACTTCAGCCCTCTTTTTTTTTCTAGGAAAGGAAATCACTTTCATTTATTTCATTGTGGTTTATTCTCCTAGAAGGTTCTAACATGATTACAGATGGAAACTGAACATTAGTATCATTGCACTGTGTGCAGAATGCTCTGCTCTTTGCTTCTTTCTCTTTGATATGTAATGTGTTTTTGATGCTACTTGCCAATTAGTACTACCATAACACTCCAGTCAGCATTAGAAACTTGTACCCACGCAGTCATTCTCTCCTTTAAACACTTCATTACATTTTTTCCCTTTGACTAAACAGTACGTTAACTACTTTATCTAAACAACACTTTTAATGTGAATAAAATGTAATTAGGAAATGTAAAACACTGGCCTTTCCTTACTTTTATACATATTTTCTTTTATTCTGGACATATTTTTGAATAATTATCCTCAACAGTTATTTAGACACTATCATGCATCTGTGACTTCACTACTTAATGGCACATTAAAAATCTTCTCTGGCTGTTGCTCCTAGACTCAGTATAATATTTCCCAGTGCCATATGATTACTACATTGTATTCCTGGAGCCTCATTAAAAAAAAATAATGGTAAGACATATAGATAAAATATTTTGGCAGAAATTCATGCATTTATTGTACAAAGAGATCAATATGCGCATGTTACTACAAATAAATGAAAAATATTTTCCAGAAGACTACAAGCTATTTCTAACTGTGAAGAATAAATTAAAGACTTTATGAGGAAACTGAAGAGGGAAAAAATTAATAATACACAAGTTGCTTTTAATAATTACTTTAAAGTCATATATAAATTTGAATGCAAAAATAACATATAGTCCAATATATAGTAAAAAATACAGTTATATTAACTTCTCATTCTGGTCAATAACCTTTAATTTTGCCACTTACCAGCAGATCTCAAGGTCTTCCAGTTACTGGAAGTCAGACAAGTAAATACCAGTAGGAGATTGACAAAGTCATTATCCTCTACTAGTCCTTCCTTCCTCTCAGAGGAACCTGAGAATTTACTGGTGTGAACCACAGGGACTGCACCTTTAATTTTCCTGTCAGGGGAACTGTGATCAGAGGAACAATGAAAACTGATGGGTCCGTCAGCCCTGAATGTCATGCATCAGCTCAGCACCTAAAGGTCTCTCATAATATGTGAAATTAAACACTGCTGCACACCCCAAATGACTCTTTCAACGAATGTAGGACATAGTCCTGGCTGGCAAATTAATTTTCACAAATTATTTTTCCATCCCTGTTTTCTGCATCCTAATCTACAAGGGAAACCTACAATGTTCCTTCAAAAGACAGGGTCAGAAATCAGAAGTAATTCATGCTTTAGATACAAAAATCAGGAATTAAGAAAGAATATGATTCTATAGCAAATAAAAATTGTTTACAACTCACCACCAATTGACCCTTCACTTTCAGGGTGGTAAAAGGGGTATTTACCTACATCTCTTATTTACTAGACAGTAATATTTCTACTTCACTTTTTGTTAATACCTCACTGAAAATATTTATTAGCATAATAAGAAACCTCAGATAATTCTTTCAAACTTGGATTGAAGATATCAGTACTTGTACACTGGTCTGAATAAACCAATGTAATGGTTTTTGTTGTACCACTGTAAATGGAGCAAAAAAAGCAAACTTCTTGCTTTTTCTCTGATGCAGTTACAGAGGCTGTTAAAAGCCTCAGATTTACAAAGCAATCTGTAAATTTTACAATACAGTGTAATTTTTTCCAGTTTCTGCATTCTGTTTTATGTAACAAAGATCCTTTAGTCATACATTCAAAGTGTTGGATATAGGGAGGACATTCAGCATGCCAAGAACATCTAGGAAAGGATTTACTAATTTTATTCTCAAACTTCCAAATAAGGGCTCAAGTTAATTTCAGTGTTCATTTAAAGTGACTCTAGATACCAGGTCTTTTTTTTTTTTTTTTTCTGTCTTCATTTTTGCAAACAGTCATTAAAAAACTTTTTTCCTCCTGTTATGCAATGATGCTACAACCTGCAATGATATGTTTTATCTACCTAATTTTACTCAATGTCCAGCTTCTAGGAAGTACTATAAACCCCAATGAACTATAACCTTCCTTCTGGTTATCATTTAAAGAGATTTTCTACCTCATAAACTGATTTCTGATTGTATTGTTCCAAGTGCTATATATATTGAAATAAAAGGTCAATGGTACAGACCACATAAATAGCAAATAGTGTGAGGCCACAAGTTTGTTAGAGAAACCCGACTTGTTTGCAATAAAACAGATAACCCATCTGTAATTTCCAGATTTCAATCTTATAAAAGTAATTTTCACTCACTGATGTAGTTAGTCTTTAGCTCTCAAAGGAGGCTTTGTCCAGGCAGCTGTTTTAATTCCTCTTTTGCAACATAGGTCAAATAGCCATGGGGTAGATGGTCCCTGAGACACAAAAGCTGAATAACTGTGTTCAGTTCTGGGTTGGAGAGCCTTCAGGTAGGCCACATACCTAATGTACCACCACCATCTTCTGGGATTTCATTTGAGATTTAAAGTATTTCTGTGCACATTATTTAATGGCAGAAACTTAAGTGCCTAGTGCCAGAATATTTCTGTGCAGTGTAAAAAATAGACCCATAATAACTGTCACTCATTCATCAATGTCAGAGTAAAAATGATCAGCTACTGTACAACAAAGGAAGGTTTGCTCCGTTTGACTAAAGAAAGTCTTTGCAGCTCAGGTTCAGCTGGGGTAACTTGTTATCTGTAATTCTGAAATAATAAAAAAAACAAATTAAAGACAAAATTACCAGTCCTTTGTGCTGCATGGAGTACATCTTGTGGCAAACATGAAAAAAGTTGATTTCCCATCATCTTTTCGCTTACTGGGACCAGCGTGTGCCAGTGCACCTGGAGAAAACCTTGTGCAATATCACCAATATAGCTGCAAAATGCTCTCTTCAGTAAAGTTCTGCACATTCACTGTCCAGGGAAGCACACCTGGCCAATGCGGACCCGCAAAGAGCCTTATTCAGCTTTTAAGGCAGATAGACTACGGGAACATGAACCACCACAGTCACTGCAAACACAGCACTATTCCTTCATGAAATGCTAGAGGGTTTGTTTGCATCATCCTCTTCACATAGAAGATAACGTAGCTGACAATGTTATGTTCACTCGATGATCTTTGAAAGGCCAAGTATGAATGAATTATGAGAGGCTGAAGGACTAGGTCGTATTTTGTACTGAGTCCTATTAACTTTAGGGACCTTATTTGAAACTTATCTTTATTGCAGTCCTGCATATTGGTAAAGTACTCATTAAGTAGCATGAAAAAACAGTTCTAGCCTCATCCATTATTTCATTTCTTATTTAATATGTTAATTGTTGTGTGCATTATTTTACAGAGAGGTTCAAACGGTCCATTGTGCACATGTGCACGTTAAAAGAATATTAGAACTAGAAATTAAACTCCATTGGTCTAACTTCAGGTATATTTTTTGCTTGCATCTTCATGAGAGTCTTAGGATGAAGGGTAGTAAATTAGAAACTGCTCAAATCAGTAGTAGTTCATAAACATTCAACTCTTTTGATCGCTAATGAAATGTCAATCCCCTGTGCTGCTTCTGCCAGGGAAGCTAAAGTAAGAATACATAATGGCAGCAGGGAGTCAATGTTTTGTCATTTAGGTTCATGCTATTATTGCAGTGAGAACTAAATATTAAAAACCAGCTACATCTTATTTACAAAACAGTTGTTTCCTGCTGAAATTTTAAGATGTAAGCTTAATTTTGCAGAAAAAGTCATTTTGTACTCACATTTCATACTGCAATGGCACAATATTTTGCAATGGATAACACAGTATTCACAGTAGGAAAAATTCTATAATTACTCTATTAGTTGCATGATGATGAACCAGGGAAAATTGTAAGAAACTAACAAATTCATTGCAAAATTTATACTTAGAAGTCCAACTGCTTAATTTAAATGTATTTAAAATGAAAATTATTCTTGCTTTTACTATTATTATTATTATGAAAACATGTTCACTGAGATCTTCAGATTCAGGTGATTCTTCTACTTTCCACATTTTGTGTGATTTAAAAAGTTGGCAATGTTCTGATGGCTCTGAAAATAATGGTTTTTTCCTCCATTCCACCCCTCACCTCTGAGAATCATATATTTAAGAATTATCATTAAAATATATATTAATTACACAATCTATGATCTTCACAAACTTCACTTACATCAACAAAAATAATTCCCCCCCAACAAAATAATAATTTACACACAATCCAACTTTTATCCCTTCACCAAAATTACAACAAAACTTACTCTCAATCATTCTTCTCCTTGCTCTCTAGCCATGTTCAGTCCATGTTTTGCCCATTACTTCTCCTGATTACTATACTTACCTTGAATTCTTTATGCCCCATGTTGTGTGCCAAAAAATGGATGTGGTGTGTTGACCTTGACTGGATGCCAGGTGCCCACCAAACCATTCTATCACTCCCTTTCTTCAACCGGATGAAGGGAGAAAGTATAGCCAAAGGTTTGTGGGTTGAGATAAGGATAGGGAGACAACTCAACATTATTGTCACGGGCAAAACAGATTCAACTTGGGAAAATTTATTTAATTTATTAATCAAAAGTCAGAGTAGGATACTGAGAAATGAAAATAAATCTTCCCCCTTGCCCCTACCCCTCCTTTTTTCCTGTGCTCAACTTCACTTCTGATTCACCTCCTCTCCCCATGCAGCACAAGGGGATGTGGAATGGGGATTGCAGTCAGTTCATCACACACTGTATTTGCCAGTCTTTCCTCTTCACACTCTTCCCCTGCTCCATCTTGGAGTCCCATCCATGGGAGACAGTCCTCCATGAAATTCTCCAACATGGATCCTTCCACAGGGTACAGTCCTTCAGGAACAAACTGATCCAGTGCGGGTCCCCCACAGGATCATAAATCCTGCCAGCAAACCTGCTCCAGGGTGGGGTCCTCTCTTCACAGGGTCATTAGGCTCTGCCAGGATCCTGCTCCAGCACAGGCTTCCCCTGTAGGGTCACAGCCTTCTTTGGGCCCATCTGCGTACTCCTGTGTGGGTTCTTCTTTGGGCTGCAGGTGGGTATCTGCTCCACCATTAACCTCCATGGGCTGCAGGGGACAGCTGTCTCACCATAGTCTTCACCGAGGGCTTCAGGGTGAATCTCTGTTCCAGTACTTGGAGCACCTGCTCCCCCTCCTTCTTCACTGAGTTTGGTGTGTGCAGAGTTGTTTCTCTTGCATATTCTCACTCCTTTCTTCCAGCTGCTGTTGCACAGCAGGTTTTTTCCCCTTCTTAAATATGTTACACTACCACTGTTGGTGATTGTCTTGGCCTTGGCCAGTGGTGGATCTGTCTTGGAGCTGACTGGCATTGACTCTATCAGACATCAGGGAAGCTTCTATCATCTTCCCACAGAAGCTACACCTGTAGCCCCCTACTACCAAAACCTTGTCATGCAAACTCAATACATTTTAAAATGTGCACTACCAGTTTCCGTGCAATATTGTATCTTTTCTTCTTTTTAGCTCCTTTGTGTTCTGTTCTCCTACTAAATCTATACTTGTAGACCTTGATAATAAATGCAGATCATGGAATCATAAACCATTTTGGGTTGGAAGGGACCATTAAAGGTCATGCAGTCCAACCTTACTGCAATGAGCAGGGACATCTTCAACTAGATCAGGTTGCTCAGAGCAACGTGTAACCTGACTGTGACTGTTTCTAGGGATGAGGCATCTACCACCGCTCTGGGCAAACTGTTCCAGAGCTTCATCACCCTCACTGTAAAAAATTTCTTCCATATATCTAGTCTAAATCTACCCTCTTTTAGTTTAAAACCATTATCCCTTGTCCTATTGGAACAGTACCTACTAAAAAGTCTGTCCCCATCTTTCTTGTTAGCCCCCTTTGAGTACTGAAAGGTCACAATAAGGGCTCCCCAGAGCCTTCTTTTCTTCAGACTGAACAATCCCAAATCTCTCAAACAACCCCAGCTCTCTCAGATGTTTGCATTAGATGCAAGCCAATGCACTAACAAGACAAATGAAAGTAAAGAACACTAGAACAAGCCAGAAAATGAGTTTGAACTGAGAAGAAAAATTTTCACTTACAAATAATTATATTGGACAAAGGAGTTTGCAAAATATATGATCTAGGCCATTTAATTATATCTTTTGGGTTTTCTCTCCATGAAGATGGCGTTCTGGTGGGACCACATCTCTGCAATCCAGTCTTCTGTGGGTATCTTTAAGGTGCACTGTTAAAGTTCCTTCTGATGATGTAAGGAACATGAAGTATCTGCAGTATAATTCCTGTGGCACCCAGCCACAATTCTCATGTCCAAACTCAAACTGCTAAAAAAGCTAATGATGGCATTTGTCTACCAGAATCTATACATTTAAAACATAGGCCTCTAAATTATCTTTTTCTTCTCTTTACAAGTTATTAAAGTATACCTGCATGATGCAATCTAACAGACTCCATGAATGCTTAGCCTTGACATCATCTCAGTCAAAGACTAAATCTAGAACTCTGCACAACCCTGTTCTTGACCTCAGTCCAACCACAGAGATTTATGCTCAATTTTCATTTGGTTAACTAGACACAGGACAGTAATAATATGCCTCCATGGTTTCAGTAATTTCAATGCTTAAAAGCAGACCAGTTACTTACATTATCTACTTGCTCTACCATCTAGAACGATGTCTGCCACTGAACAGATTTTTTTCTTAACTTTTAATAAAAACTGGAGTCTAATTGTCTCGACTTCAGTAAGTCATGATGGGTGGGCATCTGCATCTGACAGCTGGCCAACATTAACCCACAACAGGTACCTTATGATTTTTGTATGCTCAAGGTTGCCGATAAACCTTTCAATCTAATTCAGAAATTTTATATGTTGCTTTGCATCAGTGTTGAAGCTACACTTGCTACCTACTGTAGATATAAAAGTATACAGATATTTTCCCCCTGTATTCAAGAGGAAGATAGTGGCAAAAAAAGTGACAGAAAAAATCCAGTCTACACAGAGACCTGTATATTAAGAGCTCCTAAATCCTGAAAAGATGCTTAAGCATAATTCTGCTCAATTACAGCAATATTAAAATATTAATTGCAAAGAATATACACCATATTAACATTAACTACAAAATGAATACTTATTTTTAATTATGCACAGAACAGAGTACAGCTAAGTATATTCTCTTAAACTAAGAAAGATAAATCCAAGCAGTTGTCAGTGGAATTTTGGTTATACATTTAGGAAATCCTGACATTGTATTATGTTAAATGGTGACCGGAAGAACAGAGATGGTTTTTTGATTGTCTTGTTAGGGAACATAAAACCAACTATAAACCTAATCAATATTAGCTAGCTAAACCTGTAACTTAATTCAGTAAAAGACAGTACATGTAAATTAAATCTGCAGTTACAGATATTTTTTTTTTTTTCTGATGAATATATTAAGGAGATTTTTATTAAAAAATTTAAAGATTATTTTTCCTTATTGTTATAGGCCTACATACAAATTCAGCATTATCCCCTTATACCAGTCTTTGGATGTTAAGAATACAAAAATTCTGAACAAATTAGTCATGGAATATGGATGTTAAAATTGCATAGAATATAATCTTAACAGCAAGACTTACTCTAGACTGTATTCAGAAATAACAGGATTTAATAAAGACTCTTTACCCCTATCTTCCAGTTTTTAAAATTGTATGTTTCTGACATGTACATAAAACACTGAACTCCAAGCAGTAAAAATTGTTTGAAGGTTTGCATTTATACCAAAGAAGTCTCATACACAGAGCACTAATGGTGGTCCAACCTGAGAGCTGCAGAGACTGTTCAATGTATCACATTCCAACAAAAGTTATCTTCATCCACAGTTTAAACTTTTATTCACATGTTAGAAAAATTCTCTTAATCTAAAATCTGCTCCTGCATCCAAGGAATTCAGGCAGATTCCCAACACACTAATACTGGATGTTGTCTCTCTCTGAGAAGGGCTACAAGGAATAGCAAAAATGAAAATATATAGATATGTAGGTATGTATGTGTTTATGGTAGAACTGACCATCTCACCAGTCTAACACTTTATTAAAAATGCGGTGACAGTAGAATTAATTGTATGAGGCTGCAAATAAGCACAAGGCAACCAGATGACATGTACAAGAGTTAGTAATAGATTGCATCTTGGGGAAAAAGAAAATATCTGTTTTTCAAAATCACCTTAGGGAGCAAAGGAATTTCCCCACATCAGTACTTTAGTTTTACATATCAGCACTTTGTGTATTTTATGTGGTTTTAGGTTTACGTGGTTTTAGGTTCACGCGGCAAGATTTTGATAGCAGGGGGGCTACAGAAGCAGCTTCTGTGAGAAGATGCCAGAAGCTTCCCCTATGTCTAATAGAGCCAATGCCAGCAGGATCCAAGATGGACCCGCTGCTGGCCAAGGTTGAGCACATCAGTGACTGTGGTAGAGCTTCTGAGAAAACTTATTTATGAAGGGGGGCAAAACCTGCACAATTGCAGCTGGGGAGAGGAGTGAGAATATGTGAGAGAAACAAATCTGCAGACACCAAGATCAGTGAAGAAGGATGGGGAGGAGGTGCTCCAGATGCTGGTGCAGAGATTCCCCGGCAGCCCGTGGTGCAGCCCATGGTGAGGCAGCTGTGCCCTGCTCCCATGGAGGGTAACGGTGGAGCAGATCTGCACGCCAGAGCAGGTGGTTACCTGAAGGAAGCTGTGACCCTGTGGGAAGCCCATGCTGGAGCAGGTTTACTGGCAGAAGTTGTGAACCTGTGAGGGATCCAAGCTGGAACAGTCTGTTCCTGAAGGACTATACCCCATGGGAGGGACCCATGTTAGAGCAGTTCATGAAGCCCTTGGGAAGGACTCATGTTGGAGAAGTTAATGGAGGACTGTCTCCCATGAGAGGGACCCCACACTGGAGCCAGAGAAGAATGTGAGGAGGAAGAAGCAGCAAAGACAATGTGCGATGAACTGACAGCAACCCCCATTCCCCATCCCCCTGTATCACTGAGAGGGAGAAGGTAGAGAAATCAGGAGTGAGGTTAAGCCTGGGAGGAAGGCAGGGGTAGGGGGAAGGTGTTTTTAAGATTGTTTTTTATTTCTCATTACCCTACTCTGATTTGATTGGTAATAAATTAAACTAATTTTCCCAAGTTAAATCTGTTTTGACCAGATTATAATTGCTGAGTGATCTCTCCCTGTCCTTATCTCAACCCACAAGCCTTTAGTTATATTTCCACTCCCCTGTTCAGCTGAGGAGGAGAGTGACAGAGCAGCTTTGGTGGGCACCTGGCATCCAGCCAGGGTCAATCCACTACACTGTGGAATTTTGATTTCTGGCTTTCCTCTTTGGATTTTAATCCACGATAAAATTATTTTGCTGATGAATGAAGGAGAGTTCTTCCCCAGCATAAACAGGCTGAGAGATGTGTTTGAAAAGGGATTGAACATCAACCTCTGACTCAAAAATAGCACATACACTGAAAGATGTCTTGACTGGCTACCTTGCTTTCCCCTCACATGGAAATATTTCTGAATATTTCATACTCAGAACAATCTGCTTCTGTATATTGGTTTTCTCAGTCTTCTTAAAGGGAACATATCTGGACCATGATTAGAAGAAATAGGATGTATATAGAAAAACTTCTCCACATAAATCTCCACATAAACTCTAGTAGATATATTGTGTCATGTGGCATGCCTTAGAGCTAGCTCTGGAACAAAGGATTTACCTTTCCATCTGAAATAAAAATTTACACCTTTAGAATTTCAACACTATATAAGATTAATGTTAAAACCAAGAAGAAACATTCTATGTTTTCCTTAGTTTGATTTCACAAGGATAAAATTTATATTTGTTTCAAGCATCTTGTGACCATTTTTTGTTCTTATATTAACAGTCATGTAGCCCACTTTTCATCATTCTCTTTCCCCCCCACAAACATACCTTTCATATACACCTACATCCAGGACGAGAATCCAGAAAAATATGGTAGGTTTATTATACAACTCTTGGTATGTCATTCAGTTTCACTAGGCAACAATGGTTGTCAACATGAATAATCTAAATTTATCATTTTATTTTTAAAAAATGTACATTTATAAGATGGTATACGTAAGTATGCATATACATGGAAAGACAGTTTCCATCAGTATGAGATTCAATAAATCATAAGCTACTTTAGACAATTACAGCAATTCAGGGGCCAGCATATGACAAGTTGAAATATATTTAAAATGCAGTTTTCTTTAAAATATAGACAACATTTTAGCAACTCTACCTTAAAAGCTTCAATATCTTGATTATACTTTCCATTGCCCCTAGCAACACAGGGTTTTAGAGACATAGAAAAGACTATTTGAGAGATAGAAGTGTATAAAGGGGGGAATCTGCAAGGATTTTGCCTTTTAAATCCCTATTAGACTTCAATCTCACAGTTCAGTTTTACAGACTCTGTATTGAGGAAGACAGTTGATTTATTCAAACTTCTTGACCTGATGGAAAATCCCACTGGTGTTACCACAGAACATAAAAACAATAGGCCTGCTCAGATGCTAGTGCTACCCCTGCCCTTGTTGTAAATTCAGGAGTAAGACAACTGCAAAAAGTGGTCAGAAAAGAGGGTTTATAAGCCTTTTTAGTTTTGGGGAGAATACTGAACAGCATCAAGCCAAAATCTGATAACGTGTTAGTGTTAAACAGTGTACTTAACTGTGTGCAAGCATGCAAGCCTAGGTTCTGGTCCTGTTTAATTTTCTAGGATAGTTGCAGGTTTTGAAGAAGGCTGAACAAGTTGGCATTCAGGACACAGACGAAAAAGACAGTCATAGCATGGCACAGGTCATTTCCTGAAAAAGTAGTTAAAAAAGTCTTCCTCGAAGGCAAAGTTGTCCAGGGTCAGTTAGGGTCTTCACTGTGGGTGGATCAAAGTTAGGAATTTCAAATAAATGTAATGCATAGTATTACTCAGATGTAAGAGACAGAAACAGTAAGGCAAAGAAAACTGAGCTTCATAGAAAGAGGTAGAGAGACAGCTCTGAAGAGTTCTAACTCTTTTCCTGTGAGACAGATCCTAAATGGATCAAACAAACCTGTTACCATCAATGGTAGGGGCTACCTACGTGCACAAGTATTATGGGTCATAGCAATACACTGAACACATATTATATCTGATTATAATCATGGTTGTTTCATATGCTTAACAAGATACAGTTCTGGCCTGCTATTAAAGACATGTTGTGCTCTCTCTGCTCTTTTTGTCCATTCTTACAAACCAATTACTGTTTTTCTGATTAACTGTTGTTTGTGTTCAGCATAGCTTCCAAATTTCCCAAGTTCATTTTGATCCAGAAACTTAATTGGAGAAAAATATCTACTGCCCACTAATTAGTTTGGAGGGCAATCTGAAAGAAACCTTAGTGAGATAAATCACTTTAACCCCAAAGTGATTAATTATTTTTGTGTCAAGTCTCATTTAAGAGCCCAAAATGAGACACACACTAGAAATCTGTTTAGATATTTATGTCATATGTTTTTAATATACAGACTGACACAGTGTGAGGACAGAGAGAAAGGTGCATTCCTCAGAATGACAGATAGCCAACTAAGGAAAGTAGGACAATTTTATATTACATTAGGCACAGAATTGTTTACAAACCAGTTAAGTGCAAGAGACGGCTAATAGTACGACAAAGAGAAATCTGCATAAGTACAGAACAACTTTAATGTTAATGAAGAGCCTAACATGACAGTCCCCAACACAGGGGAAGAACAGAATGAGTTCTGGTTGTAAAGATATACTGCTGTATTTTCTTCCTGTCCTACAACAGCACTTTGATAATGTAATCCTGGAAGAGCAGAGAAAACATGAGAAATATCTGAAACCTACATGATCATCTAGAGGGAAATAACAGCATGGCTGTGTGAGGGAAAGGGACTTTCCCGATGTAATTCTCTTCTATAAGGTGACGTGATTTCTTTCATTTCTTCACCCATATAACTCAAGTTTGTAACTCTGTTGACTGTTTCGGGTATGATGAATGAATTCACATTTTATCCTAACGAAATGTGATTTTAGACAGCCTCACTCTTAAAGAACTTGCAGCCTTAGTCAATTGCTATTTTTCACTGTTCCTTTTTTTTCTTAATTGTTATCATTAATAGTTAACAAGAACAGAAAGTCATCAAAACCAGAAGACGATCTGCAATGAACTTGCTCTACAAAATCCCCCAAATTTAATTTGGGGTACTAGAATACGGTATTGTGTTGCATGAATCAGGAGGACAAAATAAGGCTCTGAGTAGCACAGAAGAAATAATATTTTTATTATGTTAATTCTTTTAAAATGTCAGGGAAGAAAATAAACACATTTACAGAACTCCTTCTGACCAACTGTATCTTTTCCCTGGCTTATTACAAAATAAGAAAGTAAATATGTGTCTTTTGGATGACCCAACATTTTTCCACTGCAGTGGAAGATAGTTTTCTCAAGCAGTTTCTGCTGCATATACTCTTTTGTGATTGTGGTTTCACACTTCATTTTCCTTTTCAGAATTTTGCTTTCTGTTCATGAGGATCTTACACACATTCATTGGAAATGAAAGTTGGCAATCAGATTGCTACAAGTTCTTTTGTCGTTAAAAAAGAGAAAATGAAGTTTCATTAACAGTTTATGAGAGCATGATTTTTGATATCAGAACAGGACAAATATTTGTGAGCCTTCAAAACTCAATTTGTTATTAATAGTTTAAAAAAATAATTGCAATTTAAAATAAATTAAAAAAGAGGCATTGATGAAAACCATATAATGCCATAAAATTATGTCTTATGTACAATATTTGACTGATTTAAACTGGTAAATTTCTTGATCATTTTTCCTTTAACATCTGTTATGTGGCTTTAGATATTAGTGTTTAAAGTTCTTGTCATAAACTTAAGAAGTTCCTAAGCATAATTTCAGAAGACATTACTTGGTGGTGTTTACTTCACTTGTTTTGTAAATATTTCTGTGATATTTGTCAATTGTTCAACACGAAAAAGATATGGCTTTTATAAAAGTGTGGTTTTATGTTTTTCTTTCAAATGTATATATGCAATTTTTGAATAAACATCCGGAGTGAGAGCCCAGCTCCAAGAAAAAACTGTAAAGACCTAACTAGGGCTAAAATTTCTGCTCTAAGGAAAGTGCATCTTTCAACTCACAGACTTTATTATTAATTTCTTTATGTGAGAAATTTAATGGAGTCAAAACAATTAGACTGCATACATGGAAGCAGGTTTCATTTTTCTCTTGAACATGGAGTACAGAGAAGCACAGAAATGCAGTTTGATAAGAAGCTTAGTTATACAGCAGACAAGTCCATGTCTTTCTCTGTTCAGAAACAATTTCCTCCTCTGTCTTGAACACTGAAAAGCTTTCAAGAAGAGATAAAGATCATGTATTATTTCCCTGAAATTATTTTAAAATAGGAATATCTCTGCAACAGTGCAACTAGAAACTAATTCCTCACAGGAAGCAGGCCCATGAATTTAGTCTCAATTTAGCTTCTAAACAGGCAGGGCTTCAGTCCTGTCACACAGTTTCAAAGGTGCTAAGAAGCCAATACAGAAAGGCACAAATGTAGCTAAGATTAGTAGCAACTAGTTATCTTGGATAGCGTGTTTTCCACACACTAGCTATAGCACATCCTGTCAACCTGGAGGATAATCATGCACACTTTAATCCTATATTAGAGCTGTGAATACTCCTTTTTTGCAAGAGTCTGAGAGAATAGTTTTAACAACTAATTCTGGAGAGTACTCTGCTGGGAGGAGGCAAAGAGGAAATTCGATTTAGGGAAACACTGTGACTTTATCCCTTGGCTTGCTTTTCCTGACCTTAAGCAGAAATTCTACTTGCAGAAGCAAAGCCTTTTATTCAGCACTCGTATGCCTCAAGCCAATACCACTGCCATTTTGACTCCCTTTAGACTCATGTATTGCAGGGTTATTCTACTGATACAGTTCACTTGGATGAAAATAAAAGCCATCTTGGACTGTCCAAGTAGTAAAAATGTGAGGAACTGGCTCTCAAAACTTAGGCCAGGCTACATTTTCCTCATATGAAATTCCCTTCTCTGTTGCAGCAGTCTCAAAAGATATGTAGCAGCAAAAACATTTCCTGTTCCAGTTCTTACAAGTAAATTAGACATGGTCATGAGAGGCTGAGGGAGCACTGACTAACAGCAAAATTCAGTGCTTTGTCAGACTATTCTTCTTTTACTATAGACCTGTGCTTTAAGTCAATTAGAATCTTGTTAGCATTTAGTGAGAGTTAAAAGACAAGACTCATTATTTTTAACCATTGTTCTAATTTACAAGCTAAAAGAAAACTCCCAGCAGCTTTCATACTACTCAGCAAACTGGTCTGAGAAAGAGAGAGAGTTGTGAGAATAGGTTATTCTTCACCATGGTTTATTTGCATGGTATGATCATACATATTTTCAACAGATTTATTCTGGGTTAAATTCATGGTGGGCAATTTCAATTGGTCATTAGTCCAATGACCAAAGTCCAGATATGTAAATTTGCCCATGTCCATATATTTGGCTGTTTTCAGTTGTTCAGTTTATTGCCTTATGAACTGCTCTGAGTTGCAGTCCCAATGTGCAAATTAGAAATTTTTTAACTTCCAACTCTTTGGGTCTCTTAGTCCAGGGAGGCTTTCCAAGTCTTATTAAAACAAATTTCATTTCAGTCTGGTAGTGTAATACATTTGTTATTCATTCTGCTCTTCTTCCTCTTTGTCATCCTTCTAATAAGCAATCCAAAAATGTCCTTTATGCAACTTTCTAGATCTAAACAGTTCTTACAGAAATATATCCTTATGTAAAATAAGGATAATGATACCCATGTTATTTGTAAAGATGGAAAGTACTAGATAACTAAGTATTATTATAATAAGCATGTCTTTCATACAACCAACAATCACAATGCAAATCAGATTCATTGTCGAGAGAAGTAAACAATGATAGCCACACAAATACCTCACTGAACAACACTCAAAGATACATATGGCAATTATTTGAAAAGTAGTAAGAAGAAGATATTCTTAAAAAAAAAAATATGGTGAAAAATTATCTAGAAAAAGCAAAATACATTATTGGTAGACTGTTTTTAAATCACGGACTTTTTTTTTCTGATAAAAGGAAGAAAGAACGCTAATAAGTACTACAATTATTTGTCCACTACTGTGTCTAAATGGGCAATAAGGAAAACAATCAATTGAACTCTCAATGTTTATTTTTCACTCAGTCATTACTGTGGGGCTAAAATATATAAATGTGTAAAGAAATATTTGTGATGACCATATCAAAATTACAGTTTAAAAAGTTAGCTTTTTAATGTCATTCTAATGTGTGGCATGGAATCCTGTGGAGAAGGTCATAATTGTAATGTCTCTTATTTTTCTATACTATTCAGGTCATTACTAGTCTTTAGAATAGAAATAATAACGAACTTACTTTAACCCTGACGTTCTTTGTGAAGAGATACCAAGATTTTTAAGTCAATAATACTCTGTTACTTAATTATTCTCCCACAAATTTTATTAACCATGATTCAATATTTACTCTGAAAGATTTTCAACAATGTTTTCCCAAGTGTTTGCTAATACGGTAAAATAAAATGCCCTGAAATACATGTAGCAATGACTGAATCAGAAAAATCACACTGAGAACACTTGGTTTGGAAGGATGTCTCCTCATGAAAGGTAGTATTTAGTGGAGTCTAGCTGTTTGTTAATGTAGAATGGAGAAAGTTGGAGTCAAGTTAATTGAATTACACTATTTTTAACATGAGAGGAGGAAAAAATAAGGGTTTTTTTTAAAAAAAAATTATCAATGCATCTCACTTTTTCCATTGGAGGAACAACTGAGTCACAAAGAAAAAGACTGATCATAGAATTTATATTTTGGGAACAACTCTTGCAGGAGAGCTGAGCACACACACAACCAATGTGATCAAGCAATGCCCGTTTATTACAACTAAGAAAGCCCTTTTATAATGTTCTCCTGTACACGTGAGTAACATGCAGTACAAGTCCTCAAGACTGGGCAGTTAACTTAGCCTGCGCTTTAAACCTTCTTATGATTGGATAAAAAGTGCCACATCAGCCTGGCCAGGCTTCCTGCCTTGGGGAACTTCCTCTTCCGTCCCAACCCCTTCCGGGGGTTGTTTGTCTCGTCGAGTTTCTCCCCCCTCATTCAGGGTCACATCCTTATCGCATTCTTGCTCGGCTGAGGCTCTTATCAGTCTTGTTCTCACGCAGGATTGCTCACATGGCCATTCTCTCGCAGAAGGCCCTCTAGAATCCCAACAAACTCTGACACAGCCTTGCCAAACAAGTGAGTGGATGAGGGAATCCAGGCCTCTCTCTGTAGGACTAAAGATCTTTCATGCATAAATCCTCTGTCATCAATACTCAGGTATAACTCATTTATAAAGAAACGGCAGACATTGTTGAAGTTTGGAGGAAAAGCTGTTCTAACAGAAAGTGTTTCTTCTGATGTCTACAGTGCAGAAAAATATATTATGAAGATTATTTAATAACAAATATAGAATATCTGTATTTGTTTAATATCAAACATTTAAAATATTTTGACAGCTAACATATCTGATACAGTACAAAATTGCTCTAATTGCTTTATTATACATTACCCCCAAATTTACTTGTGCATATAATGTGATGCTGTTCAGCTGAAAAATTATTTTGTAAAAAAACCTATCAGAGATATCAACTGTTAATTAGCACTTCTCTGATCTACTTAAAGGACAAATAAGTTTTTCTTGTAATCAGAGTAACATATGCCTGGAAAGGTTTGACCTCAACTTTCATAGTCTTGAACCTACAAGCAAAGTTATGCAAGTGAAGCATTACCTACTGTGAGTGAAGATAGAGGTAGGGACCACTTAAGCCAATTGTACATAAACAAGCCTGGGACCAGACGGGATGTACCTGAGAGTGGTGGCGTATCTGGACAATATTATTGCAAAGCAGCTTTCTTTATCATCTTTGAAAGATCACAAAAATTTGAGGACTGCCCAGTGTCTGGAAAAAGGCAAAAAATTAAACCCATCAAGGGAGAAGAAGACGATTTGGAGATCTATAGGCTGGTCATCTCAATGTCATTCCCTGGGAGGTTATGATGCAAATCCTAATGAGCCTTTTCAAGATGCCAGAAGAGAATTGGGAACAGCCAGCATGGATTTATCAAGGACAAACTGTGCCTGACCCACCTGATAGCCTTCTGTGATGAGAAGACTGGCTCTGTGGATCAAAGGAGACCAGAGAAGGATGTTTATTTTGACTTCAGTAAGACTTTTGATGTGGCATACTGTAGCATTCTTAAGAGAAATTGGTGACGTATGAACTGTTGGAGTAGACTACAAGTTGAATGGAAAATTGCACCACATGTTCAAAGGGTTTTGATGAGGTAAAAAGTCCAGCTGATAACTGATTACTAATGCTGTCTGTCAGCAACTAATACTGCTCCATATTATTTAATGTCTTTATTAATGCCCTAGAAGAAAAATAAAAGTGCAATTCTAGGAATACAGATGGCATCTATCTGGAGAGGAAGGCAAAGCTCAATGACAGGGCTATTAAGAGGGATAGAGGTTAAGGCTAACAGAAAACTTACAGTGTTCACCAAATGAAAATGCAAAGTCTGGCATCTGGAACAGACTAACCCTGCACAGTAGTATAGCCAGAGACCAACTCAATAGAAAGTATCTGTGCAAAAAATAGACAGTGTCTTGGTGGACAAGAAGTTGAACATGAGTCAATGGTAGGCTTTTGTAAGGAAGACCACCAGCCGCATATTGGGATGTACTAACAATAGTATAGCCTACAGGTTGAGAAATGTGATTTTTATTTTTTATTTTTTTCTGTATTAAGGTTTGCAAGTTATTTTCTGTAGTTTAAAGGCTCCTTCACATGACAATCACTTTTTGTTAAAGAATTAGCATGTATTTCTATTACTAATAGTGGAAGTTTAAAAAAAAAAGAATAATTGCCCTTGAAGACATCTCTATTGTCATTCAAGGAGTACTTACCCAGGGTTACAATTTTATGTTCTAGCTATTGCAGATCACTTGCAAAACACATGGGGAGCAGCTTTGACATGCATTAAATGAATGTATGGTTAATTTGAGCAAATATAGGCCAATGGGAAGTTGTTTTTCAGGAAAAGAAACTGCTTTCAGTGGAGTTAATTTATGAAGTAGACCATGATGAAATTTAGAAAAAAACAATTGCAATACAGACTATTGATGTTAGGTTTTATTAGTGCCATATAGCTAGTTAGTGTTTATCAAACCATGTCACAATCTGAGGCAAATTATTTCAGATTTTTGCAAAATTATAGAAAAAATCCAGAAGAAGAAAAACATTTATGGGTGAGTGGAAGGTAGAGAAACATAATCTAGCATTTGAAAAAGAAGTGATAGATTATTTCATACAAGAACATGATAAAAGAGTTTAAACTAAGAATAGAAATATTTTGTGTTTACTTTATGTAGAATAGGTTTTATTTAACAAATACGGGATAATAAATGTAACCCTGGAAAATATTGATTTCAGTTGCAATCACAGTGGTAAAATTTATATAATTAGGTAATAACTACATAATACTGTGCTGACAGGACATGTTACTGGTACATGACAAAATAACATTATGATTATGTGAAGAACTAAGTGCAAAGCTTCCTTCATTAGACTTTAGGAAGAATTTACCATATGTTGTGATCCACCTGAAGCTATTAGGGCAGTATAAATAACTTCTTGTTCTCCTCCCTTCCCCAGAATTCTAAATCCTTCTAACGTGATTTATGAACAATAAGTTATATTTTTTACCCTAGGACTTTAATAGTATTACAAAATATTATTATGAAAATATTATCAAAAGGTTTTTTGGGGTTTTTTTTGAGATACACTCTCTTAGAAAGTTGATTAATATGAAACCTTCAGGCCTTACAGTTACAGTGTTCAGCTCTGTCTCTTACTTACAAGGAATCCACTTTCACGTGAATGTATTCAAGCCTATTGATATGAATTTTGCTCAATCCTGAGATTTAATCAATACCTTTAATCAATTTATAGGAATTAAAATTAAACTCTATGAAATATCTTTCTTCCTACCATTTTTTAATTGATTAATTTCAATTAAGTTTTTACACTCAAAGAGAATTCAGGCTGAAGTTGATAAGTGCTGATGTACATTAAAATGGGAGAATTTAAAGTTTTTGGGGTTTATAAGGCAAATATTTGAATGGTGTATAAAATTACTATTTAGTTTTTATTCTTAATATCTTTTTGCCGAAGATAAATCTGGGGCTTTATCAGCCGCATAGAAATAATACAACAATGGACAAAATGGAAGAAGATGACAAATGCCTGGTAAACTAATTAAAACCCAGGATTCTCTTTTTCTAGATGAAGCTAGAATAACAAAGAAACAGAGAAAGCTTCCAACTCTGATTGATTGAATGAAGAGTAGGTTTCAAATATATATTTAAAATGTGCATAGTGAGAGAACTCAACACTAGAAGCTGTCTTTAGTTCGTTTGCCACTAAATCCTATCTTTTGTTGCCTCAAAACTGAATTGTGTACAGACTGCTGTAGATAAACACGTTCTCTAGATATTATCTCAAGAATTGATGTCTCTCACATGTGTTCCACTAGGATCTTTATTCAAAAAGATTGTAAAAGCAGCTTTACCAAATCTTTCTAAAACATATATTAAAATCCTGAGCTCCTTTTTCCCTGATCTAACGAAATGAAGGGTTATATTTTCATGGTTGTCATTTAGTAAAGATACATTTTAAGATGTGCTGTTGAAGTAAGGATGGCTTGCATGTAGCTACAAAGCTTAAGCTGAATATTTTGAACAGTTTATTCTTTGTGGTTTTAATTTTATGTCAAAGACACCTAGATTTTTTTTTTCCAGACTCTATTTTCAATAAAATAGCTTCACATTTTGTATGTCTTTAACTAAGTTTGTCTCAATGTATGAAACCTGTAATAAGAGAAAATCGATTATTTTTTCTTTGTGTTATCAATATTGATTGTCATTTACCCCGTCTTTCTAGGGCTTTGCATAACTGGTTAGCATTAACATCTGTTAACAAAATATCTATACTTGGATCACCAAAATATCCTCCAACTGTCTATCATTTATTTTATTAGAAATGTCATTTTCATTCTTGACTATACTGGAATATTTAATAATTAATCGTGACTATCAGTTGTCTGTACAGTTTCTTAATGTTATGCAAAATTCCCTTGCGCTTTGAAAATATAAAGCATTATTGTTATTTGACAAAACCATTACAATTTCATGACAGATATTTTTAATGTCTTCACCTTTAAGAAGGACAACCAAGATGAAACTGCTTTCTGCTATTTGGCTAATTCCTTCATATCCATTGTAAAACTTTCACCTTTGTAACTGCACTTAAACTCCTAAGTGATTATGCTCTGTTACTGGTAGTAATAAGAGTATTAGCATGACCACGCTCCCAGTTGTGTGTCAGGGAACACAGATGTTCAGGTAAAGGCATGCCTCCCACCTCAACTTCTCCACCTACAGCCACCTGGTGATGTCCTGCAGATGAAGGTCCCCATCGCAGCAGGTCATTTGACCCAGCTGCATCAATTTCCAGCAAGGATATCCAACCCTAGGGCCTGATCCCCATCCTCATAAACTATGATTCAATCCATGTCCACCTGAGGAACTGCCCAGTTCATCTTTGTACTTATTACTGTACCCTGACCTAACATTTTTCTTATGGCTAGAAGCCAGAAGGCTAGTCCAGCCTCTGAATGGATTTCTGCTGGTAGTGTGAAGTGTAGTTGACAGGTTGAAAGGCAAGGAGACAGTGTTTTATGCTGCAGCAAGTTATGTCTAATTAACTGATTGGCATTATTTCTGATCATCTGTCTAGTCGTAACTACTTGAATGAAGGTACTTGACAGTGGTAGAGACAATTTATATTGGCAAAGTCAGAATAAACTATTGCTGCTAACTGTGATGGAGTTGAGAACTTAAATGTAGGTCAATATTGATGCATAATTAATTGAGCAGTACTGAAAAAGAACAATTTATCAATCTGTGAAGAGACCGGGTTTTTTTCCTTTTTTTTTTTTTTTTTTTCACTGTGTTGGCTATGAACCTATTTGGGAAAGCAAAAATTATGTGTCCTGTACTTTTTTCACTATAGCAATGGGTAGTAACAGGGTCTCTAACTAGCCTTAACAACTTGGGATAGGCAGTAGTAATATGTGAGTTTTTCCAGTCATTATAGAATCAGTTGTGATCTGTAATCTCTTCATTTGAAACCAACATGGAAATTTGTGTTGGATATTTTTTAGTATAGCATGCTCTTCATGATTAGTTTTAAATTTTTACCTCTGAAAATCTAAGCAATATATAATGGCATGAATCAGTAGAAACATATATTTGTATCTGTAAAAATTAATAGATTTTATAAGGAAATATAATTTGCATACCAAGCACACATATCTGGAGCTGCTAGAATTTCTTTAGAAAGACATTTACAGTTGATTTAAAGATATCCAGCAGATTGCATCTCTAGACATTTTTCCCCAAATGATGCATTGCCTTCTTTCTTCATGAAATAAAGAAAGAGTGGCATTCAAGAAAACAGCATGTTATAATATTTTAGTTTTAAGAGAAAAAAACATATTCATATACTTCATCATGCGGGGGGGAGAAAATAAAAACTTTTTTCGCTTTTCAAAATCAGTCGTAAATAATCTTGTGTATGCCATACTTTTTAGCTCTATGAATACATATAGTACTGAAAGAATTCAGATCCCAAATGTAAAGAATGGCTGACAATAAGGTTCTTCAGAAAAACTGAGGGAACAGATAAGATATCTTCCATGTGAGTAATCCAGATCAAAAACATCTTGCTAGGTAGATCTATTAATAGCTAGCAGCATAGTTTAAGATACACATAAATATATAGGTATACTCTTAAACTTCATCAAATATGCATACACAGCCATTCTACCCATGGGTGCCTTTAATGGAACAGGAGAGTTTCTTTTGTTCTAGAAACAATGCTTGTGTGACGGGTACATGCTGAAACCTCATGTTACTCTGCTTCTATTCTTCCAGACTACATATGTGGAACAAAAACACCTTCACACACAAGTAAGAATAGTTTGCCTGCCCCCCCCCCCCTTTTTTTTCCTTTCCCCCCCCCCCTCAAATCTCCACAAAGGAAATCAAGATCTCTAGTACAGTAAACACAAACATTAGGGAAGACCACATTAGTAAAGACCTAAGAACTAGTATTTTCTAACTACATCCAGCAAAATTAGATGATATTGTGTGATTTCCTTTAATTACTCTTCTCTTCTCCCCCTTGTAATGGTTATAGAGTGGTAAGAGTCAAGACAAAGTCAAAATTACAATCCGGGTAGCACGTAAGACTTTCTGTGCGTAATGCCAGGTGTCTTTTTGAGGATCATCAATAAAAAAATGCTTCAGAAATGAAACCCTAAATACATTTGAATGTGTGTTTCTAGTCAAATTATTTATTATTTTTGTAGCATTATTACACAAAATAGTTGACTGCTGATTACATAAATACTAGAAAGTTAGTTTATAAAATATATTCCTTATTTCTGGTGCTTGCAAAAAGTTTTGGACATAAGAAGGAAATATTTTTATTTTCAATTAAAAAATTCCTATATAGCAAAGCAATTACTTTTATTGGTACTTATTTAAATGAAATCAAATGGTACAAAGAATAGCCTATAAGAATCTATATTTAGAGTATAATGTATTCAAGTATCTGTACACGGTGGTCTGCCTATTCACTTTGTTGCTACATTTAACAAAAATAAAATGTAATCGCATTCAGACATTTCTCAAATTTTAAAAAGGAAAGGATTCTTGCAATGTTTTCCTGTCACATTTCATAGATTTTTCTCTTTTCCCCATTTAAATATGCGTCTTTTTCCAACCATTACAAAAAATACCAAGACAAGAAAGCCCCAGGTGATGGTACACCAATGAAACAATTTTCTGCTGAGCTGCAGTTCTCTATGAACATCAAGATACACTTTAAAAATTCCACAGAAAATAACAATTTTGTATGAAATCTACCACCTTTGATTCTCCTAATTTCTTTCTAGGTTGATTTATTCCTGAATGCTCAAAGTCATGTCTTTTCTTTTTTTCATCCTCACATCTAACCTTTGTGTTATTACTAAATAGTTTTGCACAGATTACAGAATTTCCTTGTAATATGATTCATCAATGTTTTAAGATGGATCAAGGCTGTCACTTTTGGGAAACTTGAATGGATTTCTATGAATTCACTTTCTCAAGGCAACTTCCTTTTAATAATTAGTAATCTTGGCATTTTGATAAATAATAACTACACCAAAAAAAAAATCAAATTAAAAAAAATAGACTTACACTCTTCAGTATATGTTAAATTATTTACTGCAGATTTTTCATATTTCAGCAAAAGTTTGCCTCAGACTTCTTAGGAACAGAAGAAAGAATATTCTGGGCATCAAGGAAGCTCCTTCCTTGATACCAGCTGCGCAGTTGTTGAGAGTTCATGCAAATACAAAAACAAATGAACAAACAAACTGTGTGTATATATATATATATATACACACATGCCTATATGTGTTTACAATTTTGGCATAATTTTAAGCACATCTTGAACTGTGGAAGCAGACAAAAACCTGTTAATACAAGCAGTGTTGTAGTACTGCATATAAAATACTGAATCTAGCTCATGCTGAGAGATTATAGAATAAAACTTGGGAAGCACTAATTACACTTCAGTGTTCTTGCAGTGGGTTGACACCTCTAAGTATTTAATATATAATCCTTGGGGCTTTTAACTGACTAGATTAAAATTATTAAACAAAACAGCTGTGTGCAGTTATGTATCTATTTCAAAGAGAACAAATGACCCCAGGCAAAACATATTTTGAATGGAATTGAAAGAAGGAATAGAAACAGAATTGCTCTTCAGAGTAACTAAATTATATGCAAGTAGATCAAAATTTCTGTATCCGAGGGTCATTTAAATGCTCCTGAATGCCTGAACAATTGCCAGGTATTGCTTTGTTCAAATGATTAGTTAGCCAAATGAGTTACAAAACTGAAATTCTATCTACATTTTATAGAGCAGAGGCTGAAGAAAGGGTTAATTTCAAAGTTTGTTAGACTTCATTTGTGATGGAGATGCAAAACTGGATAGTGAACATCTGCAGAAAGATGCTTCTGAAACGTGAGCCACTCTATAATATAAACTAACCCTTTGTCAGTTGCTTGATATTGCCCTTCACAAATTCCCATCCCTTCATACTTTACATCCATTCTTACAAAAAACTGTTATTAATCTTTTTTAGCTGAAAGAAATACTGATATTCCTGCCAAGAAGGAATATAGCATATTCCATATTCCATATTCCATGATAAACTGAGAGATGTAGACTGTGACTATGGTGATAATTTTGTTAATTTCTATTTTGTAGAAACAACATGCTAACAAAAGAGCACATACAGGTGAATAAAGCATTTCTAAAACTGCAACTCCCTATCAACTGACAGATCTACCTCTGTAATTCAAGCTGAAGAAACTTATGTTTGTCAAGACATTCTGAGTTCAGTCCCCATGAGAGAGTATCTCAGATGAATGTTTCAGAGTTAAATATTCCTGTATTTGAAATACCGTCTTTAAATATACAACATTTCTTGGGTAAAGGTGGTTTTGGTGGGTTTTTTCCCGAAACATTTTAGGATGTGATCTTTTGCCACTGAAACATAGGACCTGCTGCAGTAAAAATATATTGCAATGAAGAATCCCTTCATTTGGCAAACTTAATGCCATAGATTAAGCAATACTTCCTTGTTCTTCTGGTAAATCTAAATATCTACTACACTTTACTGGAAATTAGAAAAAAAATCTGAAATATATAGAATTATTAAAAAGTAGGTATGGATTTTGATTTGTATTTTAAAAGATTATAACTAGATGTATACAATTATCTAAACTTTAGTGGTAGATGTTTAATATAACATAAAAGAAATTACCAAGGTAACTTCAAAAAGACTAGTAATAGGTTCACAAATCCCTTCTCAGTGAAGACAAATTATAAATTTTAAGAAACATACTGTTGAATTGACACAATTGTAATGACATCTCTGTAGGTGGCTCATATCATGCACTGTTTTATATGCTACGAGGAACATAATGACAGCATTTGCACAATAGAACTACGCAAGGATGAGGTAGCATAATTGCAGCATCACTGAAGCATGAATACAGACTAATTAACAAAATTGGAACTGCTGCACTCATGCTCACATTTCATCTATCTTATTTCATTTATTTTTACATGCTGTTGTGGTCACAGAATTGCTGTGTTTGTTGTCTGAATATTGCAGATAATATTGTCCACTTGCTGCCTCCATCTCCCTGTTCGCTTTGAATGTATCAGTAATACAATCAGGACTCCATTTTATAGAGTGCTCTCCTCTACTATTTTACTTCAGGTTATGCCATGGAAGGTTCTTTTTCCCTTTCATATGCAGAATATTTTTATGTATGCATATAGGTATATACATACATCTAAATACGTACATATCTCTACATACACCTTTTCCATGTTTTGACATTGGCCTAGTGATACTATACAGCTTATGTTTGCATGTGTATTTACATATGTATATAAATATACACAAATACTCATATGAATCACTAATTGTTTTCTGTATGTGTATACACACACAAAGTTAAGCCAATAAGACCATATGCAAGGATAAGTAAAAAAAAAAACTCTCTCAGAAATGTAATCAACTAGTTCAAAGTTATCATAGAATAACTGTAGAATGGTTTGGGATGAATTGGATTTTGAGGATCATCTAGTTCCAAACCCTGTGCCGTGGTCAGGGACACCTTCTACCAGATCAGGTTGCTCCAAGCCCCGTCCAACCTGGCCTTGAACACTGCCAGGGAGGGGGCAGCCACAGCTTCTCTGGGCAACCTGTGCCAGTGTCTCACCACCCTCACAGGAAAGAATTTCCTCCTTATATCTAATCTAAATTTACCCTCTTTCAGTTTAAATCCATGACCCCTTGTTCTATCACTACATGCCCTTGCAAAATTTCCCTCTTCAGCCTTCTATAGGCCTCCTTCTAGTACCTCTCTAGTAGGTACTAGAAGACTGCTACAAGGTCTCCCTGGACCCTTCCCTTCTCCAGGCTGAACAACCTCAACTCTCTCAGCCTGTCTTTATAGGAAAGTTATGACAGGCATTTGAAAAAAAAAAAAAAAAAAAAAAATCTGTGTTAAGAAATAGTGATGCATACAATAGGTGGCACACTTATTTCTGCTCATGCTGTGGTAGAAGAAAAAATGTTTGTGACTGATATTGCTTCTGCAGATGAAAATTCTGGGGGGAAAAAAAAAAAAAAAATATACCAGAGAATAACATTATTGTTCTGCAGTAGGTGTAATGTCACATCAATCTCTAGATATGTCATCTATTGCCAACCTACATAAAAGATCAAACAGGGATCTAAACATTCAAAAGTATATTCCTAGAGTTCTGTTTAACATACAGATTGTAAGGGGTACTAAGCAGGATGTGTAAGGGCTAAGCAACAACTACCTGTTTTTTTTCAATAAATGGTAAGTAAGCACCAAAATCATTGCCGGATTTCTCATCTGCCTTGGGGAATGTGAATCTGCATTAATGGCAACACTAAGGAAACCATTACAGTTTATTGGATATGTCAGAAAATAATGATCTCAGGAAAGAAAAATTCTTCCCAAAGATGGGAGGCAGGTGACATTTCCCACTGAAGGTACAGGAAAAAAGAGTTCTCTTCAAATGATTTTTTTTTTTTTTAATACTGCTGAATTAACACAGCTTAATTTACACTGACTGAAGAAAAATAGAATTAAACAGTCTAAATTGAAAAAAAATGATCTTATATGGAAGATCTGTTTCATAAATGTATATAATTTCTTTTGTATTGTCTCAAGCAGTAGGAAGAAAGACAGAACCTACTGTCTTTGCATTAGTGATGCTGATGAATCCGACCACAGCAACACTGTATGGAACTGTAAAAGGCACCTCTGAACATCACTGAATATTCAGTTCAGTGGATAATATCATTATGCATGTTTTAACTCTGCTAATATTAATTGCTAATGATCATCATAACATCTGAGAAAGAAGGCTAGTTACACCACACAAAATGCTTCGGGCGTTGAACAGCACGGGTTGTCATGAAGAGACATCTCAAATAACAAATGGGTTAGCACAGAGGCACCACACACCGTGAGCCTTGGTCAGATTTTCTGCTTTATTTTTTGCCACATGTTAATTTTTGCACTCTTGACTTGTGGCATCTGTGCTTTTATGCTGTATATCCCTACTGCAGGATTATTCCTCATACTCCTACAAGCAGATCACATTGTGAGTTGCAGAACAAGGGAGGGCAATATTGAATTACTTTGCTTGACTGATTTCAGTTTCTTTGTTTGGAGTGAATTCTGGGTTTTCTAGAAGACACTCTGTAGTTCTCTCATTCTAGATTTCAATCACCATCTGGTATCCTGTCAAGGATTCAACTTTCAGTAATTCTGAGAATCTTAGATCAGGCAAATGCTTCTATTTTCACCTTTTTTGAATTTTATATTTAAAAATCCATATTTTCACATCTCATGTAGAATCCATTTCCTATATAAAACTACATACATTAAATAATTATTCTATATTATCTTCTCACTGTAACTGAAAATGATCTGTTTTAGAACTAGTTGTTTCTGAAAATAAAGATTCTCTTCCATTCTGACATCAGCATTAGTCATCAATTGCTTACATACTATGAAGTTTCCTTTAATCTTCTCTAATATTCGATCATATATTGAAATTATTTTGGCTATGATGAACATTTCTCTATTCTTCCATTCTAACAGTTTCAGTGGCTATTTTATCTACTATAATCTATGTTCAGAAATCACTCAGAACCAAGCATGATTAAGGTCCATCTCAATTAATGATGTTTTGTCTGACAAGCAACGTAACGAAAAATTATAAATAATCAAACACTCACTAGAAAAGAACTGAAAGTCTTTTTCCTCAGTTTTACATAAAATACAGTGTCCTGGTTCAACTAGGATAGGTTAAGTTTCCCCAGCAGAGAGAGAGAGGGGGAAGGGATCTCCAGCTGGGTTACTCATACCATGCTGACATCAGGTCCAGGGGCGGGAAACTTAGATTTTACTTTTCTCTTTGGCTTTTTGGTGGCGGGGAACTGTTCCGTGACCGTTTTGCAGTATTTCTCTGTATATCGTTTGTCTTGTTCACTATTATTGCCGTTTATTTTTGTTACCATTGCCACTGTTGTTGTTCAGATTGTCTATCACACTGTTGTATTAAATTTCTTCTTATTTTAGCCCGGGGTCTGTGCTTAACTTCCAGCCCGACCGGCTGCGGGTAGGGGAGGAACAACAGCAACGTGCTCTCTGGTCCCGGCAGGGCTTAAACCTGCACATACAGAATTAATTTCTGGGCAAAAGTTGAATGAGCAGGAAAGACTCTGTAGTTGTAGCTAGGATAGTCCATGTCAATGCTTTTCAAAAGGTTAGTTATAAATGCTTGAACATAGGCTTTGGAGGTAAATATTTTCCATTTTGTTAATTATTGCATACACATATCTTAAGGAAAGCAAAGATTATTTTATTTATTTTCTTCTATCTCTATCATGTTAATGTTGCTACTATGCATTAAAAATACTTTAAAATTGTACCACAAAAATAAAGCATATAAATGTTATTATTCTGGACATATAAGGAAAAATAATTAATGATTAAAAATATATAGCTATCAGTCAGCAAAATATGAATCAAATTTTTAAAAATAACTAGTTCCACAATTCTTACTTTCACTGATGTTTTTTAGGACACCAACATTTTATTTTATCTATCAATGACATTTCAGAAGCTGCAGGTACCAGTAAGACAATATTTTCTTAACAGTAAATGCTAACTGATGTTGGACCATTTGGATCTTTAAAAATAAGCAATGGGTAAATTACTATTTTACCTTTGAAAGTCAAGACAGTGGATAATTCAGCACTGCTTTGAGCAACTTCACAAGGACTGCATGCTTCTTAAACCTCAATTAAATCTTACTTATCTTTTTTTCGTTCCCTCACCCCATCCTGCTATTTGTTCCAAAACTCAATCAGTTAGGCTGGATAAATGGAAAAAGAATAGCCTTGGGTAGTGCGATGGGTTTACTCCAGTCTGTAGCTAAGCACCATACAGCTGCTAAGCACAACAGAGCTGATTGCTCACTTACACCCTCCAGTGAGACAGAAGAGAGAGGATAGGAAGAGCAAAAGTTACAGAACTGGTTGGTTGAGATAAAGACTATTTGATGAGTGAAGAAAAGAGGAGGGAGTGGGAAAAGCAAGCTATGCAAAGCCATTCTCTTACAATCTCCCATAAGCAGACTGATGCCTAGACAGTCTCTGAGCAATGGCTAGCTCCCAGACCAGCCTCCCCTCATCAATATGCATTGATGAACATGATGCTGTGTTGATCACTTCAGGTCAGTTGTCCTGGTTATCTCCCCTCCCAACCT
Source organism: Athene noctua (assembly GCF_965140245.1). Classification (NCBI taxonomy): domain Eukaryota; kingdom Metazoa; phylum Chordata; class Aves; order Strigiformes; family Strigidae; genus Athene; species Athene noctua. Next base: position 158,516,561 of record NC_134037.1, read on the forward strand.
CTTGCCCCTACAGCCTGGTCCCTGGGAGTGGGGTAGATTGAGTAACAGAGAAGACCTTGAAGCTGCACAAGCACTATTCAGCAATAGCCAGAACACTGGTGTGTAATCAACACTGTTTTGGTTATAAATCCAAAACACAGCACCATACCGGCTGCTATGTAGAAAGTTAACTCCATCACAGCCTTACATATATATACTAACATAGCAGAGAAAATGGGTTTTAATTATAGTCCTTTTTTATGAGGATAAATGCTGTCAAAAATGCAGGATAATTTTTTAATCATAGTAAAGGTTTGTACTAGATTACAGTCATCACCCAAAACTTGAACGAAGGCATACCTGTAAATAATAATGCAAGGTGTTATTTGAATCTGATGTGTCACTAAAATAGCCTGCAAGGTGAGTGGGATCTTACTATCTAGAACAAGAAGCTAGCTGAGATAGAAATCAATGGTGAAGGATTCAATCTCTGCAACAAAACAGAGTTCTTTTATAAAGGAAACAGTAATAGCAAAATAAAGTCCCCAGGCAAATTCCAATCTGTGTTGAACTATATTATATGAAGGTCAATCAGTAGGGAAGGGAGGAAATAGAAGTGTGGTCTATAGGGGCACAGAGATATAATTACAATAGCCTTGAAAAAGGCAATCTGAAATTGCAGCAAGATATTTAGGCCACAGCAATGGCAGAGAAAAGCTTGACTTGAATCATCAGCTACAATTTACAGTAAGAATCCTGATGGATGAGGTCCAGTAATTTCATGAATGCACTGTTTGAATAAGCACTTTAATGTCTATTGTTTTCAAATAAATTCATTGATAAATAATGTCTATTGTTTTCAAATAAATTAATTGATAAATAATGTCTATTGTTTTCAAATAAATTAATTGATAAATCAAAATATGCATCAAAGAAAATAAACTACATGACTCCTAGTATATAACCCGGTAGCATCAGAAATATGAAATGAGACTATAGCACATGAATAAAATACTATTTTTATCTTTCCAGTATTATCTCTGGGAATTATCTCCATTGGCCAAAAATACGCTTCCAAAGCTCCTCTTCTAAGAGGCTGTCATGAATCACTACAAATTTACCCTGATTCTCCTGGTTACAGTTCATACCAACTATTGTTCTACAGCAAATCCCAATGGATTTGATGCCTGTTTAGGAATACCACAATCAGAAACAGACAAGTTAACACATCATTTATGCTTACTATCTAACGTGAGCTTGACATTTTCCCCTGAAAGTTAAAAAGATAGATCTTATGGTTGTAGTCTTTCCCCCCACACACACTAAAATACAGAAAAAAACCCATTAACTTATGTGCTCTGCCTCAGCTCCCCATAGCTGACTGCTGTGGTACTGCTTGTTCTACAAAGCATTTATAGAGCGAATTCCTGAAGATTTGTTCCATAGATACAGATAATTACAGCAGTTACACCTTATTCTAGTGGACAATGCACGTGTTGATTTATTTGTGGTTGTCCATGGAAAAACAGTATTTGGCATATCCTGTAGGACTGGGGAAGGATATCTTCAGCCTGAGGGGTAGTTTGTCTAAGAAACTGGGAACAAAAAGCTTCAGTGCTTGGAAAAGCAGCCCTAAAAGTAAAATTATAAGACTATGGGGAGAGAGGCAGAGAGCATAATAAGTTAATGGGGTTTTTTTCTGTATCTTAGGGGGGGGAAAAAGACTACCACCATAAGATCTATCTTTTTAACTTTCAGGGGAAAATGTCAAGCTCACATTAAATAGTAAGAATAAATGCTGTGTTAACTTATCTGTTTCTGACTGTGGTATTCCTAAACAGGCATCAAATCCATTGGGATTTGCTGTAGAATAGTCCCAGTTTCTTAGACAGACTACCCCTCAGGCTGAAGATATCCTTCCCCAGTCCTACAGGATATGCCAAATACTGTTTCTCCATGGACAACCACAAATAAATCAACATGTGCACTGTCCACTAGAATAAGGTGTAACTGCTGTAATTATCTGTATCTATGGAACAAATCTTCCGGAATAAGCTCTATAAATGCTTTGTAGAACAAGCACTATCACAGCAGTCAGCTAAGGAGAGGAACCTCAGCTCTATATCTCCTAACAACTACCAATCAAAATTTTCCCTTCTTGACACAAGTGATAAAGTTGTGTAACATTTTCCCTAAATTTACTTAGGTGTTAACACAAGACGACAACTACAAGAAAACATATAAAGATTAACTGTATTTTCTCAATACATACCAGTCTTCACTTGACCAAGTGTTTCCTGTATTTGTCTAAATTAATGGTCAATATGAATAGAATATCTATAAAAGAACTATCTACATTGCTACCAGAGGAGTACAGAAATAAGTGCAGATTCCTGATAATGTCATTCATTAAATATCTTAATTGCTTCAACGATGTTAATTTTGACTTTTCTATTATTTTTGTATGGCAAGAGTTAACTTCTTCAGGAGACCATTAGGAGATTGTAGGTTCATAAATTACTAATCTGTGAAGTTACCAGCACAAATATTTATGTCTTTTGCTATCAAGAAGAGCACAATTTTGAAATGATCCATTAGTGCTATTATATAAGGCACTAATGGATCTTTGCTAAACTAGGATTCTACTTCAACCTCTATTTTCAGGCATGAATTATTAGGACGTCCTCAATATAGAATTTTTAAATCTGTTCTGGTTTTCTACAGAAAGTCCTGTTATCAGCTTAGAGGTATAAAAGCACAAACTAGGTTACAAAAAAATTAAAACATTAATGTCTTTGCAAAGGAGTCCTGGACAACCCCCCTTGCACTGCAGGCACTGATCTCCAAAGTGCCTTAAACTGAAACATCATCACAAGGTTATATTGTCTCACTGCATACCACAGAGTATCAAACACATGTGATAATATAAGCAATTACCTTTATTGCTCAGATACTGCATAAAAAAATGAATGGGATAAGGAGGGTAAAAAACCATGGGAAGATATATATGTCAAAGACACTAATGATGGAAATGGTGCCCTCTCCACTCTTTGCAATGATGTAATGAGTTTATAATCCTAGTTATAAGAGAATAAATCTCAGCAAGGGAGAATTAGTCACAATTTTAGTTAATTCAACCTCTTTATTTCAAAGAACAGAAGTCCCTTTGTAACCTAATGCAAAGGTACAGTGGTGACTTGCAGGTAAGAATGGTAAAGACAGCAGAAATGGGCTGTGAATGGGTAGCCTCTGTAAAGAACAGCACATTTCCAGAGAATGAAAGGGGAGAGAAGTCAGACACTGTGGTAGGTTGACACCACCTGGCAGCTAAGCCCATCCAGCCACTCACTCACTCCCCTTCCAGCGAGATGGGGGAGAGAACCACAAGGGCAGAAGCAAGAAAACTCACGTATTAAGACAGGTAAAACAAATATGACATCTTAAATATGATTCCATAATGATTTAGTAGACGATACTAAAGGTTTCTGTCACATCCCAATATTACCTTTGCTTTTGAAAAAGTTTATTACTGAATTATGTTATTTCATGTCCCAAAGCTGGAAATGATGTCTTTTGAGATACTAGACTCCAACATGAAGTGTTTATAAAAAGCACAGAAAGAAACCATTTAAAAGGTATGACTGGCAGCAATAGAAATTCTAAATAAGAACTCTCTCTACTTTTAGTTTCTATGGGAGCTGGATCAAAGACAAAACCTGTTACAAAACTGGATGATGTTAGGTGGTGAGCAAACCTGTATTCAGGCATTTTAGACATTAAAGATACATATTATTATTTCTGACGCAGTGTAGAGACATCAGTCTATGTTCTGCATCAGTGATATATTACATCACCCAAAACACTGTGATGCAACATGCCAAAATTGAATTAAATTATAATTTCTTTAAACACAAACAAAGAGGAAAAATAGAAAAAAAAAAAACAAACAACCACCAACCAGAAAACCACATCACGTTGGCATGTTTTCATGTGCATAAATGGTTTTTCTTCTTTGAGGATGTGATTGGACACAAGTTTTTGTAAGTTCCCAGAGAACATAAAGCTGAGCTATTGCTCAGAACCATTGTAACAGCTATCACTTTTCCACTAGTGTCAGTTTAATGTACTGTATTACTAAAGTCAGGACTCTAAACGGCACAAGAAAAAATCTTGTCACGTTCAAGTTCAAGAGTCCTATGCAAATGTGTATGGTAAAAAACATCAGTTTGCTGTATGCTGATGATGCATGAGATACAGAGTCCTACATTCCTGTCTCACTGACCATATTTCACATTTTCAGTTGCATTCAATTCTTGGATGTTCCTTTTGTTAAACTGCATTTTTAAAAGCAAAAAATAATCCTGACATATTGTGGTTAACAATAACAGTAAGCATATGTTTTTTTTATTCTTCTGCCTTTTACATTTCCTGTTTTTGAAAAAAAAAATATTGTGACAAATTATTTCACAATAAGATTGAATATTTTATTTTTATTTCTAGCCACTGTGGCAAAACTGATGAATTATGTCCTTTGCTGTTGTAAATCAATATCACTCCTCAGACTTCCATGCAGTTATGCAGGATACACACTGGAAGACCTGTCTCTGCAAACTTGCAGACACATAATTAAGTAGGACAGCTGAAAAAAGTTACATTATGCTAAGCCCTCTCTCTGCTCAGATTTTCACTGGTTTCAGCTAAACAGTATATTTGAAGTCACAGATCAGAGAAACCACAGTGAAAAATTATGTGAGTAAGCAAACTAATACAAAACAAAAAACATGCAGTTTTGCACTGGCTTCACTAAATTAGAGTTTTGTCCCTTCTTTCACCCCTGCTTTAACATTTTTTTCAGACTGCCTGATGCAAAATAGAGTCTGCTATATATCACTTATCCAGTTAGTCATCCTGATCCCTGAAATACATTCATCTTCCTTGTAGGTTCCTCCTCCCGTTACAAAATCACCTTTTCCCTCTATTGTACTTGTGAATATGTATTTACGTTCTGCCAGGTAACAAAACCTGCCCTGTGGAAGAGCATCTTCTCAAACACACCACCTCACATCTTGCACAGGAATATGTTGTTCCTAGCCATATCACCTTCAACGATTCTCTGGAAGGAATGAATCACACGTTAGCAACAGTTCATTTAAGGCATCATGAGACACAAAAGGTAAATAGGCAGTGGAGCTTGGCAGGGGAACAACTCCATTTGCAATTTTTCCCAGTTACACTGACAGAGACTATGAAATTGCCAAGATCAGTCCCAAGTCTCTGCATAGATAATGCCCAGCTAAAGAACTTGTTCAAGCAAAGCCCCAACAACTGCTTGAGAGCCTGACCCTCCCCCTCACTCTCATTTATTGATTTGAGCATTTCTTCAATAGATGCTAGAAGAGATAGGAAGTGACAGGAAGGGTCAAGCAAAGCACAGAGTAGAGCATCAGTATTTTTCCTGGGGTAGGGGCTTAATCTTTTAGACTATTCTCTAAGAATGTAGACCTTGGTAGTCTCCTCCTCCTCCTGTGTTTTATAAAATAAATGACTAAGGTGTGGAGCCATGAAGCAATTATTTGCATCCTCAGTCTAGAAGACCACCTGGGCATCCCACCCTAAGATGTGACTTCTACTCCACTATACAGGCATGCACAGGCTACAGACTAAAACACCTAGTCTGGCCTAAGGTCCTTCGTAGAGTTAGCCTAAATTAGTCTATACAGAAGTTGTTTTGTATAACTTCATGTCCGAAACAAAGTCAGCAAAAACCCATATACTTTTCTATAACCTGAACACTTGATATTAACTGGGTTGTCTAAAGGGACATACAAATAAAGGATAAGCAACATGATCCAAGGTAGTAACTATATTTTCATTTAAAATAAATAAAATACTTTAAAAAGGAAGGAAACAAAATTTGTCTTTCTGCTATGGTGAAGTCTAAGTTTAAAAAAATAAATGGAAGAAAGTCTGTCCAAGATAGAAGCAAGACAAAAGCATATTTATATTTGTTTTGCCATCTTTCAGAATTTTATCATGGATTGAACATTAAGCTGACAAAATTAAAAATATATGCTCTTTTTCTCTTCATAATATTTAATTTTACCTAAGAATTACATGATTCTGAACCTTTGGCCACTAGCATTGCTAAGTGGTCATAACAAAAGAAACTTTTACCTCCATCTCTAAGGAAAACATGGCAGCAGCTCTAAAGATCACAAAAAGATGGAAGGCTAAACTGCTCCCTTTCAGTCCACAAAAGGACTAGGAAGTACTTACACAGACAAAAGTGGACTAAATTACATAACCCTCTTGTCCAGGCAATAGCTTCTATATATTATAAGACATCATTTCACCCATCACTAATGTGCAGACAGTTTAGTAAAGCAACATAACATCTAAGTAATAGCCCAGAAAAGCTCTATAAAACAGCAAGTTAAAGTGAAGGAGAATCTTCCGTTGGAAATATAGATGATGTGGTGGTGATTTAACCATGGCAAACAGCCAAATGCCCATCTAGCCACTCACGCACTCCACCTCTTCAGTTGGACAGAGAATAGGATGAGAAGCTTACGGGATGAGGTAGACAGGGAAACTGCTTACCAGCTATTACTGTAAACCTAACAGACTTGACTTGCGGGAAATTCGTTTATTGCCAATTAGATTTGGGTAGTGAGAAACATTTAAACAATATCTTTCCTTCCCTCTGTCCCATAGTCAACTTCACTCCTGACTCCTCTGTTCTGTATCTGAGTGTCACAGGGGGAATGGGAGGGGTTATAGTCACTACATAATGGTTTCTCTCTGCTACTCTTTCCTCCTACACTTTTCCAGGATGTTCCTCTCCATTGGCTGCAGTCTTTCAGGAAAAAAAATCCTCCTCAGTGTGGGGTCATCATGTTGCTGCAGGGAATATCTGGTCCAGTGCTATGGAGCCCTTCTTCTTCTTCTTCTTCTTCTTCTTCCTCTTCCTTCTACTCCCACCTTGGTGTTCCCTCTGCTGTTTCCCATTCTTTTTTTTTGTTCCCTCCACTCTGTCCAGGGTCTTTTTTTTTCTTTTTCTTTCTTACCTATGCTTTCCCAGAGGCACGCCACTCATGTTTGATGTCTCAGCTGTGTCCTGTGCTGGGTCTGTTGGAGATGGCTGGAATCAGCAGCCCCTGGCCTCTCCTCACAGAGGCAATTTCTTCGGCATCCCTGCTTCAAACACCTGGGTACCTGCACCCAGTAGAGGCATTCAGAAAGAATGTAACATTCCTTCTCTAGCAAATCATGCTATAATGGTTTCAGAAACATATTTTAGAAGCTTGTTATTTGTCATCTGGACACACAGCAATGAAGACCCAATGTTTTGACTTTTCCTCAGATAAATGTTCTAGTTCTTGCCTATCACAACCTTCTCCTACACCTGTGTAAGGAAAAAAAAAGCACTTTCATGACCCCCACCAATCATTACAGCAAATACACATGTTCAGTCATATAAAATCACTAGAAAAAATACTTGCCTGTTGAATCACATGAAAAGCTTGCCAGGAAGTGTTTGTGATTTTTTTGTGATGCAGTAGAGAGTCCAGTCCCCCAGTCTTACTGAGCTTTAAACTATAGTGGGACTCATAAATCCATCACAGTACTTCTGTAAATTTATGCCTGAAACTTCTCAGACAACTTTCAGATTTCACTGTTTTATGACTTTTTCATCCTGGAAAGTTCTGTCAGCTGGAAACAAGTAAAGCAAGTAAGGAAGTTTCAGGGAGGTAGAAGAGCTTCTTCAAACATACATTTGGTGTAATCATGACCAGAAGAGGTGAGAAAAACTTTCAGGAAAGCACAAACAAAATGAATCTATATAAGGATTTAACAATGAGGAGACAGGATTATTTGCAATGAGAATATGAAGCAGCTTGGTAAATTAATTTGCTTAAATTTTATATGTATGTATACTAATGCAAAACAAATTGAGAAATAAACAGGAGATAAAAGAGTAAATCTGTCATGAAAACTGCTACTTAATTTACTGAGCAGATTTATCAGGATAAAGACACGACTAGATTATTTAAAAGGCAGCACTTTTCATGAAGGACAGAATGGGGAGAAAAGAGTTTCATTAAAAATCAAATATGCATATTTATTTTGTGGTTCAAAATATGTAGGGAGATTGAAAACTGACTGGTTGTTACAATGCTGTGGCATGTGATAGAAACCACATCAAGAAGATCTGGTCATTTTGAGAAATTTTTGGAATCATTTAAAACACAGAATTTGGGGGATAAAGAAGACTTTAACTGCCAGATATCAGCAAGAAGGAGAAAACAGCACAGCCCAAATATTTCTTATATTTTATTGATAACAATTTTAATGTAAAAAGTGATGACAAAAACTGTGAGAGAAGTGCTTGAAGACTAAAGTCTCTGTAGGTAAAAAAGAGAACGTAGAATGTAATAAGTGAGAATTACTAAGAAATAACACAAACTGCAACTTTTAGGAAGTAGAGAGAAACATAACAAAATAAAAGACAATGGACTTCAAGGAACAACAGTGCAGAAAATGAGAAAATTAACAGAAAATGACCTGTGGGAAATAAATGTAACTTCTTGTATTCTTCATTGAAGCACAGAAGGACAACCTCAGTTCCCCTACACTAAGCACAACTACTTCAATTTGCACCCCAATTCAACTGCCCAGGACGAGTCACTCAGTCAGAGTATTTAGTGATCTATGTCTTCTCCTCAAAAACAACTAATCAAGCCATCTAATATATTAGATTAAGATATTAATGAGAAACATTAAAAGAAATGAAAGAACATGGAAGGTCTGAGGACAGCTAGTCCTCTGTCTTGGTTCAACTAGGATAGGGTTAATTTTCCCCAGCAGAGAGGGTAGAAGGGATCTCCAGCCGGGTTATTCATACCATGCTGACATCAGGTCCAGGCACGGGAGCACGGGAACTTTTTTCCTTTGTGGCTTTGGTCGCGGGGAGCACGGGGCTGTCTATATCCATTGCGGTATTTCTCTGTATATCTTTTGTCTTGTTTACTTTTATTACTGTTTATTGTTGTTATCATTTCTACTGTTGTTGTTCAGATTGCTTATCACATTGTTGTATTAATTTTCTTTTTATTTTAGCCTGGGGTTTGTGCCTCACTTCCAGCCTGACCGGCTGAGGGTGGGGGAGGGGCAACGGCAACATGGTCTCCTGTCCCGGCAGGGCCTAAACTAACACATCCTCCTTTGGAGTTGGGAAAGGATGAAATTATTTCCTATGATGCCTTCAAGCTCTACTTTCTATTTTTTTAAAGTTAGATTCTTGAAGAGAAAGAAAAATATTGGACAATCCTTAAGTAAATGTTCTGCTTAAAAAAAAATAAATTATAAAAGTCTTCATAATGTCCTTCTCAAGATAGCGATAATATTGTGGCAGATAGCTGACTTCGTATATATAAAGACTCTAAGATAACATTTTATTACATTTGCAATATCTATTTCCAGCTCTTTTACATTAACTGAACAGATCCATGTTTAGCTCCTTAGTGGTCATGTATTTGCATTTATCTTTTAATGCTTTATCATCTATAGTGCTTTGCTGATAATTTGTTTTATCTAAATCCTTTGGAGGCAAAACCTCAGCTATCCCTAATGCTTAGAGGCAATTATACAAACATGTGGCTCCATGGCTGCTAAAGAGATTACATATGAGAACTACTTAAAATGCATGATAAAGTAATCTTTCACTACACAGTAATCCACACATTGTTGCATAGACATCCAACAGTGAAAGGATCTAACCATGTTCTTAAACTGATGCAAATGGCAGAAATGTGACTGAAGATGCATACATAAATGAGTCTTTCCAATTTTATAATGAGCCTCCAAAGCTAACTCACATTGGTTTTGGAACTAGACTTCTCTGGAGATGGTTGACTAGTAAGCGTTGATAAGTTACTGTGTACATTGTCTTAGGCTCCCTTCTGTAGCCTCCTTAAAATGAGAATGCATACACAGGAATTAAGTTCTTTCTGATTTTTTTTTTTTAACTCTTCATAAAGCCTGCTTATTAAGTAGTAATCAACAAGTGAGACAGTAGATGCTTAGTTATTCAAAAGAAACCACTGGAAAAAAAAAATAAAATATGGGCAGTAGTTGGACAAAGCTCAACAGCTTTGAGATAAGCAGGCCCAGCTGAGGTAAATGGAGAGAATGAGCTCTACAGAATATATAAGAAGGTGAAGTTTTATAGTTTTGTACTGAAAGCTACATCAGTAAAACCTACATTCCCATTCCATGACTTGTTTTCATGACAAGGCTTATAATGAGAACAGCAAATGATAAACATGAATCAATTTTCATGGTTAGGAAGAAATAAACTTTATTTATCCTCTTAGCTTTCATGCTGGTTTCTTGGATGGCATACAGCCACTCAGGAATTTCAACAACACCATGGCTCAGCTTGTGTGAAGCTTAGTACAAGCATTTGTAGGATCCAGGGACAAAATCGTATGTGAAATTATTGCAGTATGTGACTGGGAATTAGTTTCATAAATGAGGTGTATACATGGGGGTTTTGAAGAGTTTTTTTGGAGGAAAGGTTTTTTTTTCCCAGACTGTTGTTTCTTAATTCTAATGTCTTTAAAAACTGATGCTGGAACATGATTACTATGGATCCTGTTTATTATTTCAAAATTATGAGATTATTTCTAAAAATGCTTCATATTAATGAATTTGCAAACCAAAGCAGTAATGAAGTTCAGGTTACAGAATTAGGTTGTTGGGTTTTTTTTCTTTGCATATGTGGGGATAATTGATAGCCTTATTTCTTTTTACTTTGTTGTTCACTGTGTCTCTTTGAATAAATGCTGAAGACCATAATAAATTCATATCGTACTTGCAGAACCTCTGTCCGAGACTGAAGGTCATTTGGATATGAGACTACCAACAATTTCCAGAAAGGAACTCTCTATCTCTGTTGTCTGGATGCCAATTAAACTGAAATATATCAATTAGTTTATGTAGAATATATATCCATGCTAATCTGTATAGGAACAAACATCTATTTTCTGATATATGGCTTTATGAAAGGAGTTAGTTCACATTGCAGAAATATTTTTCATACTCAGTTTACACTGTGCCTTTCTTTGGCATGCCACTACATTAACCTTTTAGTCTTATCAGTGAACATTAAAACTGTTGCATCCATTAATAACAAATAAAACCACTTACCCTTCACTGTCAAGGAAATAATACAGGATCACCTTGAATTCATCAACTGACTGCCTTCTTACAACTCAGCCATAAGTCTGGATTATTCATTATACATACAGAAATGTACTTGTTTGTGAAATCTTAACATGATATTTGACACTATGTTATCTTCCACTGCTGTGAAAGCCCTTACCTTGTCCTAATTTTAAGAAATAATCATTTAGGTTGAAATGCTAAGAAAATACAACTCTGATCTAAGAAGAAAAGTGTTTTAAAGGAATAAGTAATTATAAAATAAAACTTGATTGCAATATACAGAGAAAAAACAAACAAGCCCAGACACAGAGAGGCAGAATGTTCACCAACCACATCAGTCACCATTTAAAAACAAAATCAAGAAAGACTTTTAGAGCCATAACATTTCCAGTGTATTCATTCTCAACTCAAGAACTTTCTTACTAGGCATGCATTACCTTTTTTTACTGACAGTTCCTAATTGTATGGCATACCAGAGGTGAAATTCAGTAGATTTTCTAGTTTTAGATCATGTACAAACCCATAGCAAGGCATGCATGTGGGGTGATGGTGGTATGAGAAAAGAGTTTAATTGCTTTAGGCATAAGAGTTGCAATCATGATCATGGTGATCTTAATGCTATATATGCAGTTGTGGCATGAGGTTCAGGAAGGTGGGGGATAAAACTTAGAAAGATCTATGCATTATGAGTCTTTCTGTGCTTATATTAAAAAGTCAGATAGGCGTCTGCACCTGATTTACAGTGATGTTGAAAGTGAACTTTCTACACAGCTCTTGCCTGGCTCCCTTCATAATGAAACATGGTCTGTCTATCTGGAGGATACAGTAAATTCAAAGTCCTACAAACAAAGCACTGTTACAAGAGGTTTCGACTCAATTCAGTATCAAAGGACTGGAATAGAAATAAACAAACAAATAAATAAAATGCAGTAATCTCTTATCAATTTACATAAAATTGTAGTTTTAAGGACATACCTATCCTGAATCTCTCTGTGACTGAACAGGCTTGTGGTAGACAACACTTGAGATAATAGATCAGTAAGAAAATAAGTTTTTACAAAGAAACAAACAATTCAGAATATGGGAAATGCCTAAACACAATAATAATAAAAAATCAGTTCTGCTTATTAAACCCACCCATGACTTTCCAATTACCTTAACTTTTAATTCAGCTATTGTAAGGTCCAGAAGGGGAGTTTGAAAGACTTGACTATGTATGACCTAGAATAAGCAGCCACAAGTGCTAAACCAGAACCTTTGATTTAAAAATATAACAAGTAACTCTATAAATCTCCATTATTTTATTTTTTGTTGCACAATAAATATTATGTAATTTTTACATAATTTTAGAGTATATTTCTCATAAAAACAAATAAAAAACCTATTTATACAAGTATATACGATCACAACATTAATATTTTTCTATGGGGTTTCAAAATTACATATAAGATGTTCCAGCCCATTCATATCTACTAGATCATTCTTGAAGCATACTGCTTTAATGATGTTTCACATTACAGACAACTCCAAAGACCAGCTAACCTTGCCATAAGGAGTATTTTCTCTTGGGTTTCTTCTTCAAATTGTTCTGGAATATTTTCTTTGACTATTTAATTTCACTTTGCTCAAAGGGACTTTTTTTTCTGCTGACCATATTTTCTGTAGAAGTATCTTTCTTCTAGGAAAGAAAGAGGGAGAAGGGGAACTTAGGTTTTGGTTGGTTGGTGGTTTGGGGTTTTGGGGTGGTTTTTTTGAGTTTCCTCATATGTGGAAAATGAAAATACAGGGGGGGGGAAGGTGGGTTGTTTTTTTTTTTCTCTAAAAATAACAACTTCTCTCCACTGTAGCTCTGGTAAGTAAATAGAGCTAAAAAAGAAAATTAATAAACCTCAAGTAGCTTCAGCCAAGACTGTCTCTAATTGAATTTTTGGCTCTATTGTTGCAGCTGCTGCAGCCTTCCTCAGCTGCTCAACCAGTGAAAAAAGACTGTAAACATTAGGGAAATTGATCACTTAGATGAGAGGTTCTGTCCATGACCATTTGTAGTTCTTTCTCTATGGAACAATTAGAGTATCTAGGAGGAGCAGTAACACATAAAGATTTGGCAATTAATATATTTAACACATCTATTTTTTTTTCACACTCAAATAATTATTGTAAGTTATGAAAATAAACATGACTATCCAAAGAATGATTCTGCACTGGAGACCTGAAATGCATGTTTCCATACACTGCAAGGATGCTTATTTCAAGACTGTGACAGTCTCCATGATAGTAGAGGAGTTCAAGTAAGGAGTTGCTACTGAACGTAGGAACATGTCCTGTGAGGGCGCTTGCAGAATATGCTTAACTGAAGTCTGAGCAGTAGACTGAAGTTTGTAATTTATTCCAGTAGGCCTTGAGGTGAGGAAAGAGTTGTATGTTTTTTGTTGTAGTTTTAAATATAGTTTTCCTTTGTAAGGAAGGAAAATATGAACTGAAACAGATTAGATTATTTTAAGGTAAGAAACTAGGTAAATGACTTATAAATCAACAAGACAATTTTTTTTTTCTTCTGGTTATTTGTGCCTGTTGTTTATGTCATTAATTGGAGGTGACTCCAGGCTCTCTCAAACTTTAGCCATTTAAGTGCAGGTATAAGCTATTTCTCATGCCATTGCCACCTGAATTTGAGTGAAAGTCTGTTCTCAGGTTTTAAAAATTCTGGTACATATTGAAACCAAAAGCAGTGGAGAGAAAATATGTCTACCTGGCTTAAAAACCTTATTCCTCATTACTCTCCAGTCCTTGTCCTGGAAACAGAGTAAGAACAGTATTGATGAGTAGATTGAAGATGTTAAGAAACTTAAATGTCTTAATTATCTTAGAATAAGTTAAAAGCAAATAAGAGAAGTAAAAGACAAATATAAATGGAAAAAGATATTTGGGTCTCAGAGGGCTGGCAATTATGAGTCAGAATGGTTGGTAGACAAAATTGTATGTATTTGAGAACTCACATATATGGATAATTTTCTTCTAACCTTCTTTCTAAGTTTTCTGAATGAAAGTACATATAAGATGTATAATTTGTACTGATTTTCTTTTTTTTTTTTTTTTTTTTTTTCTGAGGATAACTGTATGTAATCTTTAAACTAAGCTGAAACAATCATCCTATCTTATATAGCACTTATGTATTCCTGCTTGAATTCTTTTCTGGGGTTCCCTTTAAAAATAGTAAAAAACTTGTGCATTTAAATACATCTCTTTTAGTAGAGACACTCCTGGCAGGAATAAGTAAAAAGTTTATGGAGATATATTTGCAGAGAGATTAATTTTATTAGTTACCCAAACTCAAGCAGACCTCTATATTTAAACAGTTCCTAGATAAACATTTAATGTCTACCTGTAGAACTTGTGAAAGGTATCTGAGCTATCAGGAATGGCTGGCTACAAAAGTGCTTAAATACATCACAAAAGGGCACTGCAAGAGCAGGATCAGCCCAAATATACTGTGTGAGTTGCAATCATTGTCCTAACACACCAACTCTCCTCGCAAGTTGCCAACTTTACCTTGACTCAAGGGATTATATACAGATATGATGATTTTCCAACTCTCACTGTAGCAGAGGACTGGAGTTTCTTTCAACTTCAGCTTCTTTAGTTCTTTTCATCACTATAATATCAAACACTACCACTATTTCTAGAGATTATCACAAGGGTTATAAAGGGATCTTTCCTTCTCTGTGATTCCCTTTCACTAAGCTTTTTTTCACTTGCTAGAAAAAAAAAAAAAAAAAAAAAAAAAAAAAAAAAAACCAACAAAAAAAAACAATTATAATTGAGTTAGGGGAAAAAATACCTAGGTGTATAATAAATGGCCTAATAAATAAAAACTCAGCAGAAAAAAAAATTCATTATTTAACTATATGTACAACAGTAACTAGTTATTAACTTGCATTATTTTGAAGATAGAAAATACAGTTTCGGAAAAGAAGTATTTGCTTTTTTGTTTTGGTTTTAAATGGTTACTTTCATCCACATAACAATTTTTTGTTTAATTTATAGTTGAGCAAAAAAAGATATGTACCCAGATTTTTATTCCATATTATGGAATTTTTATTGTTTTCCAATGGGCAAATTTATGTAAAGATTAGCTTAATAAGTATAGATGTTTATAAATATCGGACACTACTTTGGTACCATGAAACAGGTACTTCATAGCTAATTTCCATAGAGCATTTTGCTTGATGGCAATCACAAGCTGACAATTGACTCACTCTGGCTTTCTCTTCTGATGTCCATTTGATTCAGTTGCAATTGTGAACAGCATATATCTTGAAAACAGGTCTCATGAAGGGTCTTAGTTTAATTAATGCAAAATGTCTAGCATCATGGTAAAGTCAAAAATTAATATGCACACAGACTCCTGAAATGCATTTTAAAGGTATTGTATGAGCAAGAAGTCTCTGTTACACGAATCTTGTTATTGCAGCTTGAATCAAGCAAAAAACACAAGAGGTTCTGCAGCACCCTCACAAAAGAGAATATTTCAGCACGTATTTATAGAACTAAGAAATAGCTATTTTATTTAGGATTTTAACAGAGCATAACTAAGTTTCAGTTTTGGACACTGACTAATGATTCTGAATTTTTTTAAAATATATTGTGTCCTATATAAGGCTTCAGTTTGCTTTGACCTCAACTGCCTTGCCACATGGGGCAGTTTATAAATATTCTATGTCAGTCTGTAACAAAATAGATGTGAAAGCACCTGCATAATTTCTGAGTCACTGGGCTACCTAGGATAATTTAGGACATTTATTAAAGAAAGATTCTCCATTTATAGGTGTTTTATAATTAATTTTTCTTCTTATGACAGGGGATTTCTTTCTTTTATTGAAAACCTAATATGTTCCATAATAAAGGTTCTGTTCAACACTGAAAAATAACACTGTGGCAGTTATAGGTCCATAAGGTCAGCTCTGTTGCATGGATGTAGGTAATTTTTCCTCATGAAAGAGAATAATTTCTGGAATTCTATTTTGGTTTAGTAGTTAAATTATTTTTTCTGCAATGGGTGTCTCAGTTTGTTACTGATTTTATTATCTACTGAAATTAATTTGTGTTTGATTTTAATATAAGTATAGAATTAAGAGATATTTTAGTAAAAATCATTTATTTTACATTTATTGTATTTTGAATCTAGCAACCAACTGCTACTCTAAAATCCCCTGTACAGCCCTGTACCAAGGCCGAAGGGATTGGTCATTACAAAGATTTCCTATAAGGATATTTTTATATTTTAAAAAGGATCAAAAATAACAACACCAAAAGAGAGAAGTTCTGGCTCAAAGTCGTGTTGTATGTTGAGATCAATAAGTTTGATGCAGGGTTGTTGCAAATAATTTTCTTTGCATTTCTTTTTATCATAATAAGCTCATGAAGTGCTAAGGCTTGGACAATAGGCCTAAACCAGAGTTGACCTATAGATGAATCCTGTATATTTCTTAACTAGTAACCATTACGTCAACAGGTATTATACTAAGTCATAATAAACCCCCTATCCTGATGTAAAAGGTGGAAGCGTTGAAGCCTGAGCAACAGGCCCTGAACCGAAACTGTTAACCCAGGATGGAATCTTTAATGATATATGCCATGGAGGATGTAGCTATCTGCAATGTATCTTCCCCTTCCTTTGTATGTGAATAGAATAACAGAGTCATGGAGGCTGGTGTCTGTCCCTGAGACCTGATGTGAGACCTTGCGCATAATCCTATCAGATAAACAAAGAAACTCCTTTGGCTTCTCCCTTGAGCCCTGGCCAGGCTCTGGGGGGAACCTAATGTGAGATTGAAACCAGAAATTTTCCACTCAAAACAAAGGTGCCAGCTATTCTGGCTTGCCGATCTCTGGTATATAAGGCTGGGCCTGCTCACAGCGACTTTGGAAGCCTCACCTATGGGTGGATGCACCGGATAGGATTTCCCCCTTGCCGGGACAGGCTCTGCAAACCCTCGCTGTAACCTGGGCTGCCCAGCCACTGCGGGTCTGGGTGATGGTAACATATGCAAGTGGTGATGGATCTTTCCTAGTCACTATTCTCTCTCTCTCATGTAGTAATGATTTGATGCATTACCCTGTATTTTCCTGTTTGTTTAAGGGCTCAGTTCTGTCTTTTCTTACTGTATGTTTTCTGTACTATTCTGTTATATTATTATTTCTAGTAAAATATGCCTGCTCTTTTCACTTTGGTGTCTGAGTTTAATTGGTATCCCTAATCAGCAAAACAGCCCAGTGAAAAATCCATCAGTGAGTGCTCAATAGTTCTTTTGTTTCCAAGATAGGGACTACAACATGCCCTACCATAATATAGATATCATGCTTATTTTTAAAAAACAGAATAAAAAGTTCCATAGCAAATCTTAAACATTAAAAAGTGAATTGTTGGTCTGCAACCTGCATAGCACATTCTGTCAATAAACAACATCAGCAAATATTTTCACCTTCCCATACACAGAAAAGCAAAGTCATTATCTCAAAGTTAATGTTGCTTGAATTAAATTCTTATCAATCGCTTTTGCCTTTTTGGCAAAAAGCAAGGAAAATTAAAGTGTTAAGCTAGTCTAACTGCAAGCTTTCTTTTATTGTAGGCAACTGAACACTGCAAACAGCAGTAAAAAGGGAAATAGCTGTTTTTCCCCTTAAGTATGTCAGCTTACTTTTGACTGGTGTGACACACAGAAACAAACTCTACAACTCAGAGAGAGTTATAAAGCAGGCATGTTTATTCCGGCCGGGGTGCAAGGGGATTTCTCCACAAAGCTTGCACACCGTCTCTGGCACGTAGCCAGATATTTATTACACCAGAACACACATATTCATTAGGAAGGGCTGGGTTATTACAATTAGTTCGGGGAATAGGTGTGATTATTATAATTATTCAAGGGGAGAAGTACATGGTCTTCTTCACAGTGTCCGCTCTCTCTAGGGCATGTGCTGTTAAGAAAAGTCCAGGTGTCTACTTCCTAAATCGGCAAGATCATCCTCTCTAGGTAGCATCTCTGAGTCCTTTTGTTCAAGTTTAAATTTGCCTAAGTGCCCATTCAGGGCTTTGCTTCTGCTGTCTGTGAGTTGTCCTTTTAATTCATACCCCCGGGCTACCTGCTACTTTCTTATCATAGCCAATCCCCAAGCTATTTGGTAAACTACACTGAATCCACAGAACAAGTCTGGACAAGCAGGATTCTTAGACAACGTTCAGAAATCATCATATGTTGCTATAAGTAAATAATTTGCAAGAAAAGTGGTTATTTCTCTGTATCAGGTGGAGCTTGGTAATATCTGAAGTTCTAGGTTAAACATACTATTGATTTACTAAGCAAGGTATAGATAGCTTTCATAGACAGGTAAAGCATCAGCATTTTACTACTAACAATAAACTGGAGACAACGTTAGAACAGGGTGAGAAATTTAATATTTATTTTACTATGTGTAATGAATAAGAAAGATTGGCGAGACTAAATGCTTAAAGCAATTACATGCAACATTGGAATGGACAGTAAAAAAAATTAAGTCTTTTTTTTAGTTGCCAATTTTTATTAATGGTTTCTGACCTCTTCTAATATTGTTTCCTCCAAACATCCTTTTAAAGGGAAAACACGCATATCTACTCCCTGAGCATATGCACCAACGTTGTCCCACTAAGAAAATAAGAATGACTGCATGTGAGCGCAGGGGACCATGCACCCAGAGTGAGATCCCTGAGGGGCTATGCCACAGTGCTTTGTGCCAGCAAAAACGATTGTCATCAGAGTTCAGCATAAAATGAGGGTGCCTCCACCTTGTAGTCAGCAGTCACTGCAGTTAGGCCACTCAAACTGCTTCAGCGCAAGTAGTCACTCATACATTATAACAACTCATCCTCTACTGCAATGCTGCAACCAAATTCCATCTGCACCCAGACTTTCAGAGCTCCTGTCCCAACAGCACGGGTTCTTGCATTAGCATACAAAAAAACATTTATGCGTTAAATGTACAAAAACATCTGTGAGAAAAAAAAATAAAATTGGGAGAACATTTCAATCTTTTTCTATGTTTCAAAGAACTATCCATCATCTACTATTAGTTAAGTCTTTAATTTAAAATAATAACCCTGAAATCCAAAGAGATGAGCTCAACTGATGCTCGGTATGTGAACATTCAATAGCACTAAAAGTTTGTAATTTTCAAGGCAAACCCCAGCTATATCAAAATAATACAGGATACACATTTTTTTGTAATGGTAAACATGCTACTCTATTAATCTACAGATATATATCAAAGAATAATGCTATCCAATTGATGAAATACAAAGTAGTTTCTGAAGGAAATAATACTAGTAGATTTGCTCCGTAATATCAACTCTTTGTAATGGAAAGTCTTTTCAACAATAGAGAGTACACCATTTTATGTCAGCTGCAGTGCCCAAGTTCCAGCCATATATAAAGCCTAAAGAAAATTTTCTACAAGAAAATAAATTTGGTCAAATTTGGAGCCTGATCTTTCTGACAAATAACAAAAAATTAAAAAATATTTCTCTTTTACACAGACATAATTCTCATTTAATAAAAATCAGCTATTTAAAGTAATTTTAAATTTTTTTTTTCCTATGTAGTCTTTCTCTTCTTTCCAAAATTCTACAACACTTAAATTAGTTTGACCCAACTTAGTTTCTGACTATCCTTTCTGTTGTGGCAAACAGATTCTGTTTCCAGAAAACCCTTTACTTTGCATAGGCCTCATGTTAAAAATACTGCCTAGACTTCCAACATAGCATCATACCTTAGGCCTTCAATAAAGATAAAAAGTGTGGTGATTTGACCTTGGCTAAAGGCCAGGTACTCATCAAGTCGCTCTATCACTTCCCCCCCCATTCCCCTTTTTTTCTCAACAGGGCAAAGAAGGGAAAGAAAATAAGATAGGAAAAACACCCCACAACAACCCTTGTGGGTAAAACAAAACCAGTTTTAATATAAGCAAAGCAAAGCAAAGGTCCACACGCAGAAGCAAAAAAAGAAAACAGATTTATTCTCTCCTTCTCATGAACAGGAGCTGTCAGGCCTTCTCAGGAATCAGGGCTCCAATACGCGTAGTGACTGCCTCGGAGGACCAAGGGTGACGCCTCCCCTTCCTCCTTTCTCCCAGCTTTATACTGAGCAGCCGTCATATGGTCTGGAATATCCCTTTGGTCAGTTCGGGTCAGCTGTCCTGGCTGTGTCCCCTCACAAGGTCTTGCCCACCCCGTCCCACTGGGGGAAATGTCAGAAAGATCCTTGGTGCTGTGCAAGTACTGCTCAGCAGTAGCCACAACTCCAGGGTGCCATCAACACCCTGCCAGCTCCCAACATAAAACAGCACCATGAGGGCTGCTGTAGGGGAAAAACAATTTCAGTTCAGCCAGACCCAGTACAAAAACATATCTATTTGCTGCAATATTCAGTTGAATGATCATTTCTTCAGATGATCTAGCTCTTCTAAATCAGGAGGTAAACTCTTTCAAAAATTTGGGATGCTTAACTGCTAAAGAAAAAAAAATCTTGGTAGTGCTTTCTATTCTACATAGATATTTAAGGACTCTAAAACTGTCTTTCCATATTATACTTAAGAAAATAATCTAAAAGTTTTTTGAGAGAATATTAGAATAACATCAGAAAATAATAAAGACATGGCATCAGAAAAAAATCTATCCAGGATAAATGTGGCTTTATCACTGTGATTTTTAATTCTATGAAGACAAGTGTAAACAGTCAGGATCCTTCATTTTCTGCTCTTGCTCCCATGTGAGAAGGTAAGCATAGATAAAATCCCATTTTATAGTTTATGAGCCTGTCTCCATTTTGCTTAACATGATCTTCTGGCACCCTTTTTTGCTGAGAAGGTTTTTTTGTAAAAGTAATGTAAGTATCTATTTAATATAATTATTACACATTTTGACATCCTGCATGTGCTCCCTTTTAGTTACAAAATGTTTACTAGTAATTCTTTCATGTTGAATTTTTGGTATACTGGTATGAACATGTGTGACTGATGTGATAAATTTTGGAGGTTAAAGTGATGCTCTTTCCAACAGAAAAAAGGCTCTTGTGGAGTTGAAGGTTGCCAAATAATTGAACTGGCATTTGTAGCCCACTTAACTGTCATATCACCTTGTGAGCAGGAATAATGCCATCTAAGCAGATGGTTATAATAATACATGTTGATGGCCAATGGTTGTGTATGTACAACAATTGGGGATGTTCAAAATTTCACTCTCTTCAGCCATGAGGATCAATCCATCTGGTGCTTTCATGCATAAGATTAAGAGGATAAGGTTTCCCTTATGCTTCATCTCACAGCTACTCTGGGTTAATCTCTTTGCCACTGTGTCCTTTTCCACAGCAGGTTGGCAAGCCAGTGTTATCCACTGGCATTCCAGTTAAGCACACCAGGTAGTGTCTACTAATAAAGCATATCTACTATATTCATCAAAAAATATTTGCCTTCCCAGGAGTTCTAATTTGAATTACAGAAATAAGAATGGTTCTGAAAGGCAAACAAAATACATTTTTATTTTAGATTTCCACAAGGTGCTCATAAATTAAACAAAAACACAGCCTGTTTGCAAAGAACATTCTAGTTTAATTTAAATTCAAGAGTGGAATGTCACAGGTGAGAACTACATAAGAAAGTGGCAATAACATAATCAGTCATGCATTAAAAGAGACCGCATTATAAAGATCAGCTCATCTGATTTAGCTGAAAAATCTTGGTGATGAACATGTATATGTGCTTGTACTAATATTAATTTTTGTCTCATAACTGAGACCAAAGATACGTTATTCAGAACTATTTGAAAATTAAAGGCAAGCTACTGAAGACAGGGATATTTGAAAGACGGGTAGGAAAGATGGTCCAGGAACATGTGGAACAACTTTTGAGCTTCATGGACCAATATAATTTTTGTACTACACATGAAGTTAGTTCCACTGGAAACTCTAAAGAAGCAAGTATGGCTGATGTTATCAATATTTGAAGAAACGGGAAGACATATAAAAGGAAAAGGGAATGTGACTGAAAAAACTATCATACTCATGTTTACATTCAAGAGCTTACAGGAATATTAAAGGTGAGCTGTAAAGAATTAGAAAAAACAGTGTTATAACTTTAAAAAACAAAACAAAAAAAGAACCATCTAAATGGTAGGCAAAAAAGAATTCCATTAAAATCGTTGCCTGTAGACTTGATGAGAATATCATTAATATTACTGTGATAAACTAAAGTGTGCAGATATATAATTTGTTAACAGGGAAAAAAAAGAAACAAATTTTAGAAAGATGAAGTAGGCTTTGCTTACTGTCTGCAATGAGGAAAGGAAAAGACAAGACAAAATCCTGACTGGTTTGTGTTTTAAAGACAAGAAGAATGATTAAACATCACTGCAGAGAAGTAGGGTAGTCAATAATGTTTCAGGAAGAAAATTAGATTATTTTCACCATGTTGGCTTTCTGGGACTGCAAGAGAGATACTAAAGAACAGTAAAATATGACACTGGGCATGAGGAATATGAAAGATTGATAAATTTAAGGTTATTTTGGTTAGAAGTGAAGTTTAAATCCATATAAGCAAGTGGGCTTATTCAGGGAGGGATTGCAGAATGAAAGGAGACAGTAAATAATTGATATAAAGATAAAAAATAGAACTAGAGAAAGACAGAATAATAAAATTCCAGAGAGTATAGTATATGAATGATTTTCTTCACTCATATCCTGTGATTTTATCGAAAAAAGAGAAAATTAGAATTGATTATAGTCTTAGAGGTCTGCATGAAAAGAAGCCATTTGAGACACTGACAAGATAAGTTTTGATGACATAAACAAAGAGATAATTTTGTCTTGATCATTAAACAGTGACTACTTTATAATTAGCCAGTGATACCAAGTAATCTCAGAAGACACTTTTCCTCAAGTTTTTTGACTGGATGAATAGTAGCTGTAAAAATGTAAATTAATATAATTTGAAACTATATATCATGTGGCTAAGTGATGTTTTAATTGCTCTGAAAACCAGGAAACAATATTACCCCAAAGTACTTGACAACATATCAATGAACTAAGAAAAAAAAAGAAAGAAAACTAAAGCAATTCATACAAGAGAAGCATTTGTAGTAAGGGACGATTGGACTTCCCTCAACCTGCCTATTGTGCCATTAAACTTATCCTAAGGTAGAGGTCTGAAGTACATCTGATGGAATAAAGCAAGAAGTGCCAATTTCTTTCTGTTAACTGGACGAGATGGCCAAAATCTGTCAGGTCTAGCAGTGTAAGATGGAGATTTGTAAAATTAAATTAGAATTTCTCCATAGCTAGTTACAGGTATTTTATTCTTTCCCCAAAAGAAAATAAGCCCAAAATTTGTTAGAAAACCTAAGGGATTAAATTTTCAGATTAATCTAAGGAACAAAAAACCCATTCTACATTGTAGATCTGGATTTTGCCACAAGGACATCAAAACAAAACATCTTTTCTTTTTTTCCCCTCATATCAATTTAAGTAAACAATTTTATGCATTGCAATTGGAAAAAAATCACTTGGATTTAATTTTTTCGATTTGCAAACATTGCTATGTAAAGTAAAATTAATTTCTCTGACAAATGAGGTGAGGAATTTAAATAAGAACTTTCAATGGAATATTTGAAGGGTAAAATACTATTACAGTGTAAAATAATGTTCAGCACCAGTTACATGCAGTGATCAACAAATTACTTCAATAGGTAGTCATACTGAAAAGACAAAGTTTTGTTCTCACTTTGTAGCAAGAAGTTGGAACACTCAGACTTAAATAGCAAGGGTATGTAGCTTTTTCTTACATCCTTATTTTCTGTTTTTAAAAACTAGTTTGTTACTGGGTCTGCAACTGGACAATAATTTTATTCAATTTCAGTATAATGGGTCAATTAGTCAAATAATGGAAGTACACAGTTCAGAAGATGTAAAATAATAATCCAAAGAAAAATAGCAATGGATGATTAAACTAAGAATAATGTAGAAATGATAAAGAAATATAAGAAAAAGGTATAAAGTGTCTAGGGCATATACTGTATTATCAAATAAGGGTGAAAAGCCATAGAACAATTAAAAGAACAATAGGATAGCAAATATATAGATGTTGGGGTTTGGTGGTTTGTTTTATTTTAAATAAAGAAAATCCTAGAATAGATTTAATTTTGTTCATATTCAACTTTACAGAAGATTTCCCATCATTACACTGATATTTGGTATCTCCACTGATGACTTTTTTATTATTGTCATCACTAGTATTCTTACTTTTGTGCAGGCTAGTTTTGATTTTATGTCATTGCATTTAAGGCGAGGCTAAATTTGGTAAGAGATGAATCCCCTTGCATTCTAGCCAGTTCTTAGAGATTAGGGGGGCTAGGGGCAGCTGGATTTATGTCTTAATAGGTATGGCAATTTATGGCCGTAACTATAGACCTGACACCAGGTGCACGAACAGCCTGTATGCTGTAGGTCAGGTTGCATTCAAGAGAAGCAGTCAGGTTCATGAATAGTACAGTTTATTTTTTATGCAACATCTACAGATTCTTTAAGATTGGCTGGGATAAATGCACAAACTGCAGGTCGGTTATATAACGCTACACACAAAAAGGAAAACGATTGCAATCACACACACACTAAGTTCCCAGGTAATCACTCAGTGTAGATGTAGACAAGGTAATCTTACCAGAAGGCATACCTTCGGGGGGGGGGGGGGGATGAGAGCACAAACCTGTCGATCTGTCTCTCCAATTTGGTGTTGGATTATAGTCCTCCCAAGTTAGATAGAAATTTGGGGTAGTATTTATTTTAGTATGTATGTGTGAGTGGGTGAGACTGTGGTCAAGACATTATCTCTTGAATAAGGACACAGCACATTCCTGGGTGTGAGGGGTGGGATGGTTTTTGTGGGAAAAGAAGGGTGAGAGACAAGGTGGCAGACTACTGCAAAAGTCATTGAGAGGAGATAAGTGAAAGAACGGGACTGCGAAGCCTCCACCTCGATTCGCATTCCTCCTTGGTGCCACAGCAAACACAAATCACTGGATCTTCATCCTGTCCTGTGTTGGTTCTGGGCACCATGTGTCAAGAAAAAGTGCATTTTGCAGATTTTTCATTGTTTTGCTTTTTCTCACACTTCCAACACCTAACAGATGTTCACAGGACATCATGGGAAAATATAGAAAATGGTAGTCATGTATGAGATTTCCCAAGAAATATTAAGGGAAACATATAGCAAAGCCTTATTTGCACATGAAATTTTTTACCAAAAGCATGGGCAATTCAGCTGGTCTACAAGATTTGAAACTGCAGGATGTAATTCCTGCCAGCATTTGTTCCTTCCTCGAACTAACAAACAAATACTCTTTTTGCATTTTTCTTTAGAATATAAACCTATAGTCTTTTCTACTACTGTATAATCAAGCATGAAAGGAACCAATTGATTGAAATTTTCACTTTTTTTTTTTTCCACATAATTCCTTATATAATACTGTCTTTGAATCTTTCATATCTTCAACAACCTAGTAAAATCAATAATGGTAACATTGAAATTTAAACACTGAATTTATTAATGTTTTCAGAATTGAGAAATCTTAAAATAAGGGAACAAATCCTAAGCAATTCTAAAAAACTACACACTTCATATTTTATATATGGAAAAAAAAGTGCCCTCTTTCATCTCTGTCTCTGCCTTATGTAAGTAGGTTCATCTGAGACACTAGTTCCATTAAAGCTCTCTTCCAAGGCCATAGTCATAAAACCATGACAGTGGAATATATGTCCTCTTTCATATTCATGCTAGATTACTTTCCTTCCACATCCTCATTCCACTTCCAGAATTGATAGCCTCATTTTTTTGACATGGTATGGTATTACCAGGGGTATAGAGACACAGGATATGGAATATGGAGAAGAACTTTTCCTTTATTTTTGCTTCTAGACTCGTCATTGTTTAAATTCATTTTTAAACTGCACAGAATAGGTCTTCATAAAAAGACATAGTAGATATCAGTCTATGTAGAATCAAAATTATATGAAGAGGAGTAGTTATGGCTTGTAAATTTACAACTAACAGCAAAGCAAAATGAAGAACATCTTGGCTTTCTCACATTCATGTCATATTTTAAGAAGACAGCCACCCTAGATTATTCTGAGAAAGTGAGGTCCCACAGAACACAGACTGATCAGAATTCTCTGTTTTAAACACAAATAAAACTCCCAAATAACATCCTTAAGTGCTTGCTTCACCACATCAATTTCTGTACTTGTGGAAGAAGAGGAAGAAGAATTGGTTTAAGGGTGCTTTCTTTAAGTGTATGTTTGTAGTCACTTTGAGGTCATTATGGGGTCTAAAATGACTCACACCAGGAAGACTTCTCTGACTGATATAACTGCAGTGCCAGGACATTTTGATTTGCCTTTAGACATAACACAGTAATATTTTCCTGACCATATCTGTTTCTCTAGGGGGTGGGCGGGGAGTGAGGTGTGAGAGAAATAGTGCAGGGTTTTTTCTTGATCTCAGTGAGAAAGTCCTGAAAACAAATGGCTTAATAAAACAGCTGGTTTAATACAACAGAATAAGAGGAATACAGATAGTAAATCTTTTATTTTAAGATGCTGGGGACCTCACATTCATGCAACATCAGATGGAACCCAGATGTATCTTCCCCAAGGTGTGAGGCACAGATTCTGTCGGTGGAGAGAGGTTCCATCTTTTGTTCATTCAAGCCATAATATACAATTACTTAAAAAGCTGCAACTCTACACTAAAACGATCTTCACATGAAAAATTTTGCTGCAACTCCACACACAGGTGGAAGTTACCTGCAGGAATCTCTGGTACAGTGAGTTGACTGAGCTTATCCTGCATCCAAGGACTCTGTACAATACAATGCAGCCTGAAGGCCACATTGGAGGTGCAGCACACCACAGCCTGCACCTACTCAGGTTAACTGTTCTGTGGGACACAGACTCTGGTGTACACTGGTGTCCTCATGACAATCACTACATTCCACCTCTCCATCCACAGAAGTTTAGAACCATAGAATCATAGAACAGTTTGGGTTGGAAGAGACCTTAAAGATCATCTAATTCCAACCCCTCTGCCATGGGCAGGGACACCTTCCACCAGACCAGGTTGCCCAAAGCTCCATCCGACCTGGCTTTGAACACTGCCAGGGAGGGTCCACACACAACTTCTCTGGGCAACCTGTTCCAGTGCCACACCACCCTCACAGTAAAGAATGTCTTCCTTACATCTAATCTAAATCTACCCTCTTTCAGTTTAAAACCATTACCCCTCATTCTATCACTACACTCCCTGATAAAGAGTCCCTCCCCATCTTTCCTGTAGGCCACTTTTAAGTACTGGAAGGGTGCTATAAGGTCTCCCTGGAGCCTTCTCTTCTCTGGACTGAACAATCCCAACTCTCTCAGACTGTCCTCATAAAGGAAGTGCTCTTTATTACTTCAAAGTCATACTTCTCTTGATGCCGTTCAGGATACAGCTGACTTTCTGGCTTGTGAGCGCACACTGCTGGCTCATATACAGTTTTCCATCCACCAATATTGCAAGTGCTTCTCCACAGGGCTGCTCTCGATCCATTCATCACCCAGCCTCTGTTTGTGCATGGGATTGCCTCAATCCATGTGCAGGACATTGATCTTGGCCTTGTGGAACTCTGTAAGGTTTACAAGGGCCCACCTCTCAAGGCTGTCCAAGTCTCTCTGGATGACATCCCTCCCCTCCAACGTGTTGACTGAATCACTCGGCTTGGTGTCACTGGCAAACTTGCTGAGGGTGCACTCAATTCCACTGTCCATGTCATCAAAAAGATGTTAAACAGCACTTGTCCAAATACCAACCCTTGAGGAATGCCACTGATCACTGCTCTCCATTTGGACATTGATCCATTGACCGCAACACCTAGAGTATGACCATCAAGCCAGTTCCCTATCCACTGAGTGGTCCATCCATCAAACCCATGTCTCTCCAATCTAGATGCAAGGATATCATGCAGGACAGTGTCAGATGCATTGCACAAGTCTAGACAGATGGATGACATTAGTTGCTCTTCCCTCTAACCCCATGCTGTAACCATCATAGAAGGCCACAAAATTTGTCAGGAATAATTTCCCTTGGTGAAGCCATATTGGCTGTTGCCAATCATCTCCTTATTTTCCATGTGTCCTAGAATACTTTCCAGGACGATCTGTTCCATGATCTTGCCAGGCACAGAGGTGAGACTGACTGGCCTGTAGTCCCCCAAGTCGTCTTTATTTCACTTTTTAAAAATGGGGGTTATGTTACCCCTTTGCCTGTCAATGGAAACTTTGCCAGACCGCCATGACTTCTCAAATATGATGGATAGTGTCACTTCATCTACCAGTTCCCTCAGGACCAGCAGATGGATCAAACCAGGTCCCATGGACTTGTGCACCTTCTGGTTCCTTAGATGCACTCAAACTTGATTTTATTCTACAGTGGGCCAGTCCCCACCTTTGCCTTCTGCATCTTGGGTGGTGTAGCTGGAGACCTTGCCAGTGAAGACTACGGCAAAAAAGCTCATCGCTTATCTCAGCTTTCTCCATATCTCAGGTAACCAGGTCTCCCGTTGCATTCTGGAAAGGATCCATATTTCCCCTTGTCTTCTTTTTATCACTGACATACCTATAGAACCTTTTCTTGTTAACCTTAATGTTCCTGGCCAGATTTAATTCTGCCAGGGCTTTGGTTTTCCTAACCTGATCCCTGACTACCTACACAGTTTCTCTGTATTCCTCACGGGCTATCTGTCCTTGCTTTCCTTAAGATATGATAAGATACATATTATACTAACATACAGGCTTCTCAAGCCCTGGGTAAAAGGCCCAAAAGAGCAGGCATGACCTTTTTGCTATCACTAACTCTTAGAATACAACGTACACTTCAATTTTCTCAATGCACCAGAGTACTACACTGTACAATTAAGGTATAAAGAAATAATTATTATTCTAAGATTCATAAATGTGCGTAATACACACAGACACAGAGATAAATTCTCCTAATATACAGTAGAAAATATAGCAAAGAGAAAGGTCCAATCATTTTTAAAAAGGTACATCTGTTAATATCTATTAATTTTATCTAAGTTTCTGACCATACCCTCCCAACTTCAGCAGAAGATAAATTCTGTTACTTGTGAGCATATTGTGAAAAAAATCTAGTAAAATAACTTTCTATGCATTCCTCTGTTTCTCACTAACATGGCTTGAGAGTGTTTTAATTAAAAATGTTATTGTCCCATCGATTTATGATATGGATACTATCAGAAGAAGTCAGTAATTACAAAAATGATACAAGCATCTCAAGATCTGACCATGTAGAGAACAGGGCGATAAGAGGTAAGATTCAATCTGTTCTTAGTTGTTTATCCACTAATATCTGAGCGGTGTAAATACAGTTTTACACTAGCAACTAAAAAAATACCTATAGGTCAAAACTTCCCTGGTAGAAGGAGAGATCTTGTGAACCATTTACATGAGGTCTCCTGTGTATACAGTATATAATAAAAGCAAGTTGTTCATATCATGGAACAGAGCACCATGTGAAAGCTGCTCTGTAACTGAAGACAGAAGCTTGGATATACTTATATTCAAATAAATGTCTGAGGCAAGGAAAATTTTGCATAGTCTGAAAGGTTTTGTCAAGAAATAAGATAAGCTGTGTGGTGTGATCCTGGGTGACAGGTAAAAGGGTGAGGCTTTAAGCAGTGCAATGAGAGATGATGAGAATTGGCTATATATGGTGGGGGGGTTTTGTTTGCTTGCTTGCTTTAAGAAAACATAAGAATTTTAATTTTCTTAAGGTTAAACTGAAGTCAGAAGCATTGAAAAGGCAATATCAGAGAGCGAGGATAAGGTACAAGAAGGAGTGGAAGAAGACAAGGCAGTAGTAGAGCCCTTAACTCTTAAAAAGAAAAAATACTGTCTTTCCTCAGATGAAACAAGAACAGTTAAACTTTTCATCATTTTGGATATTAGTTAATAAAATTTGGCAGAATTCTTGCTTCTGAAGCTGCTTAATTTTTAAGCTTGCATTTATCTGCTTGCAATCTGGACCATTTTTTCTTTTAACATATTTCCTTTTTTTTATGACAAGTAAACAATATTTATATTTATTTAGCACTGAAGT
Source organism: Athene noctua (assembly GCF_965140245.1). NCBI lineage: Eukaryota > Metazoa > Chordata > Aves > Strigiformes > Strigidae > Athene > Athene noctua. Next base: position 158,546,996 of record NC_134037.1, read on the forward strand.
AATTATGTGATGTGGGCTGATAAATACTAAAAGAATATTTATCAAAACAGCAATGAAAGTATGTTTAGTTTTGTGTCAACACAAATTATTTAATCTTTTTACAATAAATACTTTTGTCTCAATCATCTGGGAAATCAGATCCAGCCACACATCATCTAAATAGCAGTTTTAAGGAGGAAAAAACTCTTTCCCTCTCTGTTTAATATTCACCAAACAGAAAACAGACCATTTTGGACAATACTGAAATCTTTCTTCGGAATAATTTAAATATGTGTAGATAGTACTTTGTCCTAATTTAAAAATTCTAGTTTAGTCTTAAGGATGGTAGGTCTTGCTTCTCTTGCAAATTGGACTAAACATCATTCCTCATATAAAGATGACAAGATCAGAGAGAGAAATGGATTTAATACTTACCTATTTTTCTGAAATTGTTAATTGTCAGATATCAGTCATAATTTCTGAGTGGCCTTGCAAAATGCTGTGGATTTCTGTAATCACTTTTTTTTTAAATAAGTTTTAAAATTTTCGTATCAACTGATATGAAGACATAGCTGATTTTTGTTAGACTAACTATGATTTTAGGTATGTTAGGACTAGTGACAAAGTACATGATGCAAGTAAATCAGTCATGAATCCTTAATATACAAAGCCACCATGAGATGAGGAACAGTTAGAAAAGTCTTATTTGCTATAAAGATTTGATTTGACACGTAAGTGCAATAACTGCTATTTATTAAGCAGATAACATTAAAATATTTTTCTAAACCTTATTTTAGGGGAAAAAAAACTAGTGAACAAAACAACTTTGTTTAGTTTTCACAAAACCAAGAGAAAAACTTAAACTTTGCTGCACGGGAGGACCAAGCAAGCTAATGTCTAGTGTGCTTTCAGGTTTTCACTCCATTAATTTGCTGCTTCAGGAGTGTGGTAGCATTTAGAAATCTTTTTCTTTTCTTTTTAATTGAAATGCAAAAAACTATCTTATGTACTCTTAATAGGATTAAAGGGTTCATCATTCCCTCCTGCCTAGCTGGGTAATTGCACAGATGTATGTTAATTAGCTGTGTGTCAAGTGTTTGTGTCTTCCACAGGTTCTGCTTTGTTTACTTGGCTGAGTATTCAGTGTTTTGAGGTTTGAAGGGGGGAAACTGGTTCACATGAAGTATTCAATTTTTACAGTAAGCCTTAGAAGTAACAAAAATGTTTAAAATGTTACTTCAACTTCTGATCATTTTCCTCAAATCAGTAATTCCATGCAAGTAAACAAGGCTTTATGCAATATAAAGGTAGGTTTTATACATGCAAATAGAGATATATAGCTATATATTATTTATGGTTTCATTGTTGTAGCTATGGTGGTGCAAGAACTATCAGTTAATCTGTCAGAGCAGATCACTTTCCCATTTTTAGTGCTTTCTTTTTATATATACTGATCTTAATGACTTAAGATTGATCAAAGAGAACTAAAGATGTGAGTATAAGAATGACCATAATTTCACAATGTATCTTTTCTTTAAAAGTATCCATAAACAGACTAAGAGACTTGAAGATATGCCATACTTAGTATCTCTAGGCTTCATATAGTTTCAGCTTAAAGGAGGTCAACTTAAAGAAAGTCACTAGTGGTGAAGCAGTTGGACTAGTTAATCACTGTAGGTCCCCTCCAACTGAAATAGTCTATTCTAAACTGCAGTCACTTTAGTGTGATATTATATCTGAGTCTTTTGTATCTGTCCCATCTCTGACCCGTTCAACATGTAGAGAAAAGAACTTAAAATATTCTAAAAACTTGAGAATAGTGAAGGTCTTCCAATGGGGTGAGTATATATGGTATTTAAATTCATGGTATCAAAAAAGAAAGACAATTATAAATAAAGTTCAGCAAAACCACAAAACAGCATCAAGGTGTTGAAATCTTATAGTAATACTCACTCAGATGAAATCTATATTTACTTTATATGAATAAAAGTTTGATGAAACAGGTCAGTTTTAGTAGGTAGTATTGAAAGGCTATACAGCTGAAAAGAAGAATTCATAAGCAGGGGGACTTCTATTTGCCCAAACCCTACAATATTTCTTAAAGAGCATAACAAGAAGGACCACTAAGGACATGGCTGTACACTATTTATAACATCAAGATCAAGATTTCTCACTGAAATTAAAAAAGTCTATTTTTTTCGTAGCATATGTGAAAAAAATCAATTAAAATAAGGGGAGAAGAGCATCTGAAACATGCTGATTTGTTCTGTGACAAGTGCTAACCTATCAAAATGGTTGTCTGTCCAGAGGAAAGCCGTTACTTTCAGTTATTCTGTCTCACAGCTGTATGGAGGAGAGTGAAATTTCATCAAAACACTTTTCTGACCAAAGGATTCTGTGGTATAGAAATACACCAGGTGTGCAGTGTAGCTTCGGTTTCACTGCTGGAAGCCAGGATGTAAATGAAAAGGCTGAAGAGCTGATGATGACGAAGCAGTGGCAGCACAGAGCTCAGTCCAGGAAGCCAGTTTGCCCTGGTTGTTTTTGCAACCTACAACAAATATGTGTTATAAGACTACATAGCTATCTCTACATAAGCTAGTTTAAAGCTTATACACATGTATGTACTCCAGTCATAGTGCATGGAAAGCAGCCTTTACACTTAAATGAGATAATTACTAGGGAAAGTAATACAGTTTGCTGTGGTCTCTTTATCTGCATATGCGGCTTGGAGTTTAAAATCACACATACATAGATTCATATAGCTTAGTATATTCAGTAATGTTTTAATTAGAAAGACATGAATACCAAAGTAAATGTATTCAGATAGTTAAAGAGGGAATTTATTTGAGATGGGATTAATGGAGTTTCCCTTTTATGCTCTATGTTACTGTCTGAATTGACTTTTGAAGAAATGATTCTTATTCCATGACCTGAACAAGAAAAGATGACCTTTAAAAGAGACAGTGTATACTGCAGCATTACATGATAAATGATATGATGTATGGGCCAGGGCCATAAAGGCCTGCTAGTGCCCTCAGGGCCCTGACAGAGTGATGTATCAGTGAATTTCCCATGTGCTTACTTTACTGTGCCGTCTTACTGCTCAAACAATTTTGGATGGTTTAGAAATAGTATTTTCAATTACTCACTGGTTCCTTACAGATGCAGTCCTGTTTAATTTGCATAGTTTACTAACTATATCTCTGAGCTATTTTTCTAATCTGAACATTAAATTTCTCATACATACAGTTACTGACATGTAGGTCTCAACAGGATCAAAACTCATGGCTAATTCATTAAATACAGCTATGTTTCAAGGAGATTTTTTTTATTTTGTTTTATTCCCTGCATCTTCTTTCACAAAAATGCTTTCACCTAGGATTTTATAAAAAAAAGTTCTTAATCAATATATATGAATATGTCTCAAATATTTGTAAATATAGGAATTTGTTACATTAAGTTTGTATTGAATTCCTCTCTCTCTAACATTCTAGTTTTCTGAATTTCTAGTGTCTTTTCAGTCTTTCTCTTTCTTACATGTCTGTGGTGTTTCTAGCTAGACTAACATAAGTATTATTTAAGATAGAGAGGTTTAACCCTCCCTTCCAAAGAGAAGTCTCAGTATCTTTTAAAGAAAGTAAAATTGGAAAAGTACATTTTATGAAGCTTAATGTTATGTCTTTATAAAATTAACTTTTTTCTTTCACAGTAAGATGCTGAAGAGAATGAATGTAACGGAGAAAGGATTTACAAAAACCAAAAACAACAAAGCAAAAATGTTGTAATTGAAACACTAAAGCTTGAAATTGAAAGTGACCACTTTTGAGTATTTTGCCATTTATATACTGATTCTATGTACATAACTATAGCATAGTTTAATTCACACACATATTCTTCTGCAAACTTGTGTCCATTTATACCAGAAATGATATGAATAAATGCCAAAGTTCAATACTTGCATCAATAGTGTTGTGATTCACATGAAGGATCGTTTTATTGTCCTCTATTTCCTCAAATTGTCAATCACATCTAAATTAAGTTTCTGCATGTATAAATTATATTATGCTCAAAACTTTCAAGCGTGTGGACAAAGCTAACTGTCCAGTCATAAGGATTGTACCATGTACCGTTTGCGTGCAAAGGAGAAACCTATAAAAGGGCTTGCTGACCTTCAATAAATTGGCATTGCTTGATCATACTGGTCGTGTGCGTGTCCATAGCTCCCACATCTGGTGACCGAATAGGGACCCTCAAGATTGGCACGAGTCTTCGCTGAGGACTCAACGGAGGTGCAATCAAGGGTGGAAAGCCAGTCGAGTCGAAACTGATCCAGACTCTGCCCCGGGGTCTGAAGGTGAGAAGCAGTGTGCTGTAATTTGGGTTGAAGATCCGCGAAAAGAAGCGGTGGCCAGGGAGGAATAGGGTCTGTTCTCGGCAGGGACGAGTAAGCAGTGGTGAAAGTCCTCCAAGATATCCTCTCCATGAGAGGCATAATATACGATAAGTCCACCCTGAAAGGCTTGGTGAAATGGAGCCGGGAAAGAGGACTTATCTCCAGTGCAGGTCTCATATTTGAGATATCTACCTGGGAATCCATAGGAAAAAAGCTTTGGGAAGCGATCAGTGAGAAGGGAAGGTCGGCAGAAGAAGTGGGCGACTATCCCGTGCTCTGGAAGCTGATCCGCAAGACAGTAGAGGAGCTGAGCGACAACCACGTGGCCAACGACCACATGGCTGGCAACCACGTGGCTGGCGACCGCGTGGCTGGCGATTGTGCCGCTGGTCTTTCTGCCTTTGCAGCGGTAGAAGCAGCTTCTGGCTCTGATACGCCGCCTCCGGTGCCTGCGCTGCTGGCAGATCCCATGGTGTTATGTCAGCTGAAAAACCCGTTTGCCTCATCGGTCGCGCTGGCGGGGCCGCGGCAAGCAACAGGGTTTAGACCAGCAGCTGCGCAGGCAGGAGCGGGAAACGCTGGAAGTGCACCTGGTGCCGTGTGAGAGGAGAGCGAGGGGAGAGCGGGGGAGTCACCAGAGCCCAGCGGGGGGCGGGGCGCGGTCGGGCACGTGGGCGGGACTGATGTATCGCCGCCCGCGCCTGCTGTGCAGGGAGAGAAGCCCCCCGCCCCTCGAGTCGGCGTTTCAAACACAGAAACTCCATTCTTGCAACTTATAGACAAGCTTGAAAAACTGGCTGCAACACGGGAGGAGAAGATGGAGCACGGATCGTACACCTTTTCATCTGGCAAGCAACCGCAACCGTCTGCCCCTGACCCGCCACCTGACTGTTCGGTTCCAGTACCTGCTTCTAATCCATCCTTGCCATCATCACAGGCGGAGGCTGCGCTTCCTTCGTCTCACCCTACAACTTCACGTCTTTTTTCTTCACAGGTGCAGAGTGCCTCTGTGGCCACACGCCGATGGAAAGGCATTATTAGAGATGCTGTAGTGGAGGGGTCTTTTATTCCTGAAAGCGTACAAGCGTTTCCTGTTTCTATTAATAGTGTTAGTGGTACTAATGAAAGGGATCCTTTAGATTGGAAATTGCTTGAAAAGGCTAGAGCTTCAGTAATGCAAAATGGTCTTCATCATCAATTAAGAAAAAAATTAATGATATTTTTTCATCATCACTGTTAATTCCAAAAGATATTGATCAAATAGCAGCAGTTATATTAACTCCATCTCAAAAAATGTCGTTTGAAAGTGCATGGACTAAATTAGCTAATAATGTGCAAGCTCAGCTGCGACCACAAGGCGATCCGCTTTATCTCGTTCAAGCGCAAATGTTGTTAGGTACAGGACCCTTTGTGACAGTAGATCTGCAAGTCAGTTTCTCTAATGAAATGTTGCGACTATCACAGTCAATAGTTTGTCAAGCCCTAATGTCTGTGCCTGATACAGAAGGGAAACTGTTGCAACAACTAGTCCACACTCTTGATCAGAGAAGCGTTGTTTACTTTATTACTCACATCAGAAGTCACCAATCCAAAGAAGGATTAGGGTATGGAAATGAACAAGCTGATCAATTGGTTGCTCCAGCCTGGTCTGGGCCCTCTCCAAATTTGTTTGCACAAGCTAGAGAATCTCACAATTTTTTGCATCAGTCAGCAAAAATGTTGCATAAACAATTTAAAATTCCTCTTGCAGATGCAAAGGGCATTGTTGCCTCTTGCCCATCCTGTCAAAAAATAGGGTTTGGCCTGGGAACAGGAGTTAACCCACGGGGCCTATCACCTTTGCAATTATGGCAAATGGATGTTACTCACATAGCAGAATTTGGTAGGTTAAAATATGTACATGTCGTTATCGATACCTTCTCCATGGCTATTTGGGCTACAGCTCAAGCTGGAGAGACAGCTAAACGTGTTGAAAAACACTTATATAGTTCTTTTGCTGTACTTGGAGTGCCAAGAAAGATCAAAACAGACAATGGTCCAGCATATATTTCTGGACGCTTCCAACGCTTCTGTATCTTATGGGGCATTAAACACTGCACAGGAATTCCACACTCTCCCACTGGACAAGCAATCATTGAACGAGCTCATCAAACTCTGAAGCAAATGCTTCAAAAACAAAAAGGGGGAATGTCAGGTATGATGCCAGCTGAACGATTAAATAAAGTTTTATATGTTTTGAATTTTTTGAGGCTTACGGGAGAACGTCAGGAACCACCAATGATGATTCACAGTTTAGCAATAAAGGGTGATGCTGAACAATCTATGGGCACACAGCAACCATTAGTTATGTTCAAAAACTCAAATACTAGGCAATGAGAAGGATCTGTTAAAGTACAACTAACAGGCAGAGGTTATCTGTGTGTGCTTACAGATCATGGCTTACGGTGGATTCCATCTCGCTGGGTGAGGCCTTGGAAAGAAGGTCAAGCTCACAATCCTAAGCCTTGCAATGGTTCTGACAGTGATTAATGCTCATACGTTCTGAATGTGTTTATTGAAATCACTTCCAAACCAGTAGGGGCCCAAGTTACATAGGAAAGTTAACTACGTTCACAAGATAGTTGAAGAAGTTGTTACAAGGTGGAATTGTTGTAGTTGTCATAATTGTTATGTTTGTTATTATTTTGCCTTATTTTGTTGTATTAACAATCGTTGCAAAAAAGCCTGCAAGGAATGTGGATTGCTCGAAAACAAAAAGAGGGATATGTTGGGAGATAATGGACATGTGAGCAATCCTACACATGTGCACACCTCAGCAAGGACATAGAACAAAGAACTCAGCAACCAACTCCAGGAGATGGGTTGGGTGGAGAAAGACATTTGAGTGTGGCGCTTATTATCCAATCGTGAGAAGGCTCGAAGCGCGTGGACAAAGCTAACTGTCCAGTCATAAGGATTGTACCACGTACCTTTCACGTGCACAGGAGAAACCTATAAAAGGGCTTGCTTACCTTCAATAAATGGGCATTGCTTGATCATACTGGTCGTGTGCATGTCCATAGCTCCCGCACCATCTCATTCTTTCATGGCATTATTTAAAAAAAACCCACCTAAATAACCTTGTCAGTGTATTCCCCATGCTTCCTACACACAATCCCCAATGTTAATTACCTGCATTAGTTCCATTTCTATTTATTTTGAAAAGGGTCATTGAGAATTCAGATGTCATAATGTAATAAAAGATTTTCTGAAGGTTTTTTTTACTGTAACAGTATAACAATATTCCCTTCTTCTTCTCTGAACAGAAACTAGCAACTTCACTATTCTATCATGAACAGCCTACTGAATTAAGAATGATCCCGCTTTTATTGAACAGTCTATTATGTCACTGAGTGCTTTATCCCAAGCAGTTACTGTTAATTTGCAATTTAATATGTTGTATGAGTTGTTGAAATTGTCTTGCTGTGTGGATTACTTCGTACTTGACTCATACTGAATTTCATCTGCCTTCATGTTGACAAATAATAAGTAATGCAAGTAACTATGTCTCAGAGTACACAAAGAAAAGATTTACAGTGTAAGAATATCTTATGAGTATGGCCACTTTTCTGGTAATAACCATACTCTAAGGACTACTTTATAAGTGTTTGCATCTACTGAGCTATAAATGCATTGTAGAAAAACTGTAAACTTTAAATATTATTATTGGCCACATAAGTGAAAATTTATTGGAACCGAAAGACAAGCAAAGTAAACAATTGTTTGTAAGAATAAACTGTCTTACTAAAAACATAAAACTCCTGTTTTCCTAGAATCAATAGTACTTTCTTATTCAGAAAGTTTACCTTATCTAAGTAATAGCAAGAAAAGCATGTGCACAAACACCTATAAGTATATAATGCATGAGAGTCATATATATTCTTAGAGATATATCTAGATATATGTTGTTGATAGAGATAGAAAAAGGATGAATAACACCTGAGACATTGGGCCAGAACCTCTTTATCCATTTGCAGAGAAGTATATTTATTCAAGAAAGAAATCTCATAAGGCCTTGGAAGCAAGGACAGGTAGCCTGGAACGAATACAGAGAAAATGTATGAGGAGCCAGGGATCAGGTTAGGAAAGCCAAAGCCCTGATAGAATTAAATATGGCCAGGGATGTCAAGGTTAACAAAAAAAAGTTTCTATAGGTATGTCAGTGATAAAAAGAAGACTAGGGGAAATGCGGGCCCTCTCTGGAAGGAAATAGGACACCTGGTTACCTGAGATATGGAGAAGGCTGAAATTATAAACGTTTTCCTCAGACTTCACTGGCAGGGTCTCCAGCCACACCACCCAAATTGCAAAAGGCAGAGGCAAGGACTGGGAGAATGAAGAATCACCCACTGTGGAGAAGATCGGGTCTGAGAACATCTAAGGAACTGGAAGGTGCACATGTCCATGGGACCTGATTTGATCCATCTGTAGGTCCTGAGGGAACTGGTAGATGAAGTGGCTAAGACACTATTTGAGAAGTCATGACAGTCCAGTGAAGTTCTGGCTGACAGGAAAAGGGGAAACATAACTCCCATGTTATAAAGGGTAATAAAGATGACCCAGGGAACTATAGGCCAATCAGTCTCACCTATGTGCCTGGCAAGATCATGGAGCAAATCCTCCTGGAAACTATGCTAGGGCGCATGGAAAATAAGGAGGTGATTGGTGACAGCCAACATGGCTTCATTAAGGGCAAATCATGCCTGACAAATTCGGTGGCCTTCTACGATGGGTTTATAATGCTTCTGGATAAGGCAAGAGCAACTGACGTCATCTATCTGGACTTGTGCAATGTATTTGGCACTATCCTGCATGACTTCCATGTGGCAATCCTGTGGACAAACAGAGCTGGGTGATGAGTGGATGGAGAGCAGCCCTGTGGAGAAGGACATGGGGATAACATTGGATGAACAATTAAATATGAGCCAGCAATGTGCAGTTGCAGCCCAGAAGCCAACTGTATCCTGGGCTGCATCAAGAGCAGTGTGGCCAGCAGGTTGAGAGAGGTGGTTATCTCCCTCTACTCCTACTCTCATGAGACCCTACCCGGAGTGCTGTGTCCAGCTCTGCGGCCCCAACATAAGAAAGGCATGGACCTTTCTGAGCGGGTCCAGAGTAGGGTCACAAGGATGATCAGGGAGCTGGAGTACCTTTCTTGTGAGGACAGTGAGTTGGGGTTGTTCTGTCTGGAGACAAAAAGTCTCTGGGGAGACTCTACAGCATCCTTCCAGTACTTAAAGGGGGCCTACAGGAAAGACAGGGAGGGACTCTTTATCAGACAGTGTAATGACAGGACAAGGGGCAATGGTTTTAAACTGAAAGAGGGTAGATTTAGATTAGATACAGGGAAGAAATTCTTTACTGTGAGGGTAGTGAGACACTGACACAAGTTGCCCAGAGAAGCTGTGGCTGCCCCCTCCCTGGCAGTGTTCAAGGCCAGGTCGGACGGGGCTTTGAGCAACCTGATCTGGTGGAAGGTGTCCCTGACTATGGAAGAGGAGTTGGAACTAGATGATCCTTAAGATCCCTTCCAACCCAAATCCTCTAATGCTATGATTTTATGATTCTTACACAAAAACTATACAGAAATTCTTGAAGTAATATACATTTTTGTTCATACATATATTTTACTATCCACATGCTTTGCAAAATAAGAGTGCCTAGGAAATTATATACACAATAATAACTGTCAAATGGCCCTAGTTCTTATTTTAAGACTAAGGGGATGTACTAATATTAAATATGTTTTTGGTTCTGAGGAAATCATTCTTCTCTTCTGACAGGGTAATACTATTAGAGTAATATGCCCCTGATGCCTATGCTGCGTCTAACTGAACACTGCTTATTACTGTCAAGCAAAGCAGAAGTCAAATATATATAATTTGTTTCAGCTCTGTCATCTAACACAATATGGAATATAAAGTTAGTGTCTAATGTGGAAAATGTAAATCAAACTATAAATAACTTTTAAAAAAAGCAGGCATAATAAAAGTAATTTATGTATTGAACAAGTACAGAACTTGCATTAATATCACAGTGCTATTAGGCAAATAAAAGAGAGTCTAATTACATGGAAATATGCCATTTCTGATATATTTCTTCAGGTTTTTTATGTGGACTTTGTAAAGGGACATACAAAGATGGCATAGCCATTTTATATGTCAAAACCTTGACATAATCTTTTTATATGTTGGTACAATCATCGAACTCCTAGAATCAGTAAAATACAAATCACATTTTCATTGAATTTCTTTGAGCTAATATTTCACCTGTGAAAATTCATTCTACCTGAACACAGTTACATAAATTATTCTTTAAGAGGAAACCTGGTTTATATAGTTATTTCTTTATCCCCTGAATTTATGGTTTTTTCACAGAATCATAGAATGGTTGAGGTTGAAAGGGACCTCTGGAAGTCTTCTGGTACCTCTGGAAGCCCCCTGCTGAAGAAAGACCACCTATGATCAGTTGCCCAGGACCATGTCTAGATGGTTTTGTAATACCTCTAATAAGGGAAACTCCACAACCTCTCTGGGCAATCTGTGCCAGTGTTCAGTCACCCTCACAGTGAAAAAATGTTTTCTTATGTTCAGACAGAAGCTCCCATGCTTCAGTTTGTGACCATTGGCTCTTGTCACTTAACATCACTGAAAAGAGCCTGGCTGTGTCCTCTTTGCACCCTCCCTTCAGTTGTTTATATAAATTGATCAGATCTCCCTGAGCCTGTTCTTCTCAGGGCTGAACAGTCCCAGGTCTGTCAGCCTTTCCTCACAAGTGAGATTCTCCAGTTCCTTCATCATCTCAGTGGCCCTTGGTTGCACTGTTACTAGCATGTCCATGTCTCTCCTGTACTGGGGAGCCCAGAACTGGAAACAACATCTCAGGTGTGAGCTCACCAATGCTGACTAGAGAGGAAGGATCACTTCCCTCAATCTCCTGGCAACACTACTTATGTAGCCCAGGATATCATTAACCTTCTTTGAAGCAAGGGCACATCGCTGGCTCATGCTCAACCTGGTGTCCACCAGGATCCCCAGGTCCTTTTCTGCCAAGATGCTTTCTGTCTGGGTGACTCCCAGTATATATTGGTTCATGAACCTCTTTAGGTCTGGCAATGAAAGTCCTAGCTAACCTGGCCTTAGCCTGCAGACCTGAAAATAACAACATCGAATAAGACAGCAGTTGCAGCAATGGGAAATGAACACCTTATTCCAATTCCTGATGACTGAAGAACAAGACTGGGAATCCCCAGAGTTGGAGAAGACTCTGGAGGAAGAGAAGTTCCATCTGCAGCACAGGACCATGAACTCCTTAACACTTACTCTGAGACAAAATTACCTACCCAGGCTTCAGGTAATCCGTGATCTCTTCTTTAGTAACCTGAAGAGTGTAGGGCTGCCATACAGGTTCTCAGATGTCGAGGTGGGAAGCCAAACTTCAGTCCAAAGTTAACCAGATTGCAAGCTAGCCTTAGTAATAAAGTCCCAATGTGCAAGCAATTTTGGATTGCAGATGCTCTGGAGTCCCTGCCAAGCAATGAAAACACACTTGAACTTTGGAAAACTGTTTCCGTGAATTATTTCAGTTTTAATTGTTTTGTCACAGTATTCTTGACCAGCTCCAGTTATTCTTGTAGAATTTGCCCATCTGCTGTTGACATTTAAACAAGTTTGATATTCAGCTTTAAATACTAGCTCCTGAATATTCACAGTCTATACATTTAAGAAGTTTAGTAGATATTCCTTTATGACATTACCCATCACAATTATTGCATTGCACTTTGTAATTATATCTTATAAATGTGATTGCATGTATTTACACTAATTACACAATTACAGATAATTTCATGAATTATGGAAACACACAAAGAGTGACTAAGCTTTACTGAAAGAAAATAAATAAGTAAATCTGCAAAATACTAATGGCCTTAAGAAAACATCGAGAAAGTGAAAGGATTTTACCCAAAGTTTCGGAAACTAAGCATTTCCTTCCAAAATACCTTAGTATAAGCCAAACATTAGATAAATTAGATGAATTAGATAAATTTGTGGTTAATTTATTGCACTTACTAAACCTACTGCAAGTTCTTCTAGACAGAGTCTTCTTTCAGTCATATGCTCTGTTATGAAAAAATATAAATTTATGAACAGACACACTGTTTACTTCTGTGAAAAGTTAGTTGAAACTTATTATGTACCTATGTTCTAAGCATTCCTTAGACTAATTACAAAGGCCACAGATGGTCTTTCATGAATTTTTGAGGCATTACCGACACCACCCTGTGACTCAAAACACACACACAAGCAAGTTTTCAGACAGTCATTTGACATTTCAGGATCTCACCCACTACTTACCGGATTTTTGCCTAAAATTCTCTTAAATACCTCCCAGCTCTCATCCTTGACTCTTCTACCTATATGATCTCTGCTGAATTATGTGCCCTGGGGCTTAACAAATCCATGACTTGAGTCAACCACATACTGAAGTCAGCTCTAGGCCAAGAGTCATATACAGGCTCTTGACTGATATGTAAATAAATAAAGTGTAGTTCAACAGTCACCCAAGACATATGGTTGGCCTGCCTCAGCATTGTCTTTGTTTTTCTTCTGTTAATGAGCTAACTGTTACTGTTTACAAGTCTTTTCAGTGCTAGGCAGCAATGAGAGGCCAGAGCCAAATGAGTCTCAGTAGAAGCCATTAAGTAGCCCCAGAGAGAATGTTTTGTTTCACAAGTGAGCGGAATACTGTATAGGTTCAGCTGTCAAAGATTTAAGATTTTGCTTTTCCTTATGAAATTCAGTAAAAACAAGGTTTTAAAACATTAAAAATACTGTGCAATAGACTCTCAATTTCTTTGAAATGTCTGTTATTCAAGTGTAATAGGGGAAATGCCAAAAAAAAAGAGACAATATGTAGCTGTTGTGGTTTGAACTCAGCCAGTAGCAAATCACCACATGGCTAGTTGTTTACACCACCACCACCACCCCGCCCCGTGAAATAGGGGAGGGACAAAAAAAAGAAGAAATTTGTAGGTTAAATAAAAAGAAAATATTTGCTAGCAATACCAACAATAATGCTAGCAGTCTAAAATGGGTAAAATGCAGTAGTGGCTCACTGAATGGCGACCGGTACAGAGCCCATCCCCAGCAGTGATCTTGACCCCACCAAAGAGACCCGGCCCAGCTGATCCAGAAACCAAAACCAAAACAAACAGTACCCGTGAGAGAGCACGCGCCCACCTATATGCTGAGCTTTGACATCACATGACATGGAATGCTCCAATGACCGATCAGGACTCAGCCCATCAGCTGCGTTCCCTTTCTGCCCAAGGAAAGTTAACTCTATTCTGGCCAAAACCAGAATAGCAAAGAAAATCCAACCACCCACTTCCCCTCCCCCCATACATACTTGTTTCCAAGCCTGAAATACAAATAGAAAATTTAATCAATTCTTAATATCACACTGAAATACAAACACGGGGGCAGGGAACTAGAAATAATACTGCTAGAATCCATAAACAGTGAAAATATGTTTTAAACTATTAACTAAAATGTCCAGGACACTCCTGCTACAGAAAAGAGATCCTCACTGAGTTTGGCATTTGGTTACCTACTGCCACAAGCATCAAAATACTACTACAGGAATCAAGAAACTTAACACAAAGAATGAACATCTTTGCTCCTACTGGTGCTCTTGCCAATAGTTCATGCTTCAGGTAAAGAAATGTAAACTGTCTAATGTTGCATTCATGTTATGTTTTCAGTCAGCTATAATAACTACTGTCGCAACTCACAATCTTTAAAGAAAATACTTTTTGAAAGAGTTTTTTCATGTATACAAGAAGGGAGGACTGATAAAACATCTTCACTGCCCTAGGATAAATGGGGAAGGGATAGCTTTTATGATTACTCTTTTGGAAGGGCAAAGACTGCGAGAGAGCTGAGCACGCACACGACCAGTGTGATCAAGCAATGCCCGTTTATTACAACTAAGAAAGCCCTTTTATAATGTTCTCCCGCACACGTGAGTAACATGCAGTACAAATCCTCAAGATTGGGCAGTTAACTTAGCCCGCGCTTTAAACCTTCTTATGATTGGATAAAAAGTGCCACATCAGCCTTGCCAGGCTTCCTGCCTTGGGGAACTTCCTCTTCCACCCCAACCCCTTCCGGGGGTTGTTTGTCTCGTCGAGTTTCTCCCCCCTCATTCAGGGTCACATCCTTATCGCATTCTTGCTCGGCTGAGGCTCTTATCGGTCTTGTTCTCACGCAGGATTGCTCACATGTCCATTCTCTCGCAGGAAGTCCTCTTGAATCCCAACAAAAGACAAATGAAGTATAATGTTTTACCAAATTGAACACCATGACAGGGCTGGAGGACCAAATAATGCTGTGACATAATCCTTACTGGATGAAGAACTAGCTGAGGGGCAGAGCTCAAAGTGTTGCAGTGCTCTGGTCACCCAGAGGGAAAACTGCATCCTGGGGTGCATCAAACACAGCATAATCAGCTGGTCAAAAGAGGTGATTATCCCGCTTTATTCAGCATTGGTGCAATCTCACCTTGAGTGCTGTGTGACGTTCTGGGCCCTACAATTTAAGAAGGATGTGAAGGTCCTTGAATGTGTCCAGAGGAGGGTAACAAAGCTGGTGAAAGGGCTGGAAACCATGTCCTGTGAGGAACATCTAAGGATTTTGGGCTTGTCTAGTTTGATGAGAAGGATGAGGGGTGACATCATTGCTCTCTCCAGCTTCCGGAAGAGGGGAAAGGGAGAGGAAGGTGCTGAGCTCTCCTCCCTGGGATCCAGTGATAGGATCTGTGGGAATGGTTCAAAGCTGAACCAGAGGAGGTTCAGACTGGGCATTAGGAAGCATTTCTTTACCATTGGGGTGGTCAAACACTGGAACAGGCTTTCTGGAGAGATGATTGAGGTCCCAAGCCTGTCAGCATTAAAGAGGAAGTGTACTCTCCCTGTACTCAGCACTGGTGAGGCTGCACCTCGAATACAGTGTTCAGTTCTGGGCTCCTCACTACAAGAAAGATGTTGAGCTGCTGGAGCACATCCAAAGAAGAGCAATGAAGCTGGTGATGGGTCTAGAGAACAAATCCTATGAGGAGCCACTTGGGAACTGGGGTTGTTTAACCTGGAGAAAAGGAGGTTCAAGGGAGACCTTATCGCTCTCTACAACTGACTGAAAGGAGGTTGTAGTGAGATGGGTACTGGTCTCTTCTCATGAGTCATAATAGAACCAGAGGAAATGGATTCAAGTTGCACCAGGGGAGGTTTAGACTGTATATCAGGAAAAAATTCTTAATCAAAAAGGTTGTCGAACATTGGAACAGGCTGCCCAGGGAAGTGATTGAGTCACCATTCCTGGAGGTATTTAAAAGACATCCAGATGTGATGCTTAGGGACATGGTTTAGTGGTAGACTTGGCAGTGTTAGGTTAATGGTTGGACTCAATGATCTTAAAGGTCTTTTCAACCTAACTAAGTCTATATTTCTATGTTTCTATGAATAAGAAATTGAATGAAAGTTCACATATAAAATTTTAATAAGATTAGCAATAAAGAGTTATTTATCTCTTTTAATTAAATGTATTATTTCTCTGTTTTTATTCCAGACGAATGAAAGATTGTTAATTCTGAAAATACTCTGTTTTTTAATTCTTCCTAGTGCTAAAAGAATAAAGAATAAATGACCTCATTACTCTCTAATCACCAGTATATCAGTCAAGAAATTTGATGCTACTAAATATAGCAGGTATACACTAACATACCAAGTATTGTTTTGCTGATTAGGGATAGCAATTAAACTCAGACACCAGAGTGAAAAGAGCAGGTGTATTTTACTTAAAATAACTAAATAATGTAACAGAATAATACAGAAAACATACAGTAAGAAAAGACAGAACAGTCCACTTAAACAAATAGGAAAATACAGGGTAATGCATCAAATCATTACTACCTGAGAAAGAGAATAGTGATTAGGAAAGATCCATCACCACTTGCATATGTCACCATCACCCAGACCCGCAGTGGCTGGGGAGCCCCGGTTACAGCGAGGGTTTGGAGAGCCTGTCCCGGCAAGTGGGAAATCCTATGCGGTGTGTCCACCCATAGGTGAGGCTTCCAAAGTCGCTGTGAGCGGGTCCAGCCTTATATACCAGAGATCAGCAAGCCAGAAAAGCTGGCACCTTTGTTTTAAGTGGAAATATCTTGTTCTATTCTCACATTAGATTCTCTCAGGGACTGGCCAGGGCTCAAGGAAGAAACTAAGATAGTTTCCCAGCTTATCTAATTGATTTATGAGCAAGGTCTCATGCCAGGTCGCAGGGCCAGACAGCTGTCTCTGCGACCCTGTTATCTTGCCTATACACAAGGAATATAAGGATATATGTAGGTGTATATTTAGCATAAACATGTTTAGTACAATACCTACTAATACAATGGTTGTTAGCTATAAAATATACAGGATTGATTTATAGATTGGCTCTGGCTTGGGCCCATTGTCCAAGTCTTAGCACTTTGATCTGTTATCTTGCCTATAGTTAAGAAAAAATAAGGAGATATATATAGATATAGATATAGATATATACACTCAGGATAAACATATTTAGTGCAATACTTACTAGTACAATGATTGTCAGCTATAAAATATACAGGATTCATCTACAGGTCAACTCTGTCTTGGGCCTGTTGTCCGAGCCTTAGCACTTCAAGTATTTAGCATAAGAGTTAAAAAGCAGAAGATAAGTAGAGTATTCCTTAATAATGCCATATTTTCAGAGGGTGAACTGCTGAATTCTGGGGCAGGTTGATATCATATAGTGCACATTATAGAATACTGACACAAAAGGCACAAGTTAGGGAAATAATGCAGCTAAAGCATAGGTGTGGGATCACTGGTAGCTAATGAAAAGTCAATCCTTTTGTCCTTTCTATTACAACAAAGACAACAGTGTATAAAATAAAACTGAATACACCTGAAGAAGTACATCCTAAATATAAAAAGCAGGCCACAACATATACCAGAGAATTGGAAATATGATCGTCACCATCTTAACCTTTTCCTACACAGTAAAAGATTATAGGAGTGAATGAAAGAGATGCCTCCATCTAATACCCACTGACAGAAACAAGCACAAAACACTGCTCAGTTGTGACCCATGTTTTGTAGCAAACACAAAAAGAAGTGAAAAAAGGTATATGAAAGGCTTGGCTACAGATGTTAACAGTGTTACAGATTATATTGCAATAAACTAGGGTAGCGTTGCTTTGGCCGTGACAGCCTAGCACCACAGGAAAGACAAGGTTTATTGGGAGAGGTAATAGCTTTTGTTAGACTGGTTGGTATAATTGAAAAAAGAAGCAGACAGTCCTGAGAAGTTCTGTGCTATTTCTAATCATACCAGTTGGAGTCTGATGAAAGAACTTATTTCTCTCTACAGTCTTGTCTTACAAAACTATTAGTCCACCAACTACAGACACATGGAGAATTGTTTCTGAATCCTATCTCCTCCTATATGATTTTAGAGATTAAGCTTATTTAAAAAATATTTCTGGTGGTTATTGAATTACCATGTTCCTGTACAGATCTGATACATGATAACTAGCTTTATAGAAATTGAATTCCAGTATCTTTTGTCACAGGTTCTAAAAGTACTAAGAAAGTTATATAAACAATGCATCTTTGATGAAAGCATATATAGGGCAGGTTTTACCTGAACGTGCAGGTAGCAGTTCCCTCTGTTCTTTGCAAAGGTGTTTAAACTCAAATGGAGAACAGATTTTTGCTGCTGACCTTCTTTAACTGTTTTATCACACTTATATACAGAACAAGGCATATTTAATACCAGAGGTATTTGCTGCCATGGAGGCATAAGAGGTTCATGAAGCTGCTCTGAAGCAAAAGCTGTAGAAAATATTAGTAGATAAAGCAGATAAATGAAGCCTCAAGAAGAATCTCAGGTTATGCAAATCAGTACTGAAATTACTTCTAAAAGCTAAATGTCTGCACTGGAACCATGCAAAAGTGATGATATACTATTTTACAGGTTAAATTTTTTTTTAAAGTGCATATATAATCCTAATAATAGTCAACTATGAGCTATAAATAGTATTTATGTAATATTAACTAAAGGAGAACTAGGTCACTAAATTAGAAATTATCAAGCAAGCACAGAAACGGTTGACTTGAAACAGACATCATGTAAAATAGCAGTCTGTCAAGAGAAAAATCTATGATAGCATTTAGGGACATGGCAATAAAATGATAGCATAGCCAAAGCTCACTTATAATTGCCAAATTGAGATATTCAATTATTGATGCAACAACAGTCACTGTCAGTTTATTTTTCCCTCAGCTGTCACTCTCTTAACAGAAGTAAGGATGAGGGAGTTTGACCTCTGCCATCTTTTTGGCTCTTCCTGTGATAGGAAGATATTAGCAAAGAATAATTACAATGTTTTTAACAAATCATTCAATTAAGGAATCAAATGTTTCTATTTGTTCTCCATAGAAAAACGTACATACAGGAGAAGAAGATTGCTGAGGAATTACATACAGCACTTTTCCTCACTGAGACAGAAAATAATGTTATAATTGCAAACTTTTTACTAAATTTTTTTTTTCCACATCAAATCACTGGTTAGGTATTTCCAGCTTATATATATTTTTATTGTATCTGTACCATAAAATATATATTTAACATCAATCATACATATACTTTTGTATATTTCCGCTTGAAGTGTCAACTTCATGTTAAGTGTGCATAAAAAAATTGATCAGAAATCTGGTGTTTATCACTTTCATCATTTTTAGCACTGTGGTGTCTGTATTTCAGATATTCAATGGAAATGAGGGTGGGGGGAAAGTTCCTATTCATTCAGAATAGGTGTCTACCTCATTCCCTATAACTTCTCATTTTAATCAATATTCAATTTAATCAATATTATAATCTTCACACATAGTTCAAATAATGTTAATTATCTAATTTTGTCCCGTTCAGGCAAATTTATCTTCACATCATTAAAACATGGAAGTCAGGCCCATTGTACCCAAAGGTTAAATACACTCAAGACTTGGACATCGTCTCATAAAAATTTTGAACTGAATTGAAGATTTCAAAAATGTAACACTAATTCCAGTGAGTTATGTTCAGAATAACACGGATCAATGACCCAGAGTAGAAATGATTCAGCAGAAAGGATCCAGTGCCTACGATATTCATTGTCTTGCTGGATCAACATCTGAACCATCCATTAAAGTCTAGTACTGGTAGGTAGAAATTGCAAGATATTATAATTTGAAGGCTATTTGATGAATGAGATGGAGCTGATAGAAAATCTTAATGCCCAGTAGCTGTGTTACAAGTATCTATATAAAAAACGTCATAATCACAATAGGCATTTCTGTGGCTATTCGAAGTCAGACATTATCTAAGAATGAAATATACTGATGCTGGAGGCTTTTAACTCCAGCAAATAGTTTTTCCTTTAAAATTCCCATGTTGCTGTGATTAACATGGCTTCATCCCTGAACAATCTAGTATAAAATGATTGATGCTACATTAGCTACTAAAATGTCTGAATCTACTTGTTCTTAATGCTTTATTCTCAGAAGGCGATCCCTATGTGAACAAAAAAAAAAATAAAATAAATCAGCATGGAAAATCACTAGTCATTTCTATCCATGATGTAACTTCCTAGGGAGACACAAGGTGATCCTTATGTGAACAAAAAGAATAATCAATCAGATAGCATGGAAAATCACTAGTCATTTCTATCCATGATGTAACTACCTAGGGAGACACAAAAATGAAAATTTTCAGAGTAATTTCTGAACATGAAGTTCACTCACGTAAGCTATATAATATTCTTTCCTTATGAAGGATCTTCAAAAACACATATGGAACTGACACTAAAGCCAACTATTGACTGTCAGATTATAGAATGTGCAGCTGTTTTGCCACTTAAAATATTTATGCCACGTGATTTTATTACACAGTGAATCATTGCCTGATTTCCACAAAGTTAAAATATTGCAGCACAAAAACATTTACACTTTTCACTACAAATTCAGGGAAAAGCTAACAATGATGGCAGCCTGTTGGGAGATAATGGACATGTGAGCAATCCTACACATGTGCACACCTCAGCAAGGACATAGAACAAAGAACTCAGCAACCAACTCCAGGAGATGAGTTGGGTGGAGAAAGACATTTGAGTGTGGCGCTTATTATCCAATCGTGAGAAGGCTCGAAGCGTGTGGACAAAGCTAACTGTCCAGTCATAAGGATTGTACCACGTACCGTTTGCGTGCAAAGGAGAAACCTGTAAAAGGGCTTGCTTACCTTCAATAAATTGGCATTGCTTGATCATACTGGTCGTGTACATGTCCATAGCTCCCGCGTCTGGCGCCCGAAGAGGGACCCTCAAGATTGGCACGAGTCTTCACTGAGGACTCGACGGAGGTGCAATCAAGGGTGGAAAGCCGGTCGAAACTGATCCAGACCCTGCCCCGGGGTCTGAAGGTGAGAAGCAGCGCGCTGTAATTTGGGTTGAAGATCCACGAAAAGAAGAGGCGGCCAGGGAGGAATGGGGTCTGTTCTCGGCAGGAACGAGCAAGCAGTGGTGAAAGTCCTCCAAGATATCCTCTCCATGAGAGGCATAAAATACGATAAGTCCACCCTGAAAGGCTTGGTGAAATGGAGCCGGGAAAGAAGACTTATACTCCAGTGCAGGTCTCATATTTGAGATATCTACCTGGGAATCCATAGGAAAAAAGCTTTGGGACGCGATCAGTGAGGGGTGGAAGGTCGGCAGAAGAAGTGAGCGACTATCCCGTGCTCTGGAAGCTGATTCGCAAGACAGTAGAGGAGCTGAGCGATGACTGCGCGGCTGGGACCTGAGCGGCTGGGACCTGCGCGGCTGGCGACCGCATGGCTGGCGACCACATGTCTGGCGACTGCATGGCTGCAGACCATGCGGCTGGTAATTCCGCCTTTGCAGCGGTAGAAGCGGCTTCTGGCTCTGATACGCCGCCTCTGGTGCCTGCGCCGCTGGCAGATTCCATCGTGTTATGTCAGCTGAAAAACCCATTTGCTTCATGGGTCACACTGGCGGGGCCGCAGCGAGCAGCGGGGGTTGGAGCGGGAGCCGCGCGGGCGGGAGCGGGCGGTGCCGGAAGGGCGCCCGGCGCCACGCAAGAGGAGAGCGAGGGGAGAGCGGGGGCGGCCCCGGAGCCCGGCGGGGGGCGGGGCGTGGATGGGCACGTGGGCGGGACTGACGTATCGCCGCCCGCGCCTGCCGCACACGGAGAGAAACCCCCCGCCCCTCGAGTCGGCGTTTCAAACACAGAAACTCCATTCTTGCAACGCATAGACAAGCTTGAAAAACTGGCTGCAACACGGGAGGAGAAGATGGAGCACAGACCGTACACCTTTTCATCTGGCAAGCAACCGCAACCGTCTGCCCCTGACCCGCCACCTGAGTATTCGGTTCCAGTACCTGCTTCTAATCCATCCTTGCCATCATCACAGGCGGAGGCTGCGCTTCCTTCGTCTCACCCTACAACTTCACGTCTTTTTTCTTCACAGGTGCAGAGTGCCTCTGTGGCCACACGCCGGTGGAAAGGCATTATTAGAGATGCTGTAGTGGAGGGGTCTTTTATTCCTGAAAGCGTACAAGCGTTTCCTGTTTCTATTAATAGTGTTAGTGGTACTAATGAAAGGGATCCTTTAGATTGGAAATTGCTTGAAAAGGCTAGAGCTTCAGTAATGCAAAATGGTCTTATTACGTCATCTCAAAAAATGTTGTTTGAAAGTGCATGGGCTAAATTAGCTAATAATGAGCAGGATCAGCCACGACCACAAGGCGATCCGCTTTATCTCGTTCAAATGCAAATGTTGTTAGGTACAGGACCCTTTGCAACAGTAGCTCTACAAGTCAATTTCTCTAATGAAGTGTTGCGACTATGGCAGTCAATAGTTTGTCAAGCCCTAATGTCTGTGCCTGATACAGAAGGGAAACTGTTGCAACAACTAGTTCACACTCTTGATCAGAGAAGCCTTGTCTACTTTATTACTCACATCAGAAGTCACCAATCCAAAGAAGGATTAGGGTATGGAAATGAACAAACTGATCAATTGGTTGCTCCAGCCTGGTCTGGGCCCTCTCCAAATTTGTTTGCACAAGCTAGAGAATCTCACAATTTTTTGCATCAGTCAGCAAAAATGTTGCATAAACAATTTAACATGTTGAAAAACACTTATATAGTTCTTTTGCTGTACTTGGAGTGCCAAGAAAGATCAAAACAGACAATGGTCCAGCATATATTTCTGGACGCTTCCAACGCTTCTGTATCTTATGGGGCATTAAACACTGCACAGGAATTCCACACTCTCCCACTGGACAAGCAATCATTGAACGAGCTCATCAAACTCTGAAGCAAATGCTTCAAAAACAAAAAGGGGGAATGTCAGGTATGATGCCAGCTGAACGATTAAATAAAGTTTTATATGTTTTGAATTTTTTGAGGCTTACGGGAGAACGTCAGGAACCACCAATGATGATTCACAGTTTAGCAATAAAGGGTGATGCTGAACAATCTATGGGCACACAGCAACCGTTAGTTATGTTCAAAAACTCAAATACTAGGCAATGAGAAGGATCTGTTAAAGTACAACTAACAGGCAGAGGTTATCTGTGTGTGCTTACAGATCATGGCTTACGGTGGATTCCATCTCGCTGGGTGAGGCCTTGGAAAGAAGGTCAAGCTCACAATCCTAAGCCTTGCAATGGTTCTGACAGTGATTAATGCTCATACGTTCTGAATGTGTTTATTGAAATCACTTCCAAACCAGTAGGGGCCCAAGTTACATAGGAAAGTTAACTACGTTCACAAGATAGTTGAAGAAGTTGTTACAAGGTGGAATTGTTGTAGTTGTCGTAATTGTTATGTTTGTTATTATTTTGCCATGCTTATTTTGTTGTATTAACAATCGTTGCAAAAAAGCCTGCAAGGAATGTGGATTGCTCGAAAACAAAAAGAGGGATATGTTGGGAGATAATGGACATGTGAGCAATCCTACACACGTGCACGCCTCAGCAAGGACATAGAACAAAGAACTCAGCAACCAACTCCAGGAGATGGGTTGGGCGGAGAAAGACTTTGAGTGTGGCGCTTATTATCCAATCGTGAGAAGGCTTGAAGCGCGTGGACAAAGCTAACTGTCCAGTCATAAGGATTGTACCATGTACCGTTCGCGTGCACAGGAGAAACCTATAAAAGGCCTTGCTTACCTTCAATAAATTGGCATTGCTTGATCATACTGGTCGTGTGCATGCCCATATCTCCCGCAGCAGCCAACATCACATGAATATTATTTACCTAGTCTGAAGACTATATGAATTTCAGTTATTTGATGTTTAGTACATTAAACATTTGTGAGATTGTATTAAATACTTAATATTCCAATCCATCAGAAATTTTTTCATCCATGACCTCCGGTAGTTTATACTACCTTCTGATGCTCAGGTTTTCTGAAAACTGTAAATACCAACAGCAGTTGCAGAAAGATTAGCTGTTCATTAGCTGATGGAATAGGTTTCATATCACCTTAGGAAACCATGATGCTTTTAGACTAGGCTACAAAGATTATAGATGAAAAAAAAAAAAAAAAAAAAAAAAAAAAAAAGGTAAGAGTATTTCAAACGTTGTATACATTTTGCATTTTGTACAAATCTGACCGAAATCCCATTAGTTGATAAGTAGCCAGTTGAAATATGGTTAGGAAATACCAAATAAAATGGAACTGTTCTGGATTTTTCAAATTCAGAACCCTTGTGGCACAATGTTCATATTACTGAGGAGTGGTACGGAGAACAGCTTTGTATTAGCTGCTCTGTTCAGAGTTTCAAATCAATTCAGCTATCTAAAAAGAACTAGAAGAGACTTGGGAAAAAAGCATACAATTAAAGGATGAGCATGAGACCTACAAAACCAGATCAGGATTCTGCTTTTATTAGTAGTTAAGAATGGAGGGGAAATAAAAATGGAACTAGAGAACCTTGCATTCAGAAAAAATCTTCACCAAAATTTGGATAACAAGTTATTTGTGTTAACAGTTAAATAGTTAATATTGGTGGCCATGTAATACAGTTTGGATGAGGAATTTTGCTAAAAAATGTAGAGATGCCTGGAACACACATTCATCTTCTGTTTTTGTGAGAATAGAAGGATGGGAGAGTGCAACACAGCCCAGGTAATACCAAAATATATAACCGAACTGAGAATACAAAATGAGGTAATACAAAGGAAAAGATTTTGAATTCTAGAAGACTGAAGATACGTAGACATCTAATATATTGCCAGGGCCTAGAAATGTCAGATGTGGTGATTCAACTGCCAATAGCTATTGTGCACTTTTGGAGAGATGTTCCTTTATATGTTATATTTCAAAAACTAACACATTTTATGTATGATCTTATTAAACCACACAGTTCTAGTATAACTACTACACCTAAAAAGGACATCATTCAGGAAAGCATCTCTTTTGTCAATGTAAATCTCAGCCATTATGGGCATCTCAGTCCAGAATTACCCAACTAGAGGCTCTGCTGAGTACTTAAAAAAAAGTAAAAGTTTTTAGACATCTTTCATTTTTTTAAGCCACCTTCTCTTCTGCTTTGGAATTGTTGGGGTACTCCACATTGGTAATTTCAGTTCTGGCTAATTTGCCAGTTCAAAATTTCCTTTGATAAACTGATGAATTGAATTGAACACTATCACATTAAGACTCTAAACTGAAGATACTGGAAAGTAGTATATATGACTTTGTAAGCATCAGCTTAGTAAATTTTTCAGTGTTCATTTCTACTTTACCAATGTGCTATACTGGTAAGCCTGTCTCCATAGTTTGCCACAGTGTTTTGAAACTTGCTATGGCAAGTGTTCTTCCATAACAAAAACACCCAAAGCAAAACAATCATGATGAATATAATTCTGAAGAATCAGTTTTAGCAGAAATTATAGATTCTGTAAACCATCTTGGCACAAAAGATGTTTACTAAGCCACTATTAATGATTTTATGTCTAGAAATCGCAAGCAGCATTTTTTCCTGAAGGGACAGAATGGTTTTGGTTATTTTCTCCCCTTTCCTCATTTAAAGTTGCCTTCTGATCCCAAGGAAGCCAATAGTAAAAATCCAGACTGCAAACTGTTAAGTCTTACTCTTTAATCTACTCATAGGGAGAAAAAATATTTAAAAATATAAGCAGATTTTTTTTAAAAAAAGCAAGAATAAAAAATTCTGAACATGCAAGGTAACTTTTAATGTATCTGGTAGAAAAGTAATAAGCATAAAAATCTAATCTGCATACCACTTAAAAGTGTAAACTGATTGAGACGGAATTAAAGATGTACAAAATATTAAACATCACAGTTTAAAATCAGTAAGAAATCTAAATACAGAACAGATGATAGAAATGTGAAACATAAAAAGAACAAATACAGAGTAAACGTGAAGAAGCACTTCTAAATGCAGTTGGATAACATTCTTTTGGATGGCCTAAAGAAATTGTGTATCACTTGTCTCTCTTGGGTTTTATTTCACTCTCTTTTTGTTATCTTCCTTTTCATTATTATTATGATAATATTTTATTTCAGTTATTTAACTGTTCTTATCTCAACCCATGAGTTCTTTCATTCTTTTCAATTCTCTTTCTCATCTCAGTGTGGGGGTGGAATGGAGTGAATGAGTGGCTGAGTGGTGCTTAGTTGCCAGATGGGGTTAAACCATCTGACAAGTATGAATTTTGAATAGAGTTTTACTTCTTTCCTAGTTTTAGATGTCAAGAATTATTGCTGTTGTACTAGCTTCTGCAATAGAACTCACATTAAATTTTAAACAAAGTTTAAGTCTGAATGACAAGGATATTTGAATTTGCATTGGCTTTAATGTTACCATTACCAATGGAAAAAATTAAAATCACAAATAGAAAAAATATTTCATTAGAAAGTTTTCTTTAACAACAGATAATGATAGTAGTTTTTAATTAGACAGTTTGACCTTATTTATGAAGGTCTTATGAAACATGTTACATAGTTTCTTCCAATTCAATAAAGTGTTAAACCTTATTTCATTTTGCTATAGCTACTATTATATCATTATAGTGATGAAATAGAGAAATAGAGAACTTTTAATGAAAACCTTGTAAAAGCTCTCATTGCAATTATCTTTTATTTATCAATAAAATATATAACTTTCCATGTTTCATACCTGAGTATATAAAGGCTGATGGACCTTTTGTTGAAGACTGAAATTACTACTGTAGTTCAGAAATGAAAGACCAGGTATTTCAGTGTGGAAAGGAGTTTATAAAAAGAGAAAACTAAAAGCATTGTCCGCATAGAGGAACTCTACTTTAAGAAAAAGGGGCATGCCTTCTGACTAACTTGCAGATATGTACACAGTCCCACAAGAATTGCTTTCACACACACAAAAAAAAAAAAGTTTTAGTCTGTAGAATTTTCCTGAAAAACCTAACACAGTAACGTTAAACCTAGACAAATTGGTAGTGATGTACATAACATTTTCATCTGAAGATAAACAAACTATTGACGTTGGAACTCACTATTTTTAATTATTCTGAAGGCAAGAATTTCACTGCTACTAGGTTGGATTTTTTTGCATGGTAGATATTGTATGTTCCTTTATAATTTCATTTTAAAATATATGCTTCCCTGAATAAAGAACAGACTTTTATAAAGTATTGTGTCTGTTCACTGTTTAACATCAATTCTACTACTTTTCTTCTATTTCCTTTTTTTTTCTAATTAATTTTGTAAAGAAATTTGCCAAACACTCTCACCTTGCTCCTAGAAAATGTACAAAATTAAAGTTTAATTGATAGCACTTTTTGGATATACTCAGTGCCTAAGTACGTGCAAAATTAATCTGAACTAATGATTGCCCAAAGACATTAATCTACAGACTCAGTACATAAAAATGATTCACAGTTTTGATCTAATTTGGCTCCTCTTTTACACCCCTTCCTATACAATGAGGTGTCAAAGATTATAGTCACTAAATTTTCCACATAATTCAACGTTATGATGTAAAAATAATCATGCACACACACAAGGACAGAGTTGTTCAAATAGTGCAAAACCTGTAATTTTCTGTTTCAAGAGCTTCAGTATGTGACAATATAAACATTGAATGTTTATATCAAGGAAAATATAACTTCAACATAACACTTTTCACAACAACAAGAAGACTTAAACCATTTTGCCATGGATCACAAATGTCCACACTTTAGCTACAAGAATAGCTGTCAGAGGTGGTGAAAGATTTTGCCATAGCAAGCAATGGGTTAGACCAAGATTTTAAGATATATGGGATAAACATAAGGATGTGATCCTGTTTGGTCAATGAAGAAGAGGAGAAGGGGATATTCTTGTCCCAGCACAGAAGAAAAAAGTAAGTTACAGAAGGAAATCAAAGCTAAAATGGAAGTTGTGCAGATAAGCCCAAGCTGAATTTTCCTCGGTTCTCCTACAGCAAATGGTGTAGTTTTTCAAGGCAGCCCTTCATTCCAGTGTTGCACAACATATACTGAAATGCAAAACTGCTCAAGAAATTTATTTTACTTTCCAGCAGAAGCCCACGGAGTCTAAGAATTAACAAATTATTTTGGAAACTTCAGTGTGTTTTTCCCTGAAGAGAGCATTTTTAAATGCACTGAACTCAAGTTAGTTGATTTTTAATTGCAAGAACACAGAAAAAGTAAGTTTATGCCAGAGATGTGCTTCTGATAAATATCAGACACTAATACAAACAAGGTGATAATATTCCTTAACAACACAATTCAAATAATTCTAAATAAGATGAAGTTGTAGCAAAACTACAAGTTTTTACAACTAAATTACAAGTAAATAGCAGCTCTTTCTACATTCCTTTGCCACCAAGAGTGATTAAGTATAGAATTATTTTGAAGAGATGAAATACTAATTTGTATTAATGAGGCCAAATTATATTATATTGGTTTGAAATTTCTTTGCAAATTATTTACAAATGTCTAACAACTAGAGGTTGAAGTCATGCTAGTATAATAATTCACTATTTTATTCATGCAGAAGACAAATATTAATGACTTTAGTTACTGCAGTTAAAATGCATGAAGTCAATCATTTATGAATTTGAATGCACTAATTTTCAAAGTTTAAGTTATCACTTGTAATAGTGAGGGATTATTTAAAATTTGCACACAGAAATATGCTTAAGAGTATTAATATTTAATATTGCAAGGGTATTATAACATTGCAGACAATAGAAGCTTTCTAAACACTTGCTTATTATATTTTTATCAGCGACTCATTAATCCAAAGTGAGAGCTGTGTTAATTTTTTTTTTACAATAAATGTTTAGTTACTCAATGAGATCTTTCCTAGTTCTTCATCTTGAACATCGTATCTGTTATCTGAAACATGTGTTTCTGTACTTCATCAGAAACCTCAACATTACATACTCAACCACCACTCCAGCAGCACCTGAACAAAGCATTTTTTTTCCAAAATAGTGTATATCTCTGTATAGCATTCTTAATTTAACTCCATCCAGTTTAAGTTAAGCTGTTCTTTTTCAAATCTGAAAGAAGGCAACCTTGATGACTGAGTTGCTGGATTCAAGAAGTCTTTTTTGTTTTCCCAATATGTCACAAAGACAATTGATTTTGTTCTGTATATGCCTGTAACTGATTTTAACATTGACTTTAATGGGCCAATACTCTCTCTGAACAACTTTCAGATTCTTGGATCATTGAACTTTGAATCACTGAACTTTGGGCCCCAATGTTTAGCTCATGATAGTTTACATATGTTTACAAATGGTGCAAAATGGACATGAATATTCAGAGGTGTTTAATAGCTCTAGAATTTAGATATTTCAATAAATTTTACAGGATGAGGCCACATTTATACACAACTGTGAAAACTGAAATCAAAATGCACACTGGGAACTCATTAAAGAGATTGATTTTTAACAAAATGTATGCAAAAATGGACTTTTCTAGGTATGATTTGATGGCTCATGTTTTGTGTAGTAAATTAAATTTATACATAATTCATATTAATGGCTCCAAAGAAAATGGAAGAAAAACAAAAGGAAGATTTTCTAACTGGATCTACTTTCAGAAAGATATATAATATTGCTAAATTTAGTTTTGATTGTCCCAGAGTGCCTAAGAATTTATTGCAATCAAATAAATAAGCTTTAATCCCAGTGATTAAAGTAAATTCAGTTCTCTGTGTGGAACGTGACAAATGCACAACAGTTTTTTTATATAACTGTTCTTCTTTCTCAGTATGACCTTTCATTATTAAGCATATATGATTATTTTTTTAAGCTTTTTTTCCTAAAACATTATTTTCAGGAATAATTTATGTAAAGTTTATACTTACAATGGCACTTAGCCTTATTTAGTGTTGAACACCAAATAATCTCAAACATAAATTACTCTGGAGTTCAGTTCTCCATTTATTCCCCATTGGAAATTGTTTTCCTTAATTTGTGAAAAATCAGAACATGCATAGTGACAAATATCGCACATAACATTTGTCTTTCTACATTGTTATATAACAGTCTGCCACATGTTCTGAAGATAAAACTAACTGCTTTTTAAGAGAAGATCCTGGAGTAAAGGTTCAGATCTTGCAAAAATTTCTTTGCATGACTCCTTTAGCATTTTTCCTCTCATTTGCAAATAATCATAACCATGCTTAAGGGGAAAATTAAAATTAAAGCTGTGACTTAAAAGAGCACCTTAAATACAATATATCTACTTACTAATAAATAAAGGAATGGTAGAGTCAAATGTATTTCACAAATTATGATTCAGAGGGATGTTTTTAATTAAAAAGTATATTACATGCATTTTACTGCAGCTCATGTTCTTCAAGGTTATTTGAAAATGATGAGTTGTCATAACAACTTAACTTTCACAAACTCTGGCCTCATTTTCCATCAGGAGAATTAGGAGTCTAGCATGGAGTCAGTGTAAACTAAGAGCAGTATCAGGGAATAACTCAGGTTCAAAATTTCCAAACACAATGGTCTGAATTCTTAGCAAAACTTTGACTCTTATAAAATTCAAAATGTGAAGTAAAGATAGCATTGCATTTCTTTGTCATTTGATTTTGGTATTATCACAGGCTCTTCTGAGTCTTATTTCAGGAAGTCTGTTTTTTCTGCAACTAAAAGCACTGAATGAAGAACCCAAGCCTTAAAAGGAAAGAAAAAAACATTTGCAAATCAAAGAAGTCTCTATTCAAGCAAAGCTTGAATGTGTTTACATATGGGGAGACTAAAACAGACATCACAGTATTTAAAACTTACAAAGGAAACCACAGTTAGTTATTACATCAAGTGCTGTGATACCCCTAAGTATGTATCAGTATCTCTAGAGAAAATAAAAATTAAAAATCTTAGAAAATGCCTCTTCTACTGCCCACATCTTCTCCCTTGATTTTTAATGCCTGAAGGCCACTTTTAAAGGAAATTTTGTTATGTGTAGTTATATCATTATCTCGACTTTATAGTGGCACCTTTTCAACATACTCACAGACAGTCACTTATGATAAATGATGAAATATTCCCTTTCCATAATACAGTGTTATTTCTCTGGAAATCTAACTTCTCCATTTTCTTCATCCATGTATTTTTTATCAACTGTTTACCTCTTTCCCTCATTTACATTCACTCTTTTGTGCTGGCCAGTAAGACTCTTTGGTGAATTCTTCTTAAATGAGCAGCTTGATTTTACCTTTTAGCATTTTGCTGAAATTTTTCTGCTTTGAAGAATATTCAAGTGAGCTAGCTACCTTGTAACTTCAACTCAGAACAACAGATAAATAAATGAACTAGATCAATATTTTTGCAGGTAACATCATGTTGTGTTAAACTCAAAGAACCCTTAGAAGCAATTAACAAAAGTCACAATGAGATTAAGTGCACAAAGAATTATAAACTTGTCTACATGTTGCCTATTTTTATGAGAAGCACTGAATGAATGGCTGCGTTGTACAACTGATACCATAACTGGAAAAAATGTTACTGACTCTTGAGTCAAAATATTAGCAATGAAATAAGTCATCCTCAGCTATACCAAAATGAATTTCAGATATACCCAAACTAGTTCTTTGCGTAAACCCAACTAATTTAAAATGGACGTATAACTCATTGAAGTAGTTAAGAATTTCTGCAGACAGCAAATTAATCAAATAGTCTAACTTATATTCCTCAAAACTTTATCCCAGGAGAATAGAGTGTATCTTACTGAAAAACAAAGAAATGTTTATACTCTTTACAAGTGTATATGTATTTTGTCAAAAATAATCTCTTTACTGCTTAGTATTTCCACTCAAGATCTGCACTGACAAATTAAGAGATGTTTAAATGTTAGCCTGGTCAGGGCACACTGTTTACCTCCATCCTTTATAAACAAAAGGATCACCACCATTCACAAGAAATATAATGTCACAAATACATTAAATGTCCTACTCAAATGAGCAGTCTTGTCTTCTCCCATAATACATAGAGCATTTCTGGTTATTTTTGGTTTTGTTTCCAGGGAAGCAGCATCAGGGATCCTAGGAAAGAGTGGTTGTCACTGTGTTCACCAGCCCACCCATCCAAACATCTTTAAACGAACAGCTAAGAGAGCTGAAGGGGAAAAGGCAGTCTCTGTCTCTCGCCGTATTTCCGTCACATTCATGTGAAATGCTGTGAGAATCTCTAACAAGAAAGTTGATTCAGAAGTAGTGAGAAGATCCTAACTTTCTCTTGATGATTTATAGTGAAACACTGACATCTTTCCAGTCTGAACAAAAGCCCTGAATTGCTGTATACTTTTTTAAATAAGCATATGATATAATCCTTTATGAGGAGAATTAGATCCAAATTACTGGAGGAATTAAAGTGAAGGTACCATTTCACTTAGCTTATTACACCTACTACACTGACAGTTGCATTTTCTTTGGACCAGACCAAGAAAATAGGGCTTCGAGAACAATTAAATAAGCATTTCAATTAATTTAATATTAGTAAAAGAAATACTGCTCTATTTTAGATGCCTGGAAAATTACTAAAGACAGAACAAAACCACAGGTAAGTATTACATATGCTGGGGTAAATACATGGGTTTTGATGAACAGCCAAATTTAGAAAACCATATATCCTGGTGCACAGAACTGAACTCCAGTTTCTAAATTTAACTCAAACACTTAAATAAAGAGTAAATTAGAAATACAAATTTTTAAAACACTTGTAATAGGCCACAATTCTCAAGACAGGATGTCAAATGTATACCTTTAATTATATATTCAGAAATATCAAACAGAAGCTTGAATATCAGGAGTGCTGACATAGCTGCAGGATTTAGCAAATGCATTTTAAAACACAGACCCATCAAATACTATGTCAAGCACTTACCAGTCCAAAAGAACTTGCATAAACTATTGAACAGATATACTTGTATAATGAACATTTCATTGAAAATAACAGATTTACCTGCAAATAAAATGAATGTATAAAGTTTGAGTATCACCTTTTTAAAAATTACTGTAAAAGTAATTAACTTTCCTATGCAACATCTATTGATTTCATGATAACATACGGAACAGTTAATATGTTAAATATGTGTATTGAGTTTCCATGGCAAGGTTTTGGCAGTGGGAGGCTACAGGGGTGGCTTCCATAAGAAGCTGCCAGAAGCTTCCCCCGTGTCTGATAGAGCCAGTGCCAGCCAGCTCCAAGACAAGATCTGGTCAATGTCAAGTCCATCAGCAATGGTAGTAGCATAACATATTTAAGAGGGGCAAGAAAGCCTGCTCCACAGTAACAGCAGCAGAAAAAGGAGTGAGAATATGTGAAAGAAACAACTCTGCAGGCACCAAGGTCAGTGAAGAAGGAAGGGGAGGAGGTGCTCCAGAAGATATTCCCCTGCAGTCCATGGAGGTTAATGGTGGAGCCTGCAGCCTGTGGAGGACCCCACGTCAGAGCAAGTGTACCATACTGTATTTTTTATTTACTGAAGTGGCTATATGGAAACATTGGCAAGGAAAAAAGGAGGGTTTTGAGTAAGCACAAGCAAAGCAAAGAATGAGTCATTAGATATTCCCTCACATTTGTGGAAGAAAAAGACTGATCTCTTGGTAAATCCAGTCTAAATGTGAGAACTCACTAAATCTTCAACGAGAAATTATTATGGTAAGAACTTTGCATCAATAATTAAATCAAATTGTGATTTAAGAAAAAAAAATCATCTGAATTTTAATGTATTGTGTATATACTTAACAATGGCTAATGGAGACAGATGTTAGTTGATAACATAACAGATGCTAAATGATTCTCTTTTTTTATAAGACATTTATAAAAGACAAACAAAATTAAATGTCAAAATGATAGAGCTACTCTCAGTTCAGAGATACAAACCTCCCTAAACTCATTAAACTGGAAACAACAGCCAGAACAGGTGTTCATATAAGTGGAATTTAAGTTTACATTATTGAAAAAAAATAATACTTTTTCACATACTCATATGTTCCAGTATGTTTGTTGTTTTTTTTAAAAAACTCAAATATGTATTACATTCTGTGGAATAATTCACACTAGACCGTTTAGCTCAATCTGTATGTAGATGATGTTCCAGATTTTTTCCACCTTTTATTTAGATACTAAGTTCAAAAGTATAACTGTGCTATCAGTAATAACATCCCCCTCACCTTAATGATGGGTGAGAAAGTTATAAATATTATTGAGGAGAAAAAACTAAGGTAGTGAATCTATAGCTACTCGTGATCTTTATAATAGCACTGTAATCATGTTGATTGCACAAACTGAACACATATGTAAGGTAGGCAAATTAGAAAATAAATGATCAATAAGGGGAAAAAAAGACCAGATAAATAATGGTAAGACTAACTTGTTTCATAGTGGTTTTTTTCCACTAGTAGAGAGCTGAAAGCATGGTCTCATCATAGATTAAAATAGGTCTTCAGTTTCTGCTCTGTTCCATAGATCTCATTCTACAGTTTTAGTCCCAAATATCCCATAAAATAAGAACTCTAAGTTAGGGAATAGGTCAAGGGATCATCTGTGCCTACACTGAGCCACAGATATGTAACTTGGTAATTAAGTTCTGCTTATAGCAAAGGAAATTCTTCTTAAGAGTATGTGGGTTATATATGTCAACAGCTCAGCTGGATCTAACACCAAAAGTTTTATTTTTTATTAAATAAAACATTTTTATTTAAATTACTCATGACAGGTTAATATTAGAATAAAAAATAGGTTTGTTAGTGCATGAGAACTAAAAAAGAATGGTGCAACATGCCAAAGATGAACTGAAAAAACTGATTTCACAAAACAGTTTATAATTACTCTAGTTAATGAATCTACATTGACAATTCAATTTCTAGTTGATTAATAGTACACAGTTTAAACTGGCCCTATAGTTTAAAAGCTTTGTTAGTTAAAAATTAATAAGGACAAATCTTTAAAACATATATTGGCTGATTGAAACCAGGAAATTTTGATTAGACATTCCAGTAAAACCCCTGCAATTTCTGGTTCACAAAACTTGACAGTTTTCCTGACCAAAAGGGTAGTTTTCATTAGATACATTTTTCAGGTGCCAAATAAAATTTAAAAAGAGAAGAAATCTTTCTGTTACCTAGACAGTTATGACACTCACTTGTACTTAAAGAAATAATTTTTTAAATTATATTTTGAAAATAATTGTTAAAAAATTAAGACATATTTCCCATACCCAGTAACTATCAGATGAACACTTGGAAGTAAGCTTCTCTTTTGTTCTCGAACTGTTCTATTTTGTTTAAAAAATGTAATATTAACTGGTCCTCAGATTGGGTAGCTCTATCACACAGTGATTTAAAATTCATCTGTATTAGAGGAAACTTGATCTCAGGATATGACTTTGATGTGTCTCTCTCACATGCATACAGAATATATACTCACTCACTGAACAGTCTTATGCTCTTCCTTGTATAAACCAGGATGTCCTCAACTTACTGTACAGTTAAAAAACTTCTCTATGGCTTATTTGCTATAAAGTCTGAGCATTCATTTGAACAATGATGGATTCATTTATAAGACTCACCTTTCAGGTGAAGGTTGTAAGTTAGAGTACAGAAATCTGTAAATCTGTTATGAATACTTGTATGGTATGTGGATAAAACAGAGGACCTTAAGTTCAAATTTTCAAAAGCTCTCCAAGTACTTAGATGTCTGAGCCTGGTTTGATGTTCAGGAGACTTGAAATTTTGAAAAATAGAAGAGCACTTATGTCTTTGAAAAATGTATGGTCAATAAAAAGAGCTGTCACGAGTATAGGCCAAGGACAATAGATTTTTAACAGTTCTTTTCCCACTCAATTCATTGCTTACTCAGCACCTAGAAGAATTTATCTCAGT
This sequence comes from Athene noctua, assembly GCF_965140245.1. Classification (NCBI taxonomy): domain Eukaryota; kingdom Metazoa; phylum Chordata; class Aves; order Strigiformes; family Strigidae; genus Athene; species Athene noctua. The sequence continues at coordinate 158,582,906 of NC_134037.1, forward strand.
TTTGAAAGCCAACTTAAGGCTCTCCAACTCATTTGGTAAGGATTTCGAGCAGAGCAACAGGGACCTTATGCAAATGATACAAGGTCAGACAAACAAAGCTATTGAACAATTAATAAACATTTACGTACATATCATAAAGCCACTGACTAATATAGTAAAATAGAATGGAATGGAATTAATATAAGCTAAAACAATCTTCAAAAAATCGATTATGTATATAAAAGCAGTTGAAGATGTAAAATGCCTGTGAAAGAGGACAAGCTGTCTGCCTGATCACACAATTAAAAATCTCTAGAAAGGAAGATGTGTGCATGGAGAAAACAGTGAAATACTGTTGCTTTTAAAATTTTGCTTTTGCAGAAGGCATAAAAGTATTTGAATTTCCTTGGGTTTTATTCTCTCCATTTTCAATGTAACTGGCTTTAATGTTTAACATTTTGAAACAATAAAAACTATACATGAGACTGAGAAAATTTGTAATTAAAAAAAAAGAATTTATGAGTACGCTACTTTAAAATGCTGCTTCTTGTGATTTTGAGATTTATTTTTTTTGTCAGCTTTTTTTGAAATCAAAAATTGCTAAGATGGCAACAAGCAAGGTCACATAGTCAATACCTCATTTTTTTAATGGGCAGAAAGAAAATATCACAATCTTCTTTTACAGGCTTGGCAGGAAGCCACAACACTCAGAAGTACACTTAACTAGTTTTAATGCTTTTCAGTTAAACCTGCTCAAGTAATTAAACATTTCCTCTCCATAGTTTTGTGGGGTTTTTTTGGTTTTTTAGTTTTTTTTTTTTTTAATTTGTGCATGTGCATGTGTCAGTAGAAGCCAAATTGTCATCTGTGAAGCTACATATTCCAAGACAAAGGACATGCTATTTCTTTCAAATGTGAGACTGTGGCATAAAACTTTTTCCTATTACCTTCCAAATAACAGACTTCCATTTTTGTGGTTTCTCTTTCTCTGATCTTACCTTTTAATAATAAGCTCCTTTAGGAAATGGAATGTGACTACTGCTGCAGTTTGGACAGGGATCCCAGCTCAGTGAGATCTGGCTAATTGTCAGGCATTTTATGGTGATAAATTAAAATTATAAAACTCTGGTATTCCAAAATAATTTATAGAGTAATCAGTATTTTAAATGAAATTTACTCAGAGTCAGCCTGTGTTCTTACATGCATGCAAAAAGTATTTGGAACTCATGCCCATCCATCTGCAATGTTCAAGGAAACTACATGAAAAGATTGGTCAAAATAGTAGCCAACTGGGCAAGTGGATCATTCCATCTATGATACTTCTGAGAAACAAGTAATTCGCAGTATAGTTTTATTTTTCTTTCTTCTAGTCATGAAATACTGGGCCTTGACCTTCTACAAGTCTTTCGGTTTTGGCAACACAACTGAAGTACTGTATGGGAAAGAGAGTAGTGAACTGATCTAAACTACAAGGCACCTACTTTTCTGCAGAGTTTTACCCTGGATTAGTTCAGCTATACAGTTGCCTCATAATCTTGTAAACAGGAGTGGCCAGAAATACTTGAGTCTGCCTGTGTGGACACGGGAAAGCAGTCATTACTGAATAGCTGTGGATGAGGAACATACAGTGGATACAACAGACCTTGAATTTAGCAAGGCGTTATGTCTTACAGCATTCTTCTTTGGAATATGAAGGACAGACTACCTGTTGCGCTGGAATCTGACTGGACCTGGGCTCAATGGTCCTAACTAGAACGTTAATGTTCAACTGGGCAGGTGTCAATGAGCAGAGTACCCCAGAGGATGGTAATGGAGCCCACTTTGTTCAATATCTTATTAATGACCTGTATGATGGTAATACAAAACACCAAATTATGTGGAATGACTGAGAACAAACAGCAAAGCTTCAGTCACAAGGACCTTGGTAACTTTAAGGACTGAACTAACGTGATGAAGCTCAGCAGTGAGAAGTGCAAAAGGCTACACCTGGGTGTTACAGATGCTCTCAAATAAAAAAACCACCAAAAATTAAAAAGAAGATTATTAACACAGGTAACTAGCTCTCCGTAAATTACAGGTTTGAATGTCTGTAGAGGAGAACAGAACAGCTTTCTAGGGTTTAACGGCAACCCAAAACGCTTTACAAAGCCCTGCTACCTAGGGCTTAATGACAACCCAAAACGCTTTATCACTCACCTGACAAGTGAGGGCTCTCAACCTCGAGGACCTGCTCAGGGCAGCATCCTGACCTAAGTCACCTCAAGGAGTTTCCTTGGGCAGCGTCCTGAGCCAAGGGGAGAGTCCTTGACTGCAGCTGCTGCTCCAGGGGACGAACTCCAAGTGGCCCCCCCGGGGGACTCCATTGATACCCAGGCCGAGTCTGACCTGTGGTCAATAGCGGGTCCCATGGGCCAAAGGCCCCAATTACTGCGAGGCCCTGAGAGCAAAGGCAGCCCCGAGCTGCTACACCTCAGCAGCCAAGAAGCACTGCACCATGCGGGTGCACCTGCCACACTGGGACAGAATAACCCAGTACCTGGAAATTTACTGTCTGAGCAGCAGCCCTGATAAAAGGGACCTGGAGGTTACAGTGAATGCCAGGCTGAATATGAGCCAGCTCTGTGCTCCTGTCTGTTGTGGTTTCAACTCAGATGGTAGCCAATCACCATGTGCCCAATTGTTTAATTCCCCGCCCCCCCTCCCCGATGAAACAGGAGAAGGATAAAAAGAAAATAATTTCGTAAGTTGAACAAAACAAAATAGTAAAATAACAACAGTAACAGTAGTGAGTCCAAAACAGATAAAAATGCAGCAGTGGCCTACCAACCAGTAGCCAGTACACAGCCTACCCCGCCCAGCAGCGATTCTGACTGCACCAGAAATACTGCCACACCAACCCAAAATCAGAAACGGGTTATGAGAGAGCATGTGTCTGCCTATATACTGAGCATGATGTCACATGATACAGAATGTTCCAATGATCGATCAGGACTCAGCCCTTCAGCTGTGCTCCCTCTTAGCCCAAAGAAAATTAACTCTATCCTGGGCAAAACCAGGACAGTCTCCACCCCTTATTCTATGCCATTTACGATATGTTCTGATTCCAAATACGTTCTAAGGAATCACCACCCCTTTTCCTGGGTCTCACAGGTATCATACGCTCAGTCTATTGGCCATCCTTCGAAAATATCTACTGAGTTCATTTTGCCCATAACTTCGAGTTCCATCTGTCATGACAGTCTTTGTGGCTGGAGGAATGAGGTGGAGCTGGCTCAGTTGGTGTAGTAGGAGGCTTTGGATGTGGCAGGAGGATGTTACAAGGCACCAATTGCAATAGCCAGGTTATTTGACAGTCCGTTTCATTGGCTATTTTCATCCAAAATCAAATCTCCTTGAGACACACATACTTCTCCATCCTTCAGCATTGCCCACCAAGTGCACCCAGGTCCTTGGGCAAAAGTGATCCCATGCATGGGTTTACCTGTACCTGATGCAGCATATCCCAGCATATTTTTAATGTGCACTATGGGGGCTTTATCCCCATCCATGGTATGTAGAATGTTTGACTGAGCAGGGTCAGCTTGCTTGGCAGATCCTCTGGTATTGACTAACCAGGTGGCTTTTGCTAAATGCACGTCCCAGTGTTTGAAAGTTCCACCACCCATTGCTCTCAGTGTAGTATTTAGCAACCTCTTGTGTTGGTCAATTTTCCCAGGGGCTGGTGCATGGTAGGGATGTGATCTATCCACTCAATGCCATGTTCTTTGGCCCAGGTGTCTATGAGGTTGTTTTGGAAATGTGTCCTATTATTTGACTCAGTTCTTTCTGGCCTGCCACGCTGCCATAAGACTCTCTCCTCAAGGCCTAAAATGGTGTTTGGGCAGTGTCATGGGGCACAGCGTTAGTTTCCAACCAACCCATGGCTGCTTTCACCACTGTAAGCACATGGTGTTTGCTATGCTGAGTTTGTGGGAGTGTGATATATCAACCTGCTAGGCCTCCCCGTATTTATATTTTAACTATAGTCCTCCATATCAAATGGGTTTTAACCATTTGGCTTGCTTGATCGTAGCACATGTCTCACATTCATGGGTTACCTGTGCAATAACATTCCTGGTTAAGTCCATCCCTCGGTCACAAGCCCATCTATATGCTGCATCTCTTTCCTGATGTCATGAGGAGTCATGGGCTCAGTGAGCCATAAATCGTTCACCCTTATGTTGCCAGTCCAGATCTACTTGAGACACCTTAATCTTAGCCTTAATATTGATCTGCCTGTTGGTTGTTCTGATGCCAATAGCTTTGTTGATGCCCCATTCCCTAGACAGGGATCCCAGCTGCCTGGCCTCCCTACCCTCTAATTCCACGCTGCTGGCCCCACTATCCCAGCACTGGAGCAGCCAGGTGACCAGTTGCTCACCTGGATGGTGGCTGAAATCTTTTCTTATGTCACGCAACTCAGGGATAAGGATCTGACTGTCACTGACTCTGCCTCCTCCTCCTGTTCTCATGATGGGCCTGTTTCATCATCACCCTGTACGCTGTGAGGGGATTTTCTTGTGTATTTCTTCTTCTGTGTGGGAGCAACTGACACCGTCATGGGCTGGTTCTCTGGTTCAGCTGCAGCACCTGTCCTCGGGGTTGTAGTGGCTGCAGTTTCTGTTACTTGGTTACCAGATCCAGAGACCTTCCCTTCCTCTTAAGGGTGCTAAACAGTGTTTAATAGCACCCGGTAAGCGTGGGCCAGGCCCCAGCATGTTGCAGTGAGCTGTGCCTCTCTGGAATTACCTGGGTGACAACATACTTTTTCTAAATATTTTACTAGTTCTTCAGGATTCTGCACTGGTGCAGGAGTGAAGTTCCAATACACCAGAGCTGTTCACTTTCTAGGTATTTGCCCATGCTACCCCACACCCCCAACCAGTCATATTTCTCCAACCTTGGGCTAGATTTCCAGGTGATACTCTTAAATAATTGCTTAACCCTGAACAAAACCTGAACCACATGAGGGAACACACTAGCTCCTAGCAATAAGATGACCATGTTAATGTCAACATTCCAAGGATATGTGAAATTCCCAAATTTCTCAAACACAATTGTTAACAGCCCCAGGGCTGATGACTACACGCTGACATAGATCAACATTATATAGTACAGCAAACACAAAACTTTAACCCAGCTCTCACGGACTGTGAGCAACAGCGTGGGAAATACATACAACAAATGAGGTGATAAAATCTTAAGGAGTACAAGCAATCAACATTATTACCCGTTCTGTCATTATCTCAAACCTCAGTGCCCCAAAATGGGTGCCAAAAGACTGGTTTGAACTCAGCCAGTAGCCAATGACCATGTGCCCAGTCAATTACTTCCTGCCCCCCCTCCCCAGTGAAATAGGGGATGGACAAAAAAAATAAATTCGTAGGTTGAATTAAAAAAACATTTGTAATAGTAACAAAACAACAGTAACAATAGTAAGTCCAAACAGGTAAAATGCAGCAGTGGCTTACCAACCAGAGACAGGTATGCAGCCTGACCCATCCAGCAATGATCCCGACCACATCAGAAATACTGCCATGCTGACCCAGAAACCAAAACTGAAATGGGCTGTGAGAGAGCATGCGTTTGCCTACATACTGAACATGACATCACATGATATGAAATATTCTAACGACCAATCCAGGTGCAGCCCTCTAGCTGTGCTCCCTTTCAGCCCAAGGGAACTTAACTCTATTCTGGCCAAAACCAGGACACTGTCACAAGTAGAACAGTCTGAATCCTGGGTTACATTACACCACCAGCAGATATAGAGGCAATATTATCACCTTGTACTAGGTACTGGTGAATCTGCATCTGGAATACTGCTTTGGGTCAACATCAGTTTGGAATTAATGTTGAGAAACTAATGGGGGTCCTTAAGACATCTATTGGGGTTGCCAGAGAGAATCAGCACATGTCCTCCTGAGAAAGCCATGTTTGGGCTAAGGGGCAGTCTAGTAGCAGTCTGCTGCTATTGGTATTACAAAGAAGATAGAGATAAACTGTTCTTGGGAGGGACAAATAGTACAACAAGCGGAAATGGCCACAAGTTGTGGCTGGAGACATTCAGACTGGAAATTAAGAAAAACAGTTATAATGGAGGAGACAGTGTAATCCTGGAAGAGGGTACCATCATTGTAGTATTGATGATAATCCTGTTTCAGGCGGAAGGCTGGACTGGATGGTCTCCAGAAATTCCTCCAAATCAACATTTCTATGATTCAACAGGTCTATTGCTTTATACTTTTCCTCTCTGTTGCATCTTCAAACTTTAATGACTGATAATATTTTCATTATGTGAATATATGTCTTCTCTCAAGGAAACTTACAGAAAACACCTAGTACTGAAGGAAGTGTTCAATATTCACATGGGAACAAAAGCAAATTAAAATATCTGCATTGTAGATTTAGTTCCTTGAATGATTCAAACACAAAACCTTATAAAGCAAAAAAGTAATTAAGGAAAACGAGAAAGGAAAATAATTTTCCATAGAGACCTTTTCCATTACAAAATGATCAATCATTATTTTGATATTTTCTTTAACTAAGACTTTCAATTATATAGCTAACCTAAGACGCTATAAATATGTAATAGCAGTCTTATTAATGCACTTCTTGTACTTTCCTGAATGAATTTGAGAAGATTATAATTTTAGCAACACAATTACAAAGAAAAGGAGAATATGCTACATATTTGTAAGGTTTTAAGATAAACAACTGCACACATTAGGAGAGTGTACTGACAGTTACTTAATAATTGCTCTTGCTTACTTAATATATTCTAATTAAGTGCCCAAACCATTTGTTAAAAGCATTCATGTACTAATAAGAATTTAAATCTGAATTTATTACTTATTTAAAGTTGAGCTAAGGGTTGAGCAATTATATTAATCAATCATTTGCTTACCTCAGCAAGTGCTCACTAGTACATATGCAGAGTGTAATATTAAACAAAAATAATTGCTTTCTTACATAGTGTAACATTTACCAGATTTAAATAGATCTATATGCACTGAAATTTTGAAGACTTAGTCACAGGCTATCATTTCCTCATTCATTCCTAGTTACAGAGTGCCCTCAAAGAAGTAAAATGAGTTAACATTAAAAATGGCTGCCAAGCTCAAATTTCCCTGTAAGTTCTGTATATATTTTTTCAGATCTTAAAACATTTATTTTAGCTAATTAATCTAGTTAAGGATTATATTATACAGACTGGTCAATATTTCAGCAAAATTCAGGCAAATTTCTTATAAAACTTTATAGACACACATCTTCATTAATAGCTAAAAAATAATCTAAAACGGAAATAAACACCGCAAAAAAACCCAGATGCTTTTCATTTGTGTGACCAGACATAAAAGATGTAAGGATTTGTCTGCCTATCTATACCCACACAAAGCCCTGGATAGAATAGTTGCACATGTGGTATAACTGACACATACTCACGGACTCATACTTTCTACTAAACTCTTGTTCCTGCTTTGAGTATCAACAAAGAGGAAACAGCATGCATTTAGAGAAGGAGGGTGCTTATGACATCTCTACTAACTGAAGTTTACACCCTTTCCATCCCTCTTAGAGTCTTCACCTTAAATGTACAAATTGTCCCGTCCACAGGGATGTGAAGCAGAGCTGGTTTGAAGAAAGAGCAGATCCCCTGAGGGCACTGCTGTCCTCCTGCAGTGTCACTGAACCCAGGAGTGCAGAGGAAGACCCCAGAACCCCCAGTCATCACTTTCACCTCCTCACAGAAGCCAGGATGAACAGTGAGGTCTGGGGAGGTCACAGGCTGAGCAGTACTGTTGTGGCTCCTTTATCAACTTCTGAGCTACCTTGCCTCAGTGAAACTCCCATGTTCTTCCCTGGTACAGCTTTAACAACTCACACTGGGTTTGTCTCACAACTATGCAGCTGCCAATAGAGCAACCTAGTCACCCCCTTTAGCTTTTCTACCAACATTAGTATGGTACAGCCAAAAGCTGCTAAGTTTTTTACTTATATATAGTGCAGCACACTTACTTGTGAGAACCTATTGGTATGCACCTTACCCAGAAGGGTTTTTCATAACCTAAAGGGGTCTGTCCCTTGAAAAAACACATGCAACTTCAAGTGGAAGATTGCAGGTGTGGGCCTCCCATAGGATCTTTCTTACAAGCACTTCAGCTCTTAAAACAATATATTTCCAGCTCACTTTTAGAACACCTTTTGGCCTTTCACTGTGAAAGATGTTACAACTCCCACCTTAAGACACTCAGCAGTCCCCATGATTTCAGAACACCATGGAGAAAGGAATGTCTTGGCCCAAGGCCCTTTTATTGGCCCTAAATCTTTGACTAAAGTAGATAGATCAAATCAACACTAAAGGAAATGCAGAACAGCTCCTTCTGGAAGCATGAATTTTGTACATATAAACAAAGGCATCTAAATATCTGTGTTTTCATAAATTACCACCACTCAGCCTAAACTGTAAGACTGGGATATACACTTCTTCCTTTCAAAAACATCATGAAAATACATATGGGAAGTTATAATTGAAAGCAAATAGTTGAACTGGAATGAGAGAATTGTAGATAGTTTAAAACATCTTTTCATTCTTTATTATGCCACACTGAGACTTAAAGTATTTCTTGATGATTTAGAACAAATAATTGAGATTTGGCATTGACACAGTTCATGGTGATAGACACTTTCATATAATCTTTAAGAGGTAAATACTGCCAGTCGAAAACCTAACTAAATTATCATGTTATCAAATGCTTATGAGCAACAGAACCACATGAACAACTAATTTTGGATTCAGTGACTGATTCAGAAAAGAGATATAAGAGTTTCTGTTGGTGAAAATGGAATATTTTGATGCAAAAAGCAATAATTTTCAAGGTCTTCTTTCTAATACATTTAATTTTAATTTTTGTATTTGAATTTCAAAGACCAAATGTTATTCTGAAATTAAATTCATATATATGAAATAGTAAAATAAAATAAATTAAAAATATTTTCCTTTGGGTGTTTTTTCAGACAGTACCAGCTGAATTTGAACTTAATTTATATGTTTTGTTTTATTCAAAATAAATTTTAGCACATAAAGTATTGAACATTTTGCTTACATTTGACTAATAACATATAAATGCAATATAAATATCACAGAAGTCTTAATCCTTTACTGTGAACTCTGTGCTTTTAAAAGTTACTTCTCTGAAGTGATAGAAACTTTACCTGGAGGATCTCCGCAAATACTTACATGAGTATTTTAAACTATTTATGTATACCCACTTTTATATACTTTCTTTAAGTTTTAGTTTTAGGGGAAGACTGGGGCAGGGAGGGGGTGGGTGTTGAGGAGAAAAAAAGCATTCTAACACTAAAAATATAATACCCTTAATCTCTCAGTCAGGCAAATTCTTTGTAGAAATACTCAGATATGTTCAACTTCTATGACCTCAAATCACTTCTATCTTTGTAAAGAGGTCTTCTCAAAAAATGAAGCGAAGATTCAATATTTTTTTAGCACTTAAAATAGATTGAGAGATAAAAAGCCCTGCAGTATCAAGGCAATAAAAAGCAACAAAAGAACAGTCAATTCCTGAAGACTGGCATTTACAACAAAACACAAACAATGCTTTATTCAAAACCAGAAAGATAACAGTGATGGATAAAAAGCTGGTTTAGCATACAGAAAATTCAGGCTGATTTTCTCTGTGATCCTGCTGAGAAAGAAAGTCTGAACACCAGCAGGATGAGAAACAAGTTAGACCATAGATACCTTTATTAGAATTGCATTCTAGCTGATTTTTTTTGTTGTTGTTTAATTATTTTATCAGGCTTATTCTGGGTTAATTATGCAGTTTACAGTGTCCCTGCAGTCATGAATTTTGTGAATATTTCAGAAAGCATAATAGTTCATCATGTACTGGTTATTTAAAATATCTCACCATCAACACAATGTTGGTCTTTTATGTGGATTGTATTTTGGATTTTTTTTTTCTTACTAGGTTTTCTCTACTCTTGTCTATTATTTACATAACTTTTTCATTTCCTGTATGAATTAAACAGCTATTTTACCAGAAAAAAAGGCACAAGAAAGAAAACTATATTATTTATTACAAGTTTTCTCTCCTAAATACCTCAGAAATTGGAAATACCACTCATTATACAATATTAATAATTTGTGTCTTTTACAAGACCTTTCAGTCTTTAAGGTGAAGCCCAAACACAAATGAGAATAGAATATGAGAAAGATACTTTATTGCTCTAATTATTATAGAGAATGACTTATATTTACTTTGTCTTTACTCCACTGAATTTACTCATGGTGTATGGTAGTTACATGTTGTAGTTGCAACACAAGTCCATTTTATTATAGAAAAAAAAGTTCTGATCCACAAATGCAGCTCTCAAGTTTCTGGAATTGAAGGAAATGTTTACATTTGCAGTTCTTATAAATGGCATTCCAACACAATGAACATGATGGAAATAAACGTATCTCCAAATGTAGCAAAAGTTTCAGAAGAGCAAATACTCTTGTAAAATCTTTTAGGAAGTAAAGGAGGGGTTAGTGTGCAATCCAGAGTCTGAAGAATATGATGCAATGAAGAGAAGACAATTTGATTTGAATATAATAATAGGCAGTTCTTTGTATTTCATTAATTAGTGTGCTATCCTACTTAACTTCTTTTGCTTCTTCCAGAAAATATTGGCATTTTATGGAGTAAATGGTGGAATAGTGGTGCTAACCTATGTTAAGTTGCTGGTGAAAAAAAAAAAAATCTCAGTGTTTAGTTCTACTAAAAGTTAAAGACAGTAAGAAGTCTTTCTAAATTGTCTGAGTAGCCTCGGAGTCCAATGTAAAGTAGGTACTCCTTGAACCCATAAATAGCTGTCTTTCATGTTCTTTACAGATGTCATCGGAAACACTGTAGAATCCTATCATTCTAATTTTTTCGAAACCCCCAGAAATTTATAGACAATAAACAACCAACATAGACTCACACGAACTTTCTGTAATAGTATACCAGTATGATGCAAGAATCATGTATTGTGTTTCTTCACATTTGACAATGAAAAAATAAAAATTTCACATCATGTCTGGTAGGTCTAAACTCTAATCTAAGAGTTACTGACTTCTCTGCAAAGAAAAGATATATTCATCAAATTGCTTAAATGTTTCTTAGATTTTTTTTTCATTCTGTTCAACAACAGCTAAAAAAATCCTTTTTTCAAAATAGTGCAATTATTATTGCATTTAGACTGAGTTCAGACATAACTTATTCTGGGTTTTTTTGATTTTCCATTGTATCCTGCCTTTGAAATGCATAGCTTGAGGCACAGAGAGTTTACATCATAAAGATTTAAACCTGTACTTTTGCACTTTGTCAACAGGTTAACAGGTTTTTAATTTACCATTTTTTTCTCCTGCATAATATCACTTGATGGGAGTATCACTTAGAACTTGTCATATTTTTAATTGCCAACTATTGTTTGTTTAGATAGTGAGGAGATTTTATAAGAGATATTTTTAGATCTTTAACTCCATATCCAAACATGCTAGAAAATATAATGAAATCACCTAATGAAAGCTTATTGCATAAAAGTAATTTAAATAGGCATTTCAAAATAAAAATGATGTATTTAATAAAATAATTAGCACATTGATAATATTCAGGATTGTTACAAAATTTAAACAAGTACTTACATTCTAATGGTTAATTAAAAGTTCAAAGCATCTATCAGTTTATTTCAAAATAGCATCTAACTTGTTCGGATACAGAGTTAAATATGTAAAAAGGTTAATTTTTAATACTGATACAGTCCATTTAAGATTATTACTGTCTTCTTTGTTCTCTCAGCAGCTAGAAATGCTCTATAAGGTAGCTAAAAATGCTGCCTATAATGTTTTTCTATTCTAGCTCAAGGACAAAGATTGTCTTTTTATATATATAATGCCCCCCCCCATGTTCAAAGGGGAAAATAAATGGCTTTACTCTTGCTATTGATTACCTCAAACTTGCAGGAAGTTTGTAAACCGCTTTATTTTAAAGTAATATTAATCCCACTGAAGGAATCTAAAATGCAAACAGAATAATAAGATCTAATTAAGGAAAAATTTTCAAGTATTTGATTTTCATCACATCTTGATCAAATCTTTTATACTGCATCAAAGATTGTTTGTATAAACTAGCAATCATAATACAGAGTTATTTCTTTGTTAAGCTATCGAGATAAATCATTCCTTTAAATACCTGGATTTGGCCTATTTGTAGAAAGCAACATAATCTGTTGCATGAAAAAAATACTCTCCAGTAAGAGATCAATGTATTTTTCCTGAATGTGGTGTGCTGGTTGTCTGGAAGGACCTTTTCATGAGGAATCTGACTGAAATCAGTTACCCTGACCAGGTAGGATAAGAAGATATATTTCAAGGTGTGGCAGAGCCCATGCAGAGACATTTTGTTTAGCACAGAGCATCTGCTAAAATAGAAGGGACTCTAGAGCTCCACCAGCATGAGAGAAGATTGGTGCTGCTCATGGTAGAGACCCGTGCACCTTCAGGCTTGTAGGCTGGCTGCTGCCAAACATAATCCCTGACTGTGTTTTGCCTCTCCTCAGTTTCCACTGTTCACATAAGCCTTGTTTCCTTAGAAAGAAAAAGGATAGCGGTTTGGTTGGTGCCTCATCATGCCACTTAATGATTTTTCTGAGTCCTAGGAGTCAGACTCCCTCTGCTTCTGCAAATTAGCAAGCCAGGCAGGGGGTCACAGTAATACTACGTGACAAGTAAGGATCCCAGCATACTATCGAAATTAATTTACTGATGCTCAGAAGGCAGATGGATACAGACTTCGGTATGAAGGAGAAAAATAGCTTCATTTCAGTAGTGATCCTCCTGTTACCCTTCCACTGTGTGAGCAGGAACATATGCTGCTTTAAACCCTGTTATCTTTGGATCCATACTGTGTCTGCCTGCAAAGAGAAGTCAAGAGAAAGTAGAAAGTTTAAATCAATGGCAGCATTTCTGCATCTCCTCTCCCAGTGAGAAGGCATAGGGGACATTGAGTAATGAGCTTTAATGCAGATTAGTTCACAGGGGGCAGGTCCAAGCCCTGCTCCTGTGAAGGAAGTATCTCAAGCATCAATAGATGCTACGGGCCACCCAGCTGGAAAGTAGATTGGCAGGAAAGGCTCTTTGGGAGCCTGCTGGACAACAGATTGAACATGAGTCAGCAATGTGCCCTTGTCACAAAGAAGGCTAATGCTGTCCTGGGCTGCATTAGGAGTAGTGCTGCCAGCAGGTGAAGGGAGGTGAGCATTCCTCTCTGCTCTGCACTGGTGAGTCCACACCTGGAGTGCTGTGTCCAGTTCTGTGTTCCTCATTGCAAGAGAGACACAGGCATACTGGAGATAATTCAATAAAGGGCCACAAAACGGGTAAGGGACTGGAGCATCTCTCATGTGAGGAAAGGCTGAGAAAGATGGAACACTTACCCTTGAGTAGAGAAGGCTCAGGAGTGGAGGGGTCTGTGTTAATTACCAATATAATTAAATACCTGAAGGATGGGTGCAAAAAGGATGCAAGAAGGCATTTTCAGTGGTGCCCAATGACAAGACAAGAGGAAATGGGCATAAACAAAAGCATGGGAGATTCCATTTGAACATAGGGAAATACTTTTTTACTGTGTGAGTGACTGAGCACTGGGACAGGTTGCCCAGGGAGACTGCATCCCTGAATATGTTCAAAAGCCATCTGGACATGGTCCTGGGTAACTGGCTGTAGGTGGTCCTGCTTCAGCAGGGTTCTTGGCCCAGAAGACCTCCAGAGTTTCCTTCCAACCTCAACCATTCTGTGACTCTTCACTGCCAGGCATCATTTTGCCCTTCCTTACCCAGGCTTTCCCCAAGGGGACACCATGGTGTCTGCAGGGCTCAGCTGTGCCCTGCGGTGGGTCAGTTGGAGCTGCCTGGAACTGACTGTGTCCAGCATGGGGAAGCCCCAGCCTTCCCTCAAAGCTGCCCCACTGCAGCCCACTGCCAGGCCCTGGACATTGACACCCAATATACCATGAAATTTTTTTTCCAGTTATGGATTTTTCTTCTACTGTTTAAAATTTTAAAGGATATGCTGATTACTTTTCTTTCCTCATCTATTTCCATTAGTGAAAAGATGCAGAGTAATTTTTTCTTGATGAAAAATACAGTGCAAAGTATTATAAATACTGCTATCAGAAGAGGAGCTGTTGCTCAAGGTGGTTGCCTTTCTTACACCTTTTCCACTTCAACCCACCTGTAACCTCAGCATTCTCTTCACAGCTTTCTGCAGGATACTCAACCCTTAGATTTGTGAAACTGCCGTAAAGCCACTCTTTCCAAGGGTCTCAAGCTCAGCCTCTGTATCTATACTTGTAGCAGCAAAATATAAATTACTGGAGATTTAGCAGTCAATGAATTCTGCTTTTTCACAAGTAAAATGAGATAATCTGCTTAGTAACCAAACCAGCAGGAATTTATAGAGTTGGGTAAAAATTCCATGTTCCCTAAATCTTTCAATCTCCTCTTTCTGGGAAAAAAGAAATTCTCGTTACTTGTCTTCTTTATCTTGTCTAGGCTCTGACTTCAAGGAGACAATGGCTGGAAATGTTTTTTTTTTCTCTCTAAAGCTCTTCTACAAGCATAGAGTAACAAAGGATAATGACATTTTCATTCTTACAACATCTGTAAAAATATTGACACCTCATTTAGAGAGAGAAAACTCAAATTAAAGGTTGTTTCCATAGGTTGGTGAAGGGAGTATTTTTTTCTTACATATCAAACCATGCTTTTAGCTTCCAAATATAGGTAGAAGCATATTTACAAAAAATCTCTGTCTCAGAAAAGATCAGTTATAAATTTAAATACGTATCTGTGTATAAAAATCTGTTCACCCTTTTTGTGCAAAACAACTTCACATTGAGGCACAAACTATGCCAGTGATCAAGTTACTAAGGGTTTTTTGCAGAGGTGCACACATAATGGCAAGAACATGATTTAAAATACAGAGATTTCTATCTAGAGAGACACCTAAGCTTCTCTTTTCTCTGATCTTAAGAGAATGCAAATCTTTCCCTCTCTTAGGAGATGCAAGACAAATACTAAATTCCTTCACTATTACAGGGATTAATAGCAAAGCTGCTAGCAGGGATAATGAAACAGGGCCCACATGTAGTCCTGAATTGGCGCAGTAGCCTACGTGGTGGACTGGATGGCAGGCCTACTGTATTGGCGTTGCAGGCTGAATGACCTCTGCAGCACCAATTGAAAATAGAGTATGTTTTGCCCATTCTGCTGTTCACCCAGTGGTGTCTTTGTGTAAGATAACTATTTCAGAATTAAGATGGTCAAACTCACTAACTTTCCCTCTTGCAATGGCAGACAGCTTTGGGGGAAATGACGAAGTCCACAGAGAAAGAGGAAGACCTAGCAATGGAGAGGAGCTAGCTTACTTTTATTCTATTTTATTTTGCTAGGACACCTAGCTTAGCCACCAGAACTACTTAGTTCAGAATTATTTTGAGCAGCTTTGTGTACCAGTAGTATATTTCAGCCGTATATGCACTACATAAAGATTAAGATCTGTACTTAATGTCAATCAGCACTGACGTCAAAGGAACAGACACTATCCATGCAGATAAAGGCAATAATAAAAGCAAACACAACCCCACAAAACATTCTTAGACATTATTCAGTCCTCCAAAAGAGTACATAAGAAAAGATGGATCTTCATTTCACATTCTGAGAACTATGGAAAAAATTATGAATATTTTTATATTTTCATATCCTGGATGGATTTGAATCTTAAATGTAATTGTGATTATGGATGTATTTTTCTTTCAATGCACATCAATATTAATATCCTAGATATACAGAGCACACACTGAGAAGATAATTTGTCCCTTAAAAGTGCAAATCCTATTACAATATTTGTCTAAAATCGGGATTAATATTGAATTAGTGCTTTTGCTAGCTCATCATAATTTTATCAGTGCATATACTTGAACTATGAGAATGCTAATGACTCACACAGCAGGCACTACAAGCTATAATGCAGTCCAATTACTTTTGACTATTCAAATATGTTGCAAATTTCAAAGCCAGTTCCCATCTGACTACTTTTTCAAGAAAATGCCATTACTAAGTCTTAAAGAGGAAGGTTTTAAAAATGTTAAGTAGTAAACCACATTGTTTTCTATAATTTGTACCTAACTGGACCATAATAATTTTTCTTTCATATTTTACATCATCTAACTCTTTCTAATTAAATTTCTTATGGAAAATGATCCAGAACACTTGTTGTTTATTTTGATAATGAATTCCACGTTTTCACCTTTGCTCCATAGTCAGTCTCATAAAGGATTAAAAGAGAGATTTATTTATCAAGATACTTTTCTGAAAAGATTCAGGATTTTTTTTTACCACTGACCTATATGTGGTTCTTCCTCAAATGAAGAAATCACAAGTTCACCTTCATTTTTTTTAATAAGTTTCAATAAGTTATCTGTCTATAATGTTTACTAGAGCAGGTAACAAATCTGATACCTGTTTTGTGAGAGTATCAGATGGCTCAAGAGCTGACAGAGACTCATCTGGTCTGTGGATTTAAATAAGCAAGGGTAATCCAAGCCTGCAGCTACCAAACTAATGATCAGCTATGTCTGGGAGTAAAAAATGATAGGACCTTTTGTGATAAAGGTGAGGACAGAGAAGATATGATAACTTTAGTAACATTTTTGTCATCTTGAAGAAACATGCTATATATGAAATATCAAGGATAAGATTAGCCCAACATACTTAGAGTTTCAAAAAAATCATTTTAGTGAAAAATTTCCTAATCAATACATGGAGTTATGATTCTAAAATTTGCACTTAGTGTAAACAGTTTTATTAATTAATATAGACCTGATCTACATATACTACCTGAGAGCACCTAAGCATGTAACCCTTTATTTCCTTACTCATACTAGTAACAAAGTTCCAGAATCAGTTTTTAGAACAAAAGCTGTTCAATATAGCATAGCTATCTTTTCGGAGATTATAACTTGTGTGGTGCTAAATGCTTTGCACTCTCATTTCTAATAAGCATGACTTCCTTTGGGATTCATTAACTTTATTTTCTATGTTCCACATACCAGTCAGTGATGTCTAGTTTGTTAATAATTCTGATACCCTATTCACCTGAGCAAGGATTATTAACATAGCTCATTTTCTTGACTTTATAAGCCTTCTATAACCTTGGCTAGTGATTTAGGACTATACTAATCACAACATCTCAGATGAATCTGAAGCAAGTTTTTGTAACACAGTACTTTAAAACTCAGCATCCCTTTGTAATAGTTCCACTCGGAGCTTTATTTCTTCACCTTGTCACACTAAAAATGTTGATAACTGACCAGTCTTCCAATATAATTATGGTGGGACCTATCCAAGTATAAAATATTTTTCACTGAACAAAATATTAAAGATATTATTTTGTACAAGATACATTCAATATCATTGGAATGAATTGGGAAAAGATATATCATCTGATACTATCAATAACGGAAAAATATTGCAATGCAGGGCAGAGGTAGTCCTGGCGTTGGGCAAACACAGCCATGACAATACAGTACTGCATATGAGCAACTGATCACAGTCCTTGGACTGAAATTTACAGTAGCCTGCCTCCAGTAGCAGTATCTTCACTACATTACACTGTACATCATGATACATATTGAACTAATGTTAATTTAGTTGTATCTTAAAAAAGCTTAATGGTGCAGCACAGAGATGCCCTTAGATACTGTATGCCATTTCAATAAATTCAGACACCTCTAAGCCACTTTAACTGTTACGGTTACTCAAGCTTTTGTGGTTCTATACCTATTTGCATCACTTGATGACTAAACCAAAAAGGCTCACATCTCCTCTAATTCAGTCTGGATAGCAGATACTCTTAAATCTAAGTATTCTCCAATTAACAACTCATTACTAAACCAGATGGGTCTGCATTGGCTGCTAACTCCCATCTGCTGGAAAGGCTCTCTCGCATCAAATACGCCACAGTAATACATCTATGAGTTTCATATCTTTGTCAGAGTGTGATTGGCATGTAGACAAATTATTCTGAAATATATTTGGAGGCAATATATTTCTTCCCTCACTTTTTATCTTGCCATGTTCAAGACAAATTCTGAACATTATTCTGGAGTATTTTGGACTTGTATATAAAAAAGTTACACAAAAATGACATCTAGATTGTGAAGTCAAGAATTTCAAAATTAAGAAACATGAAAATTAGGATCAGTTTTGCAATTTGATTTCAGTTTCCATTTGTTGACATTTTGATGTCATATTTGACTACATACATACTACTTTTTGTTGTTCTTTTCCCTCTAAATGAAATGTGTTCTTGACTCAGTGCAGGCAGAGGGTCACTCTATGCTCTGACAGAGCTGAAACCCTCCTCAGACTCATCCCTGTTACCTTCCCTTCCTCCTTGTGTCCTTGTCTTCCCTGTATAATCCTGTCAGTCTCATAAGTGCAACTTCCTTTTCTGCCAGGATCGCTCAGTTTATTCCTTTTCAGAGAATAGATTAGAAATCCAGAAATCCACACAAAAGCCTGCATCTATTATCATATGATACTAGACACAGTATATTTTGAACCTGAACACAGAACTATGCTTAACCACAAATTTGTTCTAAATCTAACAGCAGCAAGAGGCATACCCATGCTTAGATGACCTCATAAGTGGTCGACTATTGCAGAGGAGAAGGTTTGTGTGAGCGTGGCTGAGTGCAGTGGAGGGCCCAGCTGCATGTGGCATGCCTTGTCAGGCCCTCCAAACCTCATTCTGCCAGCCGTTGCCAGGGCAGCAGTGTGGCTCAACTTAAGCTGTCAAACTGGATGCAGGATGTAATGCTCTAAATGTGTCTCCTTCCTCCTCCTTGGTACTGACAGGGAGCATGTCGAGATGGAGCTCCTATGGGAGGAGACAGGAGACAGGGCAAGCCTGGTTTGTGCCAGGTCCTGCCCTCATCCTCCCACCCCTGTGCATGGTGGGCAGACCCAGGGAGCAGGGCCAGGGCTGGGGCTCATCTGGGGACTCCTGCCAGGAGCCAGGGATGGAGGCAAGGTGTTGACGTGTGCCTGTGTCCCACAGGGGCCAGGGCTGGGCACAGGTCATTGATGAGGCTGTGACTCCTGGGCCCTGGGCAGAGGGGCTGTGAGGATAGGGCAGGGTTGCCTGAACCCCCTGGGCCCCACCTGCTCCCAGGGAAATGGTAAAATCTGCCCCACAACACCCCTGTATCCCTGGAGGCCGTTTGACTGCCTGGGGCTGTCAGCCCCTTCCCAGCAGTGCTCACTGAGCTGGCACTCAGGCTGGGCAATGGGCGCTTGGCCACAGGGTGCCTGGTAAACCCAGCTCAGCCCTGCTCAGGCCAAGGGCAGCCCAGACACCCCCTGGGACCCAACACAGCCCGATGCCTGCCCCCATTAGTGGCAAGTATAAACTTACTTACAGTACCATCT